>NC_141940.1:5761308-6382232 GCF_057802395.1 Ceratotherium simum simum | reverse complement strand
TTGAACCTGGACACAACCTTCAAATAAACTTGTAGAGCTGAAGTTGGTGGGAAGGAGTCCCACAAGAAATTATACCTCTCTTTTTTAGATGATACAAAACTGGGTCAAAATTGCTTTAAATAAAGCATTATTTCTCAACTGTTCTCTATGTGGTATGAAGATTTAAATACTATAGAGAATAGAAAGATTATTAGAAATGTTTTCCAGTTCGTTATAACCAACAACGAACATTACATTATTTTTTAGATGAATTTCAAGATTTTATTTTTACCAAAAAAAACCCCTCACATTCATTACAACTCTGACCATCCTTCTACCAAAACTTTCATCATCAAAACGTTTCCTTTGAGAGTCTGATTGATTTGAGATTTGAGAACTGACGTGCCTCATTGCAGAGCAATAACCCTCATCTCTAGCAATTTCATGTATTCTTCCCTTAAGTAGGTGTTTGGTCTGCTACTTAGATACAATTTCGGTAGCAAAGTGACTGTGTAACGAGGCAGGGGAAAATGGCCATTATTTTCTTAATCATATTAATTCTTACTCAGAATACATGCTTTGGTGCTTGGAACTTAGAAATACTACTAATGAGTTTGAGGCATACAGAAGCCAAACTAAACTCTCCTAATAAACTGATCATCTGGGTGACTTTCACTACTTGCAGCCATTCCGATTTTCAAACCGAGACGCACACCAGCTCTTGCTTTTAACCTGTCTTGTATGCCCTGCATCTCAGAGCTTGCCAACTTTTCCTAAGGACTTAATATATTTTTGGAAGTTCTCCACTGCATCAGGGATAGCCACCTGGGAGCAGAGAAAACAAAATTTGGCAGCCTGTTCAAGCTGTGAATTAAAGGTAATTCACAGTTTGAAATGAATCAGCATGAGGTCCTTAAGAAGAGTAATCAGACATCAAGAGGATTTTATTTTGAGGATTGTATATTGGCTAATGTGACAACAAGCAATATTGGCATTTGGAATGTTCGCGTCAAGAAGCTCTGGAGCTGCTGGTGCTTGACAGGCGCCAAGACTGAAAACGGGGACTTCTTCGACGGGAGCTGTGGATTTCCACTTCCATTACAAAAGCTGAAAACATAGATGTTTTGGCTCAGCTAGCATACATCTTGAAAGATCAGATTTGATTTTTGTGTTGTTGTTCACATGCCCGAGATTTGTATGTTTCAGGTGGATTTCGAGACACCTCTATAATTAGAAGCAAACATCTCTCTCTCTTTCTCTCAGGGAAAAATCAAGTATCTCTTCTTTTCTATCTATCTGATTTGCATTCATATTTATATTCGTCCATTCAAGCTTTCATTCCTTTCAACAAAAATGCATTAAGCCCCTATTGTGTGTAAGGCTCTGCATGAGGCACCATGGTAACTCAGGGTGAAACAACACACATCCTTCCCTCAAGGAGCTCACAGGTTAGCAAAGATTAGACATTGCACTGATAGCACCAATACCTCACTAACTCATATTTATTGAGTACCTACGATGTGCCAGACACTTTCTCTCTTTACAACTAGCCCGTGGGAGTCACACTCATTACATTGCACAAAGGCCGAGACATTGACTGGGTTGCCCAAAGGGCCACAGTAACAAAGCCAGAATAGAACAGACTCCAGAGCACATGCTCTTAACCTACACTGAAGCCATCCCACAGGCACTTTGGAGATGGCCTTACTGATTTGAAGGCCGGTGTGATCTTGCCCAGGCATTAGGCCTAAGTGGGCTGACCACAATGCAGGCCAAAATGGTCCATGTCATTTTGGGTTAGAGCAGGGAAAGTATTAGATCTGAATACTGTCATTGAGTTAGGTCTCATATATACTGTATGGGTCGACGTGGACTCTCTTTAGGCAAGCACAGGTCCATCCTCAGCTCAGGGCCTGCAGCCAGATTGTGTCACCATGCCTGTGAGATGCTCCCTTTGGGGAGGCAGAAGGATCCGTGCCTGCAAGGGACTTACACCACCACACGAAATCCCTATAAGTTTGATTTCAATGGGCTGCGATGGGAACAACATCCCTCTCCAGAAATCTCCATTTTGCCAATTTAAAGTGAAAAGAAGAGAACTGATATTTAGGTCTGTTTTTACGAGAGGTTCATCCATCACCTTTCATGCTTACCAATGTGTTTGATAATTGGAAAGTTGCTTTATATCCTCATAGTGAAATAATTAAAAAAATATTCCCAATATTATCAACCAATGGCTTATTTCCAAGTTCTCCTTGACATTTTGAACAGTAACTGGGAGTGAAGCGAATAATGCTGGTGGAAGACACTGAAGTTAATAAGCAAGGGACTAAAGTCAAAATAATTCCAGTTGTATAATTGAACATGATGTTGTGATAACACACACATATGCACATATGCACGCACATACTCTGTATCTCAGAATATCAGGTCTATCTAATGCTGTCTGAACTAATAAGATGCGTGTACACACTTGCGCACTCTTTTTTCAGTTACTAGATTGTAAAATGCTACGGCCAGAGCTACTTTTCATGTGCACAGTGGTTGATTATTATAAAGTACTTTCACACAATGTGTTAGCCTCATGTAAGTGTCAAAGCAATCTTGTTAAATAGCCAGGTGAAAAGAAACCAGGCTTAGAGAGGGGAAGATATTTGCCCAAAGTCCTCCAGCTAGGGAGTGTCAGAGCTGGGACTGGAAGCCAGGATCCTGCATTCCCATTAGAACATGCCGCTTTGTCCCCAGATTTCCCAGATGGCTGCAGGGCCAGAACTCATCAATCAGACCGCTGACAAGTCTTCCAGGCCCAGGTGAAGAAAATATAGCAGCAGTGTAGATAAGCCCCATGGATCATTCTTAGAAATTAAAAAGAAACAAACAAACAAAAACCCAACTCAGACTGGAGTAGATGAGAAGGAATATCCACCCCGCTTTTAAAGTATTCATTCTTCTTTTCCATCTTATCAAGTATTTCACAAACAGCCAGATCCTTTGCTACAATTACATTATCAGGAACGTTCTGTTTAAATGCTCTGCTCTTGACACCTTCTCAGAGCTGCTAAAAGCACTTCCATTTTACTGATGAGTGGGAAGCAGTGTTGGTACAATACCACAGATGCTTGCACCATTACAGCTGTAAAATCATTTGAGAAATCTGACAAATGCCTTTCTTTGTGGTTCATCTATCCTCTTTAATAATGAGGACCAAAAAAGAAAAAGGTCTCAAAGCTCTTTGATTGACATCTCACAATATGCTGCCAAGATGGGACAGAAGGATGGAGTAGGGTGCGGTTGGGGTATGCCTTCTAAAAACCAAATGAACAACATTTATTTTCTTTTGCTACTCTATGGGATCTTGGTACCTAATATCTACCAGTACAACCCCTAGTATACCACCTGGTCCTTGGCTAAGGTTCCAGGGTGCCTGCGAGAGCAAAGTGCTGGAAAAGGGAGTGGAAAGTAATGATTTACAGAGGAGCCAACCTACAATTCTGCCATCTCCATTGCCTACTTTCAGGAGTGAACTCACTTCTGCAAAGGTGCCCACTGTTTTTAATCCCAGATAGATATCTCAATATTATAGCTACATGTAATATTTCCAGATTTTCAAGAGAAAAATCCAAAAATGTACTGAATACTCGTAATATCTAGAAATTGTTTAGGATATCTAGAAATTGAAAGAATCATTGTAGGTTTCTCCAAAATCATTTTCATCTGTCATATAGTACAGAGAGAAAGGAAGCAAAGCAACTGCATGTGAGCAATGTGCTTGGCTCATTATAGCCACCACTTCTAGGCAACTTCTATATGCCCGACACTGAGGCCAACAGTTTATAAGCATTAGTGATTTCATCCTCTCAACAACTCTATGAGATGGGCTGTCATCATCATGACCACTCCCAGGGCGATCTCTCAAGGGCTCAGAGAGGACACCCAACAAACATCCCAGTGCCAGTGCTGACACTGGAAAGCAGGCCTGCCTGGTGCTCTTTGCACTGTGCCACTTCTCTGGCTCACTCATTTCGTCACCTTCCGTCCTCACAACACCTCTGTGAGATTAAACCGATTTTATGGAGAAGGAAATTTCATCTCAGAGCAGTTAAATAAGTTGCTCAAGAGCACATCGGTAGTTATTGGAGGAGATAAAATTTCACTCTAGGATTCTTGGATTACAAATCCCAAACTTTTATTTTTTATACCATATCTGCCACACTCATATAAACTTTCAATTGAACAATTATCAACTGTTGAGTACGGAGGCAAATGACACTGATAATAATAATAACACTTTCTAGTTCTGTAACATTTTCCGTTTCCACACGTATCATTATGTTTGCTACATTTGGTGTCTACTCAATCCTTGGAGCCAGGAGAAAAGAAGAGGGAGTTGTCATTGCCCCTGAGAGACCTCAGCTGCTGGACCTCCACTTCTGGGTGGCTCAAATCCCAGCTCTCTCACTTCCTGTCATGTGACTTGATGAAGTCACTTGGTGCTTTTCTGAGCCTTTCTTTCATCATATATAAAATGGACATGCACAATTACTCAAACTCCATAGTGAATTGTGTTGCCATCGGATGAGTTCATGAATGGGCTTTGCAGTCAGTTACTCACGATAGTTATCTCCCCATGTTAGGAGTGAGGAGAGTCCTGCTTGGATGGCTTAAGCAAGGTGCCCAAGCTCACACAACTCATAGTGTTGCCAAGGCTGAATTCCAAGCTTCTTGACTCCTGGTTGAGTGCTCTATTTATTAATATCCGCCATTACTTCTCACAAGTGTTGTGTTGATTTGGTTTGAATCAAAGGATCAACTCCCAATGCCAGCAGAGAGCAATTGACTTGAAATCAATTGCTATGTGCACTACTCCTCTCCTACCTAGATTAGGTATCCTCGGCATGTTTCTGCATGTTTCACCATGTTGAGAAGAGTGAGTGCATTTTCCCACCCACCTACTCACACCCAACATATCATTATTCGATTTAGTGACAGTTTGAACATTTGTAGAAGAATATGAAAACTTAAAAAAAATCACATATGTTTTACAATCTCACTGTTTCAGAGAATGGAATTTGAAATTAGATCCACACCTTATATTCGTGCTTTTTTGGGGTGCCCTCTTATTCTAAGATTGAAGAGGACCTGAAACTGATGACCTGTCTTGGCCTTTACTACTGGATTAAGATTCCAGGTTGCTACTATGGCAACCATACCTTGAAAATTAGATCATGACAGTCACTAAGAAATTTTAAAGTCACTGCTGTCATGAACTTTGAAGAAAGTTTGCTTACAATGGTCAGTGACAGCCTCTTAATTGAAATAATCTGCCTTTCCGTCTTCTAGAGGTTGTGCATCTGAAGCGGGGATACCCACGAAAAGATTATATCTTGATGGATTTCTTTTTTACATAAAAAAATGGCTGTGGTTTGAAGCAAAGCTGTTTTCTGTGTGAAATTTAAATCAACCTCAGCTCAATTTATACTATCCAGAAAGAACTGTGATATTTAGGGTGGCAGGAAGCCAAGATGCACAGTAAAGACGTAAAGACACTCAGAGAAGATACTTCTGGGGGTCCATCCTAGGCAAACCCCAGTGGCCCTGGGGTCCAAATGGCAGCCATTTTCCAACCACAGATTGCTGTGCCCAGGGCTCTGCGCAGTAGGGGAATGCAGAGCAGCCACATGACAGACTTTCAGATCAAGAGGGCAAGCAGTCACTGATTTGCCCAGTAGCAGAAAGAGCTTGAAATCACATTGATGCTCCCAAAGCCAGGGAAATGAAACAAGCAATATAGAGTATCTCACTTCAGAGTAGGATGAGAGATGGAGGCATTTGAAAGTCCAGGGATTCTCCATCTGCCCTTCCTTTTTGCATTTCTCTCTCAAGACTAGCACATCACGATGAGTCTGGCTTTATAATTAGTTGTGAGCTATGTCTGTGGTTCTATAACAGGATTCTTTTTTACTTGATTGGGCTTTTTTTTCTTTTTTGTCTTGCTCATGACAGGATTTTAATGGGTGTTTCTTACGAAACACATAGAAAATGTGTCTTTAACTCTCTGAAGAGAGCAATTTCAGACCAGAAGTGATCATCTCACTCTGAGAAAGTTGGCATACTCTTTCCCACACAATGGATAGCAAATATTAAGCCTGTTGGAGATTATCAGGTAGTTGGGAGTGAGGGCTATGGAGCAACAGGAACTCTCATCCCCCACTGATGGATAGCTCTGTCTGAAGACCTGAGGGTAGATTGCCTCTCACCTCCCTTGAGAGCCTCTTCATTCTTGTTTGGTTAGTCTGTGTGCTGAGGAGACTGAGATAATGATGACTGAATTATGATATTCCTCCAAACCCACGGAATGCCCAGGAAAGCCCACCAAACAAATACCACCAGTCTTCCACTTGTGAGGACTGTAGAACCTCAGGCGGCAGCACTTTTGGCTCTACTGACATAGTAAGTTCACAAGTGTGTGAACTCCTTAGGGATGGGGTGGTATGGATTCACCTGTGTTTCCTCAGCAACTGGTAGAGGACCTGCTACACAATAGATAACAAGAAAATGTAACTGAGTGACTGGTAGGTAGTGAAGGAAGGATCCAGGTATCAATTATTCTGAATTAATATTAACATTTTGATTAATTTTATTCTTATATTCTGTAATTCATATTAAAAAGGTAGTATTATAAGAAGAAATATAAATGCATGAGTGTATGCATGTGTGTGTGTGTGTCTGTGTACAGTTTAGTCATGGAAAACAATATGACATAGAGATTGAAGTGGACAGGCTCTGGAGACGGATTGCCTGGGTTCCACCAGTTCCACCATCTTCTAGTCGTGTGATCTTGGGCAAGTTACTTAACCTATCACTCAGTCTCCTCATCTGTAAAATAGGGATAGTAATAACACTTATATTATAGGACTAAGTGATTGAAGTGCTTATCACAGTGCTTGGTACATAGGAAGTTCTCAATAGACATTAACTATTGTTCTTAATTATGCTTGTGATTAGTACTATCATTATTACTGAGTGCTCTGATTCAGTGCTGACTGCACTACATTGCAATCTTCAGCCACTTGGGGAGCCTTTCCCTCCATTCCTTGATTTGTCCCGGAGGTTCCCAGTTGGAGCAAGACCTCTGCAGAATGAGCAAACTTGGTCTACATTGAGCATTTCCTCTGCTGCCTCACCTACTCCAGCCCCCAAGGATAGAAATGAAGAATGGCTAAAATGTCTTAAATATATACACTTTTGGTACTAGGCACATTCTTCCCCTTCTTGGAGCTCATCACAGCATCTTATCACAACCACAACTATACTTTCAATTCTGTGATTATTTTAAAAAATAGAAACTAGGACTTACTAAGTGCCAGGCACTATGCTGAGTGTTTTATATCCACTAGCTAATTAAATATTCACAACCCAATCAAATGCAGGCACTACTATTACCCACATTTTACACAGGAGGAACTGAGGTTCATAAATTGAAACTAAGTTCTGGAAGCCAATAACAGTGGGTTCATGTCTTGAACGTGGCTGATTCCAGTAAGGGACCCCTGACCTCTGGCCTTCTTGCCTACCCATGGAATGTCCAATCCCACGATCCACCTGGACTCAATTGTCTTGGGAAATGGCAACACCTCCTCAGAGACAACAGAGGACCAGAGTTTGACCAAAAAAATTCTCTGCCCCTGATTCCCAGGATAGCCTCTCACCTTTTGCGGAATCACCTCTGGAGTAATTTCCTGAGTCATGATTGTGGATTGCTTGGTTCACATATACAGGTTTCCCCCACTATCCGAAAGTTCGCTTTACACCACTTCACTTTTCCAAAAGACCTACGTTAGTACCCGTTTTTGCTAATTTTCGCTTTTATGAAAAAAGGCAAAAAGTGAAAATAGCATTCAGCATTTGTTTTGCAGTGAGCTGTTATAGAGGCAGCGCACGCCCCAAGCACCGAGAGTGGAGCTTCCAAGCTCCTTCCCCGGGAACTACACTCAGCATCAGGCCTGCATAGCCTTGAACTGTGTCTGTGAGCATCTGTGCTTTATCTTGATCTATATTGGTAGGTTATTTTTTGGGTCTGGGAATGCTCAGAAATTTTTCCCATATAAATTAACGGTATTCACTTCTTTGCTTTACGCCATTTCGGCTTGTGAAAGCTTTCATAGGCACACTCTACTTTTGGATAGTGGGGGAAACCTGTATATGAATAACTGCTGCTGAAATATTATAACAAATACGTTGGCAGTTTTCTAATCAGGTAGAACAGAAACCTTTTCTGAATTCCCAATTTTTTGCATGCATAAGGGGATTCGTCTGAATAAGAAAACATGTGAATAAAGTTTCATGGACTAGCCCCCACCGTTCTGTGAAATAAACAGTCTATTCCCTTGCCTGGGCAGATCATTCCTTATGCTGCATATCTGCTTCTGTTTCCTGGGTCTAAAAAGACATTTCAGACTCTGCCTTTAATTATGATCAGGGTTGACTATGAATCCCTTGAGAAATAAGCTTGTTTTTGCTGGGAGGGAAGGTAAAATAACATTTAAATAGGTTTTAAAAATAAGAATGAAATCTCAGAAGACACACTATTGTAGAACATACTGTATATCAAAATATATAAGCATGTAGTAGTAACAGTGACTTAGTAAACACATTGCTGAATGAACTATGAAAAATAATCCACTGAGGTGCTATTTCCCTTACTCCTAAGCACTGAGTTAAGAGAGTATTGCCATAAAGTAGATATGCACTGTTTAAAAATATTTGTGTGTTTTTTTAGAATGTCTGTTTTAGACCCAATAGACTCATCTTTTTTCTTGCCTTGCTAGGAAAAGTACACCGTAAGGAATTTAGTTAAGTGATATAGTAAGTGAAGGTCTAAAACAGTTTTAGAAGATAACAATTCTGAGCAAAGAGATGTCTTTGACAATTTGATTCTGAATGCGACACAAATTAACTATAAAATAGAATCAAAGAGGTTCAATGAAATCTTTCCAATATGTCATATAGTTTAGAATTTGACACCCATTGTATTTACTACTGGCACCTTTATTATTGTAAGAGACTGAAACTGTAGGTAGAATAAATATATCAGTACAAGTAAATGAATTTCCATGTTCTAGAAAGTGAGCTTTCTCTGGACAGCCTGAATTATCTTGGTTAAGAGGCTACCTCTGTGGAAAAGCAGCTCTCTCAGAGACCATTCTTTGCATAAAGTTTTATGTTAAGCTCCTAGAAGCCCTGTTCCAAAACTGTAGAATAATAGGAGGTAGGCCTAAGCATATGTCCCTCTATTGCTCTTGCTAAAACTTTTAGATCCAAACTAAAGTCACTTGACATTTAAAATCATGTTTCAATTCAGGAATTCAGGTTTGTTGTCTTTTAATTTCATGTAAAAAACGTTTGATGAGGTATGATGAGACAGTTCATTATGCACGTCAGATCATGTCAAACCATTTCCAATTTAAAGCCATTAAATAATTTCCTACATTTGAACCTATGGTATAAAACTTTTTTCTTAGTTTAATTCCAATAATGTAAATGATGGTATGTGGAAAGGTTTCAAAGCAATGTTTCTCATAAACAGCGTTTCAGTAACTCCTCCTTTTCAAACGATGGCAAGGGACAAAGCAGATGAATCATAATGAAAAAACGGAGAAAATGCACATCCATGTGCCCACTCCATTACAGTGTAGTTTGGCTGCATGGTGGTTATCACTGAATGATTATAACTCACAATTTTACGTGGGAGAGAAAAAGAAAATACATATATAGATGTTTTCCCACTTGAAGCAAGGCTGTCACAAAAATTCTAGCATATATTTCCAAACAGATAAAAAGGTAATTTTTCATCCTTAAAAAGAATCCTTCACTTTGAAAATGATTCACCACAGCTTTTCCCTAAATAGTAAGCTCATCTCATGCGTTTACAATATGGGTTGATTTTCAAAACATCAATTTACATGCATTTTCCGGAAACAAATCTATTGTGCAAAGTAATGCTTCCTTGTATAGCATAAAAAGGTAAAAATATATTTTTTTTAAATTGGGGTCCATGGTTTATAGAGTTTGCTCACCATTAATATTAATTATTTATAGTCCAGCAGCTTTTGCTAACACAAGTAGAGATGGAGATGCCACAGGCTGCCTCAGAGGTAGTTCCATAATGCTCATTCATAATTAGTGAAATGCCGTATTTCAGCAGCAGTCAGTCAAACACGGCCTTGTTCTTGTTCTCATGGGACCCTAATCCTTCAGTCCCTTCTTTCCCCTTCAGTTTGCCTGGTTCATGGACACATTCCATGAGCTGAAAATCTAACAATAAATTAGTGAGAAAATTAGAGCAGTTTTCATTAGTAACATTTGAAATGGAATGTCATACTTGGTGTGCAGAACATTCACAACCATCATGACATGGACAGATCAGTAACCGGAGACATGGCATAGCATCTCTCAGAACAAGAATTCTCTAAAGAAGCCTAGCAGCCCATGTGGAAAGGTTCCCTGAAATCATCAGTTTGAATGAGCAAAATGCCGTTGAAAAGGGAGCCAGGGCTGAGCTGTGCAAAATCATATGAGATCTGTGCACGCAGGACCTATAAGCACATCTCCAATGCAGAAGACACACCTCCCCGCACCTTGTTGCAGGAACATTTACAGCAATACAGAGATTTACATCATGTGAATTCTCTATTCTTCTAAGATGATACTTTGGGAAACTCGTCTCCTTCTGCATGAAAATAAACAGCCCCTGAAGTAAATGCAAGCATTTAAAGCCCTCACCCAATAACTTCGCTAAACACAGGTTTGAACTTTCATATGGAATTCAGCTTGAACAATTTTACCAAAAGTTTTTCTGAGCTGATTATACAGGGGTTAATATTTGGTCTTTTATTTGTACAGCACTATTTTCAGACTTTTTTTGAATGTAGTCATATCAGATAATTTGCAAGAACACGTTGAGCTTTTCAACTTTCAAAAGAGACAGCCCATTTCTGCGTTCAATTTTGACCACGAGGCAGGTCAGTGGGAGAGTCATGAATGTGGTGCTGGGTGATTATTTCGGGATTTTTAGTACATTGACTCTCATCTTCTAAGTGAAAATCAAGCTTTTACTGTGCTTTTTAAAAAATTTTCTTATTAATGTCAAACAATTTTCCTTGGAACCTTTGGCTGTATGGTCTTATTTATGCCATGCAAATGATGTGATTTCCCAATTCAGAGGGAAAGAAAATAACCTCATTTTCCTGTTAATTATGTGGATGCGTAAGGCAAAATTATTTTAGATATGAAATATCTAGATTTCACCTTTCCTAAGTGATTTACCATAAAATACTACCATGAAATAGTTACCATGAAGTGTTAATTGTTATTCAGGAAAAAAAAGGATTTTTGTGATCCAGTATATTTGGGAACCAGTGGGTTAAAATAACCTAACAAGTCTTTTCATTGTCGGACTTCTTTGAGCCTTTAATATGCTAATGTTCACTGTGTTTCTACAGGAAGGGTGTAGAATATGAAGTGTTTCCCAAACTGACATGGCCATAGAGTTTTTTCCCAGAATATCTGTCAATATTGTGTGGAATAACTTGGGCTGTGCCCATCTAGATCACTCCTTCATTACAGAGTTCTCTGTGCATATGTAGACTCAGCTTCAATATCTGCCTGAAGTGGAGATGCTCATTATTTTTTATCTTGCCACTCCACTCCACTTTTCCTTTAGTTGCCCAACCAGATCAGAAAGTCTATTTTAAATCAAATGTCCCTTTTAGGCAGCTTAGTGAAATTATAATTTGTATTCAGAAATCACGGAGACTTTATTTTTGTAATGATAATATGGAGGGTGTTCTGAAATCCCACGAACTTTCACCCTGAAGATTTCTTTGTGAGGAGCCTTTTGTCTGTGTGTGTGTGTGTGTGTGCACCCGCGTGCACGTGTGTTTTCCATGACCACCTGCAACTGTAAGTTGTCTCCTTGGTGGTTGACTCTGATCCCCCGATCATCTTCCCTCACTGTGAGGAGAAAAGCTGGCTGAATAGAGAAAGAAACGCTGCATACTCACTGAACATTCTTGGGAGATAATTTGCCGCCATGTTTTATAAAACCAGGGACTGGATGTGCTTAAGAGCTTTTTATTAGATATTGCCGAGAGAGATAATAGTCCTATTATCCTGGTGATGTTTCAGACCATTCTGAATGCTGGTATTATTGAGAATGTGGTAATGAAGTCAACTCTCAAATCTAAGCTTGTGGATTGTCCACTTCAAATTGTGTCTTCCCCAGCTGGCAGCCCTGGGCTCTCTTCCCCCCACCCTCTGTGGGAATGCGTTTTTGAAATGCAAACTTGCAGAATGTTAGATTGAAAAAAGACAATTCAGAATATATACATATATATATATATATATATTTTTTTTTTTTTTTTAATTTTGAGGGAGAGCTTGCATCACACACAATCCAGACTCCAGAGGAAAGAATTTCCCATTTGGCCCTGGTTTTCTGTGTGCTGCTTCCCTCTATCAGCACCAATAAGCCAGGGCTGATGCATTCCCTCCTAAATAGCCAAGTCATATTTTCAACAAGGCCAAGAATGTGCCCTTCTTGATAATAGATCTCCTATTATGAGGAGCATTTACTAGGTAGTTAAACTGGTATAAAGCCCTACCCTGGGATTTCTGGTCTTCTGATCTACACTCTTAAAGATGTTTCTGTTGACATAGTGTTCCATTTAATTATCATTTTTAATTACTTTATTGACTTAAACATTAGTTTTGAACACAATTTTCAATAATGAATATAACATAACAAGTGATTTATAATTTTCGTTATATCTTATCTCATTCACATTATCCAAGACTTGATAGTAGATAATTATTAGTTGATTGGATATGAAAGCACCCAAAATATTGCTGGGTAGCAGAGATGAGTTCTGATTAGTTGGCTCTTTCTGCCTTCACCAATTACATATTGTTCTTTGTATTTATGCCTGACGTATACTCAATATTAGTTAATATGCATCTTGTAAAATGTGTAGAGAGAGAGATGGTTAAATGATTGTATTTGCAATATATTATAACAGCTACTTTATAATATAGAGGAACTCAAATATTGAAATTTTTATTTGTGGGGTTAATTTTTTGCCTTTAGATTTTCTCATGCATCATTATCACCACTTATTTTATGCATGCATATCAGAGACACATTTTTGCAAATGTCATGTTTCTCAGCAAATCAGTAGTGTTAAATTAAGAAATTCAGCAGTAGAAGAATGATCTCTCGCGAAATAACAAAGATGAAAATACAACATGTTGAGAGGCTGGTGCAAAAGTATGGTTTGTAAGACTGTACCGTCTTCTAGGTGGGAAGTTGCTTGGGAAAGACAGCTGAAAATCACACAGCTAATCTTGCTAAACTCACTGTCCATACATAAAACTCTTCTTTGCCTTATCTTGGCTACCTGAACTAGGAAGTGACCATCCAACTGCATTTATTTATTTATTTTTTTCAATGGTAGCCTTTTTTTTTTTTTTTGTGAGGAAGATCAGCCCTGAGGTAACATCCATGCTAATCCTCCTCTTTTTGCTGAGGAAGACTGGCTCTGTGCTAACATCTATTGCCAATCCTCCTCCTTTTTTTCCCCAAAGCCCCAGTAGATAGTTGTATGTCATAGTTGCGCATCCTTCTAGTTGCTGTATGCGGGACGTGGCCGCAGCATGGCCAGAGAAGCGGTGCGTCGGTGCGCGCCCGGGATCCGAACCTGGGCCGCCAGTAGCGGAGCACGTGCACTTAAGCACTAAGCCACGGGGCCGGCCCCAACTGCATTTAGTGTTTGCAAAATCTGGTTGACTGAATGCCTGTTCACTGAGGTTTGGGATCTCAGATTGAAACATCATCCAGGCTGTAGCAAGTTACTTTTTCAAGGACGCACTAGTAAACTTTCAATCTAAATTCATGGCTATTCTTTGAGGAAATACCAAGAGTAGATGCAGATCCCCAGCTTATCTTGTCAAGTTGTAAAGTTGTCATATTGTAGGGACAATTTTCACTGTGACTTGAGCCTTCTTTTGCTGTCCTTGTGTTTTTTCTTTGTCCACAGGGAGAAAGGGGATAGGGTGAGAATGATGCTGGAAATCCAGGTGGCAATGTGAGAAGGAATGTGTATTTTCATCTACAAAGAGAAGTAGAAATTAGATTCTTTTTTTTTTTTTGAGGAAGATTGGCCCTGAGCTAACATCTGTTGCCAATCTTTCTCTTTTTTTCATTTTTCTCCCCAAAGCCCCAGTACATAGTTGTATATCCTAGTTGTAAGTCCTGATAGTTCTTCTATGTGGGACGCTGCCTCAGCATGGCTTGATGAGTGGTGAGTACGTCTGCGCCCAGGATCTGAACTGGCGAACCCCGGGCCACCGAAGCAGAACACGCGAACTTAACTTCTACACCATGACGCCGGCCCAGAAATTAGATTCTTAGAAGTCAGAAGATTGTTATGTTTGCCATAAGATAAAGTTCTGCTGGCATATCAACCCCAGGTGGACCTGGCCTTGGGGTGGGAGATCCTTATTTTGCTTTCCTTTCACTGCAGCTGAGTCCTGATGAAAGCCAAGAGAGAAATAAATTGAAAAAGTATCAAACAAGGGCTCAGAGATTTGCTGATGCTGCACTGTGTGTTCTTTGTTAAGGTCCAGTGCCCTCTGAGCACGTCTTCATCATTTGGTGCACGGCCAATGAGGGATATTTAACTCAAAGAGAAGCAGGCAGAATACTGATTGAATTCGACTCTGCCAGTTAGCCTACCTTGAAATCCCAGAGTGGATTGGCTTCAAATGGATAACTGATGCAGTTTTTCAAAAAGATATCCAACTCCAACTGGTTGGGGATCCAACTCAGTGACTTCTGATCAGCCCAAAAGGGTGGAAAGGCTTCTCTGCATCTGTCACTTCTGATTTAACAATTGAGAACTAGGAGTCCTGTTGATGGTATGGTTAATATAGACAACACGTGTTGCCTCTGAGGAGGTGAGCATTGCTATTTGAGGTGAAGCCCAATGATTTGACATTCCCCCAAATTCCACAAACACGACAGTCTGAATGTATTTCTCTTTCACGTACATGCATTCCAGTGTCCTAGAAACAGGTATAGATTTATGCAGATTAATTTGGCATAGTACAGAAAATTTCTGCTGTGAGATATATTTTAGAATTACTTTCTAGCTCAGGGTAATGGCTAGAATCAAATAAAACATAAAAATAGGTTTACATAGATTGTTTTATAAATCAGATAAAGCTTTACGTTACCTACCATTGGAACTGGACGCATATTCGCAAGCACCGTAAAGGTTGTTCATGTAATACTTTCATTATTTCCAGCAAGAGTAAAACAAAATAGAAACAAGTCCATTGAATTTAGCCACCATTAACTACCATTAACTGTAATTTTTCCTGACAAGCTCTCTCTCATCTGACAATGAGTGAAACATTGGGAAAAGACGTCTGAAAAATTACATAAATGCTAATGAAATATGCCCTTGTATTTTAAGTGTGCCCAGTTCAGACATTTAAAATAAAGCAATTTATAATGTGTTAGCAGCCAGAACTCCATCTTGTTTTAAATAAATTTATTTTTCTACTTCTTGTGAGACTCTAACTCACTCTGAAAAGACTCATGACATTTCACTGCACTAGGCGGGTCACAAATTGAATAATGTGAAATAACGTTATTAGAGAACTGAAGAAAATGATATGGCAATAATGTGTTTTACAGTAAAATTTGATAGTCCTCTAAAGATCAATGAGTGTGTTTGTTTACTTTGAAGTGAAAGGACAAAGGCTTCATAATGGAATCCAGAGAAACACCCGAATTAAAGGAATCTTTGCCAGATAAAATGAACAGCTTTCCTAGTCTGCGGTGAATTCAGAAAATATACCACATATTTTGCAGTAGTAAGAAATAGCCTAGGTACTGTCTGTGATAAAATGTCAGTATAAAGCTACCCAGGAATGAATGAAAGTCCTCTCGTGGCCACACAGAATAAAACAAGCTGTGAGTCGCAAGGGTCTTGTCCTGTCCCAAACATTGATTGAAAGGGCACTTTATAAAGGGAGAAACAGCGGGGGAACCTTCATTTGCATCACCAAACACTAATGATGGAGGGGCTTTTATGGACACACTGTGTACACAGAATAGGTTCAATTAAAAAGAAGCTATTTTACACTGGCCTTTACCCCACCATGATTAAAAAAAAAAAAAGACAAAACAAAGACCATTTATCTAGGTAACAATACATTACACTAAAAAAAAATGAGGCAGAGTGCAGAATATAGGGTAAGCCAGAAGCAGAGGTCTCCCAGGGTTTTATCTCGCCACTTCTCAACCAATGTGTCATAGACCTCACAAAGACATATCTTTATCAAAATAAGGTAAATGTGAGTGACGATTAGAGTGCGCAGGAATAGAGTAGCTGACCCTGATGAAGAAGAGCAGGATGCAGACCTTCTTGTGAGTTTAAAATCAAGCTGCATTAGCAGGGACGAAGATGAATTGCTGTCTGATATTTTTGGCCTTGATAAAATGAGTTGGGGGTTTGAGTTCAATGCCTATGGACAGATGTTCCACAGACAAAAAAACGAGGCTCTTAATTGGCACTAATTAGCACCCTTGTTGGCAGGGAGGGATTGACAAGGTTATTTCTATGGCACACCCCCTGCTGACTCCCAGAGCTGTTCTTCCGAGGACAAGGAGAGAGCAATGTAGGTAAACTTATGCTCTTAGCCTTCAAGAATTATTTGTGCTCCCAAACAAAGAGAGGCTTCACATTTCTAAGCTGTCAGCTTAGTAAGATTCTTTGCCTAGCATATACATTGGCTTTTATTTTTAATTAAATAAAGCGTAATTAGTAGGAAACAATCAATACAGTAGGGTGACAGGCACTTTTTTGTTGGTTTGTTTGTCCCTGCTTAAAGAAGCAGAAGCAAAAAGAAAAAAAAAACACACACAGCTGTATTAACGATGAGAAAAACAATCTCAGCACATTCTAGATGTTCACACTAGTATAGAACGTAGACAATGTTTTGTACTGGCACGGATCCCCGCAACATGCTGTGCGATCCATCTTTGCAATGCTCTATTTCTAATCACTTCCATCTGTAAAATGGGAGGTACTACTAGCCCTATAAGAGGGCTCAAGAATTGCTAAAATGAGTGACGGTGGAGAGTTAGTATGTGATGAAGAAGGAGCCTGTGGCCACATTCTACTAAATACTAAGCATAGCTCTGTGGAAATATGCTTTAAGTTTCTGCAAATGCTCCTTGCTCTATAACTGCAAGCTTGGGAATTATGCAAAAGAAGTTATTTTTGCATTTATTCAATTTAGCGCTAATAAGGAAGTCAAAGAATGGATTAAAGCTGTTTTTAGTAACATGACATATTTTCTTATGCTGTAGCATGATGGTGTACATTTCTGCAGAGATAGAGAGGGTGTTAAATCTAGATTAAGCCCTTTTTTTTCTCCAGGAAGACTAAGGGATTAGATCTCCAAAATGAAATAGACCCAAAGAATTCTCATCAAGAAGCCGCACAGGTGTGGGGAATCGTATGTGGGGTTGGGGCTGTCAGATGTCAGGTTCCTTAGAAGCAGAGCCTAACATAGGCATTTCCTGAGAACTTACTATAAAGAAGGACAAACCTTTCAGGAAGTGAAGAGAGCAGGATAGGGCAGGGAAGACTGCCAGGCAAGGCGGTGGTCCCTACTGGAGCCTGGCTTCAGCCTGATCCCAGGGAGGTCCTTTTGTTCCTTATCACTCAGTCATTGGATAGGGGCTTCCTATCCAAGAGCAAGGTGGCTCTCTTTCTGCCAAGGGCAGTTTTCTAGAGAAGAGCCCATCTGGAGGGCCCTGGAGGAGAACCCACAGCAGCTAGAGGACCGGTGCACTAGCCTGGCGACAAGGATGTGGGAACGCCCTCCACTACAAGGCCTCAGGCTGGTGGAGCCAGGTAGCTTTCTACCGAAGCAGGGCCTTTCAGTAACTGAGCAGCTTTCAGAAGAGCAAGATTTTATTGAGCAGAATGAAGTCCATCCCTGAATAACAGAATTAAAATGTCCTTTAATGATCAGCAACAGTATGCACAGAGATGAGCTAAACGATATTTTCTTTAATGTGTACAGTCCTCTTTTAAGTACAAGAAGACAACACGAATGTTAATTTGGGTTCTTATTTGTTCATATGCTATAGAAACATAGGAATTGTCAGTTCTGCAGACAAGCTCTTCTCTTTCATGCCTGTCTATACTTCCATGGGCCTCATGTGGCATGCCTTCTGCCTACAGTGCTCCTGAGTCCTTGTCTTGTAGTCTTCTCTCAGTATCCCACACAGACCCCTAACCGGTCCAGCAAGAAGTCACTCCAGATGCTATATAAGTACCCCTTGTTCGAAAATCAATGGGATTTTCCTGCCCTTCCCCAAGGCCATCTCTCATAGCTTCTCTGATTCCCTAGTCACACCCTAGAGCCTAGGGCCCAGACTCCTCCCAGCCCTCACACACTCTGTGCCCCTCAAGGCATTTCCCTTCTCACCAAGCACTACCCTGAGTGGAGAAGTAGGTGCCATCAGCTCCCAGCAGCCCTCCCAGATTCCTCCCACATCCTCACCAGGCACACCTGGCAGCCTTTCCTCATCAGCACGCTCTGATGCTGACACCAGATTCCATTTAAGTTCCATACACTGCCCTGATACATCATGGTGCCAGCCACCCTCTACCACCAGCCCCTTAAAACAACCTCCTCCAGATGCCCCAGACCCTAGTTCCCTCAAGGCCACACTACTCTGCAGATTCCAGACATCCCAGCAGTGATTCTTAGAGACTGCGGCCTCTGTTTCCCTCAAAGTGTTACCGCACAAAGAGCACGATCTGCTTGCTGCAAGACAAAAGCTAATCATCAAGAGGCAAGATGGTGGCAGAGAAAGGGCAGTTTATTAC
This sequence comes from Ceratotherium simum simum, assembly GCF_057802395.1. Taxonomy (NCBI): domain Eukaryota; kingdom Metazoa; phylum Chordata; class Mammalia; order Perissodactyla; family Rhinocerotidae; genus Ceratotherium; species Ceratotherium simum. The sequence continues at coordinate 6,363,282 of NC_141940.1, read as the reverse complement.
AGCTTGCTAGCAAGGGGTAAGATGGCCGACTAATATCCAAAAGAACCATCTTAAGGGCACAGGATCTTGAAGCAGTTATATAGGCCAGTGGGTTACAGGAGAGGTGGCTAATAATGTTGACCCTCTGGTGTTACAGACTGGGAGTGGCCACACCAGATAGACTCTGTCCAGGGGTCATCACATTCCTAAGCAACTCAAAAGAACAAAGTCATCATCTTATCGCAGCTGGGAGGTACATGCACAAGCAGGGGTCATAAAATCTACAGAGTAGGTAGATCTCCTGGAGGGTGCAGATCCAGCTGGGTTAGTGAGTCAGAGGTCATTCAAAGCTACAATATGGTTTCTTTTCTACAATATGGTTTCCCTTATGTCAACCTTGTCTTCGGCTGGTATCAGAAGGATCTTAATCAGGAGAATTACATGGCCTGAGTTATACTTTAGAATGATCACTGTGACCCAGATGCTGAAGGCTTGAAATAAGGTGGGGATAGAGAAGAGATGACAGACTGGAAAGGATGGTCTGTGGACCTATCAAGAGAAGTGAATGACTGACAGATATGTGAGGTGAGGGATAGGGTAGAAATTTTAAAATGACTTCAAGCTTTCTTTCTTAGAAATTTGGGTAGGTGGTAACACTACAGAGAGATGCAAAAATAAAGCATAAAAATGAAGTGCTGATCCATGCTACAACCTGAATGAACCTCAAAAACATTACACTAAGTGAAAGAAGCCAGACACAAAGGGACACATAATGTATGATTCCATTTATATGAAATGTCCAGAGTAGGCAAATCCATAGAGACAGAAAGCAGATTAGAAATTGCCAGGGGCTGAGGGGTGGGAGTGATTGGGAGAATGATAGCTAAAGCTTATGGGATTTCTTTTTGGAGTGCTGAAAGTGCCCTAGAACCAGATAATGGAGATTGTTGCACAACATTGTGAATTTACTAAAAAGCACTAAATAGTACATTTTAAATGCTAAATTTTATGTTATGTGTAGTTTACCACAATAATAGATAAATACCATATGATCCAGCTATTGTGCTACTGAGTATTTACCCAAAAAACATGAAATCAACAATTCAAAATGATATTTGTACCCCTATGTTCATCACAGCATTATTCACAATAGCCAAGATGTGGAAGCAACCCAAGTGGCCATCAACGGATGAATGGATAAAGAAGATGTGGTATATATATATATATATATATATATATATATACAATGGAATACTACTTAGCCATAAAAAAGACAAAATTGTGCCATTTGCAATAACATGGATGGGCATTGAGGGTAGTATGTTAAGCAAAATAAGCCAGACAAAGACAAACACCACCTGATTTCTCTCGTATGTGGAAGATAAACTAACACATGGACAAAGAGAACAGATTAGTGGTTACCAGAGGGGAAGGGGGTTGGGGGTGGGCATAAGGAGTAAAGGGGCACATAGGTATGGTGACAGATAAAAACTAGACTATTGGTGGTGAGCATGATTTAGTCTATACAGTAACTGAAATATAATAATGTATGCCTGAAATGTACACAATGTTATAAGCCAATATGTCCTCAATAAAATAATTAAAAAAAAACATAAAATGAATGAGAGAATGGATGGATGCATACTTAAATAAAACAAACCAGGAGGAGGAGATGGCTACAGGCTAGAGATCATGAGTTCGGTTTTGGCTTTCTTGGTCTTGAGGCATTTGTGGGACATGGTGGTGGAACTGTCCAGTCGAGAGCTGGATTTGTGAGTCCGGAACTCAGGAGAATGTTCTAGGCTGAAGATATAGGTGTGGGAGTCAGGGCAGTGGATGATTTCAACCAGAAGGAGTGGAAAAGCAAGCCAATCCAGGGGAAGAGCAGCATTTGCAAGTGGGTGGGCAAAGGAGGAGAGAGCAGTCAAGACCGTTGGCATGCAGCAGTCGGAGAAGTGGGACTCAGTTCCTGCGTCCTCTTTCCCTCTGGCTCCTGGGTGGGAGAACACAAGCCCCATTACTGGCATCTTACATTCTCGGCTTTTCCTTTATGCTGTATTCTCTGGCATTTGACCCCTCATGCTGTGTGATTCAATTCTTGTTCTGAGGTCTTCTGTCCAGATTGTGCCCAAAAGGTGACATTTTAAGCTCTCTAGGGAACAAAAATCATGGTTCAGGAATGTTTCAGTTCTAAAATATCACACATTTAAAGAGTCTGAATCTACCCTCAGGTGGCATTGTCAGAGGTAATTGGAAGCAAAATTCAGCTTTACAACTGGCAAGAATAGAAGTGAAATCAATGTGGTTCACCAAACAAAATAATAATTAATAATTTCTCTTAACAATAAAGACAATATCTTAAATAGAGTAAGGAGTGACATGGGATTTGGTTGAGTTTTAGCTTTGGAGATGCTATTTCAACTCAAGAAGCTCAGATGACACAAGTTTCAGTTATTTTCTACTTTAGAAAATTGGTCCCTGGGACCTCCTCCCCATCACCTTAGTTGCTATTTTCTCCTAGCAAACATGTTTCTGTCATACCCCTAAATGTTTCTTTCACCAGGTCATTAGATGGTGAGGCAAGTATATGAAAAGACAGCCATTAGGGGTGAATGCATGTGCCCCCAATCCACATATCTGGGGACACTGGGAAGTGGGGTAAAGCCTTGTATTCATTTCTTGGGGCTGCCGTAACAAAGTCCCACAAGCTGGAAGCCTTAGAACAACAGAAATGTATTGTCTCCCAGTTCTGGAGGCTAGAAGTCTGAGATCAAGGTGTTGGCAAGGTTGCTTCTTTCTGAGATCTGCAAGGGAGAATCTGTTCCAGGCCTCTCTCCTTGGCTTGTAGATGGCCATATTCTCCCTGTGTCTCTTTACATCTTCTTCCCTCTATGTGTGTCTCTGTCCAAATTTCTCTTTTTATGAAGACACCTGTCCTGTCGTACTGGATTAGGGCCCACCCTAATGACCTCACTTTAATTTGATTACCTCTGTAAAGACCCTGTTTCCAAATAAGGTCTCAGATACTGGGGGCTAGGACTTCAACATATGAATTTGGTGGGGAGGGACACAATTCAACCCATAACAAGCCCATTTCCTGAATTTGCCTTTTCTGAATGGCAGCGATTCTAACAGTCTTTGTTAAACATGCTCCCTCAGATGGCAGTAGTGATCAGTTGCTCACTTCTGTCCCATCCCAGACAGTAGGGATTTGGGGGCGTGAAATCACCCCCTCAGGAAAGCCACCTTTGAGCTCCCTTCTTCTCCGCCCTCTCAGAATGACACGGATTTAGGGAGTTGACTCAGGAGGCATCTGCAAGCAGTAATTTCCAGATAACATTGTTACTGCAGTTACCAAGTTAAGAAAAGCCTGCTCAACCACTACTTGGGCAATTGATAAAGTAATGAAAACAACAAACAGATTTACTTTTTCCTGTGGAGACAGAATGTTCGTAGGAAGCAGCCCCCACATTCTTTGTAAGCAGTTCTGCACCATGGATTTTCCAGGCGTCCTTAACCAAGCCCAGCTTCTGACTGGCCTGTTTTCCTGTGGTAGTTCATCCTTTGGCTTTGTGGTGGGACTTTATGCCAAGAGAACCCACTGGAGACGGAGAGACAGATCAGGCTGTTGTCCCACATTCTCTCTCCACTAAATCACAGTTTTCTTTCGAGGGAAGGTGGCTATTGTGAAGCTGTCAAACTGAGGCAACTTAAATGGGCTGAAGTGAAGGCTCCTATTAACAATAGCAGCTATCTCTGTCAGATGCAAACTCTGCAGACAGTTACAAGGCAATTTGGCCCTGATAGGTGAGTGATTAAAAATAACAAAAGGCAAGAAGAATGAGAGGGGAAAACCCCTATTAGTGCATGGTCCGAAAACCAAGGAGGCAGCCAAGTGTTCCACACTTGAACCTAGCCCCAAGTTAGTGTGGCAAGCCCAAGGACAGGGCATCTTCCCCGAAGCAGCCCTGAATGTTTTCCTTGTCCAGGTCTGGAAATGGAAGGTGGGCGGTAGGGGAGATGGCAGCAAGGTCTGTGTTGAGTTCAAGGTCTGTGCTGAGTTCTTAATGCTGATGGTTAGAAACAGAGTGTTACTGGTGGTGGGTGTGTGTGTGTGGGGGGCTCCCTCTGCATGAAAAGGAGCAATGCGGACATTTTTTACAGTGTCATATCTAAGATTGTGAAGGTTAGACGATAGACAACCAGAAGAGGATTAGGGGAAAATTCTCTCAGCTCAAGGGAACTCTGATTTAAATTGGATTTGTGATGTAACATTTGCATTACCACAGGAGCTGCACACCAGGGCTGGGCCCCGTTAGGAGCCCAGCTACCTAATCCCACGTGTCAGGATCTGGAAAATCGATTAGCTAGTGGAGCACCAGGCCTGGCGTGGACTCAACAGAGGAGAAACCACTGCAATCCTGGGCGGCCTGCACATCAGATCAGCAAGAACTAACTCCTTTTCCTGACCTTAAAGTAGGGAAGAGTTTCAGAGTCCCATTCTATCCGTGCTTAATGAATTGCTGTATAAAACAATCAGTTGAAGACCAACTCTACATCCTCACCACAGTTGCCCCTGTAACTGCTAAAATGAGCCTGCTTCTGTCAGTTCTGACATCCGCTTAGATCAACTCATCCAAATAGTCAGCCCATGTTAAACAAAAGTCTGCCTGTGGGTTTTATTGGAGAGTGGGGCAGGGGATTTGTCCTGTTGAGAGGGGTCCTCTGCAGGGACAGATTGCTTTCTTTACTAGCCTCAGGTTTGGAAATTCTGAAGTCAGGGAAGGGTAGAGCATCTTTGCTGAAGGGTTCTTGGCTTGGCCCCCGCCCCATCCAGGCAGCTCTCTTTAATGTAATGCTTTGTCTCTCCTGTAAAAGACAAAGTCCTTTTCCTTTGGTGAAACTTGTGCTGGCTGTATCAATTGCAATTTTTAACCTAGGAAAAATGGAAGGAGAAAGGGATTATGTGGGAATAAATAGCTGTTCTTCTCTCAGCATTCTTCTCTGCAGATGTGAGTAGGAATGCATCTGAGACCTTCTGCCAATCTCTGTCATGCAGGGCAGTAAGGGACAAACGGGCTTTGGCATCAGGCAGGTGTGGGTTGTCATCCCAGCTCTCCCTCCCCCACTTGACCAGCTGTGTGACTTTTTTTTTTTTTTTGGTGAGGAAGATTAGCCCTGAGCTAACATCTGTTGCCAATCCTCCTCTTTTTGCTGAGGAAGATTGGCCCTGGGCTAACATCTGTGCCCATCTTCCTCTACTTTATGTGTGGGATGCCTGCCACAGCATGGCTTGATAAATGGTGCGTAGGTCCATGCCCAGGATCCAAACCTGTGAACTCCAGGCTGCCAAAGCAGGGCACGTGAACTTAACCACTACCCCCCTAGGCTGGCCCATAACTGTTTTTTAATATCAGCTTTATTGAGATTCAGATACCATAAAATTCACCCTTTTAAAGTGTACAACTCAGTGATGTTTAGTAGTCACAGAATTGTACCACCATCACCACTATCTAATTCCAGAACAGTCTCATCACCCGAAAAGAATCCCCATGCCATTAGCAGTGACTCCCCATTCCCCCTCACCCCAGCCCCTGGCAACTTGTAATCTACTTTCTCTCTCTATAGATTTGCCTATTTTAGACATTTCATATGGATGGAATCATTCAATATGTGGCCTTTTGTGTTTGGCTCCTTTCCCTTAGCATAATATTTTCAAGGTTCATCCATGTTGTAGCATATACCAGTATTTCATTCCTTTTTATGGCTACATAAAACTCCATTGTATGGATAGACTGTATCATCCATTCATCATTTATCCACTCATCATTCCGTGGGCATTTTGGTTGTTTCTACTTTATGTCTATTTCTTGATGGCTAATGATATTGAGCATCTTTTCATCTGTTGATTGGCCATTTGTATCTTCCTTGGAGAAATGTCTATTCAGATCCTTTACCCATTCTTTAATCGAGTTACCTATCGTTTTTTTGTTGAGTTTCCAGGCTTCTTGACATATTCTGGATTACTAGACTCTTATTAGATACATGACCTGCAAATATTTTCTCCCATTCTGTGGATACTCTTCTCAACTTCTCTAAGCCTGAGTTTCCTTGCCTAAAAACAGAGAAAATACAAGTACAAGCTCCCAGATTTCTTGGAAAGAGTCAATAAATTGATCCATTAGTGCACTTGGTGAAGTGAATATCTGGCACACATTAAGCTTACCTGGATAAGTCTTAGTTATTATTTGCTAAAATTGGCTAACATAGGTGTGTTGTGAGACAGAGGCAAGGGGTGAGCCCTCCAGTCATAATTAAACATCTGACAGGTATGACATGAAAGGTTCAGAGTGCTTTGATTTTACTAATAGGTTATTCCTAGAATGCCTGGAGTAGTTTTATTTGGAGTGATTACATTTTTATTTTGAATATATTTTATAGTTCTAGAAATTAGCTGGTAACCACTGGCCAGTGTTGAAATTTTCCACTCTCCATATATCTATATTTATAGTTCTCTCTGTTTCTCTCTCTATCTAGACAGCTAGTTACCCATCTATCACGAATGTGAGTCTGTGAATAACAGGATAGAAATAGAAATACTTGTGGGGGCAAGTATTCAGAATTGCCACTTTCTTACCTAAAGTCAAATCATGAAAGAATAGATCTCTAATTTCCTGAGATGTTTACCTACTATGTGTAAAACCTACACTGATGGCTCTCTGTTGTTGCTTAAACGGCTTTCTTCAACCAGAAACCTGATGATTTCCTCTACAGTAATTCCTTTAATGTTGCTTCTGAATGCATTAATATAAGAATCGGGCTCCAATTTGTCCTAATATCAGTAGTAATAGAAGTAGTAGCATTTATTAAGCACTCATAATCATACTCTTTTTACATATTATTTCGGTTATTCTACACAACAACCGGGCAAAGTAGATATCAGCAGTCTTGTTTTAGAGACAAAAAACAGAGGCTCAGAGAAGTCAATCAGCTTGCTTAGATTTGCACAGCTAGTAAATGCAAGAGCCTGGACTCGACCCCTAGTCCATCCAACTGCCAAGTCTTTGCTCTTTCCTTTATATAGTGTTGCCTCTTAGGAGATCAGATTTACCAGAGCCCTTAATCATTAGGCACCTGGGTTATTTCTGTGTTTCGGCATTAGAAAGCATTCTAATCCACTGATAAATGGTCGTACATAACAGTTTAGATCTGTATGCCACTCACTTATCAACAGTAGGCCCTCTTCTATCTTGAGAATCTTCCTATTTCAGAAATCCAGCTTGTCTTTTGGAGTCAATGGAAGTGCTAAAATGATGGCCTTATGTGTATTCAACAGGGTCACAGGGTTAAGAAACACCCAGGGTGTGTTGGTGGAGCCACAAAGAGTTCAATTGCAATAAGTTGAAGTTTGGAGAGAGAGGGCCAAATTGCTCAACATGGCTGGCTTTCCACATTAATGTGATTGTGCCATGTGCTATAATTTATAGTGTAAACAAGTTTTCTGCAAAAGCTAAATATATCATACAACTCATTTAACATGCACAGAAGGAGCCGTTAAATTATTTCAGTCCCATTACTCAAAATGTTCAAAAAATTCCTCTGTATTAGAGCCAGTGCAGGATTGGCTCTGCAGCCAAGCGCATCAACATAAATGTTGAATTCCCGGGGGAAATGCATGCCTCATACTGTTACTTAGGGAAAATATATGCCCAGACATTGTGGAGCCCCTTCTAAAACAATTCTCATTTTGCTAAAACAATAGGATCAAATTTTCAATCATGTTACCCAGCATCTCTGCATTTATAAAGCTTGCAGGCAAACATGAATGCCAATAAAATGGTGATGTGTTTTTAAAGGATTAATACTTTACGAAATGTGGAAGTGGAAACTGAGGTTTTTCACGCTACTTTCTAATTTTGTCTTTACCTACATGGAAAGAATTCCTTTTGGAAGCCATATGTGATGCCTCGAAACTGTTTAAATTGGAGTAATTATCAGAACAAATGGTATCATTGGATGATATTAGTCTGTTTGTGTGCCTTCTGTCTACCCAATGAATCAACATTAATACAGATTTTTATTGACTTGAAACACAGTCATCTGTGATTCCATTTTTGTTTTAAAATATATGTTTAAAAATTGATCTAACCTTTCTACATACTAAAACATACCTTTAGATTGACAGTTTCCCATTACATATTCCTTGTCCTGAAAGGATATATCTTTCTCTGTCTAGTTTCTAAAAGGTCTGGATCAGGAATAGGTATGAAATTTTATCAAGTATATTTTTGGCATCTATTGAGATGATCATTTGGTTTTTATATTTATTGATGATGTGATGTATAATACAAATAGATTTCTCAATATCAAACTGTTTATGCACTCCTGGTATCTGGTAGATTAATATTTTGTGATATACAGTTCAGTTGCATTTTATGTAGATTTGAATTTTCCAGATTTGAAAAAGTTGATATAATAATATTAATAAAGATTCTCTTTGTACTCAAAAAATTGATCTGCTTCTACTTCTGGCATGCAAATCTATTTGTGGCAAAGATACAGTTCTTTTCCTTTCTGGAACTTTTTCTTTATCATGAGAACACATTTCTCTAGTTTTCCTTTTTCCAAATAAAATGACATCTGATGTGTTCAGGATAATCCAGGCTGAACTGTCTTGAACCAATAATCACAATAGATGATAAAGATTGAGTGATTCATATGTGCTAGGGACTTGAAGTGTGTTATCTCATTTAATAATTGCAGAAATCCTATAAGAGTGCTATTATGATCCCCCTTTCACCAAGGTACTCGGAATTTCAAGGAATTTGATCCAAGATGACACAGCTAGTAAGGGTTTGAACCTGGGCCTGTCTGACTGCAGAGGAAGTGCAGTCCCTACACTGAGTCCTTCACTGTGCTCAGGAGCCACATGCAAGTCAGTTGGCTTTGCAAAGAGGAAAGTTGCTGGTCTCCAAGGACTCTGAACATTGGCTAGTTCTTGCAGATGTGTGTCCTGGGACTCGAGCTATGGCTAGCTTAGCTCACATTCATTATTTCTAGAGAAGAAAAAAGTCCGTTAGCTATTGTTCTGCTTATAGTAATGATACTCTAGCTTTTGTTAGAACATAAGTCTGTGTGGGCAGCACGTTTGACATGAAACATCAGTAAATGAGTATGTTCATCATGGTACTAGACTCTGAAAAGCAGGTCCAGTAAGGAGTAGTTATCAACTGACTAGAATGTCTGGTGTTGTAGGAGAACAGCTCTGCCATGGATGGCACTGTGGACACCCTGCAGTATCCAAATAGGCCATGTAGGCTGAGGCTTGAACCACAGCTAATCTGAGTCTCAGCAGAACACCTAGTGATCCTCCCAGAACGGGAGAGGACAAGAAGATCTTGAGATGTACTTCAAGGCCATCTCCCACTCGCTCCCCGTCTCCTCTGGGAGGCTGTCACGAGACAATTTCCCATCGCCTTCCAGGTTCTGATGAGGTATGGAACATTCTGTTCTATCCCCTGCTGAATAGACTTGCAGACTATAAAACTCATTAACTGAATTTTAGAACAGGACTCCTCAGTAATAGAATATTCTATAACTTGCTCTGCAGTTGTCAGGCCCCTTCTGTTTGTGTGTCATCCTTTTCAGTGTGTGGGAAAGGATCACAGGGAGCTGGCACCTTTGGCACTTGTCTTTCATTATGTAAGTACTAAACTGTCTGCATCTAGAAGTGAATTGCTGTATCTTTACCAGTTGAATCACTCAGGCCTTGGCCTTGGCCTTGCTCTGTCTTGTATGTGTGTGTGTGACAGGTGGTACTCATGCTCACCTGATGGAATGCTCACAGGGATCCTGGGCTACATGTGCCCGAGAAAGTCTTTCCAACCTAGAATTTTATAGGTTGAAATGGTGTCAATATTGGTTATAAGACAATCTACCTCCTTCTACCCTAAACAAAAGTATGTGTGTGGGGGGGAGGGCGGTCATTTTAATGCTACAGAAAAGACTGAGCATATAAATCAGGTAGGATTTTCATAAACAACTGAGCAAGATTGCTGTCAATGTTTTAGTTAGGCCTAAATTGTCAGGTTTGACTATTTTGCTTAAACCATCTGAAATAAAATGTGAATTCTTTATGCATCAACATAAAGGAAATCCTATCTGCTGTGTCCATTCAGGGTAAACAGCCTTTCTCCACAACCTTTCTCTAGAAAAGTGTTTGAGAAACAGTTTAAAGCACTCCAAGCTAAAGTGCTGTGTTATCAGTGGCTGAGAATTTGCAGTGCCTCAGATCTAACTAAGAATTGGTCCTTGCCCCCATTGAGTTTAATATAAGGCACAATGGCTGTCAGCATGCACGAGTTGTAGTGCACTTAACAGCAACTTAATATTTCAGTTGTTTTGAAGAGTTTCCTTAGATGGAGATTAATGGACCAGCTCCATAAAGGAGTTCTTTACTTAATCCTTTAACAATTAGGAGCTGAAGTACAGAGGTAAGTAATGAAGTACCCTCTGTGTTTGGGAGGTACTTTGTAGGTAACCACAGGGGTTTCTTCTCTAGTCTAATCAGCTGTGGTTGCTCTGAGAAGCTGAAGAAAGGCTAAGAGGGACAACCCCAAAAGGAAGTCTTCATGGCAAGAAATCTGCCTTTCCTCATCAATTGGGAATGGAGCTAACCAGATCTGTCTTCAGAGAGAAAGGTTGAGTACTAGAGACACTCCTTCTGCTGGGCAGCAAAGGTCTTAGTGCAGGTATCAGAGCCTTGGGAGAATGAAGAGACGTTCATCAATATAGAGGGGCAGCCTAGTGTGAGGGGATGTGTGCATGCTGTGGAGTTTGGTAGAATTCGTGATATAAATGCAGTACCCTTGGAGTGGCTAAGAAGACCTTGGATGTCAGGATCATTAGTGTCCCAATTCAGTTGATTCTAATTCCAACGTGTCTCTAAAATCTGGTCCCTTCTCTTCCCCATCCTCACTGTCTATGCTCTGGCCCAGGCCACCACCCTCTGTTACCTGGACTACTGCAATGGTGGTCTAACTGATTCCCTTGCTATCTCCTTCTTTCAGTCAATCTGTATTCTTTGCTCCCCAAGATCTCCACTTCTCACTCTCCATGTTCCTCCCCTGCTTAAAAACTTTGGTTGTTCCCCTCCCCAGTGTTCTTTAGAAAAAGGCATGGCCCATTCTCATTCCAACCTACCTTCTTAGACTCATCCCTTTTCACTAGAGCCTACAGGTAGTGTACTCCAGCCGGACCAAGCATCTCACTCTTCCCGAAACCTCAAGTCTTTTGTTATCTCTGTTTGTCCTACTTACACTGCTCTTTCCTTTCTTTCTCCCCAGCAGTTCATTCTGACTTCAAGGCATTTCTTGAAGGCCACTGCTTCTGGGTAGCCTTCACCAGACTCCCTGGGTAGACTTAGACTTTCCTTCTTTGACTCCCTTCTTACATGCCTCTAACATTGAACTTGCAACACTGCATTACCATTATTTGTTTATGAAGTCTTCGTCCTTGCCAAAGTGCAAGCTTATTAGGGGAAGGTACCATATTACACTCATAGTTACTTCCCTTCCCCAGGGCCGAGCACAGTCATGGTAAGTAATAATGTTAGTAATAGTAACTATAGAGTCCTTACTAACCATTTTACATACATAATCTCATTTAATCTTCATACCAACCTTCTGAAAGAGGTACTATTTTTGGTTGCATCTTACGTATTAGAAAACTGAAGCTATGGTAAGTTAAATAACTGGCCCAAGTCCGCACTCAATAAGTTTTACAGCTGGGGTTCAGATTTAGCACAGCCCAACTCCAAAGCCTGTGCTCTTAAGTGCTACAATATTGTCTCACTCACAAATCCAGGCCCAGTAAATGGTCTTGAATGAATCCTTATTACTCCACTTGGATGACTTTCTATATCGTCCAGTATGACTCAAAGGAAATTCATTCAAGATGACTCGTCCAGTCCTACTGAAGAGTGCAACATCAGCTATCAAGATGCATGCTTGGGGGGCTGGCCCAGTGGCGCAAGCAGTTAGGTGTGCACGCTCCGCTGCAGCGGCCCAGGGTTTGCTGGTTCGGATCCTGGGCGTGCACCGACGCACCGCTTGGCAAGCCGTGCTATGGCGGGGTACCATATAAAGTGGAGGAAGATGGGCACGGATGTTAGCCCAGGGCCAGTCTTCCTCAGCAAAAAAGAGGAGGATTGGCAGATGTTAGCACAGGGCTGATCTTCCTCACAAAAAAAAAAAGATGCATGCTTAGGATAGTTTTTAAGACAAAAGATTCTCTTTTCCCATTTGGAATTATCCCAGCATTTGTTTTCAGGTCCATGCTGGTCCACTGGGTTATGGTCTTCTCTGGGGAAATCCACTCTTAGATGTCCTACACACACCCCTGAAAAATGATACAATAGTGTTTTGGAGTGTGTAACATTCTTGAAAGCCATCTGAATTCTATTAGGGAGCTTGTCATTTGCATGATAACTTGAGTTCCCACATTGGGAGAAAATGACATAACCCAGAGAAATCTACCAAGAAAATGAAAATCAAATTCAAAATAATGACCATGGAGCAGAAAATTGGTATTGTGCTGAATTTATGTGATCAATTCTAAGGAAGTCCAAGGTTGAAGAGGTGGCAGTTTGATACAAGTCAATAGTCATATATATACATCAAGGTTCACGTTATTAGCTTTGGCTTATGTATGCAAATAGATGTAAATCCATTTGTACCACATGTATGTCTAGAAAAATGATATTTACTCTTCCTTTTTCCTACTATTGCCTTTTATATACTCAGCACTCTGGCCAAACAGACTGCTTGGCATTTCCTGAATCTCTGAGATAGATATTATTTTGATTCTTATTGCACAGAAGAGTGAACTGAGATGCAGAGAGGTTAAGTAACTTAAACTCAGGTTCTCTAACTAAATCCTATGCAATATCCATGGGGCCACAATTACCTCCAAAAAATAAGACTTGACTAGATGAGTTGTTTTCACACTATGTTCCTCTAATCCCTGGGGCACTTCAGAGGTTCCCCAACCTGGCTGTGACCAAAGCAGCACTGCCTTAATCTCTTTTTTATTTGGGGTTCCTTGTAAGATTTCATCTGGCAGGGGGAAGATTCTGGGGTTTAAGAGAGTTTGAAAATCATTAGCTTAAAGCAGGGGTCAGCAAAATTTTTTATGTAAAGGCCCCCATAGTAAATATTTCATGCTTTTCGGGCCATATGTTCTTTGTTACAGCTACTGAACCTGGCCATTGTAGCACAAAAACATAGCCAATATGTAAATGAATGGGAGTGGCTGTGTTCCAATACCATTTTCTTTATGGATAATGAAATTTGAATTCCACATAATTTTCATGTGTCATGAAATATTATTCTTTTGATTTTTTTCTCAGCCAATTAAAAATGTGAAAACTCATCTTAACTCACGGGCAGTACAAGAACAGAGGGAGGGCTGGTTTAGACTGAGGGCCGCAGTTTGCCCACCCCTGGACTAGATGGTCCCTAAGGGAACTCCCAGTTCTCTTGCTAAAGAACCAAAGTAACCTTACGAGATATCCATTTTCTGAAACTCCTAGAAGGCCGTCAGCTACAGAAGACAATACTTCTCTGATCTGCATGCCCCTGGCAGGGTGCATGATCTAGTATAGACCCAGGCTGTGGGCCCACTGGGCCAGAGGGCCCCGCCAGATGGTCGAGATTTATCCCTATAGAATATAGTCTAGATCTTCAAACTGTTTGTCACTGCCACAGCCCTCAGACCTGGATTTTCCAGGATTCCCAGTGGGGTGGTCATGGAATCAGACTTTTAAGTTAAAACCTTGAGAAAATTAAATGCAGCTTCTGCCAAGAAAAAAGCCTGAGCACCTTTACCTCAGGGAAACAGAATGAATGCTTTGAAAAATAGCACCGCCTCTTCCTCATCGCCTGCCTTACTACCAACAAATGATTCAATGCTGCAGAGACTACAAAGCACTAGGTAGGAAAATATATAATTCCCTGAGTAATTCTAAACCAGTCATGTTTCATTTCTCCGAGCCAACTTTATGAAGAGGAAGTGCCCTTTAAGGAGTCAGTAGGACTAAGTTACTATTCTAGAAGAGGGCCCACAGTAAGGCACTGCCTGATGAGAAGGCACAAGTCTTCAGGCATCCCACAGACTCTCTGGGATGCCCAGCCCAGCTCAGCTGTGTTATCCATTTGGAGCCATAAAAAAACTTACTCTTATTGCTGTCAGCTCTGGATACTTGTGAAGACAATGGCAATTTAAGCCAGTCCCCTAAAGACACCAAAACAGTTTAGACAGAAGCTATGGTCCCTATTTTTTGTTTAGAGCCTAAAACTCCAGTGAAACAGCGCCCCGCCCCCCCTCCCCTGCACTGGCTCTATCTCCAATACCATTGCAAGTCTAATCTCCCAGTGTGGACTATAGAAACCAAAGCTCAGGCTACCAGATGGAAGCTACAGGAAAGCACAGGGAAATTCCTAACTGGCAGAACTTTAACAATTAAAGCTACTGAACAATAGAAGAGTATTGCCTGCTACCCATCAGACGATGGCTTATGGCCATATGTTGGGGATGTTGTAGATACCTCCACTGGGTGACAAGGTGAAGTAGATAACACTTACAGGCACTTCCAATTGTGAGAGCCAGTGTCCATCTCAGTATCAGTCACCAACATTACAACTATTTCTATAGATACCTAGAAGCTGGAATCCAGCCAATATAAAGTGATTCACCTGATAAGCTGTCTGTCCAGAGGGGCACCATATTGTATTTCACAAAAAGGTACTATGTAGGTTTGCAAGCCCTGAGAACCATTTAGGGTTTTTAAAATTGCTTCTGAGAAAGGATTCTGGATCAACTAACAGCCTCTGAAGCCCAGCCTTATATACAAATGTTAGAGCCAGGTGTGTGTTGAACTGCCTCCTGAGAGTGGCAGGCCCAAAGACAAGGTGCTCAAGGTGAGCACAACTTCCAGTGGGGGCCATCCCTGGCCTATTTTTCTGTATCTGCAGGTTGCTCCACAGATATAAGGAGTAGGACATCAGAGCCACTCTTTTTTTTCTTTTTTTTTTCACTTGGAATTGTCTGGGTGTTTCCTCTGGCAACAGGCTTTCAAATCTCCAGGGGATCTGTAAACACTCTGGGAGGATCTCAGGAAACCCAAAACAGCCATGATGGGTGTAGAACATTCTGGAAGAGTAAATCCAAGCCCTGAAACTTTCCAAACTCCTTAAGTATCTATGAACCTTTCCTCATCTGGTCACGGGCTTCCAACGATGCTTTCTAGTTGATACCTCTGCCAGTCTCTGGGTCACCATCAGAGCTTTTTATTATTTGAACCTCTACAGCACTATTTCTCGGGTAATAATAATAACAACAATAGCAATAATAACCAAGATAAAAACAATAGCTACCTATATTAACTCCTAGGCAATTTGTATAAACTTTCTAATCCTTCCAAAAATTCTCCAAAGTATGTGTTATTTTTCCTCATTTTAACATGCAAAAAAATTGAGATTCAAAGAGTTTTATTAACTAGTTCAAGAGAGCAAACCCCTTAGAAAATCCTGTATTTGAACTCAGGTCTGTCTGGCTCTCAAACCCTTGCTCTTAAGCCCATGCTGCCTCAACTGAAGGCTTCATTTCCATAGAACCTTCTGTAATGATGTTTCAAGCCCTCTATTTTTTCCTCTTCAAAATCACCATGTGAAGTGGCAAGGTTTCTGTAATCTTATGATTTTATGAGGAAAACTCACACAAAGTCTGTGATATCAAAGTGTCCTAGGATGTCCCAGGGCAAAGAGCCCTCTAAGGCCACCAGGTTCAGCTTGAGGCCCAGAGATTTAGGAACAGAAAAGACCCTGGGTGCAACTCTCCCTTCCTTCTCCAATGCCTCCTCAGACTTCTTTTTGTTCATTCTATCTCATCTGCCCCAAATTTCATTTTTTGAGCTTTTATAGGATCCTCTCTTCAGGGCAAGGACTTGGTTTTGTTGACACAGTTTTATGGACTATTTTGCTTCTTAATACTGTAGAAATTATAAGTCATAGTAAAAATAAAAACAGAGTTTTTGTACAAAGGCAGACATTGTGAACTACTAGATCCTGAACAAACAGCTGAAGTCACTAAGGAAGTCTACTTTGTTCTGTTTTCATCTAATTGAAAAGTGAAAGAACACTTTGTTGTTCTTTAAGATCTCACACACTCAGGCATACATTTATATGAGCATGGTTTTTTCACATTTGGGATACCCAGTGTGTGATGAATTTGTCTATGGAATTATAACCTCATGAACGTACCATTTTTTCTGCTGAGACTACCTTAACTGCAATGGGTGTGAATGGTGCTGCTATAATAATTAAATCCAAAATCTTTCATAATCCTATGCTTTCCCTAGAGTAATGTTCAGCATTAGCTGTGGAGGGAAATGCAAACAAGTACATGTATATTCAATAATAAAGCTTAATAGGTCAGGGAAGGAGCAGAATGAAATGAATCCCTAACAACTCCAGAGATAACTAATGGTAGTTTGCCTTCGTAGTAACTTCCTTAACTTGTGTTTACTGAGACTTGAATATACCGATCAAATTGTCCTTTATTAACAACAAAATCCATACCAAGCTTGTTGCATGGTGTTTAATGTCAATCGCTATGTAGATTGGCTGCCCATTTCCAGAACTGTACATGGGAGGGCCTTTCATTTCCATGTTAAAATCACATAGAGATGATTGGAGAGTAAAATCACTACTGAGCTCGGTTCTCCATGCTCTGGCTCTGGATGGGCTAGTTCTACTTGAAGGCGAATAGCCTGAAGACCACGAGCCTATTCTAGATCCAGCTTTGAGATGCCATGAGACATTTCCTGACTCACCATGACTTACCTTCAGATTACTTGGCAAATAAAATGAGAAAAACAAAGGCTCATGAAGACTTTGCTTCTGATTACTTGTTGATAGTATTAATGATATACATTATTTCTAACTGAGATGACATATTTCCAAACTAATCATGATGCCCTGCATTGATTATCTGCTTTCATAAAGCAATTCAAATGCATTAGCTTATGTTATGCTCACCACCACTATCATCCTGTGCAAGAGTTTAATTATTATCCCATTTTACAGATGAGGGACACAGATTAGGCTCAGAGACAGTAAACGATTCACTCAAGGTATCAGTTTTTGATTAGCCAGCAGCTGAATCCAAATATCTTGACTCCATGTCAATGTGTTTTGTTTTGTTTTGTGTTTTTTTGTTGTTGTTGCTGTTGATTTTATTTAATACACCTGATCCTTTGTAAGTTCCATCCTCTAGCAAAACATTATATACTCTCAAGTCTGGCTGAAGATGGTCTGAGTTCCATGTTTGCCTCCATGATTTCCTAGCTGTGTGATCATGAGCAAGTTCCATGACCTCTCTAAGCGTCAGTGTTTCCATCTGGAAAATGGGGCTAATAATAGAATTTCCTTCATTGGGTCCAAATTACATGCTGCTGGTCAAATACTTAGCACCTTCCCTGACACAGAAATTGATCCTCTAAATGGTAGGAATCATTTATTTTGCTGAACACTTAGATGTAAATTAACACATAGACATTGGCTACCTGTATTGAGATATACACACACACACAAACACACGCGCACACACAGGAAAATGAAGCCCTTTATGACCAGCGTAGGTAGTTTTTAAATATTTGAATTCTACAGCTTATGAGAATGATACAGTCTTCACTTACCACAATGTGTTGTAAAGAATTATTTGTTCAGAGTCATAAGCCTGCAACTGCAGAAGAAATGCCAAGATACATTTTGTCTCCTTCTCTGAGATCTTCAAAACATCCATTAGTCTCTTGAAGGACAGTCATAAATCCTGCAAATTCGGTTTATCTGAAACCAACTCTAACAGTTGTCCTTCCCACCAATCATCCTTTATGTCAGTCTTCGGTTTTCAGACCTCAGTGAACACATCCTGGCCGTATGTGGCTGAGCGTGAAAGTGGAGGAGCTGTGCTTTCTTTGGAGAGTTATTGGATACCCACTCCGACCCGAATCTCTTTCTAACATTTGAACATAATCTCTAAAATAATACATTCCTGTATTTATCAAATTAGAAGCTGCCTTTTGCTTTCCAGCTTCCCTTCTGGAAAAAACACACAGGTGGGAATCAGGAGATGGCAGTTTTAGGATTGGCTCTAGCACCAACTAGCTATGTGACCTTGAGCAAAGCACTTGGATTCTCCGAACCTTTCTTTCCTTGTCTGCAAAATGAAGGTGGTGGATTGTATCATTTCTGGGAAGATGCTGTAAAGATTGTGGAGGTGAATAAGTTGCAACCCCTGCCCACATGGAAACTAGGGCCTGGTGGAGGAGACACTCAGGGGAAAGCAGTGCTGTGATCCAGCCGGAGCTGGGGTGGCGCAGAGGGAATAGGTGTTCTTTCTGAGATGGGGGTTCTTTCTCAAAAGCTTTTGTGGAGGAGGTAGGATCTGACTGAGCTATGGAGGAAAAACAGGGTTGTCAGAGTTGAAGAAGGGAGTTCTAGCCAGGGAGCTGAGCCTGATGCTGAGTCTGGAAGCGAGAAAGAGCAAAACATACTCGGAAAATGGTAATCAGTCCAGACAGGCTGGGACTGCCCCCAGTTGAAGCCTGGGGATGAGATTTAAAGTTGAATTTAATAAACAAAAATATAAACACCAATTAGTCTTTGAAGGCTGTGTAACTGGAATTTTGAGATAATAAGTCACTCTTCCTGCTGTAGCTCAGATCTGGAGATAGATAGAGCTGGTGGCACTGGAATTAATATCCCTGTAGAAACAAAAGGCTCCGTGTGCTCGATAAACAATTTTGAAAGTGCTAGTTCATCACCAAAATTCAGACCACTCATATTTTTCAGGTACCTTGCCTTAGGAGAGATTTCTTATCCACATCATGGGCTTACATCTGTTGGATCAAGTTTTACAGGAAGGGCCATTTCTTGCCCAGCTATTTTGTGGCCACCAAGCTGCCACAATGCAGAGGACACTGAAAGGCGGTGGAAGTTCACTGGGCCTTTTGCCTCTGTCATCCCGAGAGCCCCAGCAGGCTTCAACAACAGCCTCTAGAGCTAGGGGCTGTTGTCATGCTTCTACTCTTTCCTGGGAGATTCGGAGCATCTTTTCCTGTAGAGATTCAATGCCACATCCCACCTCCACAGTGATTGATCAGCACATTTATTACGCTTCCAGTAGTAAAAATATATAGACTCCAGTCATCTCTGGAGATGCTGAAATAGTCCTTTTTTCCTCTTGATTTAGGGGAAGGTAGAGAGGGAAGATGTGTGCAGAGTATGACATAAATATAAGAGCTCAAATATCTAATTAGCTGAAAGAATCTTGGTTCCCTCTGCACCTTTGACAGAATTGCAGCTGGCAGATTGTAGCTCCAATATTTTATCCTTGTTGCAAGATGTATCTGAGGATGATTTAGAAAAGATACTTTCTAACACAAATGCCACTCGGCCTTTTTTGTAGGATGCTTGAGGATGACCTGAAGCTGAGCAGTGATGAAGATGACCTTGAGCCTGTGAAGACCTTGACCACTCAGTGCACTGCCACTGAGCTCTACCAGGTAGGAGCAGCTTAGGTCTTGGTTTGGGACCTAAAGGGAGGGAGCTAAAGGAACTAGAATGGTTTTGCCATCCACAAGCCTACCCTCTGCTTCATCTCTGGGCATTGGTGAGAGGGAAAGAAGCATAGTCATAGATAGTCATAGTGTTCCGGAATAGGTTGAATCAGCTCACACTCTCATTAAAGCTATAGTAGGGGATGCTGAACTCTTGAAAACTGCTTTCACCCCCTCCCTTCACTTCCTCCTTGCCAAACACACATACTGGTCATCAATAAGCAATAGAGATTGTCTTTCTCTCTCTTGAACTAAGTATTGTCTTGGCTGAGGTGTAACTTTCCTTTAGTGACTCCAGGGTGAGGTTTTAAGCCCACATTCATTAATTAATTAGGGTATAAATGTGACTGCTCCATTCACCTTGCCCAGGTGCACCACTTCAGAACACAGCTGAGCACCAGTACCCAGCAGCTTGCAGCTTACATGAACCTGCAGGCAAAAAGCACTTGGCAAAAACTTACTGCTGCCCTGTCTTCTTTCATTCTGCATTATAAGTATTTGCAGTACTTTCCACCAAATTAGATGACAGGAATGTGTGTTTTCAGCATTTCTAATGAGTCTGGACTCCTTGATTTGAAAAGGTCAAGTATCATTCATGAATCAGAAGAACGGCAATGTAGTGTATGGTGTCAAGGATGCTTGTGTATTTTCTCTGTGACAGGGAACTGTCCCACATGTGGGGTCCTTCTGCAGGTGCTTATAACCTCAAATAAGAAACACAGAAGGATTGCCTTTGTTTAAAGCCAATACCTGAGCAAGTTCTTTCTATGGTGAAGTCTGCTAAGTTATAAAACTGAAACCAGACTATTTTAAGGAAAGCTCATGCACTGGTATTTCAAGGTAGTTAACAAATAGGGAAATCCACATTCACTAAGTATTTTGTGAGGAGCCTGCAAAGAAAAGCTTAGGAAAAACTCTCAAGGCTCACCTACTCCTTTCTCAGCACAAGCACAAGAACTCCTGCCATTCAGTATAATTTTAAAATTGAATACATATTCAATGTTATGTGGCCAATGCTTTTCTCTACTTTACTTTCTCTACTTTGTTCTGCTTGCATTTTTGATAGTATGTAAATATAGTATCTTTGCAACTTTGGTGCTTTATCAAGAACAAGCACAGTTGTCTCCCAGAGGCTTGCTGTACATTTACTGAATGCAAGCAGTCCCTCTCCTACTTGAGTCCTGGGCTTCAGAGCAAATGTGAAATGCACGCTTAGATTCCAGTGTCTGCCATTCCTGCTTTCTGTATTTAATACACCATTGTATTGGTAAATAAAATTTAAAAAAAATTCTTGATCATTGATTTTGACAGATGCAACATTACTTTTTAATGGAAATATTTAAAGCAGTAATCAACAATAAATGAAAGTAGATTTTGCACATTGACTCCCTCTCTATGTGATTACATAAAAGCAATCTGCTTTTTAGCTTCTCAAGTTGTTATTTTCTGTATTTGCCTGAAGAAGTGGCATCGGGTCTGCTGGCCAAAATTATCTGGGTATTTAGGATGTATGTGGTGACTCTGTGTAAGTGCTGAGACCCTCGGATAATCCTGGTTGGCGAGTGGGAAGCTTTCCATGGCATGCTGCCCTTAGACTGGCACGCCTTCCTCCATGAACCTTCTCATTTGAAGGGGAGGTTGAACTGGGAGACCTAAGGTAAGGCAGAATGACAACTTATTCTCTCTAGCTGGGTCCAGGAAGCAAGAAGTGGGTGCAAGCTTATAAAGATTTGCAAATGAACTTTCCTTATAGAGTTTGAGGACTAGTTAAAAGGCTGGAAGGCTAAAGAACAAGAGAGAATGCTTGTGCAATAGCAGAGGTGACCATGGCAGCAATGTTTGGTGAGCTCTGGCTCTATGAGGCCCAACATTCTTTTTCAAAGGTACATGGATTGAAATCACTTTCTTTTTCTTATTGTGGTAAATTCATGTAACATAAAATTCACCATTTTAAAGTGTATAATTCAGTGGCATTTATTACTTTCACAAGGTTGTGCATTCATCACCAGTTCCAGAACATTTTCATCATCCCAAAAGGAAACCTCAGACCCATTAAGCAGTTACTCCCCATTTCCCCCTCCCTCTCAACCCCTGACAACAACTAATCTACTTTCTGTCTCTATGGATTTTCCTATTTCATATAAATGGAATCATACGATATGTGACCTTTGTGTCTGGCTTCTTTCACTTACCATAATGCTTTCTAGTTCAGTCACGTTGTCACTTTGGGATGTAGTACTTCATTCCTTTTTTATGGCTAAATTATATTCCTTTGTATAGATTTACTACTTTCTGTTTATCCGTTCGTCAGTTGATGGACATTTTGGTTGTTTCCCCCTTTTGGCTTTTGTGAACAGTGCTGCTGTGAACATTTACGTATAAGTTTTTGTTTGAACACCTGTTTTCAATTCTTTTAGGTATATACCTAAGAGTAGAATTGTTGAGTCATATAGTAATTCTATGCTTAACTTAATGAGGAACTGCCAAAGTTACTTTCTTTACAGGTGATATAATATAGTGCCACATAGATAATGTGGTACTATTCCCTCATCTTATAATTGGGACTGTCATACCTGCAGCAATATCAGGAGGAGTGCTGAGAGCTCCCATTTATGGAGCCACCCTTGCTCTGTGCCAGACATTAAGTTAGGTGCTCTGTCTCATTCGAACCTTGCAGCAAACCTTAGAGATAAGTTTGGGTCTTCTGTCTGAGCTACAGAATTGCAAAATAATTCTAGTTGTGGCAGGATGATTGGGGGTAACACATACAAACAAATGCATTGTTGTCCAAGGGGCCAGACCACACCATTGGTTTGAGCCGACATTTACTTAGAAACTTTCCTAGAACCCAGTGGCTATATTCATGCAGACATAGTCCAATAAAAAAGCTATTAGCTTTCTGGAGACATCCTCAAACCATCTCATCCATAATCATTGCACCTGGACTCACCTAAGGAGATCTAAATTGTCCAAGTTTAGTGAATACACACCAGTCTTATCCAAAAAGCTCCTAAGACCTTATCCCAAGAGAATGCATTTCAAATGCTTGTATGAAAATGTAAAACAGGATCAAGTAGTGTCAGTTTCTAATTTGACATTTCAGTCACCAGTCTCTCATAATCAGGACAACCTCCCCTTTCCCTGCCCCACCACTGGCGCCTTCCACAGCAGGATTAGCCTTGCTGAGCAAGTCCTGTGCACAAACACTAGTAGAACAATTAGGATGTGTTTAAATGCAAAGTATTATTCCTGCAAATGGCAAAATGGTGCGTGTGGCCAGAATGGGCAAATTATAATATACAAATTAAAGATACCAAATGGCTGGCCACAGAGACTAAGGGTTATAAGAAAACATCTTTAATGAAAGATCTTACCTTCTAGTGACTCTTTGAAGTCAGAGATACACAATCACATTCGCACATGGTTTCAATGAAAAAGCAAAAGTGATTGTACCCTGAAAATGTTTGTTAAAAGTTTGTGCTTTCTCTCCACATCACCCTTTGCAATTTGCTTCCTTGGTTGTGACTATTTGGGAAGTGGATATGTCCATGCTGTCTTGTAAGGTGGTGAGGGAGTGCTGGCACAGTATAGGAGAGTGAGCGAGAGCATAGGTGTGTAGTCAAACGGGTTTGTATCCTGGCTCTGCCACTTGCTTGGCGACCTTGGGCTAAATTCCTAAGTGTCTATAAAACGGAGGTAACAGTAGCACCCACTTCATTGGGTCACAGTGAGGATCCAGTAATTAAGTGAATGAATACAGGCAAAATCATTTGAGACTATGGTTGGCACATAGTAAGTCCTTACCACTTTCCATGATCATCATCATCATCATCATCACTACTACTACTACTAACAATCTAAAATGTCTCATAGTCTTTGAGATGCTAGATACATTACTTTCCCTTTTCTTGTAAGAAATGGGATGCTAAAGAGAGCTGCTGAATTAACTACCTGGAACACAGCCAGTATGTGCCAAACTTGAATGAAAAGATTCTGTGTTGTCCTAACATGTCTTACTTAGCTGTGTGTGCCTGGCCGTGAGGAATTGTAAGTGTAGTCATTAAGAGCATGGTTTTTGGAATAGAGAAGCCTGGGCTTCAATCCCAGCTCTATCACATGCTAGCTGCAAGACATTGGGCAAGTCACCTAACATCTCTAAGTCTCAGATCTCTCACCAATAAACTAGGATAAACCAGTCGTGTCTAACTCCTAGGAGTATCGTGAAAATCAAATGAAGAACATGCATAAGAAAATGCTTTGAAAACCACAAGCACTACACAAATAGGTGGTTATTCTTCCTTATGGCCCTTTTAAACATTAACTGGAACCGTCTTCCTTTGGATCCATTGGTAAATAGATATTGCCCTTCATTTTTGCCTTGATGTCCATAGAGATCTGCTAGCAACTGGATTCAATGTCCTAACTGCCTCCCAAAGGCATCCATTGGATATGAATGACCTTTCTTCCCCTTTGAGCCCTGACAAGTTTTAAACCAGACATTCCAGGAAGAAAGTCCAGGTTGCCAATGACACTGTACCAAGTCCTCCAGGAAAATTACATGTCTCTAAAAAAGAGTTTTTCTTCAAAGGACTGACGTGGATGGAGGGTTGAGTCATCCTTTTTGATTGCAGTTCTTACTTTCCCTTTCCTAGCTCTCACTCTGCCCTGGAGAACAGCTGTACTCATCTTGGTTTTCTCTCAGGAGCTCCCCCTGAATGGGAAACGATCATTTGAAGTTGACATTGGACACTGGAATTTTTCAGAGCAGTGTTTGAATCGGATGCAGTGTTTTGTACTTTGTGTCTGCATAAACATACACATTGCAATATATTCTTTTTTTTAAGTTGGATGGTAATAACATGGTTGGGATGTAGGGGCTTCATGATGTCGATTAGCCAGCTGACTGCACTTGGCATCACAGATATAAAAGCCAACCCTGGCCTTCCCCATACAACACTTATTGAATTGCCATTTTAAAGCCAGTCGTCCAGGGCAGGCAGTGATGCTGGGATGAGTCCACTGGAGTTTGGCTAGAGAGTGGCCTGCTCCAGTAGGACAGGCCTCTTGGGAGTGTGTAGGTATGGGGCTCTCTAAATGCTCTCATCTCATAGCGCTGACCCTTCAGATTTCCTTTCGGTAAATTTTTTCTTCTTATGTTTCTCGGGATTAAAAGAACCCCTGAAAATGAGGGGTTAAACCTGGAATTGATTTCCATTTACAGCTGAGAAGCAGTTATTGATGCTGTGCTTGCAGTTCAATAAAAGATCTAAAGATATAGACCTTGTGCTTCTCTTTCAATATAAGCAGCCTAATCAGTCCCAAATGTTTTTTTTAACAAAGAAATTGTATTGACAGGATTATTAAAATTGCTGTCTTTAAAGTTTTAAGCTAGCCACAATTTGCCCTATTCCAAAGGCTTCTAGAACGTGTGGTGGCCAAACTCCAGAGCTCCCTCCAACACATATTCATAGAACCAGGTAAACATCTGCTTAGTGTTTCCTTGAATTATATCGTGATGTTTGATGTACACAACTCTAAGCATGTAGTCTGTTATTGTGCTCTGGCGGCTGGATGGTCTGTGATGCCTGGGTTCTGAACACAGGTGAGACCTGTGCATGGCTCTCCCAGGCCCATATCATCTCAGATTGGCATCAAAAGCAGCAGACTTTCGAAGTATAAAGGCTACAAAAGAAATAGGTATTGTTAGAAACCACCTTTAAGGCATTTTAATATTAATACAATCTTGTTATTAATGTGAATTAGACTGAAACTTTAGATGACTTCATTTAGCCCAGTTAGAAGTTCAGAAAATGGGTACTGTGATTGGGAATGTTTAATTAGTGATCAGGCTCAGCTAAAGGACTCTAGATAAATTTTGCAGTGCTGTCGGTGCTTTAAAAACAGAACTGAACAATTTGAATTCGCTTTGAGCACAAAGGCATTCCAATGAGTTGTGTCTGGATGCAATGTTGTAAGTAGCTCTGATGTACCCAATTTTATTTAATCCAGTCTTCTTTCCTTTTCTGCCTAAGGATCGCCCTGGTACCCTTAGAAATGTGCAGTTAATTCAAAGCGTGTTACTGGGGGTGTGTGGACTTCTCAACTAGATGCTAGTAGCAGAGCTGCACCTCAAACATGTTAACATTTACAGAAAAATATTGTCTTCTTAGCTCTTCCTCTCCACTTCACAATTTTATTTTTTGTCTGAATATCGCTAATTACCTCATACACAAAGCAGCGTGCTTTTAATCCAAGTTCTTGACTTTGGTTTTATATTTAATCCAATTTTGTTTGTTTGTTTTTGTTGTTACTGTCGGGCCAGCTCACTAGCTAGGTTGTTATTCGATAATTGCAGATGAGATGAATTCCATGGTAGCAGAAATCTGAACATTCTAGCAGCTTTGGGATGTGTTCCTTCTACCTGTAATGCCTATTGAACTTTCAAAACTTACTAGCCAAGTTAAATTCAAGCCCACTTTTATGTTTAAAGTTTGTTAATGAAAAAGATGCAATAAAGTTTACTCCTGCTGTCAGCTGGCTCTTCTGAAGTCGATGTGCTGCAGTGAATGCATTCGTTGTGACAACAGACACTCTTCTCTGTTGTAATTGTTCCTATTTTTTAGCCACAGTTTTCTCTCATCATGCTGGATAAGTTGTTACCTCCCCAAGTTTTCTCTGCAAGAGAGGTCAGCCTGTCAGAGCTATAGAAACAGCAGATGGACTAGGATGAAACCAGGTGCAAAATAACTTTGATAGAGTCTTTTAATGCAAACAATTTATCTATCATTGCCTTTCATTGAAATCCCCCACAAAATATCGAGTTTGGGCTGTTAAGGCTACAGAATGTAGCTGAATAAAATCCGTACATTGTAATACCCTAAGTATTCAGCAATTAGAGAATGAGAGGACATTTTAATTTATTCATTAAAGACAGGAAAGTAAATAGGATAACATATAAGGTTAATAGAATAACATTGGCCTTCATATTCCCAAGACTGTGTTTCCCATTTGGCTCTATTAGCATAGAGACTAGATTAATAAGAAACTGCTTAGGGCTTGTATGATGTGATTTTTAATATGCTCCAGGCAAGTCTGTGACTGTTTAGAAACCTGCGTGCTGAATCTTTTCATTGTAATTAGGTCTACTTTTAGTGCTAAATATTTTAACTTGTAATCTCCATAGATTGCCTTTTATTGTAATCTCAATAAAATGCTTTGAGCACATAGAGATACAGAGCAGCACACTGTTTTTATATGTTGTGCTCATCACAGCTGATGACCAGATACTGGCTAATGTCCACTACAATTTGTGAAATATCCATCTATGAGCATTTCAATTGCAAAGCCAATGGCTATTTTGCTTAGCTTAACACTTTTCTCACAATAACCTTAAATCAGATACTGGTGAGGGTGTGCTGCTTGTCCCAAGATCCAAAAAGAAACAGAAATGAGTATGATCTGTTATTTCAGAATAGATAACTCTCATGTAGGACAGGGATGACCACAGCCTTTTGACCACAAGAAGCCCATGGCACGTATCTGGCTATGTAAAGAGGGTGGAAGGGGGAGCAGCAGACACCTCTCGGAAGCTGGGGATCACTAAATTGATTTGAATTGACGTGCTGGGAGGCAGAGGCGTCACCATGCTGCCCTTGTACCGCCCCTGGGCTGGAGGAAGTAGCTAGACAGCATTGGTCCTCTCTCCACTCTCGCTCACTCCTTGTTTGGGCCAAACATGTTCTTTTCCTTAGGCTCCTTATTCACCCCAATTTGGGTCCAAAATCCATAGTTGGAGCCTGGAGGTTCTGTCTTGGAGTCATTAGCTAACAAACCCTGGGCAATGTACCACGTGTACTGAAGTTTATTACAAGTTTCCAAGTCTTGAGTTTAATTAGGGTTCTAGCACATACTAGAGCAATAGGAACATCTCCAGTAAAAGCTGTGTAATAAAACACTTTGCCAAACTGAAAATGTAAGATTTTGAAATTTGTATGCTGGCTTTGAAAAATTTACTGAGGCTTGGTTTAGGGCCCAGGAATGCTTTACTCTGTCCCTCAAATATCTGCCATCTGCTGGAAAAGCTACCAGGAAGGCTGCAAACACCCAGGACCTGGTCCTGAATGAAAAACAGAGTCTGTCCTATTCTTAGTTATATTTATTTTTTTCTATTTATTTAGCAAGAGCAAAGAGCATAAGCATTGTCAGTACATGGAAGTGTCCAAATTTGAGATTAGCTACCAATCCACGATTAACCATTCAAACTTCAAGTGGATGGGCAGATAAAAGCAGCAGACCTTTCCAAAATGTATGAAATAACCCGTATTTCACAGAGTCTTACAGGAGTCTTTGGAACATTAGATATAAACATTTGTAAACTTGCTAATAAATCTTATTTCAGGCCAATGGAAGCGGATTCAGTTTTCATATTTAGCCCTGAATCATATCTATATATAAATACGCTGAAATATTTGTTTATGTATTAAAATATAGAATAGCAAACCTTAAAATGACCATGGCGATCTTTGCTCTAGCTGCCTAACTTTGCCAATAAGGACGCTGAGGCATGGAGAAGTCAGTTGGTATTGAGAGATAATAGAAAATATAGATATTGGTCTCTGCCCCCGATTCCTGGCACAAAGCTCCTAAGTCCCTTGTAATTTTCTTGCTAATAAGAACACCAGGAGCATTTTTGTTCTAATATTTGGTTTTTGACCCTTGTTCCTGACACAGGGTACTAAATCTCTTGGAAGTTCCTGGGTGATAGGAGCATCTTTTGTTCTAATGAGGCGAGTCTGGATGGGCTCCTGGATTGGGGCTCGTCACCAGAAAGACCTAGCCAGAATTAGAAGCTTGGAACTTTCAGCTCCGTTCCTCCCCCTACCAACTTCTCTAGAGAGGGGAGAGGGGCTGGAAATGGAGTTAATCATGCCTCTATGAAGAAGCCTCCATAAAATCCCAATAGTATGGGGTTTGGAGAGCTTCCAGGCTGGTGCAAACATCCATGTACTGGGAGGGTGATGCACCCCGACTCCCTGGAGACAGGAGCTCTTATGCTTGGGACCATCCCAGACCTCACCCCATGTATCTCTTCATCTGGCTGTTCATCCATATCCTTTATCATATCCTTTAATAAACTGGGAAACATAAGTAACTGTTTTCCTGAGTTCTGTGAGCCGCTCTAGCAAATTAATTGAACCCAAAGAGGGGGCCATGCGAACCTGTGACTTATAGCTGATTGATCAGAAGCACATGTGACAACTTGGACTTGCGATTGGCATCTCAAGAGGAGGAGGAGGCAGTCTTGTGGGACTGAGCTCTTAACCTGTGGGATCTGACACTATCTCCAGGTAGATAGTGTCCGAATTGAGTTAAATTGTAGGACACCCATCTGGTGTCACAGAATTGCTGGGCTGGGAAAAAGCCCACACATCAGGTGTTGTGAGTGTGGCAGCAGTGTGAGAGTAAAGGAGAAACACAGGTGGAAGACTTCTGGGTTTTCTAATACAGGTATATGGCTAACGATGGATGTAGCATCCTCACCCAGAGTAGAATGTGCTCTAAAGGGACAGAAAGCCTGAACACACTAGTTTACTAATGCTAAAGATGCATCATCAATATTCAGTCCCCTGTGGGTTTTGGAATACTTATATCATTGAGTACCTACTATTCACTAAGAATACTCTTCCCATTTTCCTGGTTACACATGGTAGGGAGAGAGCCTCTATTATGTATTGATTATCTCCTATCAAAGGACTCATGTCATTTTGTGAGGAGTGCCCCCTAGCATCAGGGGCAAGAGGGCTTAGATTGGCTGGGGGAAAGAAAATTGAATTTTCAAATCCACAAACCCCAGGGGTACAGATTAATTGAGTGCCATTTACATTGGCCCTTCTAATGGAGAGAATAAATAACTCAAGCCAATGCTGAGATGCTCTACCTGGTGTTTCCATATTTACTCCACTTAGAGAATGATTAGTGTCAACATATGACTCTTGTGAGTGAAACATGCTTCTTCACCAAAGACAGTGCATTTTTCATTAAGTTACAATATACCAAAACTTTAGTTATAAACAAAATTGTCGGTTGACAAATGGATCTTGCTAAAGGGTTTTCTATCCAGCAAAATAGAAACCTTGAAGGGAGCAAGCCTTAATGGGATGCATGCACTTCTGAATCCTGTTATCACATCATCTTTGGGCCAGACACTTGAAAAACTCCTACTGGTTGCCATGTTAGTGAAATACACATGCAGGGACAAGTAGGACCTGCTATGAGGTCGATGTTCAACTGGCATGGGCAGGGTCTTTAACAGCAGAGTGGGTAAAGTTAATAAGTAGTTCAGTGAGCAATGGGAAGGCATGAAGGGTTCTGAGGAAGAGTGGCATTATCAAAGTGGAGCATAAAATGGTGTAAGAAGAGGGAGACCAGTGGACCAGTGAAGAGGTAGTGGCCATTGTCCAGGTAAGAGGTAATAAGGATCAAGCTAGGCCATAGCTGCAGGAAGAATGAGGAAAGCACAGCCTTCTGCCAGAAAGCAGGGTGGGAAATTTACCCTGCCAATGCTCTGGACTCCCTCCTCTTTGGGTGTGACTATGAGCCTCATGTGCAGTTGCAGGACGGATCCAGATGCATGTGGTCCTGGATCTCAGCTTTTCCTCCGGGAGCCTCTTTTATCCTCTGCATGGAACTTGAGACCCTCAGGTACTCTTTCATGCACAGAGCAGTGTTCAGGCCTCTCAGACTCCACAGTCATCCCCAATGCGTTTATCTACTCAATGTTTATTAAGTGACTGTTAGCTGCAACACACAGTTCCCTCCACCTGGAACAAATTTCCTCCAATCTCTGCCTGTCAAACTTCTATTCCTGCCCCCGTTATGTCTAGCACAGGCCTACTGCATATATGCGTAGAAAACAATGAATTAAATTAAAATGGGAGAAGCCCAATACTCTATGTATAGGGAACATGTTTTTGCTTTCTACAAGTTCAAGGTTCAAATACAGAGTATTTCCACGTTTCCTTCAGAGCACCCATCCAGAAGGTTAAATATAGTGGGTAGTGTTTTCCTAAAGATTGCAGTCCCTGGATGTAAAGTCAGAAATTCAGGCAGGCATCCAGGTGTTGCAAAATGCTGAGTGACATTTTCTCCTCTTAATCTGCAATCCTGGCTGTGCATGCGTGCTGCCAGCTGAAACCCCAGCCTATAGAATATAATATAGCCTCTTACTGTTTTACTTGTTCCAGTGAAATCTATTTAAATGCTGTAATTAAGCAATTCATTTCTATATTTGGGCAAATGCTCTCAGTATATGTCTCTTTAATTGATTTAACCAATTCTGTAGGTATTGATTTTAGACCATCTGAATACCCTAATGATGAGTTCATTTGTTAATAGAGGAGTTTCTCTTCTGAACTTAGGCAATCGATGCAATTTACCAATACATGCCACTAGGTTAAGGTATGGCTGCATCTCATAGAATAGTGCCGTGAAAAGTAAA
This sequence comes from Ceratotherium simum simum, assembly GCF_057802395.1. Taxonomy (NCBI): domain Eukaryota; kingdom Metazoa; phylum Chordata; class Mammalia; order Perissodactyla; family Rhinocerotidae; genus Ceratotherium; species Ceratotherium simum. The sequence goes on along the minus strand of NC_141940.1, from coordinate 6,332,128 downwards.
AAAAAAGGTAAAACATAGAAACACAGAACCAATGCAATTGATTGTTCTTCTGTCTTGTTTTGATAGTGCCTAATATCCCAGTTATTTGAAATTATCTGAAGGATTGACTTTTCATTTTTTATCAAGAAATGTATTGTGTATGCCCAGCTTGAGTGTATCTGCTAGTATAGTGCCAGGAAAAAACATCTAAGCAGGAAATGTGAAAGCCGTATAGAGCAATGCTAACAGAATCACATTCTGTGCTTGACCGACAGCATTATTATTGATTAAAGAAGAAAGCAGTACCTGAATATGTAGCCTTGTAAAATGAGTCCACTGCTACGATATCTCTAGGCCATCCGAGGGCTCACTTTGACAGTCTCAACGAACAGGAAACATATTGCATTGAGTTTTGTTTTCTGTAAATCTCGGAGCGGGGGGCAGGTAGTGTCATAAGTCTGGATATAACTGTTCAGGCCATGCTTCTTAAAAGCCCAAAAAGATTCTCCAAAATTTTTTTATAAATATAGTACACGTGTCTATTGGACTAGGATAACAGTTAATGATATGTAATCACTGGGCCAGAATTACCTTACCAAAGAATTTTAAAGAAGTTCGATCATTTTATAGAAGATGACTAGCAAGTTTCCTAAGTGCCTCATATGTGCATTTTCTCCCTCAAGAAATATGAGGCAATGTATGCCATGGAGGTTGGGACTCAATAGACAACCACGTTCTTTCCTTCTTTCTTTCTTTCCTTCTTTCTATTTTTTCATGATAGCTTTACATTTCATGGTTCATGTAATTGAGTATGTAACTTCAGCTTCAGTATAGCAGAAGGATTCTCTACATAACAGAAAGACAAGCTCCTTCTTATTTTTAGGAAGATGGATTTAATGAGTAAGCAACTATGAGTATGTCCTTAGCCACATCATTCCTCCTGAGCAAATAAATTTGCTGCTTAGCGGGATACCACAAATAGTACAAAGCTGGTAACGAGAGAAGAATCAGCTCATAAACACTCCTTGAATGACAAAAGTGCCTTCTCCCTGGGCATATAATTTCTCCAGATACGTATCATGGAGGAGGCTCACCTAGGGTAGCATCCTCAGGGCTTCCCAACCTCAGGGTCAAATGTTAGTGAAAAAGCAAAGAGCCCTCCTGATGGAGTGAGGTGTGAGAGGCAGGACTGCTAATGGAGGAGTCACCTGGAGAAGAAGGATATTTCCCAGGCTTTCTTGTGGAGAGAGAGAGAGAGAGACAGGGAGAGAGAGAGAGAGAGACAGAGAGAGATTTGAGTGTATGTACATGCACTTGTGCCCCTACAGCACCTCAGGTGCCCTGACCTCTCTACCATCAACAACCCCTAAGAAGGTTCAGGGCAGAGGCCTGTGTGACGGTATAGGGCCCTCTCTCCTGCTGGGCTAGGCCTGTCAAGATCTAAACACATCAAAGTCTTCTTCCAGTAGGAAGGACTCTTCCTGTCTTCCTACTCTCCCTCAAGTAGGACTTCCCAGACAGAAGCATTCTATTCACTCCAGAACTACTCTTGATATGGAGAGAGGAACAGAGTGCTCATATAATCCTCGTTGGAATAACTGCATAGGTCTGGAACCTGGTCACTAGTCAGTAAGCCCATAAACTCTCTGGCTGTAAAAATTTATACACCAATGCCTGTGTGAACAGCAGTCACAATCAAGATGCACTGTATTTGCATAGCATGCTATGGTCTCTAGAGCACTGTCATGGATGTTGGCTACTCACAACCACTCTTGATGTAGACAGGACAGGAATGACTATCTTCATTTTTAAAATGAGGAAGCTGTGGCTCAGAGGTGTTAACCGCCTTGCTAATGTCTTGCTGATGGTAAGTGGCAAAGCTGGGAGTGGAACTCAGGTTTTTGGATTTCTAGCACAGCACTCTTTCCACTATACCCCATTACCTCTCATCACACCATACTGAGGTCTATTTTTTAACATTTTAATATATTTTATCATCCTTTCTTATACCAGAGCTTCCTTAATGGCAAGATAGCTATTATGTTGGGGAAACGTGGCACAAAATAGGTAGAATATAGGTCTTAAAAAACATATAGACAGTACAAATTAAAGCAGCATAAGTGTTAACTATCTAGCTTCCATTTTCCAATCAGTTTAAATTACTTTAATGTATGTTTTTAAACTCAAAATTAGCTATAATCCCAATATGTAACCCTCTTAATGCTTGGTGAATTACACTATATCATTTCATTTTGATTCCCCTCCTTTTGCGGGATATCTCACATTCTGGCACATGCAGCTGCAACTTGGGATTGTCTTTTCATGTCCCATAATTTCAAAAGAGGAATTTCCTCCTTGTATATTTTGTAGACTAGTTCTTATGCCTTAAAGGCATATATATTTTGCACACAAATAATTCAGTTAACTTTTCTTCCAAGTCTCTTAATTTAATAATCCCTTATAGCCTGTTTAAAACAAAGTCAAATTACAGTGAAAGTGAAGAACGCAAGTTGTGCAATGTGTCTCGTGTCTGGCGGAAGCTCTCTGTGACCACTTAGTTTAGAGATTAAAGGTGCTGAGCACAGAGTAGGATGCCATTAGCACATCTGACTAGAGCTGTTGGGACTCTGGAATGATCTCGATTTAACTTCCAAAGGAAAGAGAAACTCTCAGCATAGACATTTTCAATCAATAGCCAAGCAACTCAGAAAAATTAATTTGAAGGAAGTTATTTTCCTATAATGGCTGTATAAAAAGACATATGTTTCAAAGAAACTGGCCTTGAACATAATTATGTTTCTCCTGATCAGAGAAGAATAACTGGGCCTAGTTGACAGTCCCGAAGCACAGAAGCGAGAGGACATTTTCAAAAACCATGTCGCTGAATCAGAGCTAGGTTAAGCAATGTCACTTTGATTTCTCCCCTCCCCATCTTCTGCCAGTGGCGTGCTTATACTATTACATCCAGCGTGCTTTAAAAGGAAACTGCTTGAACATCATGACCATTACTTTATGATAACCTAAGTCTTCTAGAACAGACTTGTTTGGATTTTCAGGGATCAGGAGAAGTGTAGCCATGTGATTTCCACAGTGACATGTCTTTAGCCCACTACCACATCCTATTCCAAACCAGCCAGGATTAGGGGAGAAAAGTGGTAGAAAAGGCAGACTAGTGAAGGTCGATGTCCAACCCCTACTCCTCACCAGCATCCACCTCTTCCTTTCAGCATCCTTTACAGAAACTGCTTAGGGATGGACATTCATATCCTAAACACATGTGAGACATGACTTGGGCCAGCCAGACACATATTCCTTGTTTTGTCATTTTAACCTGTTACCTCATTCCCTAGCTTTCTTGCCATTCTACCACTTGCCAAAATTCAACCTCAGGCACAGATGGTGAGAAAATGATTTTTGCCTACTGAGCCAAAGAAAGTGCCCAAATATTAATGGATATTTATCAAGCAACAGAACCTGAAACTTAATAGACACGAGAAGGACTTCGAATTCTAATACTAATGTCTAAACTTGGGGAGTGTTTTATTTAAAAAAATTGCTTCAAAGTGCATTGAGTTGTTGTTATACATGGAAGGGTTCAATATGCTTATGCGCTGGTCACCCAGAATGTCAAGTCCAATGTTAGACAGTCCAATGGTCTGTTACAGGTGGTTGCCTCTGCATTCTAATTTACAGCAGTATTCTCTTAGTCTCTTAGCCCTCACCCACCTCCAGGATTCACAAATATAAAGGTCTCCAAATGGATACTTTTTAAAAGGGTCTGAGGAACCCTGAGGTTGTCAAACCACTGCTTCAGCGCTCCGCATATTAAACGTTACTTCCACAGCCTGAAAAAGTCTAGGGAAGTACAAATTTAGTTCTGATTACATAATCATGCTACGGAAGTATGAAAAAAAATCATCACTAAACCCCTCCAGGTGCTTAAACAGTTTGATAGACTTTAGCCATTCTGCCATCAGCGCCCCCAGCTGTGTTGCTTAGCAACATTTTAATTCCAGAAGAATCGAAGGAGATGCAATCCCTGTGGAGAGGGAAACAGAAATAAGAGGGCTGTTGACAGATGATCTGAGTTGTTTCTTCTAATATACTGTGAAGATCACTAGCTCTTTTCATGAATGATAAATGGACTGTACACAGATCAATGGGTTCAGCAATAAACTGGAACCAGGCTCCATGTCTAAGGCAACGCAGGCCGAGAGGCCCAGAGATTTCCTCATTTCGATGATTTGGTGTGTGTTTTCTTAAAGGTTCCATGGGAGGAAATTGATCCAAGCAGTCGGTCATCCTTTTCTGGTGTCTGCTAATAAAAATGATTTTAGAAATGGATACTTTGGCCTTTCTATCACTGTGCAGGTGCACCAGGTGTCAATAGTAATGCAGGGTAAATGGTTCCCTACCACAAATCTAAAAATCCAAGATATGCTCATGACCATTCCCTCCATACCTGTCTCCCCACCTTGTCGTAATAGCCCCATGAGGCTCATATTGGGGGTGAGATTAGAGTGAAGGGTGGAGAGAGGAGAATCGAGTTGTGAACCTAATGGCCCACTCACACGGGCATAGCCGAACTTTCCAGCAGCCCTGACAATGCCCGCCTGTGTCTGAAAGCTGCACTTGGACAGGTAACCATATTCCCGAGGCGAGAAAATTTGCTTTCTGCTTCTCCTGTCTGCTTATCTCCAGCACCCTGCTTCTGTTAGCTCCTTATGTTTCTGAAGAGCATATTATATTGCTTATTATTTTGGTAACTAGTTGCAAAGATTATGCCTGCTAATGTTGTCTAATTGCATTTCTTTCTTCTGTTCACAGGCTGTTGAAAAGGCAAAACCTAAGAATAATCCCGTGAAGTAAGTTTTTTTTTATTAGTTGGAAATTTTAATTTGAACGGACTCCATGCATGTGAAAAAATAAGGTCATAAAAGAGACCTTGGAGTTTGATTTAATCTCTATTCATGACAATTTAAAAACAAAAACAAAACAAGCAAAAAAAAATATACCGCCAATAAGCAAGGACCAGCTTTTACTTTTTCCTGTGAAGTCCTGATGAAGTCCTGATGAGGAAGTGCCCCAAGTTGTGCCCAGTTTACATAAATTAATATGAGCCATCCACGAATAGCTGCCAAATACTATTACAATCATATTCAATGCATGGTACTTCAAGCCTTTGGGTTTTGCACATGCTAAAAAGATTACATTTTTAATTGCAATCCTTGGACCTATGACAGAGACGTAAATGGCTGAAAATGTGCCAAGTCATTTCCAGCCACGTGGGGAGTTTTGGCACCTTGGCATCAAGGCCTCGCTACTCTGTTAATGAAAAGCTCATAAAAATATATTTAACTAAAGGTTTTTCTAGCTAACAGAGAGCTATTTGCAAGGCATTTTATGGGATACTCTTAAATTATAAACAAGCCGCACAGCACTCTTTTAAATATAGTACATCTTAGACATCCTGTCTCTCTCAGAAGGGAGACTTTCAAATTAAGAATGATGTCTGTCTTGTCATGTGGGTTTGTGACATCTGATTGCAGTGTTGTGAGGCATTTCAGCCCCGCCAGCCATGTGGCCGAGGGAAGACCCGTTCTATGTGCTGGGTTATTGTCGGTCTGGTAATACCACATCTCTAGGAACTACGTGTTAATTTACGTCAGCTGACTTCCATCATGGTGGGTACCAAATGCAGAAGTGGGGAGTGCATTGATTTTTAATAGTGTTTCTGGGAGAATGCATCAGTTAATACCAACGATGAGAAGGCTGCTTGTGTTTTGTAAAAGAATTAATTTTTCAAAGTCACCAGGGTAGTGGTTAGCACACCACTAAATCCAAGCTGTAATTCACTTTTCCAAAAGGTTTTGTGAACTTTGTTTTTAAATTTGATTTTTCTTAGGCCACAGAATATTCCTTATCGGCCTTCTGTAGCCTCTAGCAGGGCATCTGTAGTGTGGAGATGTAGTATGCTGTAGTTGTCCCATTGGAGTATGTGTAGTAGCTGAGTTTTGGTCTGGTTGTTTGGTTGGGGTTGAAATCTTCTCTGCAGCCTGATTTCTTTCCTGTCTATGCCCGGAAGGTTTCTCTACTGCAAGCCCGTGGCAGGCAAGCTCCGTGGATTAGAGGATGGTGCTAATGAGGCCAAGGCCAGGACTTCAGTCCCTGGGTGGGCCATTAGTGATCTTCATTCCCCTACTCTGACTGCACCCCTACCAGCAGTCCACCTGCATGTAGATGTGTGCCCCAGGTCATAAGGGATGGGGCAAGGGCTGGAGGGGAGTGTAAATCTAGGCCCTCAGTGGGACAAACATCTCCAAGTTCAAGCCCTCCCAATACAAAGTGAGTCCTAAGCTCCATCTGTCCGTGCACAAGATGGCCCATTGGCAGTGTGGGGTTGCATTAAATCGTACTCTAATGGCCTGGAGGTGGGACTAGTTTTCTCTCTGCTCCTTGTGAGGATTCAACCCTACACATGATTATATTTTTTTATGAGCTCTTGTTAATTTACAGTTAAGACTCTAATGTCTAGCACTTTAAGGAGTATCATAAAAAGAAAATAGGAAAACTAGAAGAGCCAAAGGATTAGTGCTAGAATATGGAGCTTTTTATTTTTAAATATATTTGAAAATCTGCTCAATAATAATCTTAAGTCACAGTCAACTGGTAGATGGTTAGAGTTGTCTTCTAATTAAATGAGATACTGTTCTCAGTGTGAGTTTGGGTGTCCTGTTGCATTTGGGCTCATGATATCTAACTCACTTACCCAGCCACAACCATCTAGGTACATTAAGAAGAGAGGCCTCGTCCAGACCTCAGCTCAGGGACAGAAATTCCAGGGCATGGTTCAATTACACTGCCTTACAGCAGAGCAGAAGTGGAGTTTTTGAAAGTTTTATGTATAGTGGTCATCTTTTGGTTTCTGATGTCTGCCAGAGAATTTCAGTTACACAGTGCACTGAGACCCCAGATAGAGTAAGGGTTCGATACATGTTTTCTGAATGAATGAACAAGTAAACAAATTGGACACATCCCAGAAAACAGTCCTTTCAGGAACCTGGCCTGGAGGCTTAATAAGACTGGTGGCTTTACTCTAGTAGAGGGTCAGATTGGAAGAGCCTTTGTATTGTAACTGACCAAGTCATTCAGTCTCTTATTCTTGACTCATGCCACATGTCAAATGCTCCCATGTTGCTCTGGTTTATTCCAACTGCTTTGCCTCCGACCAGTTACTAGTCTGATCTCGTATGCAAGAATTAACATTTGCTTGTTTGTTTGAGCGTACAATGGAAAGCATGCACAGTCTTGGTGGAAGAGTAGAGGTCTGGAGGCATCATTTACAACTGAAGTACGAACGCAGATTGGTGAAGATGATCATATGTGTCATTGGATGTCATCCTCTGGTGCAGAGTTGGGCAAATGGTTGGGGAAGAAATCAAAAGAAGAATATTTCATGGCATGTGAAAATTATATGAAATTTAAATTTGTGTCTATAACAAACTTTTCTTGGCACACAGCTACACTCGTCTGTTTCCGTACTGTCTGTGGCTGCTTCTGTGCTATAATGGCAGAGTTGAGTAGTTGCAAAAGAGACTATGCAAACCACAAAAACAAAAATATTTACTATCTGGCCCCTTAAAGAAAAACTTTGCTAACCCCTACTCTAGTTGGTCACGTAGAAAAAGGCACAAATGTAAGCGTTTCCACGACTGTGAAGGTTAAACTATCAACCCTTTCTGTTGTTATCCTTTAAAACACTGAGTAGGTATTTACCAAGCCCTTATTGTGTGTTCTGGACTTTCAGCAATTCTCATTCAGAGCAAAGAGACTACTCTTAATTCACTATCTTTGAAAATCATTATGGATATGAGATCCATTAACAGGGCAGTGATGCCTCACAAACCAGCAAACACGTAGCTGGAGTGTACTGCCAATCTTCCAAGTTGTGTGTAGATGGCTATATTGCAAAAGGCATATGCATTTTCTAAAATTCTGTAACTTCCCAAGATCTAACTAAGGCTAAGTAAACTTTCAATTAGAGTGATGGTAAATGATTCGCAGTATCCATGTAGTTTGTATATTTTCCTCTCTAAAGGTTCACCTCCCCCTCCCTATTTATCAACCACTTGTTCAATTTATTTTTAATACCTTCATGGTTATAAGCTTCTTTCATCACCATAGGGAGACTGTGGTACACATTAATTACACTCCATATAAAGGAGAAATTAAATATATGGTTAGTGAATGTAAGCACATAATCTACCTGGATACACTAATGACTTTACCTTGAAACATTAAATATTACCTCTGAGGGTAAGAATCAAAATTGAATGTTCTTAAGATCAGCGATCAGGACAAGAGATGCCGGTACATTTCTCAGTCTATTGGAACCATGCTGGTATCAAAGCTAGATTAGTATGTTCAAACTGTGGCTCTTTAATGTGTCAGAGAGACTTTCACTTGTATATTAATGTTCACGGCAATTATCTCCAAGCTTTCATTGTGACAACAAGGCCTGAGAGATGTACAGATTTCTTCTACCATATGTGACTTATCACATACATTTTTTTAAAAACACGTTTCTGTTATTAAGACATATGTGATAGTACACTTCTGCAAATGTGAATTGCTTTTGGCTAAAAGCCATGCACTAATAAGTTGAGTTGAATCTAACCGAGGTTGACATCTGTTACTAAAAGAGAGGGAGAAAGAGAGAGAGAGAGACAGAGAGAGAAGGAGGGAGAGAGAGAGAGGGAGGGGACAGCAAGCAGTTGTCAATCATAAAATTTTTCCTTGCTTTTTTACACTTTAACAACGTTAAACAATGTGGTTGTTGTCTTTCACAAATCAGGATCAGAATTCACTCTGCTTGGGAAATTACAGCTTTATTTAGGAACTGATTCATCTCATAGATATGGTGGTTTCATTGTTGAAAATGACAAATAGCCACAAAGATTTCCCTGCCTGTGATGTTTGTGCATTATTCATTTATTCCTCCAATGAATATATATTGAGGATCTACCGTGTTCCGGGAACTGTGATAGATGCCAAGGGAATTAAAAATAAATCTGACACAGGTCTTACCCTTGAGGAGTTTAGAGTCCAGCAGGAGAGATAAAATCGGTTTGTAAAGAACTAAATACAACATAGAGATATGTTTGTTAAGTGGGGGACAGATAAAGTACAAGGGAAGCTCTAAGGACAGAAAGTGCTTCTAGTTATCATTATTGGAGAAGGGGGGTGGAGGAAGGAGACATTTGCACCAGGACTTTAAAGACTGCTGGTTTGAAACACTGGGGGTGAGGTGGCAGGCAGTCTCAAAGGTTGGGTTTGAGGCTCAGAAGAAATGCTGGTTTGGGACCCTCGGGGCTTATCTAGATGAAAGAGATTAGCTTGGTGTAGAGTCAAATAGCATTGAAGAGCTCTAACTTGTTACAGTGAATCATCAATTAATCCCCTAATTATTAAACATAAACAAAGAATCCGTAGACCTGGGATCTAGTCCTGAATTTGACATCAGCTTGTGGTATGATACTGTACATGTTCTTTCCTTGCTACAAACGTCAGCTAGATTTATTTGTATGGTTCTTCCACCTCTTAAAAAAAGTCAAAGCTTGAAATCCTGATTTATAATTCTGCTTATTTTAGGAAAAATTTATGTTAATTTTGATGTAGATGCATACATGCACATACATTATCAACATTGGGTACATAATACATATGTGTTTATGCACACACACATGTGCACACACACACACAATGCCTTTTCCCGTCATTTCTGCCTTGTCTATTTGTGAAATGAGGGACAAGAAGCCACATCATTAGAGTTTTAAAGAGATATGTGAGACAGAAGAATAGTGTGGTTCCAAGGACGTTGGATTGAACCTTTTAAATGACCCCTTATGACCAAAGGTAATTTTGTGGTTGGTGTCCATATCTCATGTGATGCTCTTGGACACATGCACGTCACAGACCTGTAGAATATCACTGAAATCACAACATTCTGTAGGATAAGGCGATGGACTCTGAACTGTGTTCTGCCAAACACTGTTCTTGTGGGATTATCTCCTTTAGGAAAAAAAGGCTCCAGCACCAAAGAGGTTTGGCATACACTACCACATCCCTTTCCTGGAGCGCCCCTCTGCACGTTCGCATAATGCAGGCTCAAAGAAGTCCTGTAGAAAGAAGCCTCTTTAACTTTGTCTTATCCAAGGTTTCCCACACGTATTTGAGCAGAGAACTTATCCGGCATGGTATTGCATGGAACACAGAATTTGATGCTTGAGTCCATGTAAAATAAAATGACCACATGGAGGCCTGGCCTCCATAGGTAGTTTGAAAATTAGGTACGGCCTAATAACTTACGTTCAGACTCTACAACAGTATTCGAAGTGAGCAGATTATTTAAAAAGTCAACCATGGAAAAGAAAGAAATCACTCAAGTCTGAAGTGATCAAATATCTCCTCTGTCTCTTTTACAGTGTCACACTCTAAACGATTTTTATGACTTACGAATGACCTGAAGAGCAGTGCTCAATGAGGGTAAGGGCCGTTTGGAGTTAAGTCTCTCTGAATGAGATCCGTAAAACCCAGCAGTCCCCAGGGAGCCTCATCAGAGCAGTGGGTCAGATGCCTGGCCCACTCATTTCATGACAGTGAGGCACCTAGACCAGTGTGCTCCCTGCCACGTCAACAGAAGTGTAGTCAATCTCTAATCGGCTCTGGCCATTTTAAGGGTAGTTAAAGGAAAGATAAGACCTCTTTCTAAACAGCTAAATAAAATAAATTGTGCTCTTTATGTTGTCCAGATAACTATAATCAGATACAGAAGGTTCCAGCAATCATCATCACAGCTAATGAAACTTGCACAAATTTCTGGGCACCCTCCTTTTCATTGGTAATTGGAGTTGCATTATCTGGGCAATCTCAGATGAGACAACTGAGACCTAGAGAACAGACTGCCCGGAACCCCATGATTCCAGAAATTCTCTCCACTTGGGACCCACTGCCTCATTGTCATCGACTCTTAGGACATACTTGGTCACTTTCAATGCGTATAAATTTATTGTTGGTTTTTTGTCATATTATCTAACTTTATGTAACAGTTTGTTTTCTTAGAATATGGCATGAAGTGTTCCAAAAATTAATGAATTGACAAGTTTGCAGGCACTTGAACAATTATGCCAACTTCAATTATCTTAACTTTATAAGGAAGAGTTTCTTCAAAACTCCAAGCAAGTTGGTTTGTCTCATTACCATCACTCATTTTTCCAAAAGCTTTATGAGAACTTTTTTTGTTTAGGTGGTGAATTAACACTCTGATAACCACGCTGATGAAGCAGAAATAGAAAGCACCCAAGTTTTGGTGAAGCTGAGGGACCTCAAACAAACCAGCAAATGTGGAATCAAACCATTTTAAAGGAAAATAAACCACTTTTTAAGCAACAAGATTCATAAATATCTCTTTATCCAGTACTTGATAAAGTATCACATTACTTTCTAACTCTGTGCTTCTTAACATTTGCTGCTTAGATAAGAATGGACAACTCTGTTTAATCCATTCAGACAAGTCAATTCAGTTTTTGGTACATAAGAGTTACACCTACAATTTTATTTTAACGTTGCCATGCAGCAATATTCCAAAAAACTGTCAAAAACTCAGAATCACATAGTTTGATCTGATAGAAATTCAAGCAAGCCACACACGTGTTCTTTTAATAAACATGAATTGTGTGCCTACTGTGTTCCAGGCTTGGTTGATAGGGAGATGAGTAAGATAACGTTCCTACCCTGAAAGTCCTCACCCTCTGGCAGAGGAACAAACAGGTCATTGCTCTACAGAACAGACAGGCTCTGCGACTGAAGCAAGGGCGGCATCCAGTGAGGCACAGATGGAGCGAGACCTGCTTGGAGTGGGCTCTCCCTAGCTCAGCAGGAGTCCCCCAAGGAGCAGCGGAGATGAAGCCATTCAGGAGAGCAGAACAACATTTGCAAAAGGCACGGCGAGAAGAAAGCAGATGCCGTGTTGTGAGCAATTTCGGGTAGGTAGAGGCAACTTAGGAAGGGGGCATTTTTCACAGTAGCAGGAAATACCAAGTTTGTGAATTGCAGGAGAGACAAGACAGAAAAGAGGAGCTCTCTGTGCCAGGATTCCTAAAGCATCACACTGCCAAAGACTCGGGCTCCACTTTTGACATTAAGAGGAGAGCAGTGCAATGTAAACAAAAATAAGAAAATACTGAAAAGGATTCTATTGCTCTAGAAAGTTAAAGGGTAGAGTTAGGGAGGGATTATAAGGCACCCTTTGTAAACTGTTTGCAGAAAAATAGACACATCAAATGCTTTCTCATTATATCAGGCTGATCCTTCTCTGTGGTCATTTATGTAAATCTCAGCTCACATAGGACTCCTCAAAGCATCCAGCTCTTCCCTTGTGGCTTTATCGACCCTTGATTGTTTCTTATTTTTTAAAAACTTTACTTTTGTACAGTTCTTTTCACATTATTCAAGCATCTAGGATATACTAAAATATAGTATTTTAGGCATGACACATAACACGATTATTCTAGCTTCATTTTCTGAACTCACTTCACAGACATAAAAATTCTTTCTGAATGTATTTTTATCAGCCACAAATGTAAGCACAGCAGCACCATTTTTATTTCTAGGGAAACACTGCATGCCCCCCTGGTAACCACACGCAAGGCTCCAAGCAGTCAATGAGGCCTCCAGCGACCGCAGAACATGTTCAAAGTCAGGAGCCTGGGGTCATAAGTTATTGTTTAGTTGACTACTAGTTTGGGGGGACAGAGAACTATAGAAATGACTCACTTTGGCCAGGGACTGAAACTACTGAAAACAAGTAGTTTCTGCTTTATTAAAGCTTTTGCCTGAACCAACAGCAGTTATCTAGAGAACAGTTTTTTAAAAAGGTAAATCATTCTTCCACAAGAAAATGTTTCCATTTGTAGAATTTACAGCATGGCGGTAGATTACATGTCGTTATAATCCAGTTTTTATATGCACATGCATTTATATACACATCGTTATAATCCAGGTTTTTTCATGCACATGTGTTTATGTACTCTATACATCAATATACCCTCGTGCTCCATGGTAATTTAAGTCCAATATAGAATTGTTCCTGGTGATGGGCAGGCAGAGGCAACCATAACTATAGAAGTTCTCAGATCTTTTTCTCAGTGTCCATTTCTCTGTTCTCATCACCCCCTAATATGTTGACTGCTTTCTGCCTTCTCTCAGCACCAGATTACCATAAGTGGGTTCCACATAGATGGCGAAAATATTTCAGAAAACTCTTGTGGCTTTTTGCTTATTTCTTGGCAGCTTCAGGGAGTGTATGACTGTGTACCTCCTTGGAAGCCCTGTGAATTACTGGCAGGGCAAGCCCAGGGCAGCCAAGGGGCTCATTCATACTCATTCGTCTCTGCATTATCAAACCTTGCAGTGTGAGTTGCCAAGAATCTGCTAATAATAGTTTCTGCATGTATAAGCACACCTTATTCATCTCTCTTCCACTAGCTGGAGATATGTATCACTACCAACATTGGCTAAGTGGAAGTTTAACTTGCCTCAAACCATGATGCAAGGGTTTACTAAGCAAATTAAACATGCTAGCAAACTTGCTTTAAAGATATATGTAGATGTGTAAAACACTCTCTACACATATTTATGTACACTCATATATAATTTAAACCCCACCTATTTCCAAAAACTGAATTTGACATGATTGAAACAAGACTGTAGAAGATTATGTTTAAAGGAAACAGGAGTCCCAACTATTTCCTAGCACTATAGAAACATCTGTTTACATATATGATGCAACTACAAAATGCTATGTATTTTTGAATCCACCGAGATGACGGCTGCCCTATAATGACACAGCTGAGCACAGCAGGGCCCTTCTGCGGTGATACTGTTGTGGTGCAGAGCCTGTTGGGAGATCTCGTAGAGTTCCATCACACGTGTGTGAGGTTCTTCTGCTGATCCTTAGTGGTGGGTGGTAGGCCCTTGTATGTGGGTTTGACTTTTGAAAACTAGTCCAAGACAGTGACTCAGAGCCATGGATGTTGAAACAGTGGTCAATCAAGGCAATTAATGTGGGCATTGTTTCAAAATTATAGTGATTTTCTCTTGTGGCTAGTGAATGCCCTGGAGAGGAATTTTACAAAGGCTTTATGCAAGAGCAACAGCACTGGACCAGCACCCTATGCAAAATAGCAACCCCTCCAACATATACACCCCCAACCCCCTTTAGCCTACTTTATTTTTCCTCTTTAGCAGTTATCATCACACTGTATCTGTCTGTCTGTCTATCAATTGATCTATCCATTTATCTATCTTCTATCTATGTTTTGAAGTGTCACCTCCCACAAAAATGTAAGGTCCATATGAGTGAGAATTTTGTTTTATTCACTGCTGTAACTCTAGAACCTCAAACAGTACCTGTGATATAGTACGAGCTCAATATTTGTTGAATGAATGGGTGCAGGCATCTAAGGATATGACTTTGAAGTTCAGCCATCATAGTTGAGTATCAGTATGAGTTTAGTCTTAGAGCAAGCCTGATATTGCACTGCCCTTTGGACAATCACTGAACCCTTATTGGCTCTCATGTGAGTCACTAACTTTTCCTGGAAAGGAACCAAGCATTCTTTTAAAATAGTCTATATTCTGTATTGGTTTTACTCTGAGGCATTATAAAGTTAGTTTTACTGTCTTTATAGAGCTAGAATTTTACCTCACAGATGATTCCTCTGGTCTATACCCATCTTCCTATTCGGGATATCTTCCTACTCTTGATTTGGAAGGGAAGGCACAAGGGGAAAGATGTCAGCCTCCCTGTGGGTGGGGGTTATGCATGGGCAGTTACATTTGATGTCATTGGGCATTTTCAAGAATGACCGAAGGCATATTTTGTCACTCTGGGACAAGGAAACAAAAGGTCGTTAAGTTAACAGCTGACAACACATGCTATTTCCTATTTTTGAAAGGCCATCTTGATGCTCAGAAATTAGCAGGATGGAACACACAGCAGCAATGCCAAAACATACACACTTGCCCTCTTCCTCAGAGCTCGGGAGTCTGAGAAGCACCTGATCTCCCCTTTCTCTTTCTCACCATACTCCACTGTCACAGCTTGAAGCCTTTGGTAACTTTCCCCACTGGCCCATAGTCTCAGAACTTGGATGGTTCTGGAGTGAGCAGCTCTAAGGGAGCTGGTCCTTAAGCAAGGCTTGATACACAGACTCACAGACATTTCTTGTCACAAGGGTTTAGGTAACAACTCTGTGGAGCGGTAAAACCAAACAAGCTTTCTTTCGTTTCATGTTATTTTCATGAATATGTAAATAATTAAATCCTTTGGTCATATCTCAGTGATGAGGTTAAAATAAATTCCTCACTTTATATCGATGTGTATGAAAGAAACTAAAAAAGAAGACCATGTTTCAGGAAATAACACTGCTACAAGGTTAATTTTGCCTCAAATAGCGTTTCCTAGAATTGAATTGCCTGGTCTCCTCCCTCGAGGATTGCTCTTATGCTTGCAATAATCGAGGCTGATTTTATTGGAAAATCACCTCTGGATGAGGAACATACTCCAGAGGAAGCTTTGCATGGGATGGAACTGCTTTCTGGTGCCAGTAGCACCTTATCCGGGCTGGTGATGTTTGAGTCCCCAATCTTTCTGTTCATTCAGGCAGCACATTCATTAGCAATCTTTCAGGCAGGGTAGAATAACTAGACATACTAGGGAAATTTACTTGGAATTATTTTGGGAACTTACTGGCTAGCAGATCAGTAATCAAATTGTAGCTTTTAACATGTACATTAAGTATTTTACTAGAAATGGCGGGAATCACTGTAGTTTTTACTTCAAATGCTTATCATAAAACTATTTTGCATAATGATCTAGGACCTCGGAGATTCTGAATGGAAGACAGGGCAGAATTATGGAGGGTAGGATGAGAGAAGAGAGGGTGGTGAGACTGAGTAGTGAAGCTCTCACACTGCCTTTGTAGGCATGGCTCATCCATCAATCGTTTCCTGCTTGTTGACTTTTTTAATTATAAAGAGAATCCAGAGTTATCTTGACAGCATAGTGCAGCACAACTAACCAGGAGACCCAAATTCAGAAATGTACCCCAGCTCTCAAACTCCACCAAGTGGAAACTGAGAAAATTATAGATACAATACATTGAGTGTCTAGGAGGGAGGAAGGGAAGGAGGAAACTAATAGAGAAGCCACACATCAGGGGGCTCTGGTAACCTTGGGGTGACATTGATTCTGGAGGCTGGAGGAAAGGTACTCAAAATTTGATTTGATTCATGAACACAGGAGAGTTGGGGAGGAAAGCCAGAAAGAATAGTTTTATGAACAAGAGAGAGAAACAGAGCAGAGGGGTTGCTCATCAAAGTATATACTGCCTCTCAGCCCTCAAGCCTCTTAGGCAAAACCTTCAATAGGAAGGAGAAAGAAGATTCCCCTGTTGTGTTCCTGTTAAAAGTCTCTCTGCTTAGGCCACTCATTAGGGCACAAGAAGATGTGCCCTGTGATCAGAGATGATGTGCCTGATGCCTACTTCTAGGTTTGTAATAATTCAGACATTAAGTGTAAAAGCCAAAATGTCAGTCTGCGCTGAGTGGTTGATACCCTTCTTTTATTAATTTTATGCCCAGATTATTACTATTATTTACTTTAACCAAGAGAGGAAATGTAAAACAATCCCCAGGATCCAGCAGTCACACAGAGCTTTTTAACTACTGATGTAAGTGGCATATGGCTTAATACTTAGGTTTCCAGCAATCAAGAAGCAACCTTGTGCAATATTACCAGAGCTCAGTTCCCAGTGGGCATAACGGAGATGATTAGATATATTGAGTTCTTTGTGTCATTCAAAGAAAGCAGAATCTCATACACGTTAGTGTTAGCTTCCTCTCACTTCATTGCAATTTTCAATAACCAGTGTCATCACATGTAACAGTTTCTTCATAATGAAACTTCATGTTGAATTGGATTTGTCGTTCAAGTGAAAGCATATTGTGAAGCCCTCTGAAATCTGATCCTTGAAATAATTTTTACTGCTACAAAAATCATAAATACACCTCAAATTCCCCAAAACAGGAATAATGCAAAGAATGAATAATGAAAACAAAATCACTGTTTGAAAAAAAAAGTTATATTTCTGCTTTTGACATTGGACAGGCCTGGGGAAAGAAATGCTCTGGTTAATCAAAATAATTTGGTTAACGGAACTCTCACATATAGAGAGAATGACTTTCAAGGCGTTAGAAGAGATTGAATACCCTCAACAAGAAATGACGTCAGGCATAATCTAATCCTTCTTTGATGATTCAGAAAGACCATACAAGATTAACACTATGAATGGTTCTCATCGTGCCATTTGCACATGAATCCTAGTAGCTCAAAAGTTCTAGGTGCTCACTATTGGTGGTAGTGTAAATTGGTGCAGCCACTATGGAAACAGTATGGACGGTCCTCAAAAAATTAAAAATAGAACTACCATATGATCCAGTAATCCCACTTCTGGGAATATATCCTAAGAAAATGAAAACACTATGTCAAAGAGATATCTGCATGCCCTTGTTCATTGTAGCATTGTTTACAATAGCCAAGACATGGAAACAACCTAAGTATTTGTCAATGGATGAATGGATAAAGAAAATGTGGTATATATATGTATACATATACAATGGAATATTATTCAGCCACAGAAAAGAAGGAAATCCTGCCTTTGTGACAACACGGATGAACCTTGAAGTCATTATGCTAAGTGAAATAAGACAGAGAACGTCAAATACTATATGATCTCACTTTTATGTGGAATCTAAAAAACTCTGAACTCATAGAGACAGAGAGTAGATTGGTAGTTGCCAGGGGTGGGGGTGTGGTGGAAATGGGTAAAGGTTGTCATAGGGTAAAACTTCCAGTTATAAGATTGATAAGTTCTGGAGATCTAATGTACAGCAGGGTAACTGTAGTTAACAATGCTGTATTGTATACTTGAAAGTTGCTAAAAGAATAGATCATAAAAGTTCCCACCACACACACACAAAATGGTAAACATGTGAGGTGATGAATGTGTTAACTAACCTTAGTGTGGTAATCATTTTGCAATATAGTGTATCAAATCATAATGTAATATACCTCAAACTTACACAATGTTATATGTCAGCTATATCTCAATAAAGATGGAAAAAAAGTTCTAGGTGCTTAGATGCAATCATGCTCAGTCACATTCCTCAAAGTGTCCAGTTCTGTTCCTGGATTTGGCAATGTGGTGTTACATAACCCCTTTGCTCTGTCGGCTTCCTACTGCCTCAACAAAACTATACTCAATCTCACTTTGCTGTAAAAAGCATTATGGTAGTGTCTGTACAAATTCTCCAATGTCCAGATAAGTCAAGAATCACCTAGACAGTTTGTCTACTAATTCTCCAGTGTGAAAATCTTTGAATTAGGGTGGTTTTGCAATAGATTATCAAGAACAGAACTTCCCCACAGCTTTTAGTGGCATAGATTCCAAAAACGCAGATATAGTGATCCTTCTAATCCTTGGGGTGGCAGGGCCCAGGAGCCCTGGAGTCTCTTGACTGCAAGCCATACTATTTCAATCCTTTCCTACGTGGACCGAGATGTGGAAAAGGTTAGGAAATGCTAATTCTAGGGATTTGAGTGTTAGGCATCCATGTTCAATTTTTTAAGACTAAAATTCTTCAAAGCAAGGTAACATACTCAGACAGTGAAAGCTTCAAGGTCGTGGTTCTCTGTTCTTTCAGCCAATTTGATCGGCTAAGATAACATTTTCCGAAGTGTGATCCGTGGATAGTGTTTTGAAGGATGTTAATAGGTGTTACACAGAAGACAAAGCAAACAAATATGTGCATCTGTGGGTGTGTATGTTTGGTGAAGAGTGGTCAAATAAATATGGGAAATGCTGAGTTTAAAAAGTTTTCTTCTAAGTTGAATTTTGAGCCCTTAATATTCTATGTACATTGTGCGTCTCTAAGAGGGGGGATATAGTTTATTGCAGTGTTTCTCAAACTTACATGACCTAGAAGCCTTCTGTTTATGGAATATCTGAATCGACTTTGAGACATGCTGGAATAAGTAAAGCTGGATTGCATTAATGATGTCAACTCATCAGTGAGTTAAGCAAAGTAATTCTCATCTGAGGGTAACCCCACTGAGCCAGAAACAAAAGTTTTTTTAGCCAACCTGCTATTGGTATATGGAGCCACTGGGGCACAACCCGGAAGGTTCACCAGCCTACCAAGGGGGCCACTAAAGGCGCCACTAGTCTAAATCAACTAGCCAGTGGGCCTGAAAAGAGTCTTCAAGCCATAGCCTCATTGTAAGCAGGTAAAGTGAACTGGAAAATTGGAGTTACAGTCTAATCAATTAGGCAAATGTGAATATCCATATTGTCTAGATCAGCATCCCCTGTAATGTCTATCCTCTCTCAAAACTTTCTCCATTATAGACATACAAAGTGGAGTTTTTGAGATGATGACACAATTTTTAAAAATACCTATTTTGAGATATAATTCACATACCATACAGTCCACTGATTTAGGGTATACAATTCAGTGGCTTTTAGTATCTTCACAGATTTGTGCAACAATCACCAGAATCATTTTAGAATATTTCCATCACCCCAAAAGGAAACTCTGTGCCCATTAGGCAGTCACTCTCCTTTCTACCCTCCACCCAGCTCTTACCACTAATCTCCTTTCTGTCTCTATAGATTTGTTTATTCTGGCCATTTCACATAAATGGAATAATACAACATGTGGTCTTATGTGTCTGGCTTCCTTCCCTTAGCATAATGTTTTCAAGGTTCATCCATGTCGTAGCATGAATCAGTACTTCATTCATTTTTATGGCTGAATAATATTCCATTTTATGGGTAGACCACATCATGTTTGTCCATTCATCAATTGATGGACATTTGGGTCGTTTTAACCTTTTGGCTATTTAGAATAGTGGTGCTATGAACATTGGTGCACAAGTTTTTGTGTGGACATATGCTTTCAATTCTTTTAGGTATATACCTAGGAGTGGAATTGCTGAATCATATGGTAACTCTGTCTGGCCTTGTGAGAACCTGCCAGACTGTTTTCTACAGTGGCTGCACCATTTACATTCTCACCAGTAGTGTGTGAGGCTTCCAATGTCTTGACCACATCACCAACACTTGTTATTATCTGTCTTTTTGATTATTGCCATCCTAGTGGATGTGAAGTGGGATCTCACTGTGGTTGTGATTTGCATTTACCTGATGACTAATGATGTTAAGCATCCTTTCATGTGCTTATTGGCCAATTTTATATCTTCTTTGGAGAAACACCTATTCAGAATCTTTGTCTTTTCATTATTGAGTTATAATAATTCTTTATATCTTCTAGATACAAGTCCTTTTCTGCTATACGATTTGCAAAAATTTTCTCCTATTCTCTGGGTTGTCTTTTAACTTTCTTGATGATGTCCTTTGAATCACAAAGTTTCTAATTTTGATGAAATCTAACTTATCTATTTTTTTCTTTTGTTGCCTGTGCTCTTGGTGTCATATCTGAGAACCCCCTTTCTAACCCAAGATCATGAGGGTTTGCACCTATGATTTCTTCTAAGACTTTTAGGTCTTAGGTCTTATTATTAGGTCTTTGATCCATTTTGAGTTGATTTTTATATATGGTGTGAGGTAGAGGTCCAACTTCATTCTTTTTCATGTAGAAACCCAGTTGTCCCAGCACCATTTGTTAAAAAGACTGTTCTTTCCCCATTGAATTGTCTTGATACCTTTGTCAAAAATCAGTTGATCATAAACATGAGGGGTGATTTCTGGACTCTTATTTCTGTTACATTGATCTATGTATCTATCCTTATCCCAGTACCACATTGTCTTGACTGCTGTAGATATATAGTAGGTTTTGAAATTGAGAAGTGTGATTTCTCCAATTTTGTTCTTCTTTTTCAAGATTCTTTTGGCTATTTTCGGTCTCAATTACACAGTTTTTAACTTCTCTTTACTTGTATAGACACTGCCTTTTGGTTTAGAAGGCAACATTTGAGTAGCTATTTGGACTTTGTATATGTGACACAAAAACAAAAGCCTTAGCCCAATACAGAAATGGATATTTCCAATTCTAAATCCAAGATCCCCAAGAGAATGGGATTAGGAATTAGGTCTCAAATCTATTCTCTGAACTAAGGTGTAATCAAGGTCCTCTCCAAATCTCTCCAAATCAGAATTACTCTGATTTGTATTTCTCCTACAACCGTACTGGAGACTATGATTCCCCATAGCCTCCATAGTGAGTGAGAACCACTAGCTGACTCTAAGTAGGGAATGTCACCAGGAAAAAAAAAAAAAGTCTTTTTTTCTACATTCCAAATGTATAGTGAGGAGGAATTTAATAGCACTTTAAGTACATTGAGAGATATTGCAACAAAAGTGAATTATAACTTAATGTGTTTAATGCTTAGAATAAAATCACTCTATTATGTGGATCCTTCTTAAAAGCATCTAACATCTTGTGGATTGGTAAGCTAGTGTTAAATATGAAGGGTGTTCTTTAATTCTGTAAACAGTTCATTCTACTTAAAAAACAGGGGGACAATGTGGCTATTGTATCACGTAACCAAAGCTTCCCAATCCATGTTTTTACCTCTTGGCAGTTTTTATTATTTTATGAAATATTTTAGTGTGACAAAGTCACTTCAATTACACAGTCATTATAAGTTTTGCCAAGGTTGAGTGTGGATCGTTTTGTGTTCATTAGAGCACAAAATTAGAATTTTCATTGCTGCAACTGTAAACACTGTTTGGCTCAAAGGAATCAAGCGTTTTCTCATAAATTCTTGGATAACTGATAATTGGTACTTTCCCTGTTTTCCAGCATATTTTAATTTTTTGAAATTATTTTCTGTTTTCCCTCCGTTGGTGTATTTCTTTTGGCCTGGACGTTGAATAAATGATTCTCTTCCAGATGGATGGCATTGCACACAGTACATGAACTAGTGGGTGCAGAGAGAACCATCCCCGGAGTCAGGAGAAAGAGAATAAATTATTTCTTTAATTTTGTCAGCTTTAGTTGGCCCAAAGTCTGGCAGTTAGACCTGAGTAAATCTGGAAAAACCATCTGGCACACCTACATCTGTTCTCACATTTGCCAATCAGAATTCATCAAAAATCAATGGCTCAAAAACATGAAGCTCTTAGGAGGTGCTAATTTGTGGCTAAAGAATAATTCAAATGCTGCACCATTTGGTCCTCATGGAGTAGTTTTGGTTTTTGGGAATTCAATGAATCTGTTTCATCTTGCTCTCTTATATTCTCCGGAAAAAGAAAAAAAAAATGGAAAGTAGTTCGTATCTAAGGACCTTCTTTTCCCCCCCTTTTGTCTTTTCAGATACTGGAATGACTTTGCCAAGGGGGTTTAGATACCTTGGTGCTGTTTCTTGGGCACTCAGACATCCTTGCTCTCTTACCAGTTATTAGGATGTTCTCAGCAAAACACCAACACTTGATTCTAAAATATTTCCCATTTAGAATCCCTGTTTACCAACCTTCTGCCCGCCACTCAAAGTCGGTCATCTATGAAGAACTCCTCTTATTCCTCTCCCTCCCCACCAGCAAAGCAGAGGGGGCATTCATTATTCATTGCAATGCTTCCTCTTTGCCAAGGTATATTCTCTTGCTTCAAACTCAAAACAGCTCATTGGCTTGTGGGAATCCAACAGCCACGGGCGGAGGAACAAGTTTATTATGGGAAGCACATGACTCTGCCAGATTTCACTGACAGATTTTGAAGCCGGAGCAAGCAATTGGCTGGCACTCTTCATGCATTAATGTCCTTTGGCCCTCACCATGCTCATCGTTACCCAGGTGCCCTTTATAAAGTACAGAGATATTTCTAAGATAATAAAACAGGTAATGCCAATCACATACCAACAACTATGAGGAGTTTATGCCTCAAAAGCAAATCTATACCACCACGGCCCATATGTAATGTAGACTAAATGATAGTTTGATACAATTATAGATTGCTTTTTCAGACTTTGTAGATTTGGGGGTTAAAATGGTTTATTTTTGTCCTTCTATGCCTGGCACAAGAGATTTTGTCCCTGAATTACCAAAAGCACCTCATTAAAAGGTGGTTTCCCTAATACAGCCTTTCCTCAATATTACCTCTAAGATCAGCTTTGTGATGTGAGATCTAAGTGCATGAATATTAAACTCTACTGCTGTTTGCTGAAATTTGGAAACTGAAACACAGCAAACCATGTCTAACTCACTAGGAAGTAAAAACAAAGCATGTGTGATAGATAAAATATGGACATGTGTTAAAAATCACAGTGTGCATTAGCAGAGTTGAACAGGGTCCCACAGATAGAGCATAGAGAATTGAAAAATACTTCAACTCCTAAGAAAACACATGATTGTTTGCTCTATAGGGCATATATAGTCTTTGCCTAGAAGGGTTTTATTCTCTGCCGGGGAATCCACAGTGTACCAAATATTCCCTCTCACAGGATCCCAAATCACTTTCTAAATCCAACCGAAAGCTTATCTGATTGCACATATTCATGAGGTTGGCGAGTATCTAGACCTTAGAAGGAGGAAGACTGTTTGCGTGTATTTTTTACAGAAAAAGGAAGTTAGGGGTAATTCTCTAGGGCTGTTTATCTTTTGTGAAAAAGTAGAATATGTCAAAATGGAACCACAGCTTAGACTTTGGCAGTTGCCAGCAGATAAATGGGGCCTAATTATATTTAAGACTTCAGCTCTATTGACGTAGATAATAACATTAGAAATGACCACCAGATTTTAGATTTTTCTATAAAAAGTGAATTGAATCTCACCTTTATACAGATAGATGAGCCTCAAATCCTGTTAGAGTGGAAGGGCGAATATGGGAACTCAAAATATAAGTCTTGTACTGTATGCACTTTGATTTGTTTCAGGGACATAATTAATGACCAAAGATAGTGATTAAACCTACCAGCAAATGAAAATAGAATAGTGAGACTTGTAAAAAATCCATAGAGTGTGTGTGTGTGCGTGTGTGTGCACGCGCGCGCACGCGCACATGTGCTTTTAGCAAACATCAATTTTCTGTCACTGAAGGCAAACTTGTTTAGCTTCAAGGTCCTTACCTGCATCTTATGCCTTCCATCTAGATCTACAAGGCTTGATTTTTATGGCATTATGAACATGGAGATAATGTGGACAATTAGTACCTCTTCCAGAGAAAGCATTCTGCGTGATTTGATGCACTTGACTGGAAATGTGTTGAGCCTCTACTTGGCTAGACACTGTAGCGGATGCCAACAGGAGGACCTAGCACCCACCCACAAGGGTGTTAGAGTTTAGTTGTAGGGCGGCGGGGAGTACAGATACACATATGCTTCCACTTCCAGATAGATGCCAACCCAAGTGTGATACAGAATAATTTTTAAAAATGTTAAAATCAAGCCAACCCCCACACAAATCCTGCTGGTTCCAATAACCTTTGGGTAATGTGGGCTTATGCTGCTTACGAGTTCTAATGTCTGTGCTCTGCATCTATCTCAGATTTTACCAGGAGGTTCTCCATAGGCTGAATATCAGCAAACAACTCAGGCAGATCTACTCCATAAGTAAATGCATATAACAGGACATTTGCACACACATCCAGATCCAACCATTCCACAGATAGTGAGAAAAAGTAGGTCTGTGTGATATTAGATCGAATTATTTTAACAATTTGCTTTTAAGAGCAGCTGTCCAGTTTGCCTCCATTTCATCCTGAATCAGATGAAAAAGGGAACTGCGTGAGCTCTAAGGCCCCAGGCAGCTCTAATGCTGTCTAATCTATGAATCCTTTCTGCTAACGTGCAGCTTCCTGTCAGTGAACAGCCATAGGGATAAATTTGAAAATATTCAGTTGTTTTATCCCAAATTTAAAGTTACCATTATAAGGACACGATGTTATAATCTCTGTATTTAGAGAAAATTAGAAAAATAGTTTGAAATTTTTAACTAATTTATAGAGAGTCAATGCCTAGCACACAGTAGGCATTTAATATTTGTTTAGATGAGTGGGTGCAAGAAATAGTAAAGGTAACCTCAGCCTTTAGGACAACATTCCCACAGTGTGTCACACACACATTTGTCCCAAGGGATGCTAATAGGTCACCTCCATAGCAATATGCTGGCTGCTGGCACTGGCCTCAGGAGTCCAGGTCCTCTGCCTGGCTATTAAAAAACTCGTATTACAACAGGCACAGTCTGGAGAAGTGAGGAGCACAGGTTCCAGTGTATGAGTTCAAATCGCAGCCCTGTCCCTTCCCCACTAGGTAGCTTTGGACAAATTATTTCCCCTCTCTTTGCCTCCTTTACCTCATCTGTAACATGGGGATAGTGATAGAACCTGCTTCATAGGGTGTGATGGAGATTAAATGAATTACTATGCGTAAGGCACTTGGAATAGTGTAGCTATACAAGTGTTTGCTATGATGTTCATCCCTGTATCGGAAAGCCTACCAGCTGGGTTCAGTGGCAAGAGCTCTGGACCTGGTGTCAGAAGATAGGGATTTGCAATCTGGCTAGCTTTGTGGCCTTGGGCAGTTTTCTTAACTTTTCTCAGTCTTAGTTTCCCTATTTCTAACATGGGATAATGCCTCCTGTAATGTGTATAAAAATCCCTGGCATATGGTAACTGCTGGATAAACATCTGCTGAGTCTGCTGGATGTAGGTTCTTGGAGCAATTGCCACAAAAGCAAGCCACAATTCAGCTGATCAGATATTTCTAGTATTTTCCTTGCCTTGTCTTGCAGCTCTACCACTTCCCATGTACTGTGCATTATGTAAAAAGTCCTGGGGTGGGGAAGCATCAAGGCTGTACTGGAAGTTCCATTTTAGTTCTAAGCTTGCTATGTCATAAAAGAAAATAACAAAGTACGCGTTGGTGTCGTTTGCCAAAAGCAGCCTAACCACATCAAAGCCTGACAACTCTATTTATTCGGTCCTTCTGAGATGAAAAGGGTGAATGGAAATTCTTCCACTCTGCATCACACTGGTTGCATGAGCTCCCCACTACTGACGCTGGACAAATGATGGTATAATTCAGGAGGGAGACAACGACTCCCCCCCAAGTCACATCACCTTTTCTATGCAAAGCAGAAAGGGAAGTCATCAAAGTTCATAGGAGTCACTCTTGTTGAGGATCTATGGGGAAGTCAATTTCATTGCAGAGCTGAGATGGAAGTAGCCACGAATGCCATGGTTTCTAAATGAAGACGTAGCATATGGAGAACGCAGAGTAGAATTTATAGCTCATAATTATAGAGGATGTGAGCTAGAGTCCATCATGGTGGTGTTTTCAGCAATCCATTCCTTCCCACATCAAAGCATTGCCAAATTGCAATGACCTCCTCTTCATTTTCCTAGTGATTGAAACTTGCCCACCACTTCAATCCATATTCATTGATTTTTGTCACTCAAATGAAACTTATTGGTGGATCTATTTGGGTGACCTCTTAGAATAAAAGCCTCGATGTCACATGGAAAATGCAGCATATGAATTCTTCCCTGATGCTCTAATTGAAAAGTATATAAAGCATTCAGCTGGTGCCCTCCTTGCAGCTCTGTTTCTTCCCAGATAATTTAAGATTCTCCAACCCTGAGACCTGAAGCCTCATTTTGTCTAGTGATTGTGTTTGAGGCTTTTTTTTTTTTTTATGAATTCTAGTCAGTTTACTTTTCGGTGCCACTTTGAGTAATGTTAGGATTTTTTTTTATGGTATGCTTCAGACTTAGACTTTTCAATTTATCCGGAGAATTAATAGATTCTGGAAGGAAGAGAAATTGGGACCTTGAACGTAGACATTTATTAATAACTACTAATGCTATGGCTAGAGAATTCTTTAGAGTGAGGGAGTATGGCTGAGGCAGGGTTCAAGGCAGGAAATATGTCTTGGCAGAGACCTTACAGCAGCCAGACCAATAAGCTTCATAATTTTCCTATTTAAATAAATAACCCTATTACCACAAATCATTCTTCCCTTTCTACTTTCTTCTCTCCCCTTTCTCTCTTTTATTGTTTTCTCTTTCCTTTGTACTCTGTGCCTGCTTCCCTCTGTCTTATATGTTTCCTCATAGTCCCTTCTTCTCTTTCCTTTCCTTTTTCTCTCTCTCACATTCTTACATTCTTCTCGCCAGAACTCAAACTTAGCCTTGTTCTCATTACGCTATAGTCTATAGAATGAAAACAAAAATAACTAGAGTCTGGACCAGAAGTAAGGGGTCTCCAAGCAGTCTCGTATTTGGTTATTATCTTGAGCACTAAATAGCAATTCAGTCACAGACAAAGAGAGACCTTGCATTCCACATTCTAGCCAGATGTTGGCTTCTTTCATGGAGGGTCATGAAAAATGTTTATAGCGAAAGGACTGCCAAACTCCCTACTTTAGTGTATTGAAAAAATGATATTATAATGTTTTTATGTATGCACTGTTAAATTGCACTTAATTTGAATATAACAATATTGGGGAAAGAACTACTATATATACACCAAATTGCCATTTTTCAGGTGGTATTTCCATGTGCTGAGTTTATGAGATGAATGCAGAGATGATTAGGGATTCTGCCTATAATCCAGATCATCCAAGTGGTATCCAACATCTCCTCAGTGAAGCTCTGGCCCTGTTTTTCATAAGCTTCCCACTCTGTTCATATACAGTACTGTATCTTAAATATAAACCTATCATCAGGTTTAGCAAATCAATACCATAAGAGTGTGAAATGGTCCCCAGAACTCTCCACAAGGGCATTTCACAGTAAAAGCAATTGAAAAAGAAGCTGCAGTGGAATATCTTATGAGATACCCATTTAGATCACAAAAGGGCCATAAAAGTCACAAGCAGTTTGTGTGAAGCAAGGTTCATAATATAACTATACAGGACTTGCTGGGAAGAAAGAGGAAAATTGCAAACCAATTTGTGGTTATAGCTTTTTCTGTCAATTCTATTGGGATTTAAAACTTGTAAAAGGTAGAAACTTCTGCCAGCTTATATTATGTAGAGACAGTGTGATAACTATAAGCATAGCAGCCAAACAAACACCAATTATTTGAAGCCAATAAAGTCTTTATTAACTTCAAAGCAATTAGTGCTTCTTAAGTTCATTTAGCCACAGAATGAGAAGGTGCCACCCAACATCATTTGCCAGTAACAAATTTGGGAGTCATCTCAGGATGTCTCTTTTACATGTTTCAAAAAACAGTTTTACAAATTATGGATGGATAGTTGTAAAATAGAGTAGATAAAAGAGTGAGTTTGCTTTTAGATCCCATACAGACTCCAAGATTGCAAGATGGCGTACAGAGGCAGGCCGTGCTTGGTATTTCATACTGTCAGACAACCTGCCTTGTCCATTGTTTCAGGCTCTGCAGACCCAGCCTGCCTTCTGAAAGCAATCGCAGCGGTAATTGCTGTGTGTACTGAGTGCCTGCTGGGCACGACACATTATACATGTATTATCTCTAATCAGTTCAGCAGCTCTGCAAGGCCTTTTTCTCTTTTTACAGATGAGAAAACCGAGGCTTAGAAGGTTAATTAGTAGTAGTTGAGAATCCAACTCAGAGTTGTTTGGGTTCCCCACCCAGTATCTTGCTAGGACACCAGGCTCCTCCTCCACTTGATGAGTCAGTTGATGGCCAGAGCCACACACCTTACACATTTTTCTACTTGGGTCACCCTTGGCATTACCACATTGAGATTTAATCTTCAAGTTCTCCCAGACTGGAGACAGGAGCTGACAGATCTCCCAGATATGTACTATTCTGCATTTCCTGTGCTAGCTCTAAATTAATCCCTCCAAACAGTAAGAAAACTAATTGGATTACAATTGCAAGTCTTTTAGCATGATTTTGTGATTCACTGTTGATTACAGGCTAATGCACAGCCAGTCTACCTAGGTCTTTATTTCCATCTGAGCAATAAAAGTAGTTTCTGGTTTCCCTTCAGTTAACATTTCTCTTTAAAGAGCAGCACTCCATTAATGAATATATATGAAATGAAATTCCATCTCTGCTGTATTCAATCCAATTTCTTCAAACAAATGAAAAGCAATACTGCTTCTTTTAATATCATTAGAAAACCTACCATCTCATAATTATCTTTAGGTTGTAGTGTAGCTAAGCCAAGAGTCCTAGTGTGATTCGCTGAAGTACTTTCTTCACATGGCAAAACAGATTCCACCTGGTGTCCTTGTCATCCGTCTTCATCTAAGGTAGCCTTTCTGAGACCGGACGGAAATGTCTGTTTCTGTGTTTTGCAGTATCCTTAGTCATCCTGATTCCATGACTGAAGGGAACTGTCTGCAGATGGTTCACTAGTCTTCACTTAGCTGGAAGCCAGCCCACATCCCGGGACCCAGTGGCTGTTATCCCCTTTCCTAGCCTAAAAAGCCAAAGGTGAAAAGAAACTCAGATTTATAGGTAGTCCAGAAGAGTTTTGGAAGTTCCCAGCCAGGGCTCACAGCAGGCTTCTGACAGACCCTACAAAATGAGTCAAGCCCAAGTGCATGGAAGTGGGTGGGCACCCACTACCTGGAACACTGAAAGACACAAAGTCAGCACACCTTGCCTGGATGTGCCGGGCATTGTCATAGCCTCAGGCAGAGCTATGATATAAGAAGCCAGGTGTCAGAC
Source organism: Ceratotherium simum simum (assembly GCF_057802395.1). Classification (NCBI taxonomy): domain Eukaryota; kingdom Metazoa; phylum Chordata; class Mammalia; order Perissodactyla; family Rhinocerotidae; genus Ceratotherium; species Ceratotherium simum. Next base: position 6,302,406 of record NC_141940.1, on the reverse strand, counting down.
AGACCCAGGCCATCCTGACACTGCTACATGCTAGTACCATGGCCTTGAACTAGTCTAGTTTCCTTCAGGGGCATTAGTTTCTTCTTTGGTAAATGGGGATAATAATCTCTGCACTGGCTCCCTCACAAGGTTACTTCAAGGAACAGGAGAGAATGTTCTTTGTCCAAAAGATGTGCAAACTGTAAGAAGCTATAAACATGAGATTATTCTTACCATACATTGGCCAAAGGGGTGGAGAAAATGTCAAGCCTCAACATGTCCTGGCCTACAAGAGACATTAGACAGTGTCCTATGAATCATTTGGAAAATCTTTCACCTTGAACCGCATCAGCGACTCTCAGTAAAGGGGGAACAAAAGTAAAAGTGGAGGCCCTGGTGGGGGTTGGAGTCACGCAGGGCACTTACCATTTCCACTCAGGGGCTAGCAGGAGTGCTCTGTTCCCCCAAGCCAGCCTGAACCATTGTAACCTGTGTGGAGTTCACTGTCCCAGCATTCCTTCTCCAGCCTAGAAACTTGTTTGCCTCACATAGCCAGGGCCAATTAGCAGCAGTGCCTTGCCCGCAAGTCACCAAGTCTCCAAATACTCTGTCCTCCATCCCCATTCACCATTGACATTCTAAGCTTTGAATTTCAATTGCATTGGTCCCAAACCATGCACATACATCACAAATAAAGCAAGGACTCTGAGGCCTCTGGCTAGTGGAACTGGAGAAATGTCTATCATCTCACTAATCACTTACCTGCAGCTGATGGGGGTTTAAATAACGCAGTGCTCCTGGTCCCGTGGCCACTAAGGCAGTGCTATTTCGGCAGCTGCTGCTGGCTGACTTCAGATAGGGACTCTTGGGGTGAGTGATATTTTTGTAAGCTGCAAATGCCTCTGAGTAATGGGTTTCATTCATTTCATCAAAGACTGCATACATTTTAAAGTGATTGTGGTAAGATGAGCATTTAAGAATTCACATGCAAGCCATATTTGTGATTTGCATTCCCAACACTGAGTTATTTCACAGTATCTGCCTATTGCAGTGCATTGATATTTTAAATAATATCTCTGCTTCTTAGAATTAAAAGAAAAAATGTGAAGTTTATAATAGCCATTATAACCCATTTATCAGAATGATACAGTTATGAATAGTACTTCTCCAATTAATTGGTAACCTTAGTCATTATATAAACACAAATCACACCAAGCTAACATCCTCTAATTTGCATATCTTGCACCATTTTTATCATCTATAATGACTGATGTTGTTGAAATAAATTTATTAACATGATTCAGAAAGACAAAGGTAAATTATCTTGTTTTCCCTTACGATTGTTAATAAGATGAAGGCTGATATGCATGCTTTTATTCTGCTCCAAGTATTGTATCACACTTGTAGTGGGGGGTAGTTCTCTTTCTGAAAGAACATTAGGAAATTGAGTCCTTTGACTGGCTGAGTGCTGGAGAACTAACTCAGAACACCATTATGGGAATGATCCACTCCAAAAGGATAGAAGTGGCAATCGCAATCTGTTCATCCTTAAACACAACCATTGTGTCATTCATTTCCTATTGACATGTAACTGGGGCTTCATTTCCATCTTCTTTGCCACTGTTGCTGCTACTGCTGATGCCAGGAGACATGACTTAGGCCAGTGTCACCCTCAATAAGGCAAATATGTAGTAGACTCCACTGGGAGCCAAGAGACTAGCACTCTCTCACCAAATCTGCCCACAACTCAGCATGTCCCTTCACTCTCTGGGCCCCAGTTTATTCTGCTGTTGAGTGAAAGGGATCCAAGTCCGACTCTCAAAACTCCCATGTGGAATGTTATGAGTTTGGATTTGCTTCCAAGGATAAATCATATGGGACCGAAGGCACAGCTTAGTTTGAGGTTGGGTATGGCCTGGGGCAATTTAATCTTCTAAGAATTTTCCCGATTAGAAACAAGGGAGTGCTGCTCTTGGTTTCTTAGGAGCTTCACAATAAACTCCAGGCCTGCTCAGGAGCCATTATTCTTTGTGTTTGGAAAGAATGAGCCACCTGGGCATCTACCACTCTCTTTGTTGTTCTCTTCTGCATAATAGGAGAAGCTCTGGAGTCAGGCTGACCTGGAGTTGACTACTAGACTCTTCCTATTATTAGCTGTGTGATCTTAGGCAAGCTTACTTAAGCTACCTGAGCCTCAGAGTCTGGGAAGCTGGATCCAGCTACACTGTAAGGAGCCTTCCTTGCCCACCCCCAGCATCAAACTCAAACACTCCCTCCCTCCAGTTGGGTTCAACTGGGTTACAACACTGTTCCCATCTCTTCAGAAAATTACTGTGAGGACTGAGGTAACTTGTGTTGAGTATTCAGCCCCTGGCACAGGGTAGTTGCTCAATAAATGGGCACTCCTATTCCTATCATCTGTTGTTAGTGGTTTACTTTGTCAGTCATTGAGCCCACCAACCTTACTTTAGTTTAAAAAACACACACTTTTACATTTATTCACATACATTCATGCATCATATATTTATCGAATATGTACTAGATGCCAGGCGCTGTTCTAGGAGTTAGAGATAGAGCAGGAAACAAAACAGTCCAAAGATCTGCCCTAGTTGAGTTTATATTCTTTTGGGTGGAGATAGACAATAAACAACATAAATAAGTAATGATAAAATATGTTGGAAAGTGATAAGTATTATGGAGAAAAATCAGGGTATACCGCTAGAGAGGGCTGGGGTGGAGTTGCAATTTTAAACAGGGTGGTCAGGGTAGGCCTCCCTGAGACCTGGCGTCTGAGCAAAGACCTAAAGGAAATGAAGGAATAAGCCCTGCAGGGATTTGGGAGGAGACTATTCCAGGAAGAAGAATAACACATGCAAAGGCCCTGAGGGAAGAGTATACCTAGTGCGCCTAGAAACAGTAAAGATAGTTCAGTTGAAGCACAGTAAGTAAGGGTGAGAATGTTAGGAGAGGAGGTCAGTGTTCCCTGAGAATCCTTATATAAGAGATGGCAGGCCATTTGAAAGACTTTGGTTTTGACTCTGAGTTGGGAGCCACTGGAGGATTTTGAGCAGTGGAGAGACCTGATCTGATTTATGTCGTATAGAATCACACTATGGCTATTGAGAAATTACTATGGAGGTCAGGGGTGGAAGCAGAGAGAACAGTAAGGAAACAATTGCCATAATCCAAGTGAGAATGGTGGTGGCTTGGACCAGGGTAGTGGTGGTGAGGGTAGTGAAGAGTGGATAGATTAGACATATATTCTGAAGGGAGAACAGATAAGATTTGCTGATGGGTTAATTGGAGATATGAAAAAAATACAGAAGTCAAGAATGATTCCAAGATTTTCGGCCTGAGCACTTGGAAAAATGCTATTGCTATTGACTGCATAATTCATTATAATTATTATTAACAGCATAACAATGAGACCATATGGAAATATTTGAATATTTTTTTCCAATAAATGGACCAGGAGAATGTTAGTTGCTTATTATCTAATACCAATATAGAAGGGGAAATGTCCAAAATACATGAGAACATCTCTTTTAAGCCAGCAACTCTTAAATTTGGACACACATCAGAATCACCTATGAAGCTTGTTAAGAAATCTACATATGAGGTCACTTCCTGAGACCTATGGAATCAGACTCTCTGCTTTAAGCATATACACACGTATAAAACCACACACACCATGTTGTCACTGTTAGGTTTTGAGACTATCGAATCAGTCAAATGCCTGGCTTATGGCCAATCACTAATCAGCTTTCAAAATAAAAGAGCTGATTGTTTTAAATAAAATATTTTCCCTCTCTGGATTGTCTGTATTCATCAGCTCCTGTTCACCACCAAAGCAAATTGGCCACAGCCGATCTTATTAGGATAGGGGTTTAGGAGGTTGATTGACTCACTCACATGACCTTTAGTTCACTGAACATACTGCTGATTGGCCTCAGTTCCTCTTCTGACAATTCAGAGAGATGGATTAATAAATCACCAAGGTCCTCTCCAGCTATATGATTCTATGATACTATGATTCTGCTCTGTTATCATGAAATTGCTATTTGAAGGCCATTTGCCTCTTAAAACTGGGTATTTGTAAAACCAGAAACCTAAATGATGGTGATGGATATTTTATTTAAATTACATATCAGAATTATTCCCAAGTCAATTCAATATAGCATAGTAGTAAAAGCTCGCAGCCTTTGGAATCAGAAGGACCCTCATTCAAATCTTGAAGCAAGTTGCTTGACCTTTCTAAACCTCAGTTTTCTCACCTATGAAATGAGGGTAATAACAGGATGTGCACATGGAGCCATTGTGAGGATTAAGCAAGATTTCAAGAAAAGTGGTGGCATAGGACCTGGCACACAGCATGAGCCTAATAAAATCTAGCTATCATCATCATCGCTATTAATTGAAGAATAATTAGTAAACGTTATGCATTTTCAATTGTCAGTAGAGAAGGCTGCAAATAATTTTATGAAAGCGTATTTTTAAAGATTTTAGTACTTTTTCTCCAATAGATCTGTCTGAAAATACACATATGGATGGGAGATTGGCTGAAATAGAGCAGAACCTTTCAAAGTGTGTTTTGACAAAACAAACAAACAGAAAAACAACAAGAAAGTGAGATTTTTTCTTCCTAGCCACTTACTGGCTGTGAGACCTTGGACAAGTCATGGCACATATTAAGAACTCAATAAAATTAAATATTATTAGTATTATCATTATTACATATAATGTGGATGGTAATGATTGTAAACAAAGATTTTGCTGGTAAAGAATGTTGGACAAAATAAGATGTATATATATTGTATCCTAATAACTTGTGTAGGTCTTACACTCAGGCATCAAACTCAAAGGAGAGAGGAACCTAACTTATTTTGAAATTAGATTTATATGATACTTTCTCTTTATAAACCACAGATCACTGATAGGCTAACAATGAGCTTAATTTTTTTGTCATTTGAAAATATATATATATATAATGTGTATGTTCTTATACAATTCCAAGCCCAAATTTCACATTCCTACCATCCTCCTCTACCTCAAAAGCTCATTTTCAGAGGTAATGCTGTTGGTGCTCTCTGCTCTGGGGGACAAGCTCTGTCCACATCACCTCATCCTGGACCTTCCTGCAGCTCTCTTGGCGGGCACCGCCCACCACCACTCTGTGATCTTTAGTTTTAGGTGAAATCACATCCACCTACAGCTGGAAGGGAGATGAGCACTTTGAGTAAGCGCAGAGCCCCAGCTCTGTCCCTGCCATGTAATCAGAAGTTTCCGGCAGTTTGAGTATTTCACAATAATTGCCATGTTTCCAATAAGAATGATAAAAAGGCAGATATAAAGGCAAATATCAAGTCCTCTGGCTGACAAAAGCAGATTTCAGAGAGAAATGTGAAATAGCAACTTACTTCAGCAATAAAGAGAGTATATTTTATAGTCCAGGTTTTTTTTTTTTCATTTTGTAAAATCATGACTTTCTAGAAATGACATCCCAGAAGATATTTATCAAAGAGAGAAAGCTGTGGAAAGGAGCACCTTGCATTCGCTTTAATATTTCACCTTTTCTTTTGACATTTTCTTGCCTAGAGATCTAATTCCATTAAATATGTACATTTTTTTTGGCTGGAAGTCTTCTTCATGTATCTTTCAGATAAATCTTAAAAGTACATAAGGTCTGTAGGGCAGCTTTTTTTTAAGTGCAAATGAGACACACAGTAGAATATTGTCTATGAGGCTTTCCAAATTATTTATATTCCTGCAGAGCTTTATCTTGCACTTTCTGTGATAATGATAAGGGAAAAGGTAAGATTCCAATGTGTCTTCTGTGGAGCACTGTCAAGCCACATTAGTCATCGTTAATATCTGACATGCAGGAACTTACTTTGGCTGATTGTTACTTTGATTGGCTTTATTAAGCATTGTCATGACCGTAAGTTTGCCTGACAGACAAGGTAAATAGAGGTGTAACAAAGTGTCAGGTTTTCAGTGTACTGGGTAATATCCCACTATGCCTTTGCACATGGACATGGGTTGACTACTCTGCTTCATCATTAGACTTCTCTAGGACCTTGGAGTGCGAGTATTTGCTAAATTGGAAGGATTATATTCCAGATTCTATAAACACTATGGGTAAATTGGGGTGTCTGCTAGTAGACCTTTCAAGCCTAAAACATTGCATCCTTAATTTCTTCTCTTGATTTTATTTTTCATTCCCTACATCTTCAACTCTTTCCTGCAATCATATGAAAGACAACTCCCACCATGAGGATTCACAAACAGTATTTTAGAATGTCACCTTTTATGGGTAATCATTGTGGGTGGGGTGGGCGGGCTGCAGTTGGAGGGACCCAGAGTTGGAGTTTGGTATGGGGTAATCTAGATTTGTTTTCTGCTATGCAACAGAACTACTGCTTCATTACTACATATTTTCTAGGTGTTATATTTACAGCCGGTAAAACCACAGTAAGACAAGAGAAAGTGCAAAGTCGTTGAATAATTAAAGTTAGTCATAGCACTGAGAAGCTACTGCAGGCTGGAATATTGGTTGCCGTTTGACATTACTCAGAAGCTCAGGACTGCAGTGCAGGCTCCAGCTTCCTCAGGCAAGTCAGCTCAATTGATGGCTGCTGGCCTGTGGCCCTATGGGACAGGAGAGGCGACCACAGTTAAGAGTAGCTTTTCCTTTGCATTCTGAAAGCAGAAAACAAATCTCTGCGATTATAAGGTTCTTTGCTTTCAGATGACACATCTGAAGACAATGAGACTGAGAGTAGATCTTAAATGTTCCTACCACACACACAAACTGTAATTATGTAGGTGATGGAGGTGTTAACTAACCTCATTGTGGTAATCATTTCACAATATATATCAAATCATCATGCTGTACACCTTAAACCCACACAGTGTTATATGTTAATTACATCTCAATAAAGCTGGAAAAAAATAAAGACAAGAAGATTAGACATGAGAAAGACAAATGTGAGAACCCAGAAGAAAGGGAAAAATGAAGAAAAAAATCTCCTAGCCCTAAATGCAAATAAACCATATCCCCAGTCCCCCTTAGACAGTTGGTTCGTCAAAGTTGTCTTCCCATGGGAAGAGCTGGTTCTTCTTTTCTCTTTTCCTATGTCTTACAGCTCTGTGGCTCCTCTGTCATTGGATAATTGCCATAGCTTGACTCAACTAATTTTCCTATCACTGAAGACAAGGACGTGTTGAAGTTACTATGGTGGAGGAGATGGTGGGAATGAAGGGAAAGCACAAAATCTGTTGCTTTTGCAAAATTGTCATCAGAAGGATAGCCAGAACATAAATGATACTGTTTTGGCTTTAAAAGGGTAAGCAGGTGTCTTCGAAGTCCCAAATGAGCTGTGTACAAGCTTGTACAAACAAGCGCAGAATCAGGCCTGTTTGTTATTCACACAAACAGAGTTTAAACCATCTGAATTCCACAGTTCCCAGAATTCAGATGGTGCACAATGGTCCATAATGAGCAGCACCTGTGCTTACCTCAATTACCAGACAGTTCTGAACAACGGCAGAAAGGGCTTACTAGAATTTTTTTCAATAATAGATTTAGTTATGTCTTTCATAATTGGATTCAAAAGCTCAAAATTTCATTTTGCAACTTGTTCATAAAATTTGTATGAAAAAGTCTGGCATTTATTCAAAAGAAATAGTCTATGAAGGAAAAATTGCAAAACAGCCAACCGCTGGTAACTAAGCAGCCAAATTATAGTCCAAGTCTTGGCAAATACACCATCTTTTTATTATTTCAGTAATTGAATTTCTGTTAAAGCGTGGAGCATAATTTAACATGAGGAATTTATTTATAATACAATAGTGTTTCAGTAATAAATGCATTATTATTGTCACTTTTAATGGAGTCTTATGTATTCCCTCTGAGACTGTGTGGCAGACTTTGAGACAGCCACTGCACCAGTGTTGTTTGTAGACAATTGAATTAATTGGAGACAGGGTCATTAACTCGACCTGAATACCTCTGATTGCTTCTGTAAATAAGGTTAGAGAGCGAATGGCTAATCTTCGTTGTCATTATAGATTCCTCTTACATTTTCACACTGCCTTGTATATTAAGATCATTTTGCTAAGCAGCTTTTCAGATTCTCCTCATATTTACAGTATTGTTTTGTGTGGCACATAACCATAATTGTATCAGACTTACATTCTCCATATCTTTATAAAACACGATACTAGAAAAGAAGCTATGTTGAATCACAACTCATAAAAACCATCAGACCAATAAATGAATAAACCACAGTGTATAAGCCATCATATTAAAGGAAAGTAAAATCATAGAGCGAAAGTTGCTTTGGTCTCCTCTTTCAGATTCATGTACAATTTGGAAACACAATTAACACAGGATGGGCTCCCAAAGATGCAATCTCTAAAGAAAGAGCATAGCAAGGGAAGCATTGATTAAAATCTCTTTATGTTTCACTTGATGTTATGCCCTTTCTTGCTCTTCTATAGCAACATTAATAACATACAAATTATAGGAGGTTGAGTTCTTTCTCCTTGCTCATTCTAGAATGGAGTTAACTAAGAAATATTTGAAATATAGATATTAAAAACTTTTAAATATTTGACTTGTATTGTTATTTTTCATAGCATTAGCTTGTTATAGACATACAAGATACTTAGAGGGGATTTGGAAAAAGAAATTCTCCCATTATAATGACTCAATTAATTCAAAAAGATGTATACTGGAAACACTTCTAAAACTGGACTTTTTCAAGTCATTTTATAATACAATTCAGAAATAAAGGACCCTTAAAAATAGAAAGTATTACATTGAATAATGAGACTTTTACAAGTAAGATATCAGAACGAGACAGAGGAAAAGGAGGGAGGAGGAGGAGGAGGAAGAAAAGGGAAAAAAAAAAGGTGATTCTATGCTTTGTTATTTTTCTTGACAACGTAAAAAATTACTGAAAACATCAAAGAGATCATCAATAGTAGATCTGTACTAGCTCATCTATACTACTGGAAGAGTAGGTCAATTCTGTATAAACCGTAGCTCCAACACCAAGAATTTATCATCGTGCTACCGCCACTGGAAGCCTATCAGTTTTTTTTTCCATCTTTATTGCAGTATGATTAAAAAATAAAAATTGTATATATTTAAGCTGTACAATGTGATGTTTTGATATACATATATATTGTGAAATGATTGCCACAATCAAGCTAATTAACACATCCATCACCTCGCACAATTACCTTCTCTTTTTGTGATGAAAACGCTTGAGATCTACTCTCTTAGCAAATTTCAAGTATACAATACATTATTAACTACTGTCACCACGCTGTACGTTAGGTCTCCAGAACTCATTCATCTTATAACTGAAAATTTGTACCCTTTGATCAATATCTCCCCTTTTCTTCTACCCCCTCAGCCCCTGGTAACCACCATTCTACTCTCAGTTACTGTGAGTTGGACTTTTTTTTTTAAATTCCACATGTAAGTGAGAAAACACAGTATCGTTCTTTGTGTCCAGCTAATCTCACTTAGTATAATGCCCTCCAGGTTCATCCATGTTGTTGCAAATGGCAAGATTTCCTTCTTTTTTAAGGCTGAATAATATTCTGTTACATATATATATATATGTCACATGTTCTTTATCCATTCATCTGTTGTGAAAGATGTTTGTCAACATTAGGTTGTTTCTATATATTGGAAGCCTCTCAGTTTTCACGAGTTTCGTGCTAACTGAAAGAGTTCACATTTCCCTTTGATATTTAATGTCGTGTCTGACAGACTGAAACATAATCACCCTTTCAATTCTTTCAGACTTTTTGCCTTTATATATTCTTATTTGTAAGATTAACCTTCGCATATATGATGAGAACTTGAGTAATGTTTGACTCTCATACATGTAAACGTACATTTGTGTGTGCTATTAAAACATGGCTAGAACCCAAATGGGGGTTAATGCAAACGTTGGTCGGCAACATTATCTTCTTTATTAAATGACTAATGTCCAACATGTACTACAGCTAATAGCAAGATAATAGCTTGAATTTAGGCATAGTTGTCTGAAATACATATTGAAATATAATTATTTCAATATGTCAAAGGAAACGTTTTAGCATATAACCTTTCTGGAAATATTTCTCCAGCAATTTTTTGCCCAAGTTTCCAACTGGCAGAGTAATGTACCTGGGTCTTGTCATTGTGAAGCTAGAGCAGTGTAGGCTCCTAGAAACTGCAGTGGAATCTGAGATATTGATACTCTCAGGCTAGAAAACATATTCACATCTCACTAAAAGTACACATCTCATGTGGTCTGCAAGTGAGCATATTTTTCTTGTTTTGGACATTTAACACCCGTGGGACCTCCAAGTTGTGAGTGACTTGCCTTCTCTATGATCCCAAAGATGTACATTTTTTGGGCTTAGCTGGTGGTGACCCTGTCTAATTGTGACTTGCTATTGACATAACTCTCAGGACATGCAGAGTCTCAGGTTTTCCTGATGACCACAAATGTCATTTACTTAACCTCAAAAGGCATTTTTAATTGTCTGGTTTTTAAATCTTTTTTATTCTAAATTCTGTGTTCTTTGGAGTTGCTAAATTTCCCAAATTCTCTGCATGACAAATTCCTCTACACCATAAATTCCTCTTAATGACAAAACCAAACACTCTGACCTTATTACTACTAGCCTGTTTGTCATTATCACAGATCCTGCTAGTTCATGCAGGAATGCCTAAGTTTGTTTCCATTTCTTTCTAGGTCAGCTTTTAAGTGGCTCTGTGTTCGTTTGTAATATGGGATTGCCATTCTTGCTGCTGTTGATCTAGGTTCAAGTATAAGCCCCGCCTTTCCATATACAGGAGTCAATGTTGAATAAGGCTGCGTGTACTTAGCTATCTTATTACTGGTGCCCATGAACAGACTTTTCCTCTTGATGTCGAAAGCGAATTGTGCACAAGATCAAAGGAGCTCCCCAAGTATGAGGAAAGTGTGGTCCCCTCTTCTCTCATTTGCACTTGACCTCCTTTAATTTAGCATTGATGAGAAGGGAGACTGTTAGCTGGAAGGCAAGATTTTCAGGCAGATAGCATTACGGGATTAAAGATCCAGTATTTCCTTTGCTGTCATTCAAAATAACAGGCGTAGGAAATTCTGTTTAAAATAGCTGGGCTTTTTGACTTAGAGGGCTTCTGTATAGAAGATTTAAGATGTCAGCTTTAAATATGACATTGATAGTCTTAGGCAGAGAATGGGAGTGAATTCTCGTAGAAACTGTCAGTTTTTTTCCTGCCTGTTTATTAATGGTCTTTGTGATTTATAGTAAATGCTGGGGAGGATTTTCAGGCCCGTTTATCTTGGGAAGGGGACACCTTCTTGTTCTTAATGTGAGTGTGTCATAATTAGCAATGCATGTGGGCTAGGAGATTTAAATCTGTCTTTTGTGAAAGTCCTTCAACCTCATATTTAATCCCAAATTGATTGAATATTTTTCTTCCATGAGGAAATTAATTATGCCACTAGAAAAATCATCAACTAGAAAGGGAGTTAATATTAGGCACAATATAGACTGGGCTGGTTAATGTATCAAAATGATAGGATGAGAGTAGCTCACATTTCACGCAAATCAGAATAATGGAATCATCATTTTAATGAAAAATAGGAAGGTCTGTGTGTATGTAGCACTCATTTTCAGTAAGAGTCACACCATTTATTTCTTATGTTCATGCATGTATGTGCACTCTGTGACCCACCGACGGCTGTTGCTCTAAATAACAATTATATTAAAAATGTCTGTCCAAATAAGTTGCATTTTGTCAGTGTAACTGAAGCTGAAGAAAGAGTCGGGCACTGTGATGAGCCAGCATCCATACGATCAGTTGAAAGGTTACAAATCCATCATCAGGCAACCTGTTTGCTTAATTATTTTCATCAAATTAATTTATGATTCAGGATGTTTTGGTGTTGGGTAGGCTGGCCTAAGTATTGACTTCTGTTGAGAGTCAGCAATACATAGACATTTCATAGTTAAGTATTGTTCTTTACCAGGTGACCTCATTTGTGCTGATTTTCTATTCATTAGGAGGCCATTTGGAGTATTTTTTCATAACAAGAAAATTATACACAAGTTATCATGCTAGTCACCCTAGGATACACAAAATGACAGTACAATCTGGCCCTTGCCATCAAGGAATGTACAATTTAGTTGAGCAGGCAAAAGGTTAGCACAATGAAATAATTCGAGAATAATTAAGTGATGAACTGTGATGCAGTTAGTGAAAAGAAGTCAGAACAGGGAGGTATCTGTGAGAATTAAAGTCATGGGAGAAGACCTCATGTTATTTGAATTTGAGCTTAAAAGATAAAGATTTAAGCAAGCAGAGAGAGGGAAAATGTGTCATTCTAGACAGAACAAACAGGATAAGCAAAGGCATGAAGGCAGTGTGGGAGCAGGGAGGAGACAAAAGTGGCAGGTGTGTTCGGAATAGAGGGAAAAAAAACTGGCACTAAGGTGATGGAGATAGAGCTCTGAAAATCTTGGAGAGAAGAGTGCCTCTATGTGCGAGGAAGTCACTGTGAATTCTGAAACCAAGAGATCTCATGTTGTGTATGGTCACTGGGACCAAGTACAAAAGAAGTCAAAGCTTTTAGTCCAACAGGGAGCAAGGTCAAGGAGAATAAGGGAAGAACATCTGATTCGCAATGGGGAGTGGGCAGGACAGAGGTTGTTGATGGCAATTAAGAAAGCAGTTTCAGTCGATCAAAGAGTTACAAAGCCTGATTACTGGGTTTATAGAAGTTTCCAGGGGTGGGGAAGTGGAACCAGCACGTGTTGGCCACATCTTTAAGAAATTTCATGGTGGAGGATAGTCAGCAACTGTTTTCTGATTAGGAACCTGCGGCCTGGTCCCACCCAGAAGGGCCATCTGAGCAGCGTCTACTCCTCACAGCTATGGTTATATTACTGCTTCTACCTCGTCTTAGGGTTAGACACTGCTATTTTGCAAGTTTCAATTTTTGCCATTCACTTAGGTATTTTAATGCTTATGTTTACAATATATTTCAGACATGATTACGAAGACACATTCAGTAAGGAAACTGTATGAGTTTTATTTTAGAAACTGTGTATGTGACTTTGAATGCCATTTTTTGAATGTCTGCTATTCCACATACAGGATTTTTTTTTTAGGTATTAATTTTACAATAAAAAAAACCTTTATTTTAAAAGCACACATATCAATATTCATAAACGTATCACTGGAAGAATTAAAAGAAACTAATAATGGTAGAAAACTCTGGAAAATTAGATGCCATGATGGTAGAGGATCAGAAGATTTACTTTTCATTGTATCTCTTTCTGTATCTTTTGAATTCATCACCATGTTTATTATCTATTTAAAAACAAATACACAGAACTAGAAAAAGAAGAACAAACAAAGCCCCAAGTCAGCAGAAGGAGAGAAATAATAAAAATCAGAGCAGAAATAAATGAAATTGAGACCAAAAAAACAGTAGAAAGGATTAATGAAACAAAGAGTTGGTTCTTTGAGAAGATAAACAAAATCAACAAACCCTTAGCCAGGCTTACTAAGAAAAGAAGAGAAAAGGCTCAAGTAAATAAAATTAGAAATGAAAGAGGAGAAATTACAACGGATACTGTGGAAATACAGAGGATTATAAGAGAATACTATGAGAAATTATATGCCAACAAATTGGACAATCTAGAAGAAATGGATAAATTCTTAGACTCATACAACCTCCCAAAACTGTACCAAGAAGAAATGGAGAATCTGAATAGACCAATTACAAGTAAAGAGATTGAAATAGTAATCAAAAACCTCCCAAAAAATGAAAGTCCAGGACCAGATGGCTTCTCCGGTGAATTTTACCAAACATTCAAAGAAAATTTAATACCCATCCTTCTCAAACTATTTCAAAAAATAGAGGAAGATGGAACACTTCCTAAATCATTCTACGAGGCCAACATCACCCTGATACCAAAGTCAGACAAAGACAATACAAAGAAAGAAAATTACAGGCCAATATCACTGATGAACATTGATGCAAAAATCCTCAACAAAATATTGGCAAACCGAATACAACAATACATTAAAAAGATAATACACCATGATCAAGTGGGATTTATACCACGGATGCAGGGGTGGTTCAACATCCGCAGATCAATCAATGTGATACATCGCATCAACAAAACAAAGAAGAAAAACCACATGATCATCTCAATAGACGCAGAGAAGGCATTTGACAAGATACAACATCCATTTATGATAAAAACTCTCAATAAAATGGGAATAGAAGGAAAGTACCTCAACATAATAAAGGCTATTTATGACAAACCCACAGCCAACATCATACTCAACGGGGAAAGACTGAAAGCCATTCCTCTGAGAACAGGAACGAGGCAGGGCTGCCCACTCTCACCACTCCTGTTCAACATAGTACTGGAGGTTTTGGCCAGAGCAATTAGGCAAGAAAAAGGAATAAAAGGAATCCAAATAGGTAACGAAGAAGTGAAACTCTCACTATTTGCAGATGACATGATTGTATATATAGAAAACCCTAGCAACAATCAACAACTACAGCAAAGTTGCAGGGTACAAAATCAATCTACAAAAATCAGTTGCATTTCTGTATGCTAATAATGAACTAACAGTAAGAGAGCTCAAAAAGATAATACCATTTACAATTGCATCAAAAAGAATAAAATACCTAGGAATAAATCTTACCTACCAAGGAGGTGAAGGACCTATACAATGAGAACTACAGGACATTATTGAAAGAAATCCAAGATGATATAAAGAAATGGAAAGTTATCCCATGCACGTGGATTGGAAGAATAAACATAGTTAAAATGTCTATATTACCTAAAGCAATCTACAGATTCAATGCAATCCGAATCAGAATCCCAATGACATTCTTCACAGAAATAGAAAAAAAGAATACTAAAATTTATATGGGGCAACAAAAGACCCCGAATAGCTAAAGAAACCCTAAGAAAAAAGAACAAAGCAGGAGGCATCACAATCCCTGACTTCAAAACATACTACAAAGCAATAGTAATCAAAACAGCATGGTACTGGTACAAAAACAGACACACAGATCAATGGAACAGAATTGAAAGCCCAGAAATAAAACCCCACATATACGGACAGCTGATTTTCGACAAAGGTGCTAAGAACATACAATGGAGAAAGGAAAGTCTCTTCAATAAATGGTGCTGGGAAAACTGGACAGCCACATGCAAAAGAATGAAAGTGGACCATCTGCTATCACCATTCACAAAAATTAACTCAAAATGGATCAAAGGCCTGAAGGTGAGACCTGAAACTATAAAACTCATAGAAGAAAATATAGGCAACACACTATTTGACATTGGTCATAAAGGAATCTTTTCAGATGACACGCCTACCCAGACTAGGGGAACTAAAGAAAAAATAAACAAGTGGGACTTTATCAGATTAAAGAGCTTCTATAAGACAAACGAAACCAGAATCAAGATGAACAGACAACCCACCAGCTGGGAGAGAATATTTGCAAAACATACATCTGACAAGGGGTTTATCTCCATAATATATAAAGAACTCACACAACTGAACAACAAAAAAAACAAACAACCCGATCAAAAAATGGGCAGAGGAAATGAACAGACACTTCTCCAAAGAAGATATACAGATGGCCAATAGGCACATGAAAAGATGTTCAACATCACTAATCATCAGGGAAATGCAAATCAAAACAACACTAAGATACCACCTCACGCCCGTTTGAATGGCTATAATCACCAAGACAAAAATCAACAAGTGGTGGAGAGGATGTGGAGAAACAGGAACCCTCATACACAGCTGGTGGGAATGCAAACTGGTGCAGCTTCTGTGGAAAACGGTATGGAGATTCCTCAAAGACTTAAAAATAGAGATGCCCTATGACCCAGCCATCCCATTACTGGGAATCTATCTAATGAACCTGAAATCAACAGTCCAAAGAGGCTTATGCACCCCTATGTTCATTGCAACATTATTCACCATAGCCAAGAAGTGGAAGCAACCTAAGTGTCCCTCGACTGACGATTGGATTAAGAAAATGTATATATGTACAATGGAATACTACTCAGCCATAAAAAAGACAAAATCGTCCCATTTGCAACAACATGGATGGGCCTGGAACATATTATGTTAAGTGAAATAAGCCAGAAAGAGAAAGACAAACACTGTATGATCTCACTCATATGTGGAATATAAACCAACACATGGACAGAGAAAACTGTACTGTGGTTACCAGGGGCAGTGGGGGTGGGGGGTGGGCACAAGGTGTGAAGGGAGTCATATATATGGTGATGGACAAACAAAAATGCACAACCCAAAATTTCACAATGTTAAAAACCAGTAAAACATCAATTAAAAAAAAAAAAGTCTAACAAGAAAAAAAAAATCAATCGAAAAACAACATAAAAAAAAACAAATACAGTTGAATAAACACAACGATGTGAAACATAAAGGACATTTAAATTTCCCCTGTTTAATTTTCACACACTATTAATATACGTGAAAAGAGTTATCAGCTACGAACTGTAAATCTTTTCCTCTAGCCTCAGTGAGATTTGTCATGTGAATGAGTCAAATGCAAAAAGGTTTCCCTAGCATAAAGGGTTGATGGCTTTCAGTGTTTTCAACACCAAATTCTTGCAACCTATCTCATTAGGTCACTTGAAGAAATCATTTGGGATTAATTCTATGTTTCCGTTGCCTTTTGATGTGATTACAAGGATGGATTTTGTACTGGATCACTGATTCTTTTCATTTCCTCAAGCTAGACTTGGTGATTAGGAAACAGTCACAGTAGCCTGGTGAAACCCACCCCCGCCCCCAGACCCCAGCCACATGACTTTGGCTAAGAGGGCCTAGAGATTCATGGATAAAGTGAAAAGGATATACCTCCTCCCCCAGTGTCCTTATAGCAATCAAATGAGGTCATGGGAGTGAAAATGCTGGAACATTATCAAGTGCTCTGCAGTCAAAAAGTATTTTGGTCTTGTTGATCCAATGATGATGATATCCTATTGGGACCATAGGAACATAGACAGTAGGCAGTGGATGTGCCCAGGGAGAGTTCGCTCAGAGATCTATAGAGGAGACTTCTTTATAGCTTTACTCTGGGGTGTCTTAAGTGCACCAAGCATTTTACAGTTCGTGTGTGGTTGATAAAGGCTCTGGCCTTAGAAGCTTACCTTCTAAATCAAGTGTCTGTGATACATCAGGTAACAAATCAGACAGGAAGGGGAGAAGACAATACTGATAAGGAGATTGATGTTGAAAGACATCAAAGAAGAAATGTAGTCTAGTGAGAGATTGGAAGAGGGATGCCCACTTCCCAAGTTGAGAGGCAGCTCTAAGCGTGATGGGCAATAGAAAGAAGATATCAAGCAAGGAAAAAGGCAGAGGCTTGTGCTGAGTCGCTCTGAGCCTATCTCCAGCCTGCTTTGTACTGTCCTAGGGAATAAGCTTGCCCACTGCCTGGGCTCTTGTGACAGGCAGTTGGGCCTCATCTCCAGACCAGTTCTGTAGACAGTGGGGAGATGCCCGCATGGAAGCAGCTTCCAGGTTGAAGTCACTCAGTCGAAGTACATCCCCTGCTCCACCTAGGATTCATGACTGATGTAATTCTTTATTGGAAGGCTTTGACCTTCCAATAGATTGTTATAGATTCCTGGCATCTGGCCCTCTCTGGGTTCCTTATGAATGTGAGCTGCCAATCATTCATCCTCTGTTTTGGTGTAGACAGGGCTCACGGGAGTCAGCATTCACGTCCTCTTGCTTCCCATTTTTTAAAATGGACTTTAAAGGCAAAAGGAGCAAAAATACTTGGTTGTATATGATTTTTTTCCAGTTGTTTATCTGTTTGAAACAGCTCTGATAGCAGAAAAGTCAGTGTGGCTTTTAATTATTTCCAGAAAAATTTAAATAAATCATTTTATTCTCCCAAATGCAAATTATGACACTCTCAAGACATAAATGGCCTGTTAGCCAGCACTGACCAGCCTTACTGGGAACACACCGGCATCCTCCACAGTGCCATACTGCAATGAAGCTGAATCCTGGTGCCTTGTTTTTTTTCATTTCTTTGAAGATGCATATTGACGTTTGATCCCATTGTATCCTTAAAACTAGTTTTCAGCTTGATATTGTTTGGTACTAAATCTCAGTATTTTCAACTGTGAAATGGAAGTAGTAAGAGTGTCTAACTCACAGAGGCATTATGAGGATTAAAAGAGAAAAGGCAGGGACAGTGCTGAGCCTGGTTCCTGGCACACAGAGTGCACTACATATGTGGTAGCTAAGACTAGCACTACCGTTATGAATTATGTTCTGGGTCCCAGCCGGGGCCATTTATGCAGTCTAATACCACCCTGACCCTCAGCTAGGACAGTGGCAAGCCACCTTTGACCCTCGCAGTGATCCACAGGACACATTGGGAGGAGAGATTCTTGCATTTGGTTAACTACTGGTGCAGGCAAGTAGCTTCAGGAAAGCTGTAAGCTGAAGTCAGTGCTTATCAGAGGGAATCCGATAAAACCTCTTCGGAAGCAATTGCCTAAAGAAAGCTTAAACTTGACCAGGTTAGATTAAAATTGACATAAGGCAGTCAACTTTATTACTAAAGGAGGACAGAATAATTATAGAACGATAAAACTCACAGTTGATCTCAAAATTGTGTTTTAGCCTTTAGTTTCAAATTCACCAACTTATTTTTTTTTCCCCAGCAGCTTATATCTCAGTAGCCTGTGTAGGGTTTTGCCTTACTACTCATTGTGGTCCACTGACCAGGAGTCTCTGCATCACGTGGGAGTGTGTTAGAAATGCAGAACTCAGGACCCATTCCAGGCCTACCTAATTAGAATCTGCGTGTTAAGAAGATCTCCAGGTGATTCACATGCACATTAAAGTTTGAGAAGCACTGGTTAATAGAGATCTCTCACCTAAGTTACCTCATTCAGTCCTCTTATAAGCCTATGTGATGTGTTAGTCCCATTTTACAGATGAGGAAACTGAAACCCTTAAGTGCTTAGCCTCAGGTCACACAATAATAAAGTATCCAAGGTGACACTCGAAAGGAGATTATCTAGCTTCCAATCCCGTGCTCTTCCCACTGTACTAAAACTACCTCTTTAAAACCAGTAGGGGAAATATAACTATTCAGATATGTGAAATAGACTGAAAATGGGAGAAAGGGCACAGGCAGGAAAGGAAGACAAGAGCCTGGGTCTGGTCAGTCCAAAAAGGGTAACCAAGCCGGGATTGACTGTGAGTCAAAACTAATTATGAAAAGCCATTGCCAAAATCACTCAGCATTATCGCCTCGGAAAGGAGGTAGGTGTCAGTTAAGTTAGGAGAAATAGACACTAACTGCTGGTGATCAAAAAATGTGAGGAGCCAGTCGTTTCCAGTAATCATGAAGGTTCCAAGTGGTCAGCTTGCAGCTTTTCTGGAAGATACAACCTCTTTCATTGCCCACTGCTTTGTCAGTAATCTACTAGCGCCTTCCTGACGCTGAGCTCTGGCTCCCAGAGACCCCCTGATTACATTGGGGCACTTTTATTCATATCTGCAAAATCCCTTTTGCCACGTGAGGTGCCATATTCATAGGTTCCAGGGATTAGGACGTAGACATGAATGGGGCTCATTATTTTGCCAACCACAGGTCTCTTCAGTCAGTCAGAGCTTTCAACAATGTCATGTATGGTAACTTGCCCAGGAAAATGAATATGAGTGGATCAGTGTGCATCTCCTTATTACTCTTTGCAAATAAATTGAGCAGACTCCATTTCAAACACCAGGATCAGACAAAAGGACAAACACCCAGTGTACACATGTTAGACAAAGATTATCTCCTTGAAGCCATGCCAAGGTGTGGTCTGGATTACAACTGGACAGTGATTCACTCTCTACTCGTTAATAGCATCAGTACATTAACACAGAACATACTTGATTCTGAATTGCTTGTGATCATATTGGGATATAAAGTATTTGACTTTCAGACTGTGCTTGGGGGCCATCCCAGGGAGGAGGACAAGCTGCTAGGGACACCCTCCCCCTGCTTTCTGCTCTATCCCTTGTTTCTACCAGAGCAACTCTGCTTTTATCTGTTTTATGTATTATGCTTCTGCATACGCTTTCTATTGTACAATTGGGCTAAATGTATTTTTCTAAGGTGGGTGGAGTAGATTTCAAAATTACTGACTCAGACAAAAATGGATTCCTCCCATCCCCTGGCTGAGATAGATTCAGGGTTCAGAATGTCTGCCTCTAGTGGCCTGGTGTGGTGAGGCAGATATATTGTTCCAGTTCTGGAACCCAAAGTTCAGAGAAGAAAACGAGGAAGAGAGGTAAGATCACCTATAAATGTTGATTCCTTTGCCTCAGGGCCACCTCTTTACAACTTAATAATGAAATCAAATATGGAAGCATTTGAAATTATCTTGTAGAGAGACATTTGATCCCTATAAAACTGGAAAAGTGTCATGTTGATGAAATTTGCACAAGTCTCAACTAAAGACAAGGGTTTAATACAGGATTCCCCCATCAAACATCTCATGCTATATGTCTTTGGCAAGTTCTGGGACTTGTGAAATATGTTGCCAATATCAATACCCTGTGGACTTGCTTGTCGAATCCTTTCCAGGTACATTTCCCACTACAATGTCATTACCCATTCTCGAACCTTTCCTTTTTGATGCCCACACAGCTTGATTGAGCAGAATGGCCAATTCAGCATCCCTGTTTATCTCCTGAGAAAGGAATTCACAGTTAAATTAGGATTAGAGTCAGAAAGCCCTGATGCAGATGTTTGGCTTTCTGGAAGCTGTTAATCTGAATTAGTGAAAAGTCTGATTTATAAAATAGCCCTACAGAAATGCAGCTTTAATCCTCTAAGGTTCACATAAGAGCTCTATGACTGATAAAGTGTTGTCAAGAGCAGGTCATTTTCAGAACTGCCTTAAGGAGCGGATTGGATTGTGCAAATGTCTCTTCACACATTTTCTCTAAGGTCCATAAACAGTCTTCCTTAAAATCCCCTATACACTTTAGTTTTGTAAGGATCATAATCTTTGAATTGGAAGACACCTCAAAGATCATCCAACCCCACTTTGGACCCACAGTAAGAATCCCTCTACCACAGTCTTTATTGCCTGCTATCTGGTCACCTAAGGGTATCGAGCTCACTGGCCTACAATGTAGTGGCTTCTTTCTGTGGTCAGCAGTAGATTTTTAAAAGTCTTTCCTGATGTCGAGGTGAAATCTTCCTGACTAGTTCCCTAACTCATCGGCCCCAGTTTTACCTTGGAAGGCCCTCGGAATAAGCCCACTTCCTTTCCCACAGGACAGACCTTCAGGTTTTTTGAAGACTATCATCATATGAACCACTCTCCTCCCCACCCCAGAGTCTTCTCCAGGCAAAGTAGTCCCAGTTCCTTCATATGGCTTCCAGACTATCTTACGGTGTCACAAATTGAGCCCTTTATTGCAGAAGAGGTCTTGTCAGTATAAGCAAAGAGAGACTGTCATGTCTAGAGATTAAGGTACTTCGACTACCACTTAAAACCCATCTGTTCCCGTTGGTACTCTCAAGTCTTCCACACCAGGGCCAACCTTGCCTGGAGAAGGCATCTTAAATGCTTCCCAAACTTCTCTCCCACCGGCATGCTCTTTGATCCTCCTCCCTAACCCTAGATTTCCCCACTAGAGTCATTGACTTGCTAAGCCAACTTGGTTGCCCTCAGTCTGGCCTGTGACCATGAAGACCTACTAGATGGGGTTAGGATTAAAATGAGGCTTTGCTCCACTCAGTAAATACTGCTCACTCTGAGGAATACAATAGTAAAATATGATCTCTGAAAAGGTTGAGCAGTTGACTTTGAAGTTGTTACAAATGTGGGTCCTTTGAGAAGTTTTATTACATTAGGGGTGAAGTCATAGAGTACACTTTTAATATTTACAGACGATGGAGTAGACCGTTTAATATATTAAATGTTAATGATTTTCAGTACCACACATTATCTTTGTTGTAACCACCAGCATTCTTTTTAAAAGTAGTTTATTAAAATATGAGAGTAAATGGTGCGTGAGATATAATTTTAATACAGTTTGATGAATGAAGAATGTATAAATTGCACATTAGTCCTTCATCTCTTAGGCAGAATCAAGTATTGCGTGGGCCAGCTTCACTCATAGTCACTTTAATATACATTTGGAAAATAAACTAGCGATGTATGAAAATAAATGTAGCAGAAGTGGGAATTTAACTAGCTGAACAGCTAACAGGTTTCAGCGAAGAAGTGAAAATGAAATATTGTGATGATTTGCCAACTTGAAAGTTCCATGGTGGATTCTAGACAAGAACGTGTCCTTAGGCCAATTATTCTGATGTTGATGTTTGTCCTACCTGTGAATATAATGTTTTGGTTTTTTACTCACTTTTTGTCCCTGGGAGTGGCCCCAGCTGGGTGCCTGGTGAGCCCACAGGAGGTAAGGGCCAGCCTCAGACTTGTGGCTTACATTCTTCAGCAGGCTGTATGCAGCCAGATTCTCCAACAACCCCAGGAACAGCAGATAGATAGTAAGGGCATAGGAAGGTACTGGGGAGAGAATTTTGCTTCCATTGTAAACAACTGTTATTCCCTCCTACAAATGCTGGCTCTCCCTCTTTCCAACTGTGCAACTGCCTGGAGAAAGCAATTCTTTCTCATTAAGATGCTGAAGTCCTTGACCCCCAGTTTGGGTTCTCATGGTGTCCTCTCTGAATTCAAGTCCACCTTTGCTCTCATTCCCAAGTATCTATGTCCATCAATGTGGGTATGAAAAGCTAATGTACCTCTTCCTGTTCTTTCTATATTAGATTCCTCTAAGTGGTCATTGTCAATGTTGATTGGTCAGGGGGTCCTCCCTGAGAACACAGCAATAGATTAGCTGTAAGAAGTCTTAGGGAAAATAATTTCAGGTCTCATTTCATTGGGTCTCAGTCAAGGGTACTCTTAGATTTAAAATAGACTTTATTTTGTATCTATACCAATATATCTGTATTTACTTATACATATAGTTATAGTCAATTTTTATATATGGTTGCTGTCCACGTCCACAATTCCTTACTCACACAATTCTGAAATTCAGACAATTCTGAGAACTGTTATTTTCAGTAACTTTGAGACAAACTCATTTGATGACAAAACCTGACCTAAACTGATGCGCCGATATTTATTTAAAGTCTTTATTTATTCCTCTTACTGTGAATGTTACTGCAGCAATATTAACAACTTTTATTAAGGGGTGCTTCCCCAGATCCCACTGGGGGTATTATGTATATGGTATATTCACCATATTACTTTTTTAAAATTTAAAAAAATCTGAATATCAAAATCCGTCTGCCCTCCAAAGGGCTTTGGATAAGGAACAGCTGTATAAAACACACACAGACAAGTTTCCCACTAAGTCTGTGAAGGCTTTATTTTGATTTATGTGAGGAATAAGTTGATTCTGATAAATAAAATACCTGTGCCTTATGTATATCACCCCAGTACATTCGGTTTTGAAAGAACAATCCCTGGGATTCTTTTGTTTCTTACAGAAGTTGCTCAAAAATAACCCAGTAAACAGAAACTCTAACCAGAAATATTCCAAAGTAAATCCAAACTCTAGGTTGGTAATGTTAGGATGAACAGGGTTTTATGAGAAGCCATAAATTAATGCATAAATATGAAAGAAAACCAAGAATCAGCATTTTCACTTGAAAATCATAAATGTGAGTATGAGTTTGATCTCATCTCTCAATCCACCAGCCAGTAGTCTCAGCATTGCAGATGCCCTGTGCTGTATTCGAAACTTTACTTGGGGGGAATTGAGGCCAAGCTAGCATAATATTTGGATTAGTCTCATTAAATATGTTCCCTCAGTCTTTATTTAGTAAACAAAGACAAAAACAATTGATTAGATTTAAGGAGTACTTTGCATAAATATGGAGTCGTTACTGACGTTAAGGAGAGATCTGTAAAGGAATGCAGGGAAATGAGAGCACCGAGTTGTAGATCCCTGCCCCCACTGTCGGAAACACACACATGCGTGCACACACACGCATGAACAGACACACATGCATGCACAGACACACAAACACACACACACACAAGGCATGGATATACACACACACACAGAGACTTATACACACACATTTTCCCAAGGAATATTGTCCCCTATTTCTTCTGCTTCTCCTAATCTCCTGGTACATTTGGCAGAGTAATGTACTTGCAGACAGCATTTACTTAGCAGATAGCATTTTAAAATGAGCTTTTGCTATATGAAAGAAAATACCTACCTGGGAGATTAAAGGAGCAGTCTTTAAGGACGCAAGGCACATGTAATGAAAAGGCTCTCTGCATTGGGTAGTGACTGACGAGGAGCCCATGCTGGCTTGAAAGGGATCCTATTCCTTCTCAAGCGGCAGCTGACTATGGCTGCAGCTCAGCAGGTGAGAGCTGTAATGTTGGAGAAGAATAGGCTCTGGGGAGGGCATGGGATGGGGGCAGGCAAGAAATAATGCTCTATGCTTTCAGAGTCTCGGGCAGAGAGGTCTTTAAGGTCCTTCTTTCTCCAGTTTGAAGGTGAGGCCACAGAACCAGGTGCCCTCCATGGCCAGGACTGGCCTCTCCTGACTGAGCTGAGTGGGGAGAGCCAGGCAAGGAACTGGGAGTGTGAGAGGCAGCGAGGCTCGGATGGCTAGCCAGGCAGACAGGTGGGCCAACCCAAGCACAGCAGTAAATAGCTGTGCCCCTAGCTATTGGTGGGCCCCCAGCCCACCCCTCACCATGATTAAACTTATCTCCGAAGAGGCGATTGGGCTGATGAGACAGAGGGAGATGAGAACCCTCCCCTGAGTTTAGAGCTCCATTTCTGAGGGAAAGCAGAGCAAAACTCACTTCAAAGAGGGGATGGGCCAAAGGACAGAAAGGCAATGACATACCCCAGCATGCCAAGAGGCAGCTGAGGTTGATTTGTTGTGGGGCACAGAGAGCAAATGATTAGTAGGAAGAGTATTGATTATCAATAAAGGCAGAGTAGCAAATGGTGTCAATTTTCAAATGCTTTGCGTGGTCAGCTTTACAAATTTAAAATCAATCATTAGAGATAGTTGGTCTCTTATGATCATACCTCCTGATAAGAGTTTTACAAAAAAGTTTACAAAAATTATGGTGGAGGAGGCCTAGACATGCGTCTTCTCATTCCCTTATTCATACAGTCAACTCTGGTCACCTTGGTGCTGAATGCTGTGCACCTGGCAGTGAATATGCTTTACACAGCCCCTGCCTATTGAGGGAGCTAGAAGGCCATGATTCTAGTCTCACTTCTCTAACTAGCCTTGAAGCAGAGGCAAACCCCTCCCCTTCTCTGGACCTCAGTTTCTTCCAATTAAAATGAGGGTTGAATGCCTCCCTTCATAGGGAGAGGACTATACCATGTATATAGCTAAGATCAGAACCCCTAGCCAAACCTGTGCGTTTCTGAACAAGATGGCAACAGAAAATGAACAATTACCTTAACTGAAAAAAAAATGTGACCATTAAGAATCTAAGGTTGTGTGTCTGTAAATGCATCCGGAAGGCATGCAACCTCAGCTTAAAGTTCTCATGTGGAGGGAGGGAGGCAAGGCTTTCTGGGAGGGAAGGAGGTGTGATGGAACCTAAAGAACTTGGACACACGCAGACCTGGTTCTAATGAAACGTTTGACCTTGGAGCACTCGCTCCTGAGCTTCACATTTCCCATCTGTAAAATGGGGTGCTATGCTTCCCTCTGCCTGTATCTCCCAGATCACAGAGCTTTATGCTGAGCTAGGCTCTGTTCCAGCTGGTTTGAGACTGAATGAGGCAATGAATGATGTCGTTTTTCTTTCAGCCCACTCTTGGCTACACCTCAGCCCCCACCTGCAGTGCAAGCCAGCGGGGGATCCGGCAGCTCCAGTGACTCAGAGAGCAGCTCCGAGTCAGACTCAGATACTGACAGCAGCACGACTGACAGCGAATCCAATGAGGCACCTCGTGTGGCCACTCCAGAGGTGAGTGAAGTGGCCAGGGCCCTAACCACAATTTCCCTGAGGCAGCACACTGAACACACACAGGCACACACACACACTTTCAGCAAAATAATTACTTTAGCACAATAAATACTTCAGAAAAGTATTCAGGTATTTGATAGCATTTTTTCCCTCTAAAATATATATTCGTATAGTCCCTAATAGACAGACATTTCTGGCTGTATGACTGACTTGCTGTGTGACTCACTTAGCTGCTCTGAGTCTCAAGCTTCCTCACAGGTATCACTGGCATAACAATAACTGGGCTAGCAACTTCTCTTTCGAGAGAACCAGTGAAGCCAGTCAAGACCCACTTCTGGACTGGGAACACCACCCCTTACTCTGGGTTGAAGCAATGAGTTGCCACTTGGCAGGTAAGACCCAAGAAGTGTGATGGTTGAAAGGTCACATTTTTTTTTTAATTTCAATTTGCATCCTTTGAGTGTTTGATAATAAATCACGAAAACATTTAACACAGCCCCATAAAATCCAAAAATTATAATTTTGAAATAAAAAAAAAAATGTGCCTTTCTTTTCCCATCCTCTCTGAGTCCAGGCTAGCTCCTCGGTCCCCTGAGCCTGCATCTTGTACAGCAAGCAGATCCCTCCATGGCTCTTTACACACTTGTTTTTCGATAATCAGAAAAGAATAATAGAAGATTCGGCAGTAATGTTGCTACTATTAATAGTAGCTAACACTTCTCGAATGTGGAAGCTCTTGTATTTTCTCATTTCATCCTCATAACAACCCTATGGAGTCCTTGATATTATCCCCATTTTACAGATGAGAGAATAAGGTTTTGAGATGGTAAGAAAGCACTTTGCCAAGATCTGACAGGTAGACAGTGGTAGAGCCAGGACTGAAACCAGGCTCTGTGTGTTACCACAGCCAGTGCCCTTAACCCTGGAGCTCTGCTGCCAACAGTGGCAGCTGATACTTTCCTCGACCCTTACCTGCTATTGCCCTGTGCAAGTTGGAATCACAGCTACTCAGGCGTTTTTAATTCTGTCACCCTCTATTGGCTGGTGTCATAAGCCTCAGCTCATGGCTTTCAAAAGAAGAGCAGTTCTAATAAAAATGATGGCTCTTTTAGTTCAACAGGCAGAATTCCGAGTTGGGAATCAAGCGCCTGAATTGTACGCATCATTTCCGTGGCTTAATAGTGGACACTAATGTCTGCATGCATGTCCCCATAAATTGGTTATTGCCCAAACACCGAGGAAAGTGCAGTGGTTTTTGGAAGTCAAATCTTTTCATCCTTCAGTAAGAATACAAAAAGCCTGTTCTTTTTGCAGTGAATTACAGCATTGTATAGGAGGCACTGGCACTTTGGCAGACAGAAAGCCTTTCCTTTTGAATTACACTTGAGGCATGCTTACATTTCTTTTCAGGACCAGAGATCATTACTTCTGCCTCCTGGTGAGAGGTTGAGTAATGAGTCCCACCAAAGGATTTGGGGAACAGGTTCCCTCCCAGGCCTCCCTGCTCACTCTCTGGAAAAACTCTCTGTGAATAATTCTTTCCTTCCTAGCCAGAGTGGAGAATATTTTCAAAAGAGGAGTGGAAATTTGTTTAAATAAGTAGATCAGGTTGGTTTTTGGAGTATTTGGTTATCTAGGTAAGTTGGTTTATGTGGATTCTGTGTGTGTTTGTGAATGTGTGAATGGTCACTTAACATCCCAAGCTTTTATCTGCAGTCACTGCACTGAGGGTCCTCCTGAATTCTTCCCAAACACGAAATTCATTCTTGCTGCTATCTCTCAATCTGCAGCCTGAGCCACCCTCAACCAACAAGTGGCAGTTGGATAAATGGCTTAACAAAGTGACATCCCAGAATAAATCATTTATTTGTGGGCAAAATGAAACACCCATGGAGACAATATCAGTGCCTCCTCCAATCATCCAACCAATGGAAGTCCAGGTCAAAGTGAAGACAACCCCCAGCCAGGTCCTGGCTGAACCCAAAGAGAGGCCTCTCCTCAGTCTCATCAGAGAGAAAGCCCGTCCACGGCCTGCTCAGAAAACTCCAGAAACAAAGGCTTTGAAGCATAAGTTGTCAGCAACTATTGAGACAGCTTCTCAAAGGACAATTGGGAAAAAACAGCCCAAAAAGGTCGAGAAGAACACCAGCATTGATGAGGTTACCTGGCCCAAACCAAATATTACCAGCAGCACTCCCAAAGAAAAGGAAAGCGTGGAGCTTCCTGATCCACCAAGAGGCCGCAACAAAGCCACTGCCCACAAACCAGTCCCTAGGAAAGAACCAAGGCCTAACATCCCCTTGGCTGCTGAGAAGAAGAAGTATAGAGGGCCTGGCAAGATGGTGCCAAAGTCCCGGGAATTCATTGAAACGGATTCGTCTACGTCTGATTCCAACACAGATCAGGAAGAGACCCTGCAGATCAAAGTCCTGCCACCTTGCATTGCTCCTGGGGGCAATACTGCCAAATCCAAGGAAACATGTGGTGTCAGCCTGACCCTCAGCACCTTAATCAGCAGCAGCAGCAACAACTTATCCATCAGTAATGAGGAGCCGACTTTTTCACCCATCCCTGTCATGCAAACTGAGCTTCTATCCCCTCTACGAGATCACGAGAATCTGAAAAATCTCTGGGTGAAAATTGACCTTGACTTGCTGTCTAGAATACCTGGCCACAACTCACTCCAAGCAACGCCAGCCAAGCCAGACCTCAAGGAGACATCCTCAAAACCCAAGCGTCAGACTGCTGCTGCAGCTGCAGAAAAACCCGCCCCTAAGGGCAAGCGTAAGCACAAGGTAAGCTGTCTGATGTGATCTGCCAAGTGCTCATGAACAGTGGCTGGCTGTTGGCTAACTTGATCTTGAGTCTTGTTTTCAAGGAGGCCAATGGCAGTGGATTGCAGTCGTTGGTGAAGGCATTGAGGTTTTCCATGGGAAATGCGATATTTCTCACGACCAGGGAGGAAGTGTTAGGAATGATCAGGGTTTGGCAGCCAATGTCAAGAATATCCAATATGGCACATGAGGGGTTATAATGTGCAGCAAGAAAGAATATGAAGAGAGTCTCCTTCCCCAGGCAGCCAGTCCCTGGGGTCAGCTCCTTAAGCTGCTCCTGCTTTCACGGACTCATGGGTCATTACTCTGTAGTCCCCC
The DNA here is from genome assembly GCF_057802395.1 of Ceratotherium simum simum. Classification (NCBI taxonomy): domain Eukaryota; kingdom Metazoa; phylum Chordata; class Mammalia; order Perissodactyla; family Rhinocerotidae; genus Ceratotherium; species Ceratotherium simum. The sequence goes on along the minus strand of NC_141940.1, from coordinate 6,273,163 downwards.
ATCCCAGCAGCATCAGGGCACCCAAGTGCTCCTAAGGTCAAAATGCATCCTCTGGGCCTTGTTAATTTCTCTAGACAAACATCAGCATCCTTGCAACCCAGTTACACTTTGATTATCCTGGCTTCCACTAGACACACATTCTGGCCAGCCCGCTGGGCCCCCTGACCTGTGTGGTCAGCTTGACTTGTGAAAATCTCACCTGCAAGAGATTGGGGCTGAATTCCAGAGCTACAGTCAGAAGGTGAAACCCAGAATGGCCTCTTCCATTTCAAATACACCTAGGGAAGTGAATTTGTATCTAACAAGTTCATTCTGTTATATTTCCAGATCTTATGGTAGTTTTTAAAAGAACATTATCTTGCATGATATTTTGGAATATTTATTTTTATTTTTATTTTTTTCCTGAGGAAGATTACCCCTGAGATAACATCTGTGCCAGTCTTCCTCTATTTTGTATGTGGGTCGCCACCACAGCATGGCCGCTGATGAGTGGTGTAGGTCTGTGCCCGGGGACTGAACCGGGGCCACCAAAGTGGAGCATGCTGAATTTAACCACTAGGCCAGGGGGATGGCCCCTGGGCAATATTATTTTTAATGGCTGCCCTTAGTGGCTAGAGGAGATTCCTAATCCTTGCCCCATTTTTCCTGACCCTTCCCAGAAGAGACTTAAGAATGGTCAGAAGTGGCTCAGATTCTTCATTAGGGAGCAGTTTTCCCTGTGGCCAAACCATACTGCTGAATGTTATACTGCAAGGATGATTTACGTCTTCACTCAGCTTTACAGATTCGAAAACAGAGGGTATTATCTCTGCGCCATGCACCCACTTATTCAATTTAATATTCCAAAATAGGGACCAAATTCTGGGCCCTTGCCTTTTCAGTGTTTCCCCACTCTTAGTGATGACAACAGTACAACCAGGGGTGAAAGTGGACCTTCAGAACCAGCACACACAGAGGTGCAAAGGCGTGCCTTGCACATGGTTAATTTCCTTGCATGTTGTTGATTGTATAAGTGACCTTTATATGTTACCCACAGTCCCCATGCTGCTAGGGCAGGATTTATGCCATGTGAAAGTTGCAATGATAGTTTCTAAACTACTCATTTGTAGGGGCATTGTTGATGGGAGAAGTGTCTGAAAATTATAGACTTTCTTTACTTTTGGTATGAGATTCCTGTGCCACCCATTCTTTAATCAGAGGTTCACATCATAAGCTCAAGTCTCTCAAATGCCAACTTCTTGGTAGAAGTAGGCTAGGAGAGGCTGATTGCTTTTCTGTCTGATCAAAGGTGCACCTTGAACCCTCCTACCTAATCTAGAAGTTCAAATAGAAGCAAACTGTCCACCTTGCTCATTGTTTTTAAATGTCTGCATGTGCCATGTATTTCAAACTCTGTGTATTTTGTTTCCTGTTAAAGCCAACAGAAGTTGCAGAGAAAATCCCTGAGAAAAAGCAACGCCTGGAGGAGGCCACCACTATCTGCCTGCTCCCCCCCTGCATTTCACCAGCCCCACCCCACAGGCCTCCCAACACTAAAGAGTGAGTGTGCCCTATCTTTGTATGATACTTAGATTGTTCAGACTCTTACAAATCCCAGTTGAAGCCTTTTGGGGGGTCCTGTCCCAGAGAAACGGTAGGTAAAAAACAGGAGTTGCTTAGTCTCGTCCTGACAGCTGTCCCTAGCTACTGGTCTAACAAGGGTGGATAAGGGGTTGAATACAGGCTGCCAGATTTTGAGTGACACCATGAGCTTTTTAGCAACATTTCTCTACCCCAACTCAGATTGATCACCAAAATCAGCCACAGTGAACTTTTAGCACTAAGTGAAGGGTAAAATGAAGTAAATGAATTAAAAAGGGGCAGCATCAAGAGACATCTATCCCTTGAACCAGATCACCTGCTTCTGAGCAGCTTCCAGTTCTGATGGTGATTAAACAGTTTCCCTGGAAAGCAACCCCTTGGCCTTGACACGATGACCCAGCTGCTGCTTCCTCTTTTGTGTCATTACTTAACCTTAATACAAAGCTTGAGTACCAATAGCTACATCCTGAACTCCTCAGAGGCCATGGGAATGACATGTCTGGGGAGGCCAGAAAGATGAGCTGTCTAGGAGTGACACTCCCCCTGAGCAGTTCTGTGTTGAGGAAAGCCAGCTAGGGATGGACATGTTAATTCCAATCAGCTGGCACCTCCTCTCCTTTCTCCCTCTTTGAAGAAGGTGCCAGAGTCAGGCAGGAGGCCTCCTGTCCCTCCTCACTCAAACAGCCCCAGCCTTCCCTGAAGAAGTCCTACTCTCTGTTTCTACCAAGCTTGGGACCGGGTTCTTCCGTCTTGTAAATATCACTTAACTAACAATCATGTCAGCTACTGGAACCGTTCCATATGGATAATTATTGCCATAAATTCATTCAACATCAGAGATTACTTCCATCAAAGACCAGTTTTGGAGCCTATTAGCAGCCCAGAGCAGAGAGGCAATCTGGCTAACGGCTGCTAACAATTTATTTCACAGATTACTGTTTAACATCAGTGATGTGGCATCAATCTGCCACAGATAAGATGTCGGAAATAAGTTATCAGCTCACATTTGTTTGGATCTTTGTTGCTTTGAGATGAAGGGTAGGAAAAGACCAATTACCACTAGATCCACTGGATAGAATAAGGAGATTTGGGCCCTCGACTGCCCCTCTCCCTGAGGATCTGCAGCTCTTTGTGACGTGCATCTGTATTTCTTGGTATAACTTTGATCGGAAACATCCCTTCACATACCTGGAGTTCTCAGAACTAGAAACTCTTCCAATGGAGCAAGCTGACCTTCTTCACCCTAGGGTGAGCCAGGCATGTGGGAGGACATGCTTCTTCCCCAACGGTCAAACATGATCATTTCAGGGCCCTCCTCCTCTTCAAGGAGGATGGACTAAAATGGCATTGCTGTAGTGGCAGTAATTCTCCAGTTCCCAGGCTTTGACCAATTCAGGCCACCTGAAGGCAAAAGGAAAAGTCAGGGGGCAGTGGGGCATTGCAATATCATCAGTCCCCATTGCTAGTCTCCTTATGTGACCCAATGACCTGTCACTTTTCCTGTTTCATGGAAGAGAGATGATCAAGTCTTACATCAGTGTCTAATAATTTGAATTTGTTCTCATAAAATGGTGTTTTTAACTCTTAGTCTTTATAGTCTTTCTGCCTTTGTAGTAGTTTGCGAAGCAGTGTTTACCTAGCAGCATTTATCATTCAGGAAGGGCCTGAATCAGGTTCTTATGCTCACCCAACAAATCCAAGTCTGCAAAAAAATCTCTGGAGTTGAAGGAGAACAAAGCAAGGACGGGCCTTTCAGAGGTTCTGATCCTGGGAACCGTCTCCTCAAGCTTTTTCTGCTCCTTTGTGCTTTGTTCATCCTTCAAACTAAATCCTTGGAAATTTCTATGAGACAACATTCATTTTTCTAAATGAATATTCTAAACCTAGCAAAGAATGCCACACTAGACTATGACAGCTAGAGTTCCCTGTCGTCCAACAGAAGGGCCCTGATGAGTTCCTCCCCCTTCTTTGGAGCTTGAACAATCAGCAGGACCTCGGAAGCATTGAGTGGGGGTGATGATGCACTTCTCCTGTCTGCTGTCCTCCTCTGGCCTACTATAAGAGGTGCCCAGAGTGGTAAAAACTGTTCTTATAGTAAGAAGCCATAACAGTGACAGAGTGGTCTCTAGAAAATGCTCCCTGGGTGTCTTTCACCAAGGAAGTCATTAAAAGCCCCATGGTTCCAGGTCACTACCAAACAGATGGAAAGGGGGCCAGGTGACTGGTGACCACTGCACAGAATGTACTGTATTGTGTACAGTGTACTGTGTACAACGGCAGATGGGAAGACACAGCATGACTGTAGTAGCCAATGGCAAATCAACTGCCCCTGGGAAACAGCTCTTCCCCTTGCAGCCCCTGCTACCTTCTCAGGCAGCTCAAGTAGTGGAGCCAATGAACCATTCACCTCTCATAGATGCCACAGCAATGCTTGAAATCTCTTTGTATAAATTCCAAAAAGTTCAATGCCTTTGTAATGATTACACTTAGTGCAGGTTGATGTTTGTGAAGCTTCCTCATGGACACAGATCCTAATCTACATGTTCACCATTATTTTAATCAGGCATCACAACTGTCTTAAAATGGTTTTACATGTCAGAACAATTTTAAAAATTCATTGGCAAATATTTTTTAAATAATTTTAACCAATTAAGTTAATGACCGAAACAGTTGAGTTTTTTTAAAGTTTTGCTGTGTGACAAAAATTGACATAGAGCCACATTTATGAAACAAAAGGTGGAGAGGATGACGAATATTATTACAACTGGCAAATTTGGTCAACACAGCAGAAGTGGGACAAGGAGACTACATTGACTTCTACCATTTCAGGAAATCAAACCACTTGAATGCTTGTTCACCTTTGATTTGTTGCTTTGAGATATTGTAAATCTATATTTCTAGACACTGACTGAAATTAACCAAGAGGAAAACATAAATTCTTGTTGACTTAATTTGCTATTGAAAATTGCAGTCAATAATCATGAAAAGTAAATGGCTGCACAGTGCAATATTAGTTGTCTAAGAAAATATTAAAATTCAAGTAATCTTCATTGATTAGTCTAAGACAGTAACTAAAATGAAAATCCATGACCCGATTACCATGTTAAGTAGCTAGCATAAGGTTTTAGTTGTCCTGTTTTATCTTAAGACTCAGTCTATTTGATGGTGCCCATTTAATGGGTAGATAAATCAGTTTGAAAGCACAGGAGTACTTGCAGATGTCTTGTGGCAATAAGACAAAATATTTTTCAAACGGAGTTTTGTAAAGTGGAGTACATCAGTACTTCAGTATAATGACTTAAGGTCAGGAGCTCATTATGCCTTGGTGTTGGGGTAGAACATTTTGAACATACGATTTGCAATGCATCACAAAAGTATTTAGTGCATTTTTTATTTCTAAGTAATGTATAAGCATAGTATTTCTTAAGAAAATATCCTTCCACTAATAGTTTATTGTACCATTTATTGCATGATTGTGCAGTTAAGTTGTGGGGCAAAATAAGTAGGAAACATCCTAAAAAATGATGGGATTAAAGTCTGCATTGGATTTTCCATAAAAATATAGTTAACAGTAATCTTGAAAGGTTGCAAATATCACACTGTAGCACACTCCATTAGGCATTTGTATTTATCATGGAGTTCTGCTTCAAAGACGTGTTTATTCTTGAATACATATGTTTGCATTTATCTATAGCTATATCTATAGAGAAGGATAGCTCTCTATAGATATCTATGTCTATATGCATTTTTATACGTACTCCTTATCAGAGGTAAAGGGCCATCAACTAAAATATTACTTCAGCTGAAAGTACTAGTATCATGGCAAAAATCAGAATAAAGAGAGACAAAACTTTATGACACCCTGCACTTTTTGTTTACACAGAAATAATTCATCCAGGAGAGCAAATAGAAGGAAAGAAGAAAAGCTGTTCCCTCCTCCACTTTCCCCACTGCCAGAGGACCCTCCACGCCGCAGAAATATCAGTGGCAATAATGGTCCCTTCAGTCAAGACAAAAACATCCCTACAATTGGACAGATCACCTCTACCAAGCCTAAGAGGAGTGAAGGCAAATTCTGTGCTACTTTCAAAGGGATATCCGTAAATGTAAGCATCTTAGAAGAAATATTATAAGCGTCAGGTAGAAATAAGTTGACCCAGCTTATCTAACTGAACTTGACCACATGGGGATGTTGCCAGGGGGATGGGAGAAAGAGGCAGAGAGAAAATGTAATTATATGTGCACAAATAAACTCTATTATTTCAGATCTTGATAATTCTAACTTAGGATGAGTTTTTCATTCCAGTCTTACTTCTCCAAACAGATTATTATGTAGAGACTCAGGGCCTTGGGCATCCTTTGGTCCAATCCCTTCATGTCTTGAGGGTGGGGGAAACTTCCAAAATACTGACCACAGCATCTGCCACATGGTAGGCACCCATCATTGAGTGAATGAAAGAACAAATGCATGGGACTGCCCAAGGTCACTGAACTGGGGTTGGAACTCCAAGTTACATCTTTCCACCACCATGCTTAAGCAGGTTTAAATTGTTTTAAAAAATAATGACTAAAAAGGATGGAATTTAAAAGATGACTCTGTTGCTAAAAATCACACAATTGTGGTTCTAAGCCCACTAAAGGATTACCCAGTCTTTTAGATTTTTTGCACTGCTGCTCGATTAGATAGATAATTGAGAATTTGTATCACTTTTCACATCCATACCCAATGTCTTTTCATCTGTCTCAGGTATAGGTACATGAACTGTGGAAACCACGAGCAGTAGTGTCACTGGTGAATATTAATGACAAATGTATCCGCCTTCCCATGAAAATGCATGTATATGAGGATGTAGCATCTATATGCATCTGGTCTCCTTTAGGTGTAATACAAAAAACAAATGAGTGAAAATCAATGAGTTTTCAAATATCTGGTGCCAACCTGGTGGACCCTGAACCAAAAATGCCCATTTAACACTTCATGAAACACCATGAGGCCTCTGAGCTTTAAGGATCCCAGTTTATAGTTCTTCATCATCTGAGATGACTGAGATGACATACATATCTAGGTAAATTTCATCACTGATTAAAGAAATTGCTTTATTATGAAGTTGTCATTTTCCACATGAAACTTCTGTTTGTGTATACACACATAATATTTGCATTCACGTTTAAAGATAATGTTAGGAATTAAGCCATCTATTCTAAACAGTAATTACATTATCAATTCAATTTTTCATACTGAATGTAATTAATATTATAAACTCCAACTGATGCTCTCTTCTATTGCAAGCTTTTGGAGGGCATATGCCGTATCTAGGCAGTTTTCTTTGTACAGTGCCTAGTATATAATCACAAATAATTAGGTGCTTAATATGGATGTTATTATGACAATGATAATGCTTAACAAGAATCTGCAAAGTCATTTCCACAACAGCTAAAAACTACTGGGAAAACCTGACAAATATGATTACATTTGTACCTACAAATGGATGTTCCTTCTTAAGGAAATCCCTGGGGTCCCCCATGATAGAATTGAGAACCCATTGCCTCTTCTTTACTCATTCCTTCTTTCTGTTAATGGCTTGAAATCCAGGTATATTTTTGCCCTAGCCTGAGTGTTAAGAGACTTGACACAGAGTGCTAACACTGTAACAGATTTGCACTGTGACCTTGGGCAAATTATGAAAACTCTCTGAGTACATAAAATAAGTGGATTTGACTAGATGATCTATAAGGCTTCTTCCAACTCCAAAAGTGTTCTCAATTTTTTGTTTTCTTCTCTATTCCATTTATGCATGAATTCTTGTTTATTGACTCAATTGACGGGTGAGTGTGGACAGAGGACATGTTTATATAACTTACGTGATGATGGCTGAATGCAGCCATTTCCAGTCAGATGTGCCAGGACTGACATCAATGCCATGCATGTGCTGGATGTGGCGTCTCAGGGTTCTTGTCACATATCTTGGCCATACAGACAAGAGGCACTATCTTGGCCTGCTCCACCATTTGGTCTGGGCCATCTGGCTCGGGCAGTAGAAACATGGAGCTGGCTTAGGAATTTCAGAAGGCTTCAATTTTTTTTTTATGTGTTTGAGTAGAATAAAATCCATGACAATCTTTAAACTATTTTTTCCATATTAATCATAACAAGTTTTATATGTGTAGCCTCTCAGCACGTTTATCTCAGTGAGCTCATGGTCGTAAGAATTTTTGATAATCAGGAGGTCCAGGATCAAGTGGACAAAATAGACTTTCGTGGATATAAGAAATGTTCACATTTGGCTTTTATCTTTAAAGTGATCTTTTTGACTAAGACAAGCATGCGTGCATACATTCAGCAAATAACTGAGAGCACTGGGCTGTGGGGCAAGGGCGTCGGAGTGGGGGTAGTGATGTCATAAATCAGAGATGGCTCCAGGGTTCAAAGAGCTCTCAATCTAAGGTGAGCAATGAGACATGTACTCAAAGAACTGGAATGTAAAATAGCTCGTGATTGGTGTCATAGAGAAGGGATCAAGACAGACCCTTCAGATCTCTAAAGGGCCCAAGGAGGATTAAAGCTTTTCTGGCATAGTCATAAGGCAGTTTTCTTGGAGGAGAAGGCATTTGTTGCGCCAGGCCTTAATAGATGAGTAGAGTTTAGAAACAAAGGGAAGTGATTAAACAAAATGTGCTCTATGCGTTCAATGGAATGCTGTTCATAAAAAGGAAGGAAATTCTGACACATGCTACAACATGGATGAACCTTGAGGACACTACGCTAAGTGAGATAAGCCAGTCACAAACAGACAGATACCATAGGATTCCACTTATATGAGGTACCTAGAGTAGTCAAATTCATAGAGAGAGAAAGTAGAAGAGTAGTTGCCAGGGGGTGGGGTGAGGGGAGAATGGGGAGTTGTTGTTTAATGGGGATAGAGTTTCAGTTTTGCAAGGTAAAAGAGTTCTGGAGATTGGTTGCACAACAATATGAATGTATTCAACACTACTGAACTGCACACCTAAAAATGTTTCAGATGGTAAATTTGATGTTATTTGTATTTTACCACAATTTTAAAAATTAAAAAGAGTGAATTATCACAAGGCGAAAAAAATGGTAACAAAGGGAAGGCTTTTTCAACTCTAAGACTCTGCACGAAGCAAAGCAGGAAAGTGAAGAAAACGGGCTGTGTTCAGTTTGGTGAAAGTGTGGGAGGGAGTAGTGGGAGATGAGGCGGAAAGCTGAAGCCAGATTATGGAGGGCCTTACATGCCAGCAAAGGAGCTCAGCCTAGGGTTTGCATTTGGGTGCAAGGCAGGGAAATGTGTGGAGCTTTGTTTAGGAAGCTCACGCTAGCAAACAGTGGATTGAGGGTGTATTGAAAAAGCTAGCTTGGAGGTTGGGAGTCCAGCCAGGAGGCTGTTTGATTGTCTGGGTCAGAAGCCATGAGGGCCTGTACTTTGAGGCTTCAGAGTAGGAAGGGACAGATTTGAGAGATGTTGGGGAGATACAGTGAATAGGACTCTGTAATTAATTGGATAAAGGTAATGGAGAAGAAATTAAAAATGAAATGGAACAGTGATTTTCAAAGAGTTTTAGGAGCATTATCCTTTTTTGAAATGAAACAATTTACAGAACTTCAATATATAAAGCTGATTAAAACGGAGTAGCTCAGATGGAAGGCAAGGTAGAGAATACACTGATTCCAATGCTCCTAGCCCGGGGATGACCACAATGCCCTTACTGACGTGAAGTCCAGCCTTAGTGACAGGGAAGACCAGCCTGCCATTAACAGAAAAAGGGAACTGTTTTGGTTATCAATTTGATTTCAAGGAAATTTGAGGTGCTAATGGGCCATCTTGGTGGAACTATCCAGAGGTGGTCACTGCAGGTCTGGAGCTTTGGAGAGAGAGTAAGATTGAGGTTCCCATTTGGGAGTTACCTGCTTATTGTTAAATCTGTGCCAGTGCATATATGATTGGCAAATCCTGTCAAGGTCAAGAAAGAAGAGAGCTGAGGAATGAACCTGGGGGATACCAACCTTAGGGAGATACCAACTCAGAAGAGCAGAGGGAGGAAGAGGCACCATGGCAAGTATGGTCAGGTGTAGAACAGTCAGGATCGTTCCACAGTTGCCAGGTGGGGAGGGCAGAGTCTGCTGTGGAACACAGCCCGTGGTCTCGTGACACACACAGTCACTTAATTACAAATCTTACCACCAACTTTCTTCATCTGGATTCCATTCTTTCTATGGCAACAACAGTTCAGAGTGAAACTCAGAAGTCTCTTACCCATTTGATTTTTGACCTGGTGGAAATGACCTTTCACCATCCCAAGACTTCAAAATAAGGAGGCACTCATGTGGCATTCACTCAGCCGGAAACCAGTCAAGCTCGTCACGTGAGCAAAAGGGCAGCTTCAGCCTCGGTCCCAGGGTACTGACTATTGCAGTACAGTGCCTGCTTTGCTGGCATTTACTGTGCTGAATCTGGTATTTTGTAGTGACCTGAGTACTTTACTTAGGCTAGTGCAAGTTTTCGGGCTGGTTCCCTTATCAAATATATGCACATCAGGGTCATCTCTCTCGCTCTCTCTCTCTCCCTCTGCCTTTCCCTCTCCCTCTATCTATCCTTCCCTCACTTTCCCCTTCCTCACCACCCCCCTCACACATCCCCTACTGGATTTAGACCTTTGCCAACGGCTGTCTTCATGGTATGATGAGGCTATGTAATCACAGCACCTGACTAGCTTGGTGTTTGGGGTCATCATAAAACAAAAGCTGGTGATTCATGGAGTTCATAAAATATACCAGGGTCACCTATTTATCCTCAAGCTGTGTGCATTGTTTTCTTTTCTCTTGCCTTGTTTCCCAGTGTGCTTGACATTCAAAGCATTTATGAAAAGATGTTCTAAAAAGCTGAACCTAATGGAAGCCATTTGTCCTCCTTTTTCCCAGGAGGGAGACACTCCAAAAAAGGCAGGCTCTGCCACCATCACTGTCACCAACACTGCTATTGCCACTGCCACTGTCACTGCTACTGCTATTGTCACCGCCACTGTCACAGCCACTGCCACTGCCACAGCCACTACCACAACCACTACCACTACCATTTCCACCATCACCTCTACCATCACTACTGGCCTCATGGATAGCAGTCACCTGGAGATGACGTCCTGGGCAGCCTTGCCCCTTCTGTCCAGCAGCACCACCAACGTCCGGAGACCCAAGCTCACTTTTGATGACTCGTATGTTGTCCCCAGATTATCATGGACACAGTTTGGGAGTGGTGAATGGGCGGTGGGGACAGTATGGCTTTTCTAGCACCATGCATGTGTCACCCAAAATAAGACCTCAGCAGCAGCTCCTATAGCCTGAAAAGTATTATCCCTCCTCCCAACACTATCTCTATCCCCACCAAGAAATGTCTTTGGCCCATTTTAATCATGGAGCTCTGTTACTATTTCCAAAAGCAGGTGCATAATTCTAGGTTGCTTTGTCCTCCTTTTTTACCCGTGACCTCAGATAGAAGTGTGTGCCAACAAAGAGGTTTACAGCTAGGTGTTGTTGGATCTGTTTGGACAACTGGAATGGTTGCAGTTGGTGGATGTGGTTATTTGTCCTAATGGGCCATTATGCACTTCAGATTTCATTTACAGGATTATTTCAAGGTTAGTTATTATGTGAATGATAGCATTCATCTGCCCTCTTCAAGGCATTGTACAGTAGTCTCTCCTTATCTGAGGGGGATATGTTCCAATACCCCCAGTGGATGCCTGAAACCACGGATAGTACTGAACCCTATATATACTATGTTTTTTTTTTTCCTGTACACACATACCTATGATAAAGTTTAACTTATAAATTAGGCACAGTAAGAGGTTAATGGTGCTTTGGGGCGATTATTAAGTAAAGCAAAATAAGGGTGACTTGAACACAAGCACTGCGATACCATAACAGTCGATCTGATAACCGAGATGGCTACTAAGTGACTAGAGGGCAGGTAGCATCTACAGCGTGGATGCGCTGGACAAAGGGATGATTCAGGTCCCGGGCAGGATGGAGTGAGACAGTGCGAGATGGCATCACCCTACTCCAAACGGTACACAATTTAAAACATATGAATTGTTTATTTCTGTAATTTTCCATTTAGTATTTTCAGACCACAGGTAACTGAAACTACAGAAAGCAAAACCACGAATCAGGGAGAACTCCTATATAGGAATGGATTTATAGCAAAAACATTTTTGACTATTCAATCGTTTAATGAAAAGATGAAACATTGATTTCTGAAAGAGCTCATTTTGTTTGTTTAGGGTTCACAATGCTGATTATTACATGCAAGAGGCTAAGAAGCTGAAGCACAAAGCTGATGCGCTGGTAGGTTTCCTTCCTCTCACTGCTTTCCTCCCATTAAGGCATTACACTTTGCAGGAAAACAAAGAAGGCACCTTACAAGTGAGTCAAACTTTCTCATTGCTGCTCTGACATAGGGAGATCAGAGCTGGTTAATTCCTTAGCACTGTAATTCCCAAAGGTCTTTGTACAGTGTTGACCTGCCATTATTTCTTTTCCCACTGTTCTTCTTGCCCCAACTTCAGAAGCTAGATGCCATATACTATTGTTGTTTGGAAGCTGCCCTGGAGAAGGTGGGAGCTCCCGTTGGTTCCAGTAAACCAGAATTGGTGTGAGCTGGGAGAAGGTTGTTGAGGGCTGGTTAAGTGGCCTCAAAAATTGGCTTTGGGAAACTCAGTTCTGTAGAAAAAGCTCAGCTCCTTGCTGCATTTAATTACAGGTTTCCAGAGTGAGGCCCACAGTCAGGCTAGGACCCTGCACAGAGAAAGGAAGTTCTGTCATCTGGATTTCCCCAGGACACTAGGCCTCGCTGTCCCTAAGGGTTTTGGCCACCTAGATCAGTGATGAGCTCTGCATGTTGAGTTGTTTGACTTGATTTATCCTCCTAACAGGGGATCTCAACCACATGTTACAATCACTTGGGGAGCTTTAAAATAAATCTGATGCCCAGGCCACACCCCAGACAAATGCAATCAGAATTCCTGAGACTGGGACCAAGGCATGGATATTAAGCTCCCCAGATAATTCCAAAGTGCAGCCAAGATTGAGAACAACTGCCCTAGAGAAGGTCCTAAATTCAGGCTCCTCTCCTTTGACTAAACCCCAGCACAGTTAGAAGTCTCAGTTCAACCGCACTGTGTTAAAAAAAAATATCCTCCGTCGTTGTATTGTGTCCATCCAGGACTTAGCTGTCACATGGTGTTTGACACTGGGAAGGCTGTAATGGAGTACCACAGCAGTCTCTGTACTATGACTCGTGTGTGGCCCTTGCATCTACCGCTTCCCTACTTTCTGTCATTTTCCCACTGTGGTCCAGATTGCTCAGCTGTTGTCTGCAGCTAACCTTTCTTTGGTGTGAACTGTCCCTTGGGAACACTTATTCCCTGCTCCTACAGATAAAAATGACAACACAGGCTGGGTAGAAGCTCCACGAGACATGCCAGGAAGACTGCGCCTGTGACGACTGCATGGGCGGCCAGAGATTTGAAAGGCATTGGGCAAGTGCTGCTGGCTTGAAGACTAAAGGTTTTCTCTAAATGTCTTCAACTCTGCAGCACTGCAGAAGGGCTCTGGAGTTTGCCCTCTGTCAAAATCAGGGCAAGGGAGCACATAGATATTCTCCTGACAAGCTGGTCCATGAGCTGATGAAGACCAGGATGCACATGTGAGATCATGTAGGTGAAATGTTAGAAGAACTGAGAAAAATCAGAGCCACAGAGATACATACATATGATTAAGAATCAACATCACTCTCTATCTTCCAGGGTTGTATTTATGTTCTCCCAAAATCACTTTTGGTATAATCCATTTAGAGAATGCATTTTTAATTGGGGAGATTTTGCCCCCATGGGGGCAAAAATTGGTTTGAGGAGGGTGAGGTGAAAAAGTCTTAGATATTGCAATGGTGTGCAACCCTCCAAAGGGCCACAGTACACAAAGACATAATCAGTATATCTTTGGTATTAAAGTTTCAGTGGGAGTGTGTGAAAAAAATTTCTAAAAAAGCTCCATTGGTGGGGATGGGGGGGTAGTGATAACAAAAAAAAGGTTGAGAAACACTCATTTAGAGGAAGATATCTTTGCTAGGCTTGTGTCTATACCAGAGATGGAAGCCCCCTTGTAGTTCAAGCCCTTCATTTTATGGATGGGGAAACTGAGGGCCAGGAAGAGGGTATGACCTGGCCACTAATTGCCACTATGGTCATGTAATTTTCTCTGTGGACCTCAGTTTCTCTTTTTGGAAAAAGAGAGGTTTGAGCTAGGAGATCTTTAAGGATCCTTCCAGATATGGGTTTGTGAATGAAAAGTCACTTTCAAAAATCAGGATGTAAAGATTCATTTTCACATGAGAGAACCAGTCAGAGCCAGATGACCTGAGGAAATTATCTTGTAAGGCAAGAGAAGAAGGAGATAGTTTGCACATACACACATGGGTTTTCATAAAATCACTTTGAATTTGGTTGAAACCTATATGTTTTCCACGATGGCTTACAGGAAGGAAACCACAGAATTCCTGCAGTACATAAAAACTGAAGAATATTTATTGTAAAGAGAGTCATTTACAACAAGAGATTCTGCAGGACCTGTAACTCATCATTTTATAGTTGTACTTAATCCTTTGCTAGAGACAGCTACTCTACCATTTTGAGAATTGAAACCTTCACAGTTGCATAGAAAATATTTTTATAAAAGGTATATAAGAAAATTAAAATAGCTAAATCTGCATTATGTTGAATCTTTTACATAAAATTCCGTATTAGTGGAATTCTTACATCCGGCTATCAAAAATTGAAAAAGTTAAATACTGTTATAAAATACTCACTATAAAAATGTCATATATAATATTCATTACACATAAAAAAGAAATCAGTATGTCTAAGTCAGTTTAATCGTGACCATTATCAGGGCTAAAACCTTTTGCAATAAAATTTTACTAAACTAAAATATTTAGTAGTGCTATATTTTTCGACTTTTTGACACACTATTTCAGACCATCATTTACAAGGAAAGTGATGTGATTATTGTCAACAGTCACACTGCAGCTTCACATTTTTCATGACAATAGCATCAATTTGTTACTCTTCTCCTGGGGGTGGGGTTGATGTGCTCACAAAGAGTTGCAAGCAAAGACTGTATGTGTTAGTTGTTCCGGAGGCTTATAAAAAGCAGAGTTTCATTGCAAGCTCTGTCTATGGGACAATACAATGAGCAGTCTAAATAAATTTAATGAATTGAAACTAGTCAAGGCAGTGATTTGCATTCAGGTCCACCACAAAAATCATAACAACAACAATAATACACAAGTACATGATAATACCACCATACATGATACCTTGGCTGTGTTTTTCTCTTCTCAACCAGCCTCAGTGTCATGACAATAGAACCTTAAATCAGCTATGTTATTGTGAATACAAATTCATACATTGTCCCCACTCTATATCAGAGTTTCTCAATGTTGGCACTATTGACATCATGGGCAGAGTAATTCTCCATTATGGGGCTGTCTTGTGCACTGTGGGATGTTTAGCACCATCTCTGGTCCCTGGCCACCAGAAGCCCCCTGTCCCTAATGATGACAACCAAAAATGTCTCCAGACATTACCAAATGTTCCCTGGGGAAGGGGTGCAAAATTGCCCCAGGTTGAGAACCACTCCTTCATATGAGGGAGAAAAGAGGGAATACCATGTTGACGAGTGATCTTCCTGTTTCAGTTCGAGAAATTTGGCAAAGCCGTGAATTATGCGGATGCAGCTCTGTCCTTCACCGAATGTGGCAATGCGATGGAGCGCGACCCTCTGGAAGCAAAGTCTCCGTATACCATGTACTCCGAGACTGTGGAGCTCCTCAGGTTAATGGCCTTTCTGCAGCCATCTTCCTAAGCTCGTTTCAGTCATAATTAGAAGCTGCTATGTTTTTTAAAAATATCATTTCCACATAGTAATGATTTGTCCAAGGCATCTTCTTCTTAGAAGTCATCATTATTTCTTGCCATTTTATTAATGTCATGGAAAATTTATAATTGATGGACACTGCTTTTATAAATTATTCCCTTCGGAGGTTATAATGTGCGTGTTATAATTTGCAATATTCATAAATTTAAAATGGAAACATAGTGGGTGGAAGTATAATAATTTCACCATTTGGCATCGACACTTGTCTTTCAGAGTGTAGATTTATAATTCAAAAAAAGTGGTGCCATCCAGATCTCTGTTACAAACCATGTTGTCTAAGAGTTTCTGCCTTGGTTATTAAAAAGGGAGGGGGCACTGTTCCAACACAAAGTTGGTGTTATGGCTGCAGCTGTGGAGTGGACTTTCCATGCATTTGGAATTTAAGGGAAATGGACAAGGTGGTAGCAGGGGGCAAGGTGGAGATGAGAGGATGAGAACAGGAGAAAGTATATTACCTACACAGATTATTGGTTTCATTTGCATTTTAAATGAAATTTTATGGCCTGTTGGTCTTGGTGGAGTAGAATTTGTGGGTAATCAAAAAATTTCCTGGAAGAAAGGGCAAGAGAAGAAATAATATCCATTCTAGAGTTTTTCAGTAACCTGCAGATATTTGAAAAATAATTTAATCCACCTCTGAATAGTGGATAAGCACCATCATTCACTGGATGGACTAAATAATTGCTTTTGATTCAATGAGCAGTTCTTCACCTGATAGGGCCTCTTATCCTAGTCACCTCTGGCTCGATTAATTGCTTAATAGATAATGCCAGGCCTGGTTTTTACTATGTTGCTTGTATCTGCATAAACTGTTACAAATCTGAGCACACTTGTACCTAAACCTTCAGACAAATCTTGGACAAATTTAGCATGCATATTTTCCCAGGAAAGCATACCAAAAGATCAAAAGAATGGGTACTATTACTAAAAAAGAAAAAAAAACTATGCTCACATACAATGAGAAGATTTAGTTAAAACCACAAAAGTAGGGAGATTATGAGGAAAGCTCCAGCCTTGCCTTGCCAGGCCAATCAGCCATCTTTGGCTTTTCGCTGCTCTGAGATAAAGTCTCTCTCTGACACTTTATGCACTGTGAAAGCCACCACCACCGTTCTGTAGCTTTTAAGGAGAAACTGATTTCTCAGTGTCTAATCGAGGCTGCCTGCAATTTTCAAACATGTACAAGATGAAAATTCTGGTAAAAATTATAAGGATTCAAAATTGAGGGGAAACATTAATGAAAAAACATGAAGAAAATCAGTGCCCTCTATTCATCCCAAAATGCAAATTAAAACAAGGCACTTTTTAAATTAACAAGAAAATGTAAAAATACTAATACCAAGTGTTAGCACACATGCAAAAATAATGGTATGGTGAACTGGGCCTCTCCTATGCTGCTGGTGGGGGTGGAAATTGATCATTGTAAATTGAGAGCAATTGGGCACTGTGTAGGAAAACTTATGCAAGTGAGAATCCACATCTTTTGAGCCAGTAATTCAACTTCCGGAAATTTGAATTTCCTGTACTGAAGAAAATAATTGTAAGAGTAGAACAACTTATCTGTACAGTGTTCAGTTTGGCATATATTATAGCACACAATTAGAAGTGCACCAAATAGTCAATAATAGAAGAGTAATTAATTACATTGTAGTACACTCACCAGGATGCTTTGCAGCCATTGAAATGCAGTAATGATGGAGCCTATGTGGCTGCACGAAAATGTTTACAATATGATGTTAAAGTAAAAGCAAGCGGGCCGGCCCCGTGGCTTAGCAGTTGGGTGTGTGCTCCGCTGCTGGCGGCCCGGGTTCGGATCCCGGGCGCGCACCGACGCACCGCTTCTCCGGCCATGCTGAGGCCGCGTCCCACATACAGCAACTAGAAGGATGTGCAGCTATGACATACAACTATCTACTGGGGCTTTGGAGGGAAAAATAAATAAATAAAATCTTAAAAAAAAAAAAAGCAAAAGCAAGCTACAGAATTATATATACACTACATTTCTGACCGTGAAAAGCATGTTTCTGCATGTGGACCAACCTAAGAAGGGAAATGAGATCACAGCTGTAATAGGGGGGTAAAATTATGGGTGTTTTCCTCTCTCTATATTTTTCTTTCTTATTAATTTTCATTTAGGAAAACACGTGCTCTCTTAAAAATATAAAAGCAAAATTTCAAATTTCGTTTTTGGTCAAAATGTAATGTGAATCATTGAGTAATATTTATTTCCATTAAAAAACCTTCTCCCTTAATTTTTCACAAAAAAAAATTTCTTTTTTTTAAGCACTTTTTTTTTTTTTCATTACATGATAGATTACTCCCCATAGGAGTATATTTCAGTGGAACCTGGTGAAAGTCAATGGAGAATTTATGGACATTCACTTTAAAGTCAATATTTTTCAACTTTATTTTGAGTTAATTGTCGATTCACATGCAATTGTAATAAATGATACAGAAAGTTCTTGTGTACCCTTCACCCGGTTTCCCCCAATAGTAATATCTTGCATAACTATAGTACAGTATCATGACCAGGACATTGACATTGATACAATCTGTAGACTTTATTCGGATTTTATCAGTTTTGGCTTTTTTTTTTTTCCAGATTTCACCAGTTTTACATGCACTCTTTTGTGTGTTTCCTTTCTCTCTCTCTCTCTCTCTCTCTCTCTCTCTCTATATATATATATATTTTTTTTTTTTTTTTTACCTTTTCTGTAAAGTTGTGTGTGTATAATTTTTTTTTTTTGAGAGAAACTTCAGTTGGGAATAAAATGAGCTAAAGCAACTAGGTCTTCTGGTCCATTTAGGCAATCGAAGCTCCACTATCAAGTCACTTCAAAAGTGGTTGCAATTAGAGGGTGACTCTGATATGAACATAGTTTTTAGTAGTGTAATATTATGCTGAAGAGATTTTTATTACTCTCTCCCCGACAGTATGCTGGCTACAGTGAGAGCACTCCATTTTCTTCATTCAAGTAATTATAGTTGCTCTGAGCCTGGGGAATCTGCAATAGAAATGTATTTTTGAAAACAAGTGGGGCATCACAATGACTTGACATTTCAGTGATCCAACTGTCAAAGACAGTTAGATTTATTACATAATAAAAATCCTTTTGCTTAATATTGCAACAACAGGAGGGACCCACATCAAGTGCACGGGCCCTTTTGTTGGAAAATGTTCACCCAACAGAACTGGAGCAATAACCAGGAAAGCAGGGTAGATAGAGTATGCTGAGGGGGCACAGAGTCTTGCGGGGCAAGCCCAGGGGTGCTGGTATTCTGGGGAGGCTGCTGAAAATGAGGAGTCCATGGTGCAAGCACAGCATCTCTGCAGGCTCTCCATTGCCTTCTCGTAAATGAGAACTAGTCTAGGCTGCCTGCACACTTGCAGCCTCCTTCTGCAACACTGAACTCCATTACTTATTCCACCACAAGTACCTGTGAAATTGCATTAAAGCTCAGACAATGATTTTATGCAATGAATTGATTTTCAAGAGTCTAAATGCCCAGAATGGAATGTGTTCAGCTAGAAGAAAAAAAAAATGGAAACTACTCAACCTTTGGTCCCTCCAGTGTGGAACGGTAACAATTAAAGAGAATGGAAAGACAAAATATACAAGCACCATAAATTAAGGGCGCTTAGACCTTCAAATGCTATGAAATTGACCTTCCCTTAAAAAAAACAAAACCACTTTCTATAGGAATGTATTCCAAACCTGAGCCATTAGAAAAGACCTTTTTAACTGTGTGATTGTGGCCTCCCTCCCCATGCTCGTGTCAGACACAGTTGTATATTATTTACCTCATCTGGCATAAACTCAGCTGAGACTGACATTTGTGTCCACCTCTCATTGAAAAGCAATAATGTTGTTTAGCTAGAGTGTTCCTAGAAACAGTATTTTGCCAGCATTTATACACACATCAAAATAACAGTAATTCCACAGCACTGTCCTAGAATGTGGGCTCCGGTTTTAGCTGACTTCTCCAGAGCTAACTTCTGTATGTCACATCAGTGCTATCGTGGTGCTCTTTCGATCATCATTTTGTATATGTTTTCGGGAAAGCATGCTTTTGCCCACATGCCTTTGTCAGTCCTCCTGCCCAGAGCAAAGGTGGGGTTAACGCATTCAGGAGATGACAATGCCAGTGACTTTGGGGCTTTCTGAAGGGTAATACAGATTCCACATGAGCTTGTCCTTTCTCTTCAAAGGTATGCAATGAGGCTGAAGAACTTTGCAAGCCCCTTGGCTTCGGACGGGGACAAAAAGCTGGCAGTATTATGGTAAGTCTCATGGAGGCCACAAGGAAACAGCTGAAATGTCGCAGAAGGATTAGAAAACTCCAGATCAACTTAAGCTGCTTACCTCAGATCATTATTCTTGTTTTCCATTAAACTATTAAAGGATAACTAATGGATTTCTTCAGTCACTGACTAAACATTTACTCTCCTAATTTATACCCTTATCAAGATGGGATTTTAATGCCTACCCCTTCTCTTAATTTTTTTTTTTTACTTATGTTCCTCAGTAACCATAGGAGAGTAACTACAAAACATACATCAGCATTTTTTTACAGTTTATAGGTTTCATTAAGCGCTGGCATTAACATAATCCTTTCCTCATCACCACAGCTACCGATGTTTATCACTTCTCTACTTGCGGATGTTTAAACTGAAGAAGGACCATGCTATGAAGTACTCGAGATCACTGATGGAATATTTTAAGGTAATCTTTATTTTGTATAATTTATAGGTACTGGGTGAATAAAATCACTAAGGAGATATGGCAGGCATGTTACTAAATGTCAAGATTGTTGTTGCCAAAGGGTTAACCTCCCTCATCCCGGCCGGCCATGGTCCTCCCACCTCTGCTTGGGGCTCAGTGGAGAGCTTAGGTTTGATTTGATTCCAAGGAGAGAAGATACAATTGTGCAATCCCCTGATTATTCTCCAGACTGACCAAATGGCCCTTGGCAGTCAGGCGGATGAGGCCTTCTGTCCCACCGTGCACAGTGGACCCACTAGGGGACACAGCTTGTGGCTGTGGCTGTGGCCAGTCTTGTGTCAAAGGAGAAGCCATCCCAGAAATTTCTCAGCACTGAGAGAAGTCACTGTGGCCACTCTGGGCTCTGGGAGGACTTTCACACCCCTGGGAGCCCTTTGGCCATGGGGAGTCTTGGAGTGTGGTGGTTGCACTTTAAGACAAACAAACACATAGGGACAGAGATTGGATTGGTGGTTACCAGAGGGGAAGGGGGGAGGGAGGAGGGTGAAAGGGATAATTCGGTACATGTGTGTGGTGATGGGTTGTAATTAGTATTTTGGTGGTGAACATGATGTAATATATGCAGAAATAGAAGTACAATGATGTACACCTGAAATTTTTACAATGTCATAAACCAATGTTACTGCAATAAACAAAAAATTAAAAATAAAAGAAGACAACTGAATGCTTTGGTTACCAAAATAAACATATAAACAACAAACAAACAAATTAATAATTAAATCCATCATCTAGGGAGCTGGAGTTTGTTTAATTTTCAAGCAAAAAAAGATATTTCAACTGCAAAAATGCAATGCCAAAATTTGGGAATGAGCCTGGATAAAAACTGCAAGCAGCAGCCTGGTGCTAGGCCTGGCCACTGTACCAGTTGTCACTGGCTTGAGGATCCATGGGGCTTCTGCTGCCTCTGTCCCCCAACACTGGTCATGATTTATTTATTTATTTGTGTGTGTATGTGTGTGTGAGGAAGATCAGCCCTGAGCTAACATCCACGCTAATCCTCCTCTTTTTGCTGAGGAAGACCGGCTCTGAGCTAACATCTATTGCCAATCCTCCTCATTTTTTCCCCAAAGCCCCAGTAGATAGTTGTATGTCATAGTTGCACATCCTACTAGTTGCTGTGTGTGGGACGCGGCCTCAGCATGGCCGGACAAGCGGTGCATCAGTGCGCGCCCGGGATCCGACCCCAGGCCACCAGTAGCAGAGTGCACGCACTTAACCACTAAGCCACGGGGCCAGCCCCATGATTTAGAGTTAAGAAGACTCAAGGTTCCTTCTGCTGGGCAGATTTCAAAAGAAAAAGACAATTTTATTATTATTATTTTTTTTTTTTTGCCAAGTGCATGAGACTGCTTGGCCAAATTGCACCAAAGCAGTTGTTTGAAGCGAATCAAATCTTGACCTTACATCAAACATCCAAACCCGGTGAGTGGTGGTGCAGAGCTGTATGAGGACATTGGTGGTAGAGAAAAAGAGCAAGTTCACCAGCTATTATGTGTTGTGGCCATAATGCCATAAAGCTAGTGCTCATGTAGATGGACAGCGTCAAATACAACAGCTGCCCATCCCTTCGTATGTCTACAGTCTCAACCTATGCACTAGAAAGGTGGTTCTTGAACTTGAGTGGGCCTCCGAATCCCCTGGAGGGCTTGTGAAACGAGAGTGCTGGATCCCATCCCCATAGTGTCTTGATTCTGTAGGCCTGGAACAGTGCCCAAGAATTGGCATTTCTAACAAGTTCCCAGCTGCTGCTGACGCTGTTGGTCTTGTGATCACAAGCCACTTTGAGAGCCACTACTCTAGTATCTGTCCTCTTTGGCCTATCCTGTGTAGCTTTCAGGGCATTGCAACATACCAAACAGATGTTGCATAACTCACTCCTCTGGCGGTGCATTGAGCTTCTTTGAGGTTAAAAACTCGAGTCTGCAGAATGCACTGCAGATGTGGGTCTCTGATGCTCTAGAGAAATGGTGTATTCTCATTGGGCTTCTGAAAATGCAGACTCTCTCCCTAGCACACCTTTTGCAAAGGAGGCTGGGCTGGAACCCAAGAGGCAGAGGAGGACCATAACTGGGGCTGTGACTGTGAAAAGATAGGCCTGAGTCAGGCTCAATGCTCAATGCCACAGGCCTCCTGGCCTGGTGCTGTTTGGTTTCAACCTGGTGAGGCCATTATAATGAGCTAGATCACTGTCCTATTTTAGTGGCGCTAAGTGTCAGACTTCCCTTGCTCCACAAGTGTATGACCTCGAAAATACAGGAGGCTGATTCTTTAAACCAGCCCAGTGCCATCAGAGGGAAAAACAATGTTTAGTGTTCCATTGCAATGCAGCCCTGAACCAGTTGTACTGCTCACCAGGGAAAACTGTCAGCCATGAGGATTTGCATGTAAAGAGAGCAAATCAAGGTGATTCACGAAAAAACAAACCAAAAGGTTTGTTATATCCCTGTAACATTCCTGGGATATCAGAAACTGCAGCCCACGCTGCATCCCAGGAAAAAAGTTTGCAACTGGAGTGAAAGGTGAAAAGCTTGTCTGTACTCTGAAGAGCTTGTTTTGCAGAATAAATTTCAGATGAGGATAATTAAACCACTTCTTGGAGAACCGAGTCTGATTTCAGTGGACCTTCTAGTATATAAGATCTTTCACCAAGTGACGTCCATGGTCCTGATTGGAGCCCACTAATTATCCTAACCAGTTATTTTCATTGACTATGCATCGTGGTTTGCTGACGTGCACATACACCCCAGCTCTGCTAACGAAACAGGAGGCATCCCAAAATGCTGCAATCAATATTAATGTCCTCGAAATCACACTTCCGTTTCTGAATTAATAAAACACAAAATAGATATCCTTATTTCCCTCTCTCTCTCTCTTTTTTAGCAAAATGCTTCGAAAGTCACTCAGATACCATCTCCATGGGTAGGCAATGGAAAGTAAGTATCTTGTGAAAATTGCTTTTTCATGAAAATCGGTGATTTAATGGACCCTAAATATTTCGTATTGACAACTCAGGAGCGAAGGTCAATTCTGAGACTGCAGTTATTTTTGTGCACACAAAATTCTAGTCAGGTTTCAGCTAATGGCAGGACAGAAAAGTTTAACATGATGTGATTCCAAATTTCTTTAACTATTTGATCTTGAAGCCAAATTATGGCCATAAAAATATCTGTTAATGAGATGGCAAGCACCATGCCATTTCAGAGAGGCAGGGTAAAGTTAACTCCACTGCAGTGATTTTTCAATGATTCATTCAGTAATGAAAGACCAATGAAATATTCATTGATATATGGTAAGTGCTGTTTAATAAAACCAGAGGCATAATAGTGCTGAAAATGTGAAGGCACTTAGTCAGCCAATTATCTGAGCCTTCATGATGATTTTTATATTAATACTAAAATACCCTGACCTAAAATATAAAATCATCTACTATAATGCTGATCTAAGGCTCGATGAACTCACCCATTCCTGTGGCCATATTTCGAGCTCTAGGTGCTTGGGCCAGCTCAGTAGAGTGAGTCAGAAACCCATTGACCTGGTCCTGAGGCTGCCTTTAGCTCCCAGGGTAAGCTAAGTGAGCCCCTTCCTCTCTCTGGGCTCCTTTTTCCATCTCTAAAATGAAAGGTCTGGACCCAATGACTTCTGGGGGCCATCTGAAGAGATGTTCCTTCTAGGAGGGAGATTTGGAATCCTAGTTCTGGCTCAGCCATGAACTGGCCATGCACCTACGCTTACTTACTTGAGCATCAGTTTCTCCTCTGATCCTAATACCTCCTTCACTACCCCAAGCCTGCTTCCCACCATTAGTCAGAAGGGAAACTAGATTACTGTGGATACATACTTTCACAAAGAGCTGCTTTTTCCATTTTCCTTCATTTCAAAATTCTTGCATCTCTGATCAAAACACTTTCTTCAGAGTTAAATAGTCTCCTCTGCCACTTTATAAGTAACTACAAAGCATACTCCCAAAGCAGTGGCACAATGAACTCTACTTTGAGATCATAAAAACATTCAGAGTAAGGGAACAGATCCATTAAAAACTACGCATTAACTCAATTACTATATTGAAAGGAAGTACCATTTAAATTGTTGAATTAGGTCTTACTCTTATATTGATGAACAAAAGTGAAAGAATGCTTCTCTCTGAAAGTTCAGAAAATAAAAATAACTATTGAAAGGCCCAGAGATCACTGTGAAAATTTTTTTTTTTAATTCTGAAACAAAAGAATTCAAACACATCCTAAGCTTGTGAAGTCACATTAAAAGCTTCCTGAAATGATTTTTAAGCAGCTTCTGTCTGTAGAAAGCACACTCCCTTGGGTAGGCCATAGAGCTTTTGAATGAGGCAACTTAGAATGGTTGCCCAGGATTACGTCTCATTCATTCAGCAAACACTTTGGGTGTATTTCCATACACGGGGTTGAGGACAAAGCTGAATTCTATGCGACACCTGCACTCTAGAAACACACAGTCCAGTGGAGGGAGGTGACAGGTATGAACAGACTTTTGTGGAAACCCAAGAGAAAGGGAGCTTGGGCCTTCCTGGTTGGTCAGGGAGGGCTTCTTGTCTGCAAGCAAGACTATAGCCTGGTTTCTCCAGTGGATGAGGATGGCTGGCCCCACACAGGGCTTCTCATAGCACTTTCCAGAAGCAGCATCCTCTGCCTTAAAGCATTGAGGGAAGAAAGTGTAACAAAGCAGTTGGAAGAAGGAGAAGAAAAATCTGTTCAGTATAGAGCAGGGGTAGGCAAACTTTTTCTGTAAAGATCTAGAGTACATATTTTGGAGTCTGCTGGCCAAGAGGCAAAACTGAGGCTGTTATATAGAAAGAATATAAAAGAGAAAACAAATTTCCACAAAGATTTTGCTGATGAAATTAAAAATACAATGACAATTAAGTACAATTTTTATAATACAGTCTGCTAAGGAGAAAAATGGAATTTTGTTTAAATAACATTTTGCTTAATTGAGGTTCAAAGTTAGTGCTCCCTTTCATCAAAATGATTGCAAATGTTCGTCTTTTCAAACCATTTGTAGCTCACAGGCCATTCAGAAGCAGGTGGTGGGCCAGATTTTCTGACCCTTGATATAGAGTCATGGAAACCACATTGTGGAGAGCTGTAAAGGGCAGAGCGAGAATCTCAAATGTCACACAGAGAGACTAAAAAGAAAGAGGGCTAGGAAGGCTATGGAACTGTGAAAGAAGGAGGCCATTGGAGGCCTTTAGAAGAGCTGCTTCAGTAGACAGGTGGATGTGGATGCCATATTGAAAAGGTTAAAAGAGAATGGTTATCCCCACTTGTTTGAGACATTGGCCAGTAAAAGGATTGCAAGGAGTCTGGTGGTCACTGGAGGGAACATCCGCATCAAGCAAAACTTATCTCCAAGCTTAGGGAGGGCTGTACCTGTGTGAAGGTAGATGAGGTACCTATGGGCCTGGGGAGAGCAGTGGAAACAAGCTGATGTGGACACAAGGGTGAAGGTAGAGGTGGATACCCATGTCAGGTGAAATCTTTGGTAGAGTTTGGAAGACTTTGAGGTGACATAGTGAAATGGAAGGAAAATGGACTTTGGAGGAAAACAGACCTGCTTTCAAATCCTGGCTCTTCAAATAATATGCTGTGTGGCCCTCAGAAAGAAGCTGAATTTCTCTGAGCCCTTTTGTCACTTCTGAAACAGTGGCAGCAGAAACTCCCTCGGAGAGTTGTCCTGAGGCTTAAGGATAATATCGGTGAAGCCCACAGTACTATGCTTGGTGAACGGTAACTTTAACAAATGGTGGCTGCTGCCACTGGCAAAGTTTTTGTTATCATTGTTACCTTTTGAAGTTGGAAAGCACAAGTGGATCCCACCCCTACTCCCACAGCCCTTTTCTATACTTCACTTTTGGCCCTTACCCTAGATTTCCAGAAATTGATGGATTCTGCTCCCCTATTAGACTATTAGCTTTTTTCAATAAAGGGCCATTCATTCTTTCATTCACCAAATATTACGTACCTACTATGTACGAGACGCTCTGCCAAGCACTTTGCAAACATATCCCCTATCCTTGTGCTGTACATTGTTCTCTTTCTTCCCTCTCCAGAGCACTTTATATGTAGTAGATACTAAATAATAAGAGAGGGATGGCTAGAAAGCGATTTAGTCATTTATTTTGCTGGTATTCATTAAGTACGTACTATGTGCACCAGGCACTGTTCTGAATGCTGGGGTACAGCAGTGGATGAAGTAGACAAAAATCCCTGCCCTCATCAAAGTCACATTTTGTTGGAGGAGAAAGACCATAAAAAATATGCAGTATGCTACAGGATGATAAATGTCATAGAGCAATTTGAAAGAAGGAAGAGGATAGAAAGGGCTGCTGGGGATAGGGGAGGGAGCAGGGGAATGATCTTGAATAAGGACATTAGAGAAGGACTATGGGAGAGCAAGCCATGCAGATACCTGGGGGAAGGGCATTCCAAGCAAACGGACAGCAACCAACTCTTAAGCAAGGGCATGCCTAATCAATCGGAGGAACAGCAAAGGGGTGAGTGTGGCTGAGAGGTGAGAGAGGATGATGAGCTGGACGAGGAAGGAAGTGGTGAGAAGCATGTTCTTGTATGTGCATGCTCATTTGCATATGCCATGGATGTGAAGAAAAGGACAAGATCTGCAAATAGACCCACAGAAAGAACACAGGACGAGGAACCCCAAGCAGCGGGGAGAGCAGAGTTGGAGTTGGAGGCACACTGATGTGAGCATTGCATCAACCCTCTTTTAGCCAGAGTCACAATTCCTTAGGCAGGTTTGAATTTTTTCATTTCGTTAGTACAATGTGATGTGTAGACATGCTCTTCAGGAGGTCAGCTCACAGAGCCTCATGTGAGATCAGTAATGACCAAAAGCAAACCCGTGCCCTAGCTCTCTTCACCTCCACTACTGATTATTTAACAGAAAGAAAACAGGAAGTGGAAGGGAAAGAAAGCCCCTCCATAGCACTTCAATGTTATAAACTAAGAAGGCCTTTTCAAGATGTACAAGGTAAACAGGTGATTTGTTTCCCCTTGTGAATTCTGCACATGAGTGAAAATCATTGAATCCAATCTTTTCTTCCAGTCGAGGAAAGGCCCAGAGAGAGGAAGGGACATGCTCAGGAGCACACAGCAATTTTATGGCAGGGCCAGGGCTAAAATCCAAGTCTCCTGGGATTCCACTGCACCACACGGTCCCCCTTTCAACATTTGTGACATCTGACACCTTTGCAATTTTCTCTAGAGATTACAAATGAGGACATATTCCTTTCTTGCCTTACATTGACATTTAAGAGTTAATGACCACCACTGGGGAAAAAGCCTAGAAAATAGCGTTTGCAACCTGCCTTGACAAGGAAATCCAGCATTCACTGCTTTTCTTTTGTCATTAGCTAAGCCTTCTATGCCTAGGTCCCTTAGCTTGGACATCTCCCTGCCACACCCCTGCCTTGAGAGTAAATCTTTCTATCAAAACATCTCAGAAATTATAAACAGAGCAGGAAAACCTTCACACCCTCTTACACCAGACAAGTACAGAGCAAGTGTGAGGATCCACTTTCCCCTTCATACCAGAACATACCAGAAGACATCCTCTGTTTGTGGAAATGGATGCAAGCTCTCATGTGGCTGTAGGCACAGCCTGTGTGAGTCTCGAGGCGAGTATATCAGTTTGAAGTGATCCCAGATCGGGTCGGCAGCAATTCGGCATTTTGGTATGCTGTAGTTGCTCTTTCCCCAAATCCTATGTGTATGCTGCCTGTCAGGGGCACATCCATTCTGTGAGCAGCAGCTGACTCTGAGGAACACAGACACCCTGGAAATCTAGAGTTGCCAACAGCAGCATCTGGTAAAGGGGAGGGGAAGTGAGAGAGAGTTCCTTGATGATGTGCACGAGTGTGTTCAGAGGAATGAGGAGGAGGTTTCTTCAAACTTGCAGACTCAGGGAGTCCCAAACACAGCTTTCCTCCATTTCTTTTACTCCCCCAAAATGTTCAGTCATAATAAAGCGGTACATTTGCCTGGGCACTTGTTCAAAGCCTGGCTGAAAGAGGATAGGAAGGCTGGGTACACACGGACCTTGCTCATGGGCACAGGAAGCCACCCATGCCTTTGGGACTGTCCCTGGGCAAGTCTGCAGCAGGGCAACCTAAGTCCAGGCCCTCCTTGCTATGTGCAGCCAGCAGTTGACTCCTTGTTGCTGACATTAAAGAATTAACCAAAAATGTATCTCTGAACATTGGTACTGCCTAAGTAGGAACTCTGAAGACTTCTCTTTATAAACCAGTGTGCAGGTGAACAGTCAGCAATTAACAGCCATCCCTGTTAGCGTGTCTTAAAACGTCCTCAAGACATCTTCAGAATCTTACTTTTTCCACCTTCTCTATTATTGTTCCTTGGGGGGCTTTTAAGAACTGCACTTTGCTTATTGTGGTGACGTATTTGGAGCAAACTGTCATTGTGGTTTCCACAAAACACTTTGATAATAGACCGATATTGCATATCAAATGTTTTCTAACTGCCAATAGCCATTCTGGCAGCAGGTAGAGAAATCATCATAGCTCTGAGCTCGTTCTTTCTCTGAAACATCACGATACTTGTTATATATATTCAAAGTACTACATTTGTGGGTAGAATTAATGCCAGAAAAAAACTCACTTAGCTCTCTCTGGTATTTTAAAACAAAAGTAGCAGTACTCATGGAGTCATCAATGGTTGTCAAAAGCAGGGACACTTGAGTGTTCAACGTTAGAAAAAGACAGGGATGCCTCATTCTACAGCCTGGCGCTGTAGCCCTGTGTGGGTTGGTCAGATGAGGCAGGAATGGGGTGATAATAAGCTCTTTCTACCATGGGGCCTCTGAAGAAAGCTACTATGTTGGCAAAAGCTATCAGATGTCCTTTGAGGAAAGTCAGTGGGATGTGGGAACAAGCTCCACTCCACTTGGGCTTCATATATGTTCACCATGCTAAACCTCGCTGTGGCAAATGGTGTTCTCCTGAGGTCCCAGTGTGATGAGGGAGGCGTAGAGCCCTGCTGTCACTCTTCCCAACCAGCTTAACGAGGTCTGATCCTTCCCATTCCCTAGGAACACTCCGTCTCCAGTGTCTCTCAACAACGTCTCTCCCATCAACTCAATGGGGAACTGTAACAACGGCCCAGTCACCATCCCCCAGCGCATTCACCACATGGCTGCCAGCCACGTCAACATCACTAGCAATGTGTTACGGGGCTACGAACACTGGGACATGGCCGACAAACTGACAAGAGAGAACAAAGGTATGCTCACCTGCTCTCCCCATTGCTTGCAGACCATGGTGGAGTCAACTGTGCTTTGAAGGACTTGAGTTGTCCTCAGTGGCCTTATATTTCTGTCTCTCTGATTTCTAGGGCTTAGATGAGGGAACGGG
This sequence comes from Ceratotherium simum simum, assembly GCF_057802395.1. Lineage (NCBI taxonomy): Eukaryota > Metazoa > Chordata > Mammalia > Perissodactyla > Rhinocerotidae > Ceratotherium > Ceratotherium simum. The sequence goes on along the minus strand of NC_141940.1, from coordinate 6,243,372 downwards.
GGGTTAACTCAGGGCTGACAAAATGACCAATTTTTGCTGAGAGAGTGAAAAAGGCCTGGGATTTAGTTCTCCTTTAAAGTTTAAATTAATCTGAATTGTGATGTGTTGACAAATGACTGTTTCAGATTTTCCCTCTGGTAAGGATCAACACAAAGAAACAGAGGCAAAGGAAAAAAGAATGATTTGCAAATTAATTAAGATCCTATTGGCTTCTGTTTTCAACTTTAATCTTTTTTTTGGAGAGGTGAGGTTAAACTAAGGCCTTATACCTTCGTTATAATCATCAGTTCCAGTGAGTACGTGATCATGTGGCTTGCATTCAGAAGCAAGGACCAAAGCTCAGCTAGTATTTTTCACACACTGACAGCTGGGATGAAGAATCAGGGTCCTGTTCATGGTAACACATGAGGTTTGCTACAAAACAAATGCAAGGAGGACCCTGCTTCACCAGAGTGTCCTTGGCGACTCATGCTGCCATCTGTGACCCTAGCTGTCGTGGAGATGCACAATGAAGCCTCACATCCTAATGAAGGTGGGAAGTAAAAATAAACCACACTTTTGCTCTGGCCATTCATTTGACGTGGCTGATCCTGGCCCAGCAGTCACAGACAGCCCTACTCCAGTCAAGGTGGGGACAGATGTGGGCCTTTCAGAATTAGACTGCAAAGAGGTGACCAGCAGTTTAGACAAGTTAGAAATGTCTGGCCAGGAACAGGGAGGCATTAGCATCCTGCACGGCCCAGGGGCTGCTGCTGGGGCATGATGTGATGCAAATTGCATGGAGTGGGCTTGGGTGCTGCTAGGTCCCAAGCACTGATAGGGCTTTTCTGGAATCAGGTTGGGGCTGCAGGCCACCTAGTTGCAGGTAGCAGTTCCCATGGGCTTGGTCAAAAAGGACTTACTGGGTCTCCTGGCCCAATTCTTCTCCTAAGCCTCAGAGTCCTCAAGGCCCAGGCAGCTGTCCTCTCCTTTCCACTCCAACCCCAGCGTTCTTGCCTGCTTCTCTTCTCTCTGAAAAGCTGCTGCTCTAGTCTCTCCAGCGCCTGATTATGGAATGAGGCCCCTCCTCCTTGCTGCCGCTTCACTACTGCATTGTTGAGTGTGTGGGGAAACAGTCCCATTGGAGTAGGAAGGCTGCAGATTTTGAAATCTGATCCTTTAAGTTTGAATCCTGCCTGGCTCATGCACTGGCTGGGCGACCTCAGGCAAGTTACTTAAATCTGTGTCCTACTTCCTAGCCTCCATCTCTAGGACAGGTACACTAATAATAATAATATGATGATGATGATGATGAAACTACCCAGAAGGATGATAGGAATGGGTTGAATGAAATAATATATGTAAATCCCCTAGCATAAAATATCAGATGCAAGGTAGAAAGCCTACAAACATTTATTCTCTTTCCTTACTCCATATTATTATATATCTATATAACTCAAAGATTCCGTGGCTATCAAAGCACATTCCATAATTTGAGACTTCGACCCTCAACCCAGCTATACACTTACACTGACTCCTGGGACTGTTTGCATGTATTGGTTACATGCGTTTGTGCAGCAATTTCTATATGCCAGGCACTGCACTGTGCGCTTTATCATTTGTTGTCTCATTTATCCCCATTTCGTAGATGAAGAAACTGAGGCTCGGTGAGGTCAAGAAACTCACTCTTGATATCATAGCTCTTACTGTTAGGAGCAGGAATTGAATCTACAACTATCTGATTCCAGAGTCTGAACTCTTAACCAATAGGCTACACTGCCCATCTAGAGAGCAAGATTCATAATGGGTCCTCAGAGACCTTCAGTGAGCTCCTGACCTCAGTTACCTGAGTAATTGGCATTTATTAACTTGTCTACTTTTCTAGGCTTCTGGAAATCCAAAGAGGAAACTGGCCCAGACAACCAGGCCCGTCCGAGGGTTCTAGAAGTGCAAGGGAAGGCATAAGCATCTTAAGACTTGCCTAGTTTTTCTGCCTCCACTACTATCTCATTTTGTATTGGTAACTGGAGGGCAGTTCAATATTTATGGATGTCCTTCATAATTGCATCCATTTTCAAAATCTGTTGAAGTAATTAATTCTAAATTAACCACAGAACCTTCCAGGAGCAACACCGTGGCTGTGCTGATGTTCAAATGAGATGGTGCTAATCTTGTCCCAGCACAGTGTGTCAAGGAGTTGTTAAATTCCTTGCCTAATATTGAATCAAAACAACTCCGTTACTCTACCAAGAGAAAGGAAATGTATCCTGCTAATATTGTCTTCAGGCTTTTCAGTGGACCTAGTTTGGAATCTTCTGTTTGCAGCCTTGAGTTTCACACACTTGTCATTTCTGAACTGCTTAGAGTTGGGCGTTCTTCCCACATCTTTCTTATCCACATAGAAATGGGGAGGGCCAGCCCGGTGGCTTAGCAGTTAAGTGCACGCACTCCGCTACTGGAGGCCCGGGTTCGGATCCCGGGCACGCACCAACGCACCACTTCTCCGCCCATGCTGAGGCTGCGTCCCACATACAGCAACTAGAAGGATGTGCAACTATCACATACAACTATCTACTGGGGCTTTGGGGAAGAAAAAAATGAGGAGGATTGGCAATAGATGTTAGCTCAGAGCCGGTCTTCCTCAGCAAAAAGAGCAGGATTACCATGGATGTTAGCTCAGGGCTGATCTCCCTCACAAAAAAAAAAAAAAAAAAGAAATGGGGAAACTGAGAAGCTTCCCTTTTGCTTGGTAACCTGCATCCCACTGGAGACAACCATGTACTTGTGCCTTTTCCCACCCAATTGTGCAACAGAGATGGGTGAGGTTCGCTCTCCCAGTGGAACGTCTCCACCCCCACCCTGTGCCTGCCCACCCATGCAGCTGCAGATGGCTTATTGCAGAAGATTCTAGTGCTAAAATGGGCCAGTGTGGCTGACGCTGCCCCCTGGCCTTTGGTCTAAAAGCCCTGTTCCCTACCTCCCAGCTGCTTACTTGAAGCAGTTATTAAAATGGTGACCTGAGTATCTAGTTAAGTGTGCCACAGCAGGCTTTGTACAGAATACCCAGGGGACATCCTGGCTCACATTCATTCAACAATGACTAGGTCCTTTAACATTTTCCTTACTATTGTATTACATAAGAAAATATTTTAGATGCCAAAAATAATTTACTCTTTTATCAGCAGAAATTACTTTTATTGCATAGTACAGGTTAGAAAGTATCACATAATCAAATGAAGTTGATACCTAGAGAAGGAGCCCATATGTTATACATAACATGAAGAATAAATGCATTGTTTAGTGAAATACCATCTGCTGGGCAATCAAGCGTGTGTAACCCATGCATGGAAATTGCTTTCCAAGAAGGCAGGAGAGCATCCCAACCACTTTAAGCTAGTCTCCAGTGCCCCCACACACACCAAATTCCTCACCCCCAACCAGCACAGGCGTGATTTCCTCATGGCTGAGGCTGCCTCCTCTGTGGGGAGCTAACGAAGTGCCCTCTCATAACCAAGATGAACGCAGTGTCAGACAAATCCATTCAGATGTGAAAAGGGGACGTCTAGCTAGTTTCTAGACATCAAATAGTTTTCCCCACATACTCCCCACTCCCCCCACAAAGCACACAGTCTAAAGCTCCAGTCACATTGGTTAGCAGTGTGGCCTCAGTTCCGCCCCTTCCCCTAGACAGCTGGAGGGGAATCAGCCCGGCACTCTTACCATCTATGTCCTGGGGGGCGGGGAAAGTTGTTTTGTGACAGATACTTGCAGGTTGTTTTCCTTCCCTAAAGGAATTGCTAATAAGACTTGCCAAGTCAGATGCCTTCTAGACGTTTATTTGGCCTTAGATGCTGATGATTATAATTGCTGTCCAGGTTCACTGGCTGTGTCTACATCATGCTAAGAAAAATCGGTAAACTCAGTTCGTTTAGACAAAATGAAAAGAAAATATTTTCAATTCAATAACACATAGAATGTCAAACAGCCTGATATACTGTAGACCATGTCTCCCTACCATTTTGTGTATAAGAACCCTTTTCTAAATATAAATTTATAGTATAAAAAAATATAAATTCAATATATAATATAAAATAGATTTAAATGCATTTTATTTATAAACATAATTTATGTGTATATTTTAATATATGTAAATATTATATATCTTTATTATATAAATATATAGACAAATATATTTTTATATATAATATATACATATTGTGATATATGTGCGTGTGTATCTCACAAACTTCCACAGGATTGTAATGTACTTTTAGAATCCACTGTCTGAGAAAATACGTAGCTATTTGAAAAAACTTACTATGAATTAACAAATTTAAATGTATTTGTGTTTTATTAATCATAAGAACACTTCAAACATTATTTATGCTGTGGAGTTTTGGGAGCTAACTGAAGATTAAAATAATAGTGCTTGACATACATGTGGAGTTTTGGCCCCCTAGTAGGTGCTCTATAAATTTCTGTTGAATGAATGAATGAACAATGAATAACTTTTCCAATGTCCATGTGGTTTTGTTAAGGCACCTTAAGCAATCTGGTACATATTTCCATGATACCATTTGAAGACCTGACCAAGGTCTGCTCTGACTTTCAGAATTCTTTGGTGATCTGGACACGTTGATGGGGCCTCTGACCCAGCACAGCAGCATGACCAATCTTGTCCGCTACGTTCGCCAGGGACTGTGTTGGCTGCGCATCGATGCCCATTTGTTGTAGTGGGTGCTCCCCCATCTCCAGCATCACCACTCATCACTCTACCTCTACCAGAGCACCAACGGTCACTGGTGGAACTCCACTCATTTGGGAAAGTTCTCTTTGATTATGTTTGTTTTTATGTTTCTTTTGATATCTGTGAAAAACAGAAGTCATTGTAAGTGGACACTACAACTTGAGAACAGTGTGTTTTATTACTTAGTCATTTTTCAGTATTTTATATGCATTTCTCAGATCCCACCATCCTTTTGCTTGATAGAATGACACAGTCCCTACAGTATTGTTTTCAATCCACACTACCCAAAACAAAGAATGGAAAGAACTTGTGATGATAACAGGTTCTTGAGAAATGAAATGCGATGTCTTACATAAAGATATGAGAACTTAGACACAAAGGACCTGCAAAGATTCAAATTTTCAGCAATAGCCATTCCCCAAACTGTACTTTTATGTCCAGAAAAGAAGTTTTTCAGAATCCATTGTTAAACTTTTGTGGTTCCCACAGACTCAATCTTCAGGTGAGAATTTTCATTGTCAAAACCCACTGGTTAGAGGTTGTAGCAACATCATGAACTCAAGAGTGTTAAGAAAATAAACGAGCATAGCAATGCCACTCTTAAGATGATACTATGGCACACAACCAGAGGACTTCTTTTTTAGCATCCCTTTCCTGATTCCCTATTTTTAAAATTTTAATGATGAGAAGGAGTGGCAACATTTATTTTGACAACTTAAAGTTATCAGCTGGCATAAGTATTTTGAACTCCATGATTTGAAGCATAAATTCTCACCTGAGATTCTCTTTGTGTAAAGCTCTCCTTTTCAGGGGCAGTTTAGTGGGTGCGCGCCCTAGTAGCCAAAACGCTACACTCCAGTTTCACAGATAAGAGATAAGAGAGGTCTGGAAAATGTCCAAGGAATTCACACCTCTGCCTCTTTTGCAGTTGGTAGGTGGGGCCATAACTGGCAGGATTTTTTTATTGTATTTTGCTCAAATCTCTGGAAACAAAAGTCAAGTTATCACTACCTAGACGTAATAATATACAGTTTGCTTCCTAGTGGCTTTAAAATCTGGACTTGCCCAATTATTCTCATTCTCTATTTTACAGGGTTTCTTTTTTTCTTCTTCTTCTTTCTTTTTTCTTTCTTTTCTTTTCCTTTTTTTTGGCTCATTAGCTTTTGACTGAAATACAATCAACGATTTTATTCAAGTCTGTATTAGCATGAATCATTTCAATGAAAATTCCAAAGAAAACTCCAAACTCTCTACATAGTATCTAGCCTTTTAACAAACAATGAGTCTTGGGGTAATGCTTCACCCTAGGGTGCTTTGAAAAAGCCCTGAAGATTGGGAACAGTTCACCTAATTTGGAGGCATTTCCACGTCAGTTGCGACTATCCCCACCCCTTATGATCCTCTACATTCATTTTATGTCCCTAAACATCACAATGTAAATATCATCTTTGATATTCCAGCTCACCAGAAGAATCTCCCACATGTAGTCAACACTATCCACACATTAGTTCCTTGTAATTACCTGCCAGTATTTAATTCCACATAGCCTTTAATCTGCTGAGTTATTGAATTCTGTTCACTGAGTCATGACGAGATAAATAATAGATATATGCACATGAAAGATGCAAACTTGTATGATTTTTAAAGCAAGTCATGCAAGTCTGTAATAGGAACAGCAAGGGATCACTCTGCACTTTCATTGTCAAGGTTAGATATATCACCAGTTGCAAAAGAGCCAGACCAGCTCCGCTCTGGTCATCTTTGAGTTTAAGGCCCTTTGTTGTATAATAAGGTTGTGGAAGTTGTACTCCAATGGCTGAGGCCAAGCTGTTAAGATGACTGCGGGGAGCATCCCAGCAGCTGACCCAGCACTTTTTATGCTCCCAGTGTGGTTGAGCTTTACGTTCGCAGTCTCAGCAACAACACTCACACAAGCAGACACACATACAGATAAGTGAAACTTGAGAGAATCTTTTCTGAGCCTCTTAAATGAGGAAAATGATAATATGAAAGACTCTGAACACCCAAGGAGGGTGTCACATATAAAAATTAAGCTGATGGCTTTGCAGTGATTCAAGTTCTCAGTTTGTTTTCCATGGCTTACCAGGTAGAGTGTCTGACTATTACTATATAATGAAGCCCACTGGCTTGACTTGTAAGTTCAACCTAGACCACAATCCTAGACCATCATGGATTTAGGAGTAGATTCTTCTTGAAATTCAATCTCCAGAAACTAGACATTAGAATGCTAGGGGCAGTTTCCCAGGGAAACAAGCATGTTGCCTCATGGATGAAAGACTTGCAGCTCTAGTTTCAGCGAGTCATTACATCTACTTTACATACAACAGAGAGGCAGCAGAGAAGCCTGTTGCCTGATGTCACCTCTGGTGGCTGAGTGTAAAGTGTGTGCCAAGTCAGCAGCATGATTATCAAATCTGACAGTCGAGCTCAGGATCACCACCTGATTATTTAGTAGACCCATTTGTAAAGCAGCTTAGAAACCAATTAAACATGGAGGATGAATTGCCTTCCTATCCCTGGAGATGAGACGTCTTTTGGTTTCATGATTAAGGATTGTTGCTGTTTTCTAGGCACTCTATCCATCACATTGTAAATGGTGATGTGTGTCGTAGGTGTGCAGCTATTTGAAGGATTGAGATATTTTGTCAAGTAAATATCTTCAGTGTACCAGTTTGTGGGAGGGATACAAGACACGTGGATGGCAGTGAGAGATCCTGCCTTGAGACCTTGACGGAGGCGTGGTGAGACACATCCCAATAAGCACATGGAGGTAGGGTAATGGGCAGAGTAACGGGCAGCTCCACCTGAGCAAGTACACAGAAGGATCTCAGCCCTGCAACGTGACCCAGGTAGGGCCACCACTATGCCTTCCTTTGTCACCCAAGCTCCAACCACAGAGAGTTTGACAAATTTGTGTTATGGTGTTGGCTTGGCTTTGTATTTTTAATTAACTTTGGATTTTTTAGTGGTTTTGTCATATTACTGTCTGAGTTGGGTAGGTAGGATTAATTTGAAAAGAGTATACTAGTGTGGCCTCGGGGTAGAATTTAGCCGTAAGCATGTTGTTAGCCAGCCTGTAGACTGTTAATTGCTTAATAATCTCATTGGGAAAATACTAGTAGTTTTACATTTGGATGACATAATTGGAAAAGCAGATTAGCTGCTGCTAACTTTGAAAAGACTTGAGGTCGGGATGCCATTTTTCCATGTCATGACATAAAAAGATGCAAATCTTCAGTCACTAACCAAGTTACTTAAATTAGAAGACATTAGCTAAAAGGTGTTTTGTTGAGTTTCCAAATGGATGGGTTTTCATTTGGACATCACATCACTAAATGCGTTGGATTGGGTCTGCTTTGGAAAGATACTTGTTTTATCGTATTTTTCCCAAAGCTATCTAATTCAGATTTTGTTTTATTCAAATTTGCATCCTAGAGGTTGAAGTTGGAGTATGAAGTTGGAAAGCATTTTTGAAGGCAGAATCGATTTAGCTGTGAGTGAAGCTCTCACGTACTTCTCAACAGACATGATAAATTCACCTGCATGAGTTGGCAGGTGGGAGAACCAAACTGGATCACTGGGTAGGACTACTCAGTAAGGCAATGAACTGCTTGCTTAGAGAAGCATCACTATCCCCATTGAGAAAATGTGTGGCGAGATGCTATAGCTACACAATGTCAAATGAATGGGTCGATTCAGTGCCCCCAAATTCAATTCTGTGGGGAAAACATTGAGCCAGTTGTCACTGCTCTGTTATGTGACTGGCAGACTAAATTCTTCTTCTTCGTCATCGTTGTTGTTGTTCTTTCTCATTTCCACTCGCACAGCCTTATTCTCATAATTAAACTCGGATTCATTTTCTCTTTGGTGTTAGCAAACTCCAACAACAGAAATGGCATCTGTGTATTGATAATCAGCAGTTACCCTGGCAGGAGGCTAATCAGATAGGCTGGGTTCAGACATCAATCGTACCATCTGATATTTTTGGGGAAAGAAAAAGTATTAATTCCCTTTCCATTCTACTTCTCATAAATCTAGAAGCCCTCTTTACCAAGAGCATCACATTTTCCTCTGTAATCCATCGACTCAAAAGAAAGTTGCATTGAGGGGTGGGCTGAGAGGGGTGGGGGTGGGGGTTGGGGGGTGGAGGGTAGGGAAAGCCCTTCCAGGCCAGGCTGCAGTTCTCGCCCCTTTCTGCTTCTGACATGAGATGTTAATGAATCATTCACCAGGCTCACATTGGGTTAGGGGACACTGAACTGCTTTTCTGATCCATGATCAATCATCGTTCTTCTAAGAGATTGGAGCTTTGCTGTTTCATTAACTGTGCAGTGTAGACTAATGGTGTTTAATAAAAATCATTCAAAATTTCAAACTCTTTTGCCAGTGACCTCAATTTTGTTGGCTCTTTGATTTGTACCAGACTTTGAGGAGGGAAGGGGGAAGCAAAGGAAGCCTGTTACCAGGCCCCTGGCAGGAAGCTGCAGTTGCAAACCCAGTGCCTGCCAGCACTTGCTGGTGAGCAGCAGCATGCAGGCCAGCTGTGGGAAACCTCCTGAAGAATGCCCCAGTGGATGCTTTCAGCTGGAGAGAGCTTGCTCCTACTGAGGGACTCATTGTTCTCAAGCCTCTGCAGCAGGAAGCCAGCTGCCATAGCTGGAGCTTAATAAGAATTGCAAATACTTTACCTATTTGGTTTTGGCCTGCATCACTCCTGTGGCTACCAAATAGGAGAAGTGTCTCTGAGGGTAGAGCCCAGCAGGGTGATAATGGATAGCCAAATGCATCCCTGAGGCTCATGCCCTTCTGTGGTTCTGCAGTACTTGTGAAATCAGTGGAAGAGGAGCCCCTGGGCAGGAAGCAGAATGGGAGAAACCCCCAAAGAGGCTGAGTTGGTGCCATGTTGCCCAGATGAAGAGCTAGCTTCTGTTTTGGTCAGCTTGGCATGCAACCAGTGGTGTACCCGTAAAATGTTTAACAACCAGCTCTCTGAGAATAGAAAGCACTTGATTTGTAGCATTTGCCAATTTCCATGGTATAAATACTCCCACCATGGCTAATTTCAAGCTACTAATTATGATGTCACTGAACACAGAGTTGGATAGAGATGCACACAAAGTTGGAAGACTGGGCAAGCCAGCTCCAACATACTACTTGAATGCAACCAGTCAAAGAGGGTTTGGATTTCACGTTTATGTTAATGTGGACACACACACTCATGTGCGTGCACACACATACACTTCAATGATAAACTATTACATCATTTTTAAATATAAATCAATTCTCTATGAATGTAGATAGCTGATGATGAGGCCCTAGAGGTATGGGTTTTAAGCAGGAGATAGCTGAAAAGAATGAAGCCCTCTTGAGCCCAAATGGATCAGTGGGGGTAGTTTGGTCATCTCTACATCTCGAAGGTAAAATGGAAGTGAGATAAGCACTTAGAAAACCCTCAAGATTGGTTTAAAATAAGGATAGGTAAGTGTAATTTTATTATTATTGTATTTTTAAATGTCCAAGTGGTATTTCTAACTTGTAAATGTAACTTGGATAAATTATTTACTATTGCTCCTTCTAATGACAGCCTTTGTATTATTAGGAAACATTAGGGTCTCTATCCAAAATGTATTGTGTTTTCTCGTAATATGGAAACTCAGTAATTCTCCCATCTCCTCATTGTTGTTCAAAAGGTTTTTACGTTATTAGGGATCGAAGTTATTATTTAACATGTGTTTTTAGTTAAAAGTATCTACTTACTGTCCTAGCTCTGAATTCAAACCAGAATGTCTCCTGTATCAATTACACGATTAATATTCAGAAATGAGCATCCAAATGAAAATAATTCCCTTTACTACCCAATATAAAGAAAACCAAGGTCGCTAAGAAGAAGGCATAAACTTTAGTATATTTTATAAGAGAATGAGGTTTTCGTTAAAGACACACACACACATTTTTATTAGAACTTCTCATCATAAATTATGCTGAGAGTAGAATAGAAAGTCTCAAAGTCCCTGTTCTCCTGGTCCTATGCATCTTCTGCAGTTAATAAGAGGTTTGTATCTGGAAAGGTTGAAGAACTTGCCCTAAAATCCTATTTTTCTTTAAATATTTCCATGTTCTGTTCGAGCCTGTGTCCACGGTCGAATGTTAGCCCTGGAGGAGACCCATGTCATATTCTTTCTTTCTGGCCTGTCTTTCTTTTGCCTCCACAGTCCTTTCTGTGGCCAGCACAATAACAGGGTTTGGGGGGCTCTTCTACCCCTCGTGGTATTGCTGTAATGTTTTTCCTGACTGGAGAATGGCACATGTGGGTCTGGTTTAATTGACATTACACTCACACAGGGACTCGCAGTCCCCCTAGGCAATGGACCAGTTTGCATGGATACAGAGAGCTAGAAATGTGTTCATTATCATCTGGTGATTCACTATTTCAAAACCATCCTCACTAATCAATCATATTCACCCACAAATGTTACAAATGAGATTGATTCTATCTCAAGACAATTTGTCAAATAGTTTTCTTCCTGGATGATTCTACTCTGGATATTTTAGTAAGAGAAATGTCTGAGATGAAATCTCTCACATTTATTCAAGTCTACAAATTGCTGTTTTTATTCCTATTTTCATCAGAGTAGGGCTGCTGAAGATTGTTTGAGGTAGTTTTGTCTTCAGATAAAATTAATATGTCAAAAGTGAGCCCAGTAGAGAGACCAGGCTCAGATACCATGCTTCTTGGGATCAGAAGATACTTAAAATTCTTCCCCTTGGCACAGTTGGTTAGTTGAGTGACAAATTCTTAGGATCCTCCAAAGAAGAGACTGGTTTCTTTTCTGTTCTTGTGGTTGTGGCTGTGGCTGTAGTTGTTGTTGTTACTTGTTTCTCTCTATCTGTCTCTCTCTCTCTTTGCCTCTGGCTTTCACTTTCCTGCTCGGGCTCTTTCTCTCTCTAAACAAATGAATAGTTGAATTAAATGTGAGCTTCTGAATTGTACTTGTTCATGCTTTTAAGACATAACAGATTAACAAAAATAGATGTGTTCTGATTTAAAACATGCCATCTGGAAAGGCATGCTGTATTATGAAACCATGATATTATAATAACTGCATTATTACATGGCAGTATAAATATTAGTCTGTTGAATTCATTTGTCCAATTGTATAACTTTGTGGAGCAGTGTTTTGATCTTTACAACATAATTTTGGAGCAAGTGGAGTGGTTGCAGGCAGATGAGACAGTTTATATCAGGATTTTTCAATGAATTTTAGTTGGAGGCCTGGCAGTGGCAAACATCTTCAGATGTTGCTGTAACTATTATAAATATGAAGAACAAATTTCTGTTCAAGAAATTTCCCAGAACACTTGAGTCAGGGTGTTTTCTTAGAGTCATCTTTTTCCTTTTTTGTTCCTTTCTTTTTCCTTTTATTTTTTTTGGAGGGGTTTGTTATTATTGACTGAAGAAATATTTTCATTGATTGCAATGTATATTTCTTCTCTTTCTCTCTCACTCTTTCTCTCTCTCTGCCTCTTACATTAAAATACTGAAATGTGGAGTCTTTGGTAAATCTGCTTTAGACCAGTCTATAGGACAGGAATGAAATCCAAATCTAAGCAAATATTGATGGGTTTTCAAAGAGGAACCAACCCTACATGTTTTGTGGGCCCTTCCATACCCCACACTGACAAATGGTAAGAAGGACAGAGGTAGTTTTTGTGGAGGAGCACTTTTATAATATCCTCTGTGTCTTAATGCGGTTTAACAAATGACTCCACCCATTTTTCCAGTAAGTCATTGACTGACACTTGAAAAATACCCCTGAGACTAGCCAGGGGTGTCTTCTGCCTGGTCTACATGTGTGTTTGCTTTGTATCTAAGAGGCACATTAGTGTCTTGTGCACTCATTTGAAGTATTTCCTAACATTCCCATTAGCCTGTATATAAGAACCAGAAAAATAATCCCAACATGTTGTAAATGAAGATGTGACTCTATAAACCTTTCTCTTGTTCTTGAAAAAAAGAAGACATTTTCATGCATATTTTAAACAGAAACTTTGTATATTTAAGTGTCATGGAAAATATTTATTGAGTAACCAGGATACAAACGGGAATTTAATTGTCATCATATGCTTTGTGTGTGGGGGTGCTCACCAACACCGTGTCACTGGACCATTTGGCAGGCCATAACTGCAGAAATAGGACACGTTGCCTGTGTGTGTGTATGTGTGTGTGTGCATGTGTTACATGTCTGGCTTGTTGTTCTTCATGGGATTTTAGCTTTCCCTTCTTGAAAAACATTCTTTTATAGTTCCAGGAGGCAATGGCTACATTGCTATATGAAGGCAGTGATTTGAAATGAAAACTCCTTTCCTCTTGGAAGCTTTTATCATAATATTATGGTTCAACCACGTGCATTCCATTGGCCTTTGTGAGCAAAGAGGCTCTGTTCAAATCCAACTGAGTTTCCAAGAGATACCTGTATGTCAAGAAGCATGGGAGGGAAGATGGAGGCCACCTCAGCTGCAACGTATGAGCTGAGTTGAGCCCTCAGGGTTGGTGTGAGCTTGACTTGAACTGCAGCTCAAATCTCTGAGGCCAATGTTCTGACCTGGGCTCCCTCCACATCAGCAAATGAGCAGAACCATCAGAAATAGCCTGGCCTGGTTCCTGAGAAGCAAACTTCCTGAGGCCCTGCCCCCAGGGGAAGACTCTTTTCCACATTGGTGGCATCCCAGGTGGCCATTGAAATGCCGTGATAATTCATAAAGTACCCCCTTTGTTTTGCCATTATCCAATTAGTCTTTGGAACCACTTTTTCTTGGGTGCAGATTTCCAATATTCATACTCATTGCAGATTCACCGTCACTATTCTTAACAAGCATGCTCGTCTCACCAGAATTTCCGTAAGTTCAGATGTTCTGTATAGACCAAGGTAACTCTTCTAACATCAAGCAATGAATGAAATGGTATCTGGTTCCTAAAACCTGGTTTCATGTGCTTTATATGTATAAAACTGTATCTGCCTGTGTTGCTTTGCATTTCAAATGTGTGGCGCACAAGCATTTTGTTGGTGCTTTGTTCTCAGTACAGTAACTCTGTGTACAAACATTTTAATGTAGTTTTGTTGTTTTCCAAAATGATGTCTCTGTAAAAATGATATTGGCTGAGCTGGTGCATTGGTTTCTCTCATAGAGGCATTAACTATACTGCCAATGCATTGAATTATTTAAAAATGCAAAATAAAATTTTTATGAAAATCTCATTATAGACATGTAGATTATTCTGCTTACAGACTTTCTGGCCATAGGTACCTTGTTCGCACCCCCTTTGCATTATAATACATAGTCAACGCTCCTACCTACCTTAACAGCTCTAAAACTGAAGGCCATAAAGAAAATAAGTCACAAAGCCAATTCATTTTATAAGAGAGACCCTTGGACCATCATTCTAAGCCCATTTAAGAGAAAATTGTCAAATATTTAATGATCTGGATTCCTAGCACACAGCACAAAGAAGATCACAAAGTATAAAGTCATAACTGTAGTAGTTGCTGAGAGAGGAGACAGAAGAAATTACGAAACTAGACTAAAAACTTAAAAGCACAGCCAACTGTGGCCATTTACCACAGGGGCATGCAGCTACTGGCCGGGGAGGGCAGCCTAAGCAATAATTTTAGGTCACAGTAATGATTTAAAGTCTTCAGGGAAAGATTAAGTTATCTTAAGTATATCTTTTTTACTAAGGCAAAAGAGCATGCCATATATTTTAGAATTATTTCCTTCAAAATGTTAAACATTTTCCAGACAGTGAAAGAGGAGGTTTCAGGAATCTGGAAATTTCGCTTATATGGAATATATTCTCCGGCCATGCGTAGGGAGAAATTGCAGTGCTAAGACACTATACAGCACAAAACACTTGTAAATAACAACATTAACAATCAGCTCAGCTGATTTTCCTGTGAACAAATGAACTACATTTGGCTTGGCCCGATATTTTGACACTGCATAATCATAGTCCAAGCGTGAAAACTAATGTAGATAAATATGGTTGAAACTGATGGTTGTAACACTGTCACTAATAATTTCAAATCCTCTCCAAAATTTGAAGCCTACAATATTGGTAAATATGAACGTTTTTCTTATGAGATAATGAACAAATATTTGATCTGAGTAAATAGAGCTAAATCAATTATAAATTTATTCTCAAGCAAACAAGTTGTTTTCTACTTCTCTCAAAAACCAGATGCCATAAATTATGATCATGCCTAGGTAAAAGTGTGTATGCGTGCGGAGAAGAATTGGGAAGAAATATGCAGAATGACATTTTTAAAAATTAGAGTGCTGGGATTATGCTAATTGATCATCTTATGCAGCACTTACTATGTACCAGGCACTGTTCTAGCACTTCCTTAATATATTAACTTATGTAATCCTCCTATCTATGAGATAGGTACTATTATATCCCTCTTCTATAGATGACAAAACAGAGGCACAGAGAGGTTAAGCAGCTTCCCTAAGGTTACACAGCCAGGATTCAGACAGTGTGGCCCCAAAGACCTTGAGCTTAACCACTACCCTCTACCGCTTCTCACTATGTGCATAATGCTATTGCTGCTATAGCATCGTTTCATTCTAGAAACGAAAGTAAAGAAGGGCCCTGAGCCCTCAGGGAGGGATGTCCTCTTGATCCTTCTAGAGGACTCTAAAGGGAAGGCATTGGGCCAGCCTTCCAGAAATGCCTCTTTCAGTGAGGGCTGAGAGCAGGGCCCAAGTGGAATCAGCAACTCAGGAAAGGTGAGGTTGGACCCCTTATTAGCAAATAGAAGAGATTCCACCACCTTCTCGGCCCAGCCAGACACTTCAGCAGGGGTGATGGTCAGGCCTTGGATTGGCAGAGCTTTAAATCAGTTCACTTCGAAGACAGGTCCAGTGTGGCTTAACTCCTTGTCTCTGACATACAGACACTGGTTCAGAAGGGAAGCAGAGCATTCCAGGGGAGAGAGTGCCTTGGGCTTTGAGGCAGGATTTTAGAGCAGGCTCTTGCTGCCTGACTTAAAGGAAACACTTAACCTTTCAGTGCCCCATTTCCTTCCTCTACAAAATGGAGTTGATAATATCAGTCTTCTCTCTGCTTCCCAGAGATGAGCAAGATGTCATAAAGACCAGTATTTCTCATCCTATATCCTCTCTTGGCAACTATGAGGAATGTGTTGCCCCAAATAATTTCCCCTGACGTACTGCCATTATCAGGGCCAACAGTCTTTATCCTCTGAGGGTGTTAAAGTAGTGAGGACAACTTCAAGTTTGCACTGCCAGCAGGGGATTTGCCACAAGGGGGTAGGCGGTGGCAGAGTGTACCACACGGAGGCCTAGGAGTGCACTGAGCCTCATGCTTTGGACAGAGAACGTGTTCAGCTTTGTGAGTTTCACCAGGAAACACATTTTGGGCTTGGGTGGGCTATTTTTTCCCCCTCCTCACTTTTTTAGAAAAGGAAATAAAATAGTAAAACATTTAGCTGTGATATAAGAGGGATCTATGTAATTTGTTAAGGGGGATTTTGCCCCCACTTTTCAGGTATAGTCATTAGAAATTGACATGCATTCTCAGGGCCCTTTGCAACCGTGAACAGTTATGTCCAGATTGTGAGCTGGGGGCTATTGGGACTGACAGTCACAGGACCTAGTATGTTAGTTCAGGAGGTGAATGGGGTCCAGGAAATGACCTTCAAGCCCTGTCTTTCCAGCCCTGTGACTCTCCACCCTTCATCCTACCCACCTTCTTGAGGGTGATGGGGGAAAGATTTTGAGAGTAAAGAGGGAACAGGAGATAATGTGCTTCTAGTGCTCTAGAGAAAACATCCCACAGGAATCCAAGCTCAGAGTATTCTTCTCCAGGGAAGAGATTTCCTTTCACGCTTTTGTAACTCTCCAGGAACCTCCCAGTTAGCTCAAACCACAATTCACTTGAACTTACTGTCGTTTCACAAATAAGAGAGGTCCTGCAGCAGGCCAGAGATGTGATGGAAAACCCAAGAGGAGGGATGCATCTCTCTGGAAACATTATCTTGGGCAGGGCTGGACTTGGGCAGAGGATGATGGTGGTGAGCTGAGATTCTCCCAGAATTCTCAACTCTCTGGACATAGCATAACCCAGGGAGCAGGGAGGAAGCTTCCCTCACAGAGGTTCATTTAGAAAGACCCTCCGCAAACTCTAGTTGGTTGCAGCATTTGCAGGACAGAAAACTCCAGACGAAGCAGAGGGGGCAAGCTTTCCAACAGTCTCCTGATGTTATACAAATGGTAAATGATGGACTCTATGCATTGGCCCCATGCTGTTTACTTTTTCACAGTAGGCCAGAACCAGTTAGCTCAAAAGCCTGCTAGCAAAAACCTCAAAACTTTACACATCCATTTGTTTTAAATAGAGCCCAAACAAGCAGATTTTTACCCATTTGGAGCCTGCCTGCTTTGCATTCCCCATGAAACTTTGCCCAACATCTGCTAGCCATAGATAAGGTAAACTCTGGGGCTATAAAGACCCCAAGCCACTGCTGCCCCTCAGAGCTGTCCGGCTCAGCAACTCCCCACAATGCTGCTGAGCACCATCACCAAGTCACTTAAGGCAACTCTCTGATCCCCTCTTCCCTGGAATTCTCTTCCTCTTCTGGGTGGAGGCCCCTGGGTCTCATCCTTTGAGGCACACCTCTACCCCCACCTGCAAACCTGCCAAAGTGTCATCCAAATAAAGCTTGTTATGTGCTACTGCCACCTTGTGGTCATATCTTTTCCCTCCAGCAGCCCCCAAGTACTTGGAACTCACTACACCCAGGCACAAAACAGGCCCTGAAGGATCCACTGATAGGGAGTGGTGGCAGGATCCATTTGGTGTCCCCTCCTGGAAGCCCCCAAGCACCCCGGACACCCCATAAACTGGGCCAAGTCTAGGCCTCGACTCACTGAACAAGTCCTGTGATAGCCACCAAACACACTAAAGCAAATCCTCATTGGGAAAGAGCCAGCTCCCCCAAGGTTCTCCTAGGGCCCCATTGTCACTCAGGCCAGCTTCTGCCCTACTGGCTGCCTCACCAGCCCCCACACACCAACCAGCTGGGTATCCAGCCTCTGCCCTTGCTCTGGACATAAGGCCCAATTCATCTCTCACCCTCTGACACGGAGCCCCTCAACCTTGGCTGAGCTCAATATCTTACCAATTCTTGGGGCCACTCCCAGCAAGTCTGATCTAGTTGATTTGGGGACTGCTCTCCCACCCTCCCACCCCCATCCCCCCAGGTGGGGGTAGTTGCTAAAGCTTTCCAGGTGATTCCAATCTGCAGTCAGGATTAAGAATCATTTTTTCTAGCCAAAACTCCTCCAGCTCGGGCTGTGCCCCATATCTCACCCCAGCTCCCACTCAGTCTGGCATTGGTGGACTGGATCCTGGTGTATGGCTGAGTTTCTGGGCCCATCTGGCAGGGCATCAAAGGTTATTCAAAAACCAGCAGACATTTGGGCTTGGGACCGCCTATCTAGACCCTATGGTGTCCTCCTGGGATCCCTGAATATTCTTAAAATCCCTGGGGAATCTGTTACCAAGAGAAATAGTCATCCGCAAATAGTTACTAACCCAACTGTCAAGTGTAAATTGTACCCCTTTATGAGTTAAGACATGCCTTAGAGTATAACCTTTAGTCGGGGGCAAACAGGAGGCCTCGGTTGGCATCTGAGCTCTGCATGAACTCCCTGGTGACTATTGCTTTTCTGGACCTCAGTGTCCCATCAGTACAATGAGAATGACAACAGCTTTGCTTGATGCCCAGTGGAAACAAGGATTCGGGCATGGCATGCAATCCCTAACAGAGGGCCTAATATGGGACCTTGGCTGGTTCTTCTCCCTAGGGACGGAGGACACTTAAAGTGTGTCCTCCTCTTCTGCCGATCCTCCCCCAAAGTCTGAGGCATCACCCAAAGAACCTTCTGAAAGCAGACACTTTCTTTTAAGCTTCTGTTTCATCCTAACACTTTTGTGTAGTTTGCATTATATTCCATAAGACTCCATGGATTCTATATATTAATATAATAATTACCTTTTTCACTCTAAAATTTTTAAATTCATGCTCCACGTAGATGTTCCTTGCTTATTCATGGCTCAGCAAACTCTCACCATATTTCCTTGACCTGGATACCCTCTAAGGTCCTTTCTAGTTCAAAGGCACTATAAATTTACGTCGGAAAGTAGCTCTCAAATCTGGCCCTTTCACTTCATCACCCTGGCCACTGCCTCAGTTGAAGTTCTGATTGTCATCATGTGGACAACCTCAACAGTGTCCCAACTAGCCTCCCTTAGGTTGTTGGCAGAACTCATTTCTTTGCAGCTATAGAACTGATGTTATTTTGCTTCATCAAGGCTAGCAAGAGAGGGAATCTGTCCTCTAGACCCTCTTCTAAAGGACTCACCTGATTAGGTCAGGCTCACCCAGGATAATCTCCATTCTTATTAATCAAATCAATACTGATTAGGGGCCTTAATTACTTCTGAAAAATCTGGGCGCCTTTTCCATGTAATGTAGCCTAATCACACAACTGACATTCATTCTATTCACAGGTCCTGCTCACACTCAAGGGAACTTACACAGGGCATGTACACGGGCGATGGGAATCTTGGGGGCCATCTTAGAATTCTGCCCACCGCATGCCTCTTAGGCACCAGAAGACTTCACCTCCTACTTAGCAGACTTTTCCCCCTCCCCATAATCTCTGGATCAGTGGACCTAGAGCTTCTTGAACTGTGGCCCTGCCACTAACATAGTCCTTTTATCCTTGCCTTAGTTTCTCCAAGCAGAAAATTATTCAAGCAATTCTTACTGTGTGCTGCTTAGGGGAGCATAATAAATTAGTGAATTAATTGTGTTAAGCTCATTAGTCAGATGAAAGGTGCTATCAAAATGCAAATTATTATTATTTTGAAATCTTGTGGCTGTCATTACAAAGTTTGCACTTAGTTATTAGACACTGTGCCTTTGCCATCTATCAGCCCCCAGTTCAATAACAACGCTCGTATGTTGCTTCAAACCATTAATTTGAAAATAACCACCTTGGTGCTCATGATAGGTGCTGATGGGGAATTATCTGCCCTGGGAACTTGCCAGCAAGAATTATAAAAAAGAGATTTGCATTAGCTGAATCTCAAAGAGGAGAACCAATCAGAAAGCAGGAGGAACATATTCCCACTGGTTGCCTCTCTTGCCTTCCAGGGACTGCAGAATGATATGGTGGGCTGGCTCACAGCATCGCCCACAGCCCCAAGGGGCCTGGGCATCCTGATGGGCGGGATACAGCCCAACAGCTCTTTCCTTTTAACGGCAGCTGCAGCTGCCCCAAGATGATTTGGGGCTTCCTGCTCCAGGGGCCTGCGAGGGGCAACTTCCCTTCCTGGTCCCCGCTTCCCAGGTCCTCCTGGAAGATGAGCCCAGCTCCCCAGATAGCATTAGACTCTCCAAGGGACCAAGCCTTATTCCTCTGAGCCTCCCTCTCGAGTCACTGCATTCTTCTGTCCCTTCCCTTGGGCTATGCATACCCTCCTGAGCTGTTTCTTCACAATGTCCTCCCCCCACATGTTGGTCATATGAGATTTCTGTTCCATTGGCTTAGCCTTTATCCCTTAGGGAAGCCTCCGCTCCATCCACAGCCCCACATAGTCCTCCTGAGTGCCTTCTCCTCTGATCACTCCCCAAGGCCCAGCCCAGCCTCTGCCTCCATAGCCCACTGTGGAAGTTAATGGATAAACAGCAGGAGAGAGGATTGAGTGGGTGGGAAGGGAAAGAAAAGCGGTCTTGACCTAGAGACACTCAAGCCTGAGGCCTCATGTCTGGTCCCATACCTTTTCATTAGTCCAGCCCTCCACCAGCTGCAAGAGAGCCCTATGCAGCCATTGGTGACAAGGCTGTGCAGCTCAGCCACAATCTTCACAAGGACAGGGTGACTGGATTTGAATGTGCAGGGTTGCAGGAGTAAGCTGGGAATGGACCTGTTATTCTCCTCAGCTCTGACCTGCAAAATAATTCTAAATGGTTGCCGTTAAGGCATCCGAGGAATTTCTGCCCCTGGGTCAGTGGCCTGTAGTGATGGATTGGATTGTGTCTCCCCTAAAATGCATATGTTGGAGTCCTAAACCCCAGTACCTCGGAGTGTGACCTTATTTGGAGACAGAGTCTTTACAGAAGTAATCAAGTTAAAATGGGGTCATAAGGTGGGCACTAATCTAATATGATTGGTGTCCTTACAAAAAGGGGAAATTTGGAGACAAGACTCTCCTACAGGGAGAATGCCATGTGAACAAGAAGACAGCTATCTACAAGCAAAGAAGAGAGGCCTTCAACAGATCCTTCCTTCCTTCACAGCGCTCAGAAGCAACCAACCCTGCCAACACCTTGATCTTGAACTTCTGGCCTCCAGAACTGTGAGACAATACATTTCCATTGTTTAAGCCACCCAGTCTGTGGAACTTTGTTATGGCAGCCCTAGCAAATGAATATACCTGTCCTCGTCCATTCATTCAGTATATAGTCATTATATGCACAGTATGGGGTTCTGCGAGCTCACAGGGGGCAACACCAGACACTCTCCTGCCCTCATGGAGCTTATGGGCCAGTGGGAGAGAGAGCCATTCAGCAGATAATCACACAAATAAATGTGAAATTGCAATGAAGGTGAATACTGTGAAGAAAAATTGCCTGGTGCTGTAAGAGCCTGTAATGGGGGTGTGGCAAGTCAAGGAAGGCGTCACTGGGGAGGTGGCAATTGAGCTGAAATCTGAGAGTAGACAAGGAAGAGAGGGAAGAGGACTTCAGGCCTAGAAAGCAGCAGGTGCAAAGGCCCTGTGTTCAGAGTCCCAGATGGCTCTCAAACATGCCCATCAGCCTCACAGCCCATGCAACAGTGCCATTTAGCCCTTGTTAGCTCTGGGAGGACCCCTCCAAAGGACCCTCACTGGAGTGTACCCATCGCCAGGGGAGAGAGAATTCAGATGAGAAAAAATCCTGGGAGTTAAGGCAAGAACAGCATGCCCACAGACTATTTCAGTTCTCAGCTCCCTGAGGCCATGAGACATGAACTAACGATGGCAGAGGTGTTGCATGGCAGAGCCATGAAGAGGCTGACCTTGGCATGAAACACCACTCTGCTGCCTACCAGCCAAGTCATCTCAAACATGTCACTTAACCTTTCCAAGTCTCGATTTTCTCATCTGTAAAATGGGGATAATAAAAATGCCTCCCATGATTGAACCTATCTAAAGTATACAGCACTGGGGAAATACTCAATAATAAGTACTATTATTATTAACATCACGACTCTACCCCACCCCTCCTGCCACACTCACATTTGGTATTGGTATTTTTTCTGGAAATGGAGTATGGCAGATAGACCTTAACCATAAGCGTAAAAGTCCTTAGATTCATAGCAGACTACAGGTGGTGCAGCATGACAAGGCAGGTCAAGCAAGTTGGGCCCTGGGGAGAAGGCACCTCCCATCAGGGCAAAGGCCAGTGGGACGAGGATGTAGTAGCCAAGAGGAGGAGGCAGGGCTAGGCTCCCTCCCCAGGGCACCAGGGAGCCACTCCCTAGACATGTCCTCGACCCAAACTGGTCTTGGCCTACCACCTCTGGCCATGTGGCTGTATTTCCTTCCTGCTTTTCAGGGACTAGAATTTATGGCTCAGCAAACTCTGACTTCTTTGTAGTGGAACCATTGTGTTTGTTAGCATAATCATTTCTCAGAAAGGATGTCAATAAAGGCTGGGGAGTGAAACACAAAACCCCCCACAACCCCAATTGCTAAATAATTTCTGGAATGAGTTGTCAGGAACCTCTTATTTACTGATTTTGTGCATTTCATTTATTTCTGGCACGGGGCCAACGTTCCTGACAGTTAAGATTTATTGATTTAATTGCCTAGGGTAACCATGCAATAAAATCATCTCAAAGATAAATTTTCATGGCACTGTGCAGCATGGAGGTAATTTTTCAAATGCTACGGCTATATTTCTGCAGGTTACAGGTGCAAAATTTGCTTAAAGCAGGGATGTCTCATTATTGCAGCTCAGAAACACTGGGGGCCAGCTCTTTGGTGGCAATTTTTTAGAGCGAGAAAGAGCAAGTAAGATAGACAGAAAGAGAGAGAAAGGAGAGTGGAGAAAGAGAGAGGGAGAAGAAAACATAGTCCTTTCAGGAAAGACATGATATTTCCTTAATTGGTTCATATATTCAATGCCCATGAGAAAGTGGGGCTTCATTTTAATTAGGAGTGGGCCTGGAGGTTATTTACAGTGTTCTGAGGAATCATTTGTTTCCAGCTGTGCGACGCCTTGTACCGCATGAACCTCACAAGGTAAGATGATTGCCATTTGTGACATTCGTGTTTATTGCTTCTTTAGATCTTTTTATTTACCCTGTTAAAGTGCTCATTATGGCTCCTAATAACCGGTAAATGAAGAACCCTGATTAACTCCCAGGTTAAGGGTAACATTTCGGGAAGTCAGAAATAGCATAAACTTTTAACAATGTGAAATCTTTTCTTATCACTCTTGATTTATTTTACAGTGTTTTTGCTTTGATTGCAGGTTTCAGATGGTGCCGTTTAATAGCTTATTAAACTTGCAGCCTAGCAGGTTTGCTGCTTGGATAAAATTTTACTTTTACTCAGGTGTAAACTTTTGAAGCAGGTAGGGATTTTTTTTTTTTTCACCTTATTGAATTCCAGTGGCCGGCTTCTGACCGGTTTTCTCAGATGCTCTTCGTGCAACTCAAGATGTGGTCTGAAGATGGCTTGAAACTGTTGTCCTTGAAACCTCATCCTTGCCTGTAGTGGAGAAGGGTGACAACGTGGGATGAAGGGAGGGAGGTCACTGCAGGCTTTTCAGATGAACCTGGATGAGGAGCCAAGGACCATGTGCTGTATTTGAATCCCAGCCCCAGCCCTCTTATTGCTCAGATGGGGAAACTGAGGCCCAGGAAGTTAGGAGCAGAGATAGGTCTAAAAGCAGCTCTCCAGATGCTCCAGGCAGATCTTCCCATTTTCTACTGCCCATGCTGCCCCCTTCCCATTGCTCAGTCATACAGTCCAACCACGCATCCTTCCGGGCAACTCATCACCCCTCCTGTAGTTCGTTTTACTGTTTGCAGAGTAAAAGTGTTGGAGTACATGGTCCCTAAGCACTCATCCAGCTCTGACAGTCTGCAGCTCCAGGACAAGTGCACGTCTAGCCAGTCTCACCTCCACCACCTGGCCATTAGTACATCCTCCCCCTGAACTGTTGGACCTCATGAATTCAATATCCACACTTTCCAATGGCCCAGACTCACGTTGTCCACTGTTTTACAGCTACACGTTCTCTTCCAATGGAGTGGACTTTTTGGGTAGTTCATAGGCTGTGATTTGCAGAACTACAAAAAAGTGAAATTAGACTATGACTAAAGAGGCAGCAATAGGAATGCGAAATAAGACAAAGTGCTGAGTCCAGCTAACCACGTGGATCTGTTGATCTGCCATAGCCAATGGTTAGGTGGAAATTAATTTGACAAGAAGGGTGTCCATGGCAGTGTATCTGAGGCTCAGCAGCATGACTGGTCGCTAGGCACAGGGTCTATGTGTGTGTGCACATTCACTTATCCCACACGAATGTGGGAAGACCCAGGGTCCTCTGCAGGAGGGAGTGTGAAGAATGAGGGGTGACGTGAGCATTGAGCAGATTAGACCTACACCTGGCTCAGATGAACTGACTGGCACCTGCTTGGCAAACTTGAAGGTTCAGAGCTCTCCATTCTTGCACTGTAGTAACGGCCTCCTATCTTTTCTCTCTGCCTCTGCTCTTGCCCCCACCGATATACTCTGTCCACATAGCAGCCAGAGGCATCTTTCTAACATGCAACTCTAATCATGTCATTCTCCCATCTAAAACCCTTAGAAGACTCCCCATTAGCCCAGGATATCACCCTAGGATAAAGTCCAGGAGCCTTAGCATGACTGGACAAGACCTGGATGACTTGGCTCCAGACTCGCTCTCCAGCTGTCCTCTCCCTTCTCATCCAGCCAATTACCAACTCCTTTAGAGCTTCAGGAAATGGGCCAGCAATCAACCCAGGTGCTCAGATTACACACACACACACACACACACACACACACACACACACACATTATCCTTGATTTTCTCCTTTCCATAATCATTCATATCCAATCCTTCAAGAATTTCTGTCAACTTTATCCATAAGCCATCTCCTTCTCTCACTTCCACTGTCTCCACCCTAGACCAAGCTACAATCATGTCTCACCTGCATGTTAGCATATTAAAGACTCTTAGAAATCTCTGGAAAAGGAAAGCTGTTTAACTATGATTAACCAAGTTTTAATTTGACAATGGTTTTTGTTGAACAACTATTAACATCACTCATTCAACAACTATTTATTAAGTGCTTTCTTTGTGCTGTGAATTGTCTAGGTGTTGATAATACATCATTGAAAACAAAAAGGCAAAGTCTCTGCCCTTATGGAGCAGAGACTTTGTTCCAGTGAAGAAGACAGGCAGTGCACAAAATAAATCTAGAATACAGGTAGTAAGTGCTGCTAAAGTCGGGCAAGAGGATGACTGGGGAGGGTTGGCGCTAGATAGGAGTACAGACAGTCCATCCTTGTGAAAGAAGGGAAGGCAATACACACTGGCACACACACCTTAGAATGAAATGTTCCAATGTTCTAAGAAACATTGTTCAGGAAATGCTACCTAGGGGATAAATGCCTAACTCAAGAAACTCCTTGTTCCAGCTGAGTCTCTCATAGATCTTAGTTCTCGCCACCCACCTACCCCCATCTGCCCCTCCAACACACACTCATACACCCCTCCACTCCAGCCATACCCAACCACTTTCCATTTTCCCAAAAAATACCTTGTGACCTTCTTTGCCCACACTACTGTCTTTACCTAGAAATGCCTATCCCTCCACCTTTACCTGGTAAAATCAGATTCATTTTTGGGTCCCTTATCTCCTTCTTACTGGCAATTAGCACAAGGCCTTGCCTGGAGTTGATGCTCTGAAAGTAAATGTTAACTTTAATTGTTCTACCTTTCCCTTTGTCTAGTTAATGCTTCCCTTCCCAGAGCTGCAGCACTGTCCCTATTTTTCAAAAGAGAAAACTAAGCTTCCCCAGAAGGTTGCCCAGACAAACAGGCTGTCATGTCCCATTTGAACACAAAATGATATCTTAAGGCCTCTGTCCATGCGGAGCCCAAAATCTCCCTCGGGGGAAGTCCTGTATGAGGCATGAGGAGCTCAGAGTTGGTCTGTCCCCTCCCTTCTGCAAATCCTCAGAGTGAGGGCCCAGCCAAAACCAGGACATCTGAATCTCTGGTCCTTTCCGCTCATTCCTGGGTTACTACAAAGGAGCATGTGAAAGCAATCAAGGTCCTTCCCCAGGCAAATAAGACAATGGCCAATAAAGGGCTAGCTCATGCCAAGAGAAGGGTTTGGGGACCACAGAAGGGCGAGGCAGAAAGTTGATCCCCAGTGAGGATTTCTGGGAGCTTGTTAGGACCCACTTAGTCCAAGGTGAGGGGTGGCAAAATGAATACCTCCCTCATATGGAAGACGTTAAGATTATAAAGCAGGAAGTTCATGGTAGGGAGGATATTAAAAAGCACACACGTGCTAATTTGGAAACAGTCAATTGGAAGAATGTGCAGGAATGGGGCAGATCTGGCAGTGCTCTCTGGCCTAGAAAGCTGGGGGCATATTTCTCAATTGATCAAATTCCTATGGGCGTCAGGCAGACTTTTGCCGGTGCCCCATCAAACAGCAGCCCAAATTCCAAATGCAGCAAAGCATTTATGGCTCTGCATTAACATTGTAAAGTCCACTGGGACGTTCATGTCTCTCCAATTAGAAAATTCCCATTGTCTGGGGTGCCAAGCTCTGCCCTGGCAGAACCACTAAGGATTTTTCTGTTGTAGTGGCCTATCTGCACATGCATGGAAGGAATCATCAGGTTCCTTGGCTTGTCTATGCAGGAGATTGACCAATATATTTGGCCTGTTGCACATGACAATGGCCATTACAGAGTGTGTGTGATGCATGTAAATTCAGGCCGTAGGGGATTAAATAAACCATGCTGGCAGTGTACAGCCCTTTCTGTTGCTGAATGGGTTCCACTCATTGGCATGTGTCCATGCAGACTCTGATGCCCTCATGAGCTTGGTTGGTATGGTGGCAGCAGCCAGGACAATACACATTTCCCTTTGAATTGGGTCATTGCTATGAAGCCAAGCAAAACACATCATTTGAAGTTTCTTCATCCTGTAACAATCCTTCCCCAAGGTATCCATGACTCAGCCTGGCCAACTGGATCAGCCTGAGAAAAGCCAGGGGCATAAGCCTTGACAGCTGGTCTTGCAGCATAAGCAACACTTTTGAAGGAACTGGACTGGATCTTTAGGTACAATCTCATTGTTTAGTTCCACTCAGGTCTGGCTTCATGTTGAATTGAACTGCCCTACCTGACTTCCCAGCCCCCATCTTCTCTGAAGCTATCCAGCATCTTATCCACTCATGCCTTCATTAGCTCAACAGTCACTGGACACCCACTATGTGCCAGCCACCATGCTGGGCATGGAGGATACAAATGAATGTGACAGGTTCCCCTCCTCAAAAAGAGACAGATAAGAGGCCCCCACAAAACCTGTGCTAAGTGATCTGTGGATGTTAATATAGACATAGCCACATGACTCACTCCTTCCTCTATATCCGTAGATCTCAAGCTTTTTGGTCTTGGGACCCTGTTATATTCTTAAAAATCATTGAGGACCCCAAAGAGCTTGTATTCGTGTGGGTTATGTCTATCATTATCTACCATATTATAAATTAAAACTGAGAATTTTTAAGAATATTAATGCGTTAATTCACTTTAAAATAAAATAAATCCAGTACATGGTAACACAAATAACATATTTTTAAGAAAAGTAACTATATTTTCCAAAATAAAAACAATTTAGTGAGAAGAGTTGCATTGTTTTACATTTTTGTAAAATTTTAATATCATCTAATGAAAGCTAGATTCTCATATCTACTTCTGCATTGAATCTGTTGTAATATGTTGTTATAGTTAAAGTGTATGAAGAAAATACACATAGATGTGCATTTGGAAAAGTGAAAGCTATTTTAATAGACTTTTCAGATAATTGTGGATAGTCTTCTTTTATACAACATGAAAATCTCGAAAAGAGGAAGTTTTTTTAAAGGTTAGTAACAATAAAGATCTGAAACCATATCAATGATCACTTTATACTCTGCTATATTAAAATCCATTGGTCTCTCTTCCACTTTAAATGGATCTTTTAAGCAGTCATATTTTTGTGACACTATGTATTACTCATTTGGAAAATATTGGTGCCCTGAGTTATGTCAATCTTCCAAATTATCACACCTTTCATTATGCAATACCTAAAAGTCACATTTATTAATATCCCCACCATCTGACGGGAAAAGTCTCTAAGTACTGGGATGCTGTCAAGCTCATAGTGGCAGATCCAAGTTTTCCAAAATTCTAATTTTTGCTTGAAAGCTCAAATTTTATCATTAGAAACAAATTACTGTGAGTTGTTTTCCTTGAAGTGACAGGCTCACTTTGTTCGTTTTCAAGATAATATCTACTAAATGCCCAAGTCTAAATAACCACAGTCTGTCCCTCATCCTTTCAAGTAAAAATGGAGTCCTGTGAAAAAATAAAAGTCAGCCAGTTCAGCTCACAACTCAATCGCACAAGGGGTTTTCTTTGAGTCAACCATCATCACACGGTGTATAACAAATGCTTTACACATAGTTCCCACTTTGTCATAGAGAATATTAAAAAGACATATACTCAAGATTTGAGCTTTAATAAAATTAGTAATTGTTTTTCTACTTAATCAGGGACATGCTTAAGTGAAACTGACATTTTTTAGCTAACTGCAAGTGTGTGGCAGTGAAGAATACAAAAACTACTAGTATGGTTTGGGGCCACTGGCTCGATTTGTGCTCAGGTGCCAGCAGTTTGCGGCACTGTTGCTTTTGCACCATCACTGCAAATGTCAACCCAGTGACAAAGGCAAATAATGCAAATAAGTTTGATCTCATAGATCCCCCAAAGGGTCTCGGGACTCCTACCAGTCCATGGACCACACTTCAAGAATTACTGTTCTGCTTCATTTTCATGCCACTCCCTTGAAAATAGTTGACCAGGCACCCCAGACTCTGGGACCTGTGTCATTGTGCCTGCAAACTTTGTGTGGACACGGTTCTGCTCATCACTGTGTCCCTGTCACCTGGCACAGTGTCTGGTACATGGTAGGTCCTCATTTAATGGTTGCTGAATGAATGGATAAATGAATGAATGAATTGCTTGGGAGTGGAGCTGAATATAGGGCACCTATGAAAGGTTGACCAAGAGCTGTCCACTCTGGTCTTTAGCTATTTCTTCACCATTCTGATTTCTGCATATGTGAGAGTGGACTACACCTCTGATGGAAGAGTGGTGCTTTCAGCATGAGATGAGCGAAGGTTACATCTACCGAGCCCCCTCAGCAGGGAGTGTTTTCAGAGGTCCTAAAATCACTCACTAAATGGGAACTTGGTGAGGAAAGTGAAAATTCCACCTTTTTTCTGGCAAAGGCTAATTCATTTTTCATTTTAAGATACTGATGATGCCAGCCTAATGAGGTCTGACTGAAGGAGGAGATGGCACTGGGAAGCCCCTCAGGGAGAGAAGCCTGCACCTAAAGGGCAGGTTGGAGTGAACCACGATGGGGCACAGCAAACAGCTCTTCTGAGCCACTCTACAGAGAGCCATAGACATGAGAGCCACGTTTGAAGACAAATCCCATGTTTAAAAGAGAGCTCACAGAGATCACAGAAGAAGCAGGAACTGTGTGCAGGAGAGATCACAACCCACAGGAAAGCTTTCTCCTGTTCCGAGCTGCATGTAAATGTGTGCAGTGATCGTGGCTGTTGGGAAACACATAGGTCACATCTGGTGGTGTGGGAGACCCTTGTATCTCACTCGCTGTGGCCTAGCACAGTGCCTGGCCAATAGTGGACCCCTATCTATATAAACAATTTAAGGAAAACATGTAACAAAATTTATGGGCCCATGTGATGTATAGGGATTTGTTGCTGAAGATTTAGGACAATAGGGAAAGAGGAGGGACTTCCCTGTGTATTTATTGCCCCATCAGTGCATGTGAAGATTCATGTGGGTTTCAGGCACCATGTCTTCCTGTTCAGGTCCAGGAACCATCTCTTCATGTTCCTTACTGTCCAATGCACTGTGCGTGGATAATTTTATATCTCCCATGGAGAGGAAAAGGAAGTATTGATGTTGTTGCTCACATGCTGTGGCTCTTCAGAACCTGCTGGTATTGGAACAATCTAGATCTTCTTGGCTCTGCAGGTCCCTGATGCTATTAACTTAATGCTGGCTACACCATTACTCATGACGCCACCATTATCTATTGGGCCACCTGTGGACACGAGCTTCCCATTGACTCTCAGACATTGTTACTGTGCTTCGTTGAGGATGACCACAAGCGTAAGCCTCCCCTAGAGCATGCAGGAAAATGTGAGTGATAAGTTGCTTTCTGGTCATATTCAATTTACAGTTTGACATTTTATAGCATATTTGTAGAGTACACATCTTTCAACCATGTCCTCTCTTGAGCTCCCTAGGATGTAATCCCTGCATTCCTAGACTAGGATCTTTTTCCATGTTGACTGCACCCCTGCATTCCACACACTGCCACCAGAAGGGAGGATAGGCAAAGTGCCATCAATAAAGTGTGAAAATGAAGAGAGGTCCCATTCATGTAAGGAATGAACATGATATCACCATATGATTGAAAGCAAAAGAGGACATTGATCAGAAGGGCCCATGGAGGAATGAGGCAACAGTCACCTCCATATGACTTCTTGACAAGTGGTACAGACCCACAGAAGGAATGGTGTCCTGGGTGCCAGTGACAGGGGGACACACCAGGTAAAGGACTCCTGCCACTACTCCCTACCCTCAGGCACTACAGACTAGAGGTGGGCTGTGGTCAGAATACACATGGGCAAGGGCCCATGCACAGGTCCACACATGTACCTCAAACCCAAGGTTTGGTGGTGGACTAACAGGAGCCCATAGCCCTGAACTCATCCTGTGTCAGTTGTGAATGAGAGTCATGTCAATTCAGCATGTCAGCACTATTCTTGCAACCCAATCTTGCACTATGTCATGAGAGAAATGCCACACAACACACTGAAACAACCCATAGGTATGAGTCCTGGAGCTCCTTGGGGCATCTGGTTGACCCCACAGTCAAGAGTGAGGACACCACAGGGAAATAGTCCTAGAATACCCAGAGAGGAGAAATGGGGACTGGGACCTACATGCCTCACTGTCCAGGCTCAGGGTGCTCTACTCAGATGGCACTGCCAGTCCAGCTGGTCTTTGTCACTGTGAGGGAACATAAAAATTTTCAAGGAAAGGCTTTACAATGATCAGGACCCAGTCCATGCCTGGGACACCATGCCTGGATGCCATTGCTGGCCCTGGCTAGTCCCAGGCACCAGAGGGGGTCTTAGAAAATTTTGGAAGGCATTCCAAAGGAGGGGACCTCCTGAGGAATGGGGACTGGGACAGAGGACATGCTTGTTCATCCCTGAGGGTGGTATTACAGTGAGAGGCTGTATTTCTAAGGTCTCCTTAAATCTAGGTGGAGTTATGAGACTAGTTTTCACCATGAGAATGAGTAGAATTGAAGTGTGCTGTCTGCAGGCTAAGCTAGCTAAAGAGCAGGTATGACTTTTCCACCTTTATTTTCAATTCTGCCAGCTGGAAACAGAGTTCTCTGAGGCCTTAGTGGTGGCACAGCCACAAGACAGTATGGCTCTGGGTCCCTGCATCACCATGTGGAGTAAAGGCTGCCAATCAGCTATGTTCACAGTGCACTGCTACCTGAATGGGAAACAGACTTGGATTGTGTTAGGCTACTGACATTTGGGAGGTTTATTTGTTAGCGAACCAAGCGTTATCCAAAATGTACAGCCCAAGTTTACATGAGCTTACATTAAAAATGGGCATGATACAGTGTTAAAGCTCTCCAAACGTGTCTTCTAGCGTTCCGATTACCAGTGACCTCATTAAGGCTGAAATAGCTCAGGATTCAATGGGATTGTAGCAGGTGAAGATACCAAATGCCTGGAGGCCGCAGCTCAGGGAGGAAGGATTAGCAAGAGGGATAAGTCTGTCCTTTTGGCATTTTTGCATTTCTAGCTGTACTCTGCAAAACTAACCCTGCTCTTCTAGCTTCTGACAGCTGAGTCCGAGCTCTCCACAAAATTTTCCCAAAGTCCAGGAGCCATTTTAGAAATAGGGCATCTAGGATAATGGGGGGTTAACTTTAGGGCCAAAGAAATAGATGGAGAGAGGTATTGCGGTTGATTTGCATTCCTTGAATTTTTTAGGCAAAGTTTTGATTGACTACATGATTTCCTGGTCCTTCATAGTCTCCATTTTTCCGTGAAATATAGCATCTAGAACACTAATAATGGATGATATTGATTTAATGGAGGATTTTCATGAAGAACAGATTTTTATGAGATGCAACAGTACTTATTTGAAACATATTGACATTTTTAGTGGTTTATAGCATACATGCTGAGCAGCTTCCAGATTTACAAGATGCAGGCTTGTAATAGGAAAAAAAGACAAAGATCATTAAGAATCCTAAATTAAATTGGGAATCTTTAAGAACTGTGAAGTCTTAGTCAGAAAGTAGCTGTCAAGAGGGCCCCAGGTATTAATTCTGGGATTTCCAGCCACAGAAATCATGCCTTAGAAAACAATAGAAAGGACAATTCATTTTTAGCTGTTTTAATACAGGAAATTATCCCAATAGGAAATGTCTTGGCTTTACTCCAACATTGGAAGTTTCCAGCAAGTGTGGTCGCTTCTTTTGTGGTTACTCAGCTATCAGAGCCCAAGAAACACTGCAGAGCTAAATGATGGAGTTGTAGGAGTGAGACAGAGAGATAGAGACAGTGTGAAAAGCAACATCTTTATCATCAACTGGGTTGTCAGCTTCTAAATATATCACTAGTCCCTTGGGGCTGGAGTATTGTCAGCTACTCATCTTTGTACATCCCTCCAAGCAATCACACAGTAAGTCTAACTCAACGATGTGCTCATAGTAGGAATCAAATGTCACTTATTCATTGACTCATTCATTCATTAAATACATATTCTCTGAGGTCTGCTCTGTGCTAGGCCCCGGGGATATGGAAAGAGATAAACGAGGCCTGACCAAAAGCTTCTCATTTCACCGTATAGCAGAGGAGACATGCATGTAGATAACCACAATCTAGTTTGAGCAGCATGAATAGAAGTATACTGTTGTAGAATAATATTTAATGGTATGTGGAAACATGTGAGATACAGCAGATTATAAAAAAGGAGAGATAACACTATTTCAATGTTATGCAAAAAATAATAACGCAAGCATATTTTTGCAAAGAAACAATTGGAGACTTCTACTCAAGATGGCATTGTAGGTTTATACGCTGAGCCCTGTCCTGCCACATCACCTTTTCTCCCTTCCCCCTTCCCTTCCCATTCTTCAGACACACTAATGTGAGATTAAATGTAGAGAGAAAATTAAAAAGAAAACATAGTTATATTCCAAAACAATATGTCTTGACTTAACATGGTACAGAGAAACAAAGTAGCAAGCAGGGATGAAGTGTCCCGGAGGATCTGCAGAGAGCCAGTTGTGAAAACAACAAGAATGGTCTAGGAGTTCAGTGTCTGATGGGTAATGGGGCATAGGGATACACCACACAATATGGAAAAAGAGGCAAGAAATGCCTGAAGTGATGGGCTGGAATAGGGTTCTCCCACCGAGAAGGGAGGTTTAAACCAGCTGTGATTCACTGTACCTGGAGCTATTGCTTATATAAATCCATCCACACTGAACATCCAAGCACATGACAGGAAGCAGACCAAACTGCTTATCTAGACCTTGGGCCAGGCTGCTGATGGTCTTATGGTTGGATCTGTGATATTCCCAGAATCATGGAGGAGAGAAGAACTCTATGCTGGACTGGGGGCCTGGGAGGCTGGATAAAGGCAAGTCCAAAATCATTAGACCAGGGGCTTTCAAATAAGTGTGTTTATAATCTTCAAAGAGAGAAAAGAGGGGCCGGCCCGGTGGTGTAGTGGTTAAGTTCGCGTGCTCTGTTTTGGCGGCCCGAGGTTTGCAGGTTCGGATCCCAGACGTGGACCAACGCATCACTCATCGAGCCTTGTGGTAGCAGCATCCCATATACAAAATAGAGGAAGATGGGCACAGAAGTTAGCTCATGGCTAATCTTCCTCAGCAAAAAGAGGAAGATTGACAGAGGTTAGCTCAGGGCCAGTCTTCCTCACAAAAAAAAAAAGAAAGAAGAGAAAGAGCAACTAATAAAATGAGGAATAAGTTATGAAACAAAAATATCGAGAAATCAAACAATTAGAAATTTAAAATACTGGAAATCATATACACACATAAACATTTTAGAAATTACATACACATGCATAAATAT
This sequence comes from Ceratotherium simum simum, assembly GCF_057802395.1. Lineage (NCBI taxonomy): Eukaryota > Metazoa > Chordata > Mammalia > Perissodactyla > Rhinocerotidae > Ceratotherium > Ceratotherium simum. Next base: position 6,208,994 of record NC_141940.1, on the reverse strand, counting down.
ATAGCAAACATAAATATATGTGTGTATGTAATTTCCAGTATTTCTAATTTCAAATTGTTTTATTGCTCTGTATTTTGTTTATATATATATATGGAGAGGGAGACAGAGACAGAGACCAAGACAGGGAGACAGACAGAGAGAGATCGAAATAAAACTCAATAGATGGGAAAGAATTAACAGTCAAAGAGCAAATTAGTAAACTGGAGGATAATATTGAAGAACTCGTTAAAAAATCATCACAGAGAGACATAGATAGTAAAAAGTATATGAAAAAAAGTATAAGAAAAATAAGTTACGAGACATAAAGTATAGATTTAGAGATGCCAACATACATGTCTTAAGAATTATGGAAGTAAAGAAATGGCAGAAAAGAAATATTTGAATTTCTAATAGCTGAGAATTTTCCAGACCTTTAAAGAAGCATATGAAAGTACACCAAACCAATTTCACATGGATTATTGATTTAAATGGTAAAGGAAAATCAATAAAACTTGTGATAAGTAAAATAGTATAACATAAGAGAATATCTTCATGACCTAGGGGTAGACCAAGATGTCTTAAATAGAGAAAAAAAATCACTAACCCTAAAGGGAAAGATTTCAATTTGGACTACATTAAAATTAAGAACTTCTGTTCATCCAAAGATATAATTAAGAAATTGAAAAAGCAAGAAACAAAGTAGAAAATATATTTGTGACAAATACAAATGAGAAAGAACTTGTATGCAGAATATTTAAAGAATTTCTGCAATTCAATAAGAAAAAGACATTTTTTCGAAAAATAGGAAAAGGGCTTGAGCAGACACTTCCTAAGAGAAGTTATCCAAATGGCCAATAAACATATGAAAGGTGCTCAGCCTCATTAGTCATCAGAGAAATTCAAATTAAAACCACAGTAAGATATTACCACACACCTGCCAAACTGGCTTAAAAAAAAGAAGATTGACAATACTATTATGTGTTGGTGAGCAGGTAAAACAACCAGAACTCTCAAACACTAGTGGGAGGAATATAAATTGGTACAGCTATATTGGAAAATTATCAGTATCTACTAAAGCTGAATACGTGCATACCTTATGATCCAACAATTATAATCTTAACTAAAACCAACAGAAAAGTATATATAGTGCACCAAAACACATGCACCAGAATGTTCATAGCAGCACTATTTTTAAAGCCCAAATGTCCATCAACAGTACAAAGCAATAAATTATGCTATATTTATATAATAGAACACTATCCAGCAATAAGAATGAATGATGTGCTTCTACATGCAACAACATGGATGAATCTCACAAACAGTGGTGAACAGAAGCATCCAGAAACAAATCAGTAGATAATGTACAATTCCATGTATATAAACTTTGAAAAGTGGGCCAATTAATCTAGATCAGTAGAAGTTAGAATTGTGGTTATGTTTGAGGAGGAGGGTGTAGAAAGTGATTGGGAGGGTGCAAGAGAAGGGCTTCTGGGTGCTGGTAATGCTGTATTTCTTGATCTAGATGGTGCTCACATGTATTCACTTTGTGAAAATTCTTCAAACCATACCCTTAGGATTTGTGCATGTTTCTGCATGTAAAAATTTATAATGGACAAAAGACATCTAAAATTTCCAGGATAAATTGCTAGTAAAAAATATCAAGGTAGGGGAAACAAAGTTTATATGTTCTCATTTATCTAAAAAGGAGAAGGACATGCGCGTGCACACACACACACACACACTCCTGTGTGTCTTTGTTATACTCGCCTCCAAAAAAGGAAGAATAGCCATAACAATTTTTTAAATGGCCACTTATAGGGAAAGAGGGGACATGGGATGAGGGTAAATGGATAAAAGCCATATCTCTTTGAGTATATTTGGATTGTATACTAGACTTTGAAATGATATAAACGTTTTGCATAATTATAATACAAAATTAAATGAAAATGAGAACAAAAGCCATTCCCACAAGCTGAAAATGAAATTAAAAAAATGAAATGAATTCTGTATTTGAGTTGGTAGCAGAACCAAATAGAAAGAAATTATACCAAGTTGCAGTCATTTGACTGTTCATCTCTAGTGGGATATACCCTAGGACCAAAAACAGCCAACCAAACAACAACAACAACAACAAAAACCAACCCAACCCAACCCAACCAAATACCCCAGAACAACAAAACAAAATAAACAATCAAAAAAAACCCTTTAACCGTTTTCAGTAATCATTTTGGTAATAAAAAAAATTGGTATTTTTCTGAATCTAGTATATATCTATTGATTGATAGATAAAACAAATAAGGAATTATGTTAATGTCATTAGCAATTAGGATTATCTGCACAAGAAAAATGAAATAGAAACATAATATTAAAGAAATTAACTATAAAACCTACAATCCTGATTTTGAATTGGAAGTATTAGCATAAATTCACATTTATTTGGATCCTGATCTGAATAAACCAAGTGTAAAACATTATAAGACAATTTGAAAGTAAATTTGAACCATGATTGAATATTTGATGATACCAAGGAATTATCATTTTAGGTGTGAAATATTCTGTAATAAAAGTGTTTAAAAGTGTACTTAAAGTGCCAACCAGGATAAATAATACTAAATTCTCACCCTCCATACCTATACACATCATAATAAATCTCATGTTCTGATATGGAAGAAAAAGGGAAAATCTTAAACACTACCATAAAGGCAGTGTATTAGTTTTTTATTGCTGCATAGCAAATTACTCCAAAGCTTAGTGGCTTAAAACAACAATCATTCATTATCTCACAGTTTCAGCGGATTAGGAATTTGAGTGCAGCTTAGCTGGCTAACTCTGCCTCAAGGTCACTCACAAGGCTGCAATCAAGTTGTCAGCTGGGACAGCAGTGTCATCTGAAGGCTCAACTGAGGGAGCATCTCCTTCTAAGCTCACTCATGTGAAGTTAACAGGATTCAGTTTCTCACTGGTTATTAGACTGGGCCTCAGTTATCTTCTGTTGCCTGGAAGGCTTCCTCAGTTCCTTCCCATGTATGCCTCTCCATAGGGAAGCTCACAACATGGCAGCTGACTTCATGAGAGCAACCAAGTGGGAGAGAAACAGAGGCCATCCAAGAAGGAAACCAGAGTTTTTCTGTAACCTAATCTTGGGAGTGACATCTCATCACTTTTGTCATATTATATTCATTAGAAGAAAGTGACTACGCCCAGTCCATACTAAATTGCAGGGGATTACATGAGGGGACACATACCAGTATGTTGAGATCATGAAGCATCATTCATTTTAGAGATGGCTTACCACTGGCAGATCACCGATAAAGAAACAAAAATTAGATTGGCAGATTTTTCATCAGCAATAATGGATTTTAAAAAATAATGGGGGAATATCTTCAAAATGCTGAAGGAAAATAGCCACCAATCTAGAATTTTATTCCAAGCTAAAATTGGTATAATAAAAGATATGTTTCTTCAAAAGTCAATGAATAGTAAATATTTATTTTAAATCATAGCTCTGGAGTAAGAAAAATAATTTATTATATCTAGAATTTTATATCAAGTTAAACTGGTATAGCATTCAAGACTAAAGGTAAGATAAAACATGTCTTTTTCATACAAAAAAATAAGAAAGTTTACCACCACTAAAGGATATACTTTAGTGGCATGCATAAAAGTGATCTAAGAAGGAAAGTGTGGGATGCAAGAAGCAACAGAAATTATATGAAGCAATAAAACCTGTCACATTAGAGTGAAAAGGAAGTTAAAAAGATGTCATGAAGAAATGACTTTATAGTGACCAAGGAACATCATAAGTCTGGTTCAGCACTTTTAAAGACATCAAATAGCAATTTCCACCACAGCTTACTAGAGGAAAAATTGACGGGTTAAATAGGTCACATGACTTGCACATGACGGGGGGCAGAGCTTTTCCCTTCCACATTCCCTTCCTGGAAGGTGCTGTAGGGGAAGAGGGAGAATCCCCCTCTGCCCCTTCCCTTAAGGTTCTTATGGCTGGCCAAATAATTAACAAGACAGGTTAGCAGGAGAAAATAATACCAAGTTTAATAACATGTATACATGGGAGAAAGCAGGGACACTGCGTTTCTCAACACAATAGCAGAAATTTTCGTCTTAAATACCATGTTTAGCCAACGACAAAGGAGGATGTTGTGGGTGGGGGGAGTCAGTTATAGGAGATTACCACTAAAGCACTGTAAACAAGAGTATGGTTATTATGCAGATTTAAGGCCTCACTTTCCACATTGATAAGTTTCTAGAAATGAGGTCATCCCCCCTCTTCCCAATACAGAGAGGGAGATACCTTTACACATGGAGATTTCCCTTGTAAATGTAAATGTTTGTCTGGCAACTCCTTGCAGGGCCATCCAGAGAATGTGGCCAGAGAGAGAGAACTTCTGATAAGATGCGCCTGTTGGTGCCTTTCCTATTGTAACATCTATTTTACATTATATTACAGCGATCAGATAGAAGATCTGTTCTGGGAAGGAGTTACTATGTCAAATTCCTTAGGCAGTTAGTGGGGGAGGTCAAATGTCCCTCAGAGAAAACAATCAAGGTAAAGAGATAGATTTCAGCTTGGCCAAATCTTGATCTCTCACAGTGCCTTTGGGAAGTTGGAAGCCATTGATATAAAATCTCACTGGAATTATTTCATAAAAGGTGGTAAATATCAGCTGGAGAAAGTTTTGCTTCCTTATAGATATTTCACTATGAGCTTCACTTCCAGCTCCATCAAGAGGAAAGCAGGAAGGAATCAATGTTTTCTGAGTGAGAGAAGCCTATGGAGAGGGCAGAGGAGAAAAAAAGACTACGGGTGCAAATGAAGAGGGAGACCAGAATGTAGGGACATTTGAATGCTCTGTCAAGATAACTTACGTTTAGACTTAGGAAAAGGAAAAACAGGGCAAAACAAGACAATATTGTAAAGATACACTTCCAAATGCTTACAATGGTTATCTCTGGGAAATGTGATTACTGGTGATTTTTCTTTTTTATGTATTTTCATAAGTTTATATGGTAATTACATATATTTTGTAATAATAAAAAAAAGATGTCTCTTCAAAAATGAAAGAAAAGTAAATTATAAAAACAACCTTTATCTTTCTAGAGTCCTGAGCGTTTGTCATAATGTGTTGGGGTTAGAGTTGTCGAACATGAAAATATTGTAAACTTGTCTCATCCCACCCCTTCCCCAACACCAGTTTAGGATACCAGATTACATATATCTTCCTGTGGGAGTCGTTAGTGCTGCTAACCCAATATTCCTGGCTCTCCTTTTTCTAGGTCACACAGTAGGATTGCACTTTCCTATTCTTCTTTGAAGTTAGGTTTGGTTATGTGACTTGATTTGCCCATGAAATATGAGTGCAAGGTACACTTGTCACTTCTGGGTGCAATTCGCTGAGTTGTCTTCCTCTTACTGAGGAAATAATGAGATCACACACTGAAGTGGAACCTCCATTGGCCTGAGTCTCTGAATGGCTGCCTTGAGCAGAGTCCCTCTGCTGACCTATGTTGGACACATAGCAGGAGCAAGAACCAGACCTTTGCTATGTTACACCACTCAGATTTGGGAGTTGTTTGTTACTGCAACACAAGGGCTCTCTGTTCATCGCAGCCATTCAGAGATCCTCTTGAGAGATCTGTCCAGGTGATAGTCTATTGTTATTAGGGTTTCTCTTTTTTTCTCTTGACAAATTTGAGAACCAAATGAACTGGAGCAGAGAATAGGCCTCCTCTAACATCTTTCAAATGATAGGCTTAAAATCACCTGACAACTACACCTTAAACTTTTAACACTTCATGTCTAGAAGATGTGCTCCAATGGCCAGGCTTCAGAAGGATCTGTTCCTATTATTTACTCATGAAATGTCTCCAGTACTCACAGAGAAAAAAAAATCTCAAGATTGCTGCACATTAAGGCCTCTTTTTCCTTCACACAAATGGCTAATTGCCTTGGAATCCCAGAGGCAGTGCAAGGCAGAAGGGAGAGGAAGAATAAAAGAAAATTGCTTTAAATGGGCTAAACATACCTATGAAGAAAAAAAAGCAAATTTCCCTACAAGGCAAGTACATCAATTAAACCTTTCAATGGGGGAGATCTTACTTATGCTCTCGGCCTTAGTCTGGAATATATATTACGGAGCTCTACTTACTCCTCTAATTAATATAAATGAGCGGTTACCATAGCAATTATTACATTATATGATGCACATAAAACTCTGGCTATGCTTAGAGCTAGGGTCAACATTTTAAATTACTCTTGACTCATCATGAATCAAATGTCCCTTTCTGGATATTCTAACGAACGAAGGTTGAGTATTTATTAGTAATAATGGAATGTAGAATTAATGTAGCACATTATATCTTCAAAGTGTTTTAACTATATAAACTAGCTAGACTCCACAGCATCTCTTGTGAGCATCTGTCTCGCCCATCTTTTGAACCAAGATGAGGCCTGCTTAGGGGCCCGGGCCCGGGAGTCATTCCCAGAGAGGAGAATGGCACTCTTTTCTATAGTTTGGAAATCCAAAGTGTAGAATTTTATTATTTGTCATAGGAATGATATAAGAAAGAAGAGTTTACATCAAACCAGAATTCACAGACATCTTTTTCATATGTTCCTGAGAAGAGATTGAGGAAATGTGAGAAACTTGGAATAGCCAGGTGGCAGCAGCGGGGCAGAGGGTGTTAGGGGAGGGAGTTTGGCCTGGAATACAGCCTGATGGCCTGGGGCAGGCAGGGAGAGGGATGAATGCACGTTTGATGCGCATCTCTCAGCACCCTTTCTGTGACATCCATTCCCAGGCACCTGAGGCCCCCACAGTGCTCACCACAGCACTGAGCTGTGCTCCCTCTGCTCTGGGCGGGCTCTGATTCCTTTCTGTGGTCTCTTTAGCAACTGGCATACACCCTGGGACTGAGGAGGTGCTTAATCAAGGCCCGCTTCATGGGCACGTGGCCAGCGTAGCTGCCCAGGGCTCTGAGCTCAGAAGGGCTCTGGGCTTGGTTTAATGCTCTGTGGTTGCTGTCTTGAAATTCTAAATAATTTTATCTTTTTGACTTTATGTTTTGTAAGCAAAGTCTGGTGGGACAGTAAGGCTGGGAACCTCAGCTCACCTCTCACCGCACTCACCTCCCTGGGCCAGGTTCTCGGCTACCTGCTCCCCTGACTCTGGTACTCCTGGGCACCACCTGGCCTCTCCCTGCACGCCACCTGCCAGAGAACACTGCTGCCCTCTGGCCCTGGCAGGGGCCTAGGTACAGGCATGGGGAGGGTCAGAGTTAGGCACATATGTAAGGGTGGGACATGGTCGTGGCCCTCCCTGCCCCAGGTTAGCAGCATCACCACACATTCAGCAACTAGGTAGAGGTGAGTCTCATATCTACCCTGATCCAGGTATCGAGTGTGTCCTGGGCTGGAGGCATCCTGTATGCCATGGATTGAGGTGGTGGTGTGGTGGGAAAGAGAATTGCCAGGTTTGACTTTCCTGCCCTCAAGCCCTCAGCTGGGGCACTGTATGGCTATCTGGCAGCTGGAAGGAAGAGAAATCTGGCAGCTGGTGTGCCTCATGGGGGCCCCTGTGTACCTTTGAGGGTCTATACTTGCTTTTGCAAGTATCTCTGTGCTCAAGTGAATGTGACATTAAATAGCAAAGAAAAATCACCAGGATAGGTCCAGAGAGAGACAGTGGAAGAAAGGAAAAGAGTTTTATATTTTTCTGACTTTAACGGCACTGTTTCCCTGACTTTTGAACAAGTGGCCTCATATTTTAATTTTGCACTGGGTCTCACAAATTGTGTGGCTGGCCCTGTCTTCAGTAGAGATTTGTTTGTAGCAGTAGTAGCTAGTAATGATTGACAATTGCTCCGGCTTGGCACTGTGCAAAGTGGTTTACATGCATCATCTCATCTAATCTTTGAGAGAGCCTTAGGAGGTACATATTACTTCTTACTCCCTCTATAAATTACGGCTTTTGGGTCCAAGTTACTTAGCTTCTCTATGCCTCAGTTTTATCATCTGTAAAATGGACCATATTAGGTTGAACTATATGAAATTGCCATTTTGTAGTTCAAAAATGGCCAAATATTGGTAATTTTGTATGATTCAACTTAATATTACCTTCCTCATAGGAGTGCAGGGAAGATTGAATGATATAGCACAGGAAAAGTAGTGAGAAGAGTGCCCAGCTCATAACAAGCACCCGACTAATGTTCACTACTTGACTTTTATTAATAGTCATGCTCTTATTAGTAGCATAAGAATCTTCTTCTTATACAAAACTGGGACTCCTAGAAGTTTTGTGACACAGTCAGAAAGTTATGGGTCCGAGATGGGAACCCAGGCTTCACTACTGGAGCTGTATCACCTCGCTTCCATAGGCTGTTCAGAGAAAGCACTGGGCTCTTCCCATCTCGATGTGACCTTGGCCTAGGGAAGTGTGTCCTGAGCTGAAGTATGTCCTGTCTCTGTGGCACATGGTAACATTGCTTTTTGCTCATCTCTAAAATGAGAGAAATTTCTCTGTCCTGAAAATGCAGTGTATTTGCATGTGTTGAGGGTGGGAGGGCAGCTTGCCAGAAAGGTATTGTTTAAAGAGAATGAGTGTTTTCCTGTATTTATATCCAGTTTTCCAAGGAGAGACACGTCTCAAGATTTGTCGTCTCTGATGGCTTCCTTCTTGGAGGACTCATCAGGATTATAACTGCAAATGATTTCTTTTTATTATCTGAGGATGAATTAAAAAAGGGTAAAGGTTCATTTTGGATAAATCCTCAAAAGTTCGGAAAGGTCCCAAGACTCCCGATGAACTTTCTTAATCTCTCTACAGCTTTGTGTTCTGTGTAATTATCCATATTTGTGAAGGGTAAACTGCTCTTGCCTTCTTCATCTCTGTCACTGCCGATGCCTGCTGGTCCCAGAAGCACCACCGCCCTTCAGTGAGAGTTCTGCACTTCTTTCTCCCAGCCCAAACAAGGTCGGCATTGTCTTGGCAGACACAGAGGCATCTCTTCCCTGAGAACACCAGGCCTAAGAGTGGGTTTCATTTGAATCACAGAGCCCGGACACAGGGGCCAGTGGGCAAAAAGCCTTTAAGGAGATTTAAAAAATGAAAGGCCTTTTGAAAACGAATGTGGTACTAAATCTTCCTGGTACGACCTGAGTAATGGTCACCATTTCTCTTACTCACAGAAGAGTGAACAGAAACGTCTTTTCCATTCTCATTTCCAAGACTTTCCCAACACAGTCATTCCAGCAGTCTTGCTGAGGAATTTTGAGAAGTGTTTTCTAATCCAGCCTCAGTCCTAAGACAACATAGCCCCCAACAAACAAGAAGAGAAGGTAGGTAAGATGATTTTGAAATGCTTCATGTAGAATTCTGTCCTTTTGCATGAGGCAGTCACAGGGTTGGGAAAGCTCACTGCACCATATGAGTCAGGAGCCCTGGTTTCACATCCTGGCTCTGGCAGTCACCCCCAGGGACACCTTGACTCTTTTCTGGGTCTCAGTTTCTCCATCAAGAAAGTGAGGGTTTAAACACAGTCTCTGCTGAGTCCTTCAGTTTCAACATCTTACTTTAAAACTTTTAGTGGCAATAATATTCATAAAAATTACACAATGATACTACCGATTATTAAGAATTTATCGTGTGTAATGCCACTTAGTAGCTGTGTGAATTTAGGACAAGTTACTTAAATTCTTTGTACTTCAGTTTCCTCATTTGCAAAATGGGGATAATAGGACTCACCTCCCACATAGAGTTGTCATGAGAATTAAATGAGTTAATCCAGGTAAAATCCTATACGCTTGCCACATCAGAAGGCCTCAAGAAATGTTATCTGTCATTATTATGATTTTCTGTGCATCATGTTAGGTATTGTATGCAAATTTAGACTCTCTATGTCTCTGACCCAATGCCAAAATCACTGCTCAAATTAGTTAATCTGGAGATAGAGGAATAGGCTGCCTGCAGGGTAACAGAGGGGTAACAAAATCAATAAAAATGGGATACTTCAACTACATGTAGAAAACCAGAATTTTTAACTAAACATTTTTTTTTTATTTTTATTTTTTATTTTTTTTTTTTTAATTTTTTGTTTATTGCAGTAACATTGGTTTATAACATTGTAAAAATTTCAGGTGTACATCATTGTACTTCTATTTCTGCATAGATTACATCATGTTCACCACCAAAATACTAATTACAACCCATCACCACACACATGTACCCAATTATCCCTTTCACCCTCCTCCCTCCCCCCTTCCCCTCTGGTAACCACCAATCCAATCTCTGTCCCTATGTGTTTGTTTATTGTTGTTATTATCTACTACTTAATGAAGGAAATCATACGGTATTTGACCTTCTCCCTCTGACTTATTTCACTTTGCATCATGCCCTCAATGTCCATCCATGTTGTAACTAAACATTTTAAATTTATTATTTAATCTATACTCAAAGATAAGTGTCCACATGAACTGATAGAGTCCTCAAAAAAATTCTAGGGGCCACAATCACCAAGGCCCATGTCTCCCCAGCTGGGAATAGTTGACCAAGATGATGTCAACTGACCTTCCCTCTCTAGCTTCTTTGGAGGGCCTGGGACAGGTCTGGGTAGAGAACAAAGCACACAAGAGACCTGGATCCTCATCTCAGCTCTACTGGTATCTAGCTTTGGGCCTGGGACCAAGGCTTCTCTTCTCTAAACCTTGATTTCTCTGGCTAGGAAATGAGGGGTGCCCCAGTCAGATAATCTTACAGACCAGTCCTGCTGCCATAGGATTAAATAGTTCTAAATGAAATTTTATTCATGAACTTGTTTTGATGGCTCTGACTACTTTAAGGAAATTACTACCTTCCAGAATAAAATAAAGTTTATACCTTTGAGGCTGGCAATCCCTGCTATGGACTGAATGTTTGTATCCCCCCCAAATTCATATGTTGAAGCCCTAATTCCCAGTGTGATGGTATTAGGCGGTGGAGTCTTTGGGAGGTAATTAGGTCATGAGAGTGGAGCCCTCATGATGGGATTAGTGCCCTTACAAGAAGAGACACTGAAGAGATGATCTCTCTGTTTGCCCTGTGAGGATACAAGAAGGCAGCTATTTACAAACCAAGAAGAGGGTTCTCACCAAAACCCAACCATGCTGGCACCCTGATCTTGGGCGTCTAGCTTCTAGAACTGTAAGAAATAAATTTCTATTGTTTAAGCCCACCCAGTCTATGATAGTTTTGTTATTGCAGCCTGAGCTGACTAAGACAATCCTCATGGCCAGAGGGAGACTCTTCAAGTGAGAAGGTTAACTCTCCAAGCTGTGTCTTATACTCGGACCTGAAATCAGAAAGTGCCATTCATCATATGACTTCCACACTGATTCCTGATGTGGCTCACTCACTGGCCTTATTGGAGGTAGAGAGTGGGCATGGTGGTGGTGGTGGACCCATCCTGTTATCCATCATTCTGGCTACGGTGTGGACATAGAACCCCGCCCTTTATTACTCCAAAGCATAACAGAGACATGGCTAGAGCATTTAAATAAGACTTCACAGGACTTTACTAAGGACTCAGGAATAACAACTGGAAAACTAACCAAAGCAGGCTAGGATCTAGATAATTGTCTTGCAAGCTTTGTTTTTTTCTCTAGAGAATATCTTGGCCCTGTCCCATCCAAGCTCCCGGCCTACCTACAATCTCCTCAAAAGCAATCTTGGCAAGCACCCAGGAGTACTAGCTCAGAGATCTGTACTCCCTAAACAGTAGGCTCAAAAATGTCAGTTTAAAGAGAAGTCAGGTCCCCTTATCCTCTCCTACCTTCTTCAAGGACACCTACCTAGTTATAATTGTCTAAGAATCCACTTTTTCTAGGCATAGACCGTGGGAGTCAGGGCAGAGCACAGCTACCATGGACTACACAGACAACCTGAACTTAACTAGAATGTAACATAGTAATGGCAACCCTTGTAGCTACGCTAAAAGCTACCAAGCATGAGTGCCTATTATGCCACAAGCACTGTTCTAAACATTTTACATGGGCTAACTAATTTACTTTTCACAATAAGGCTATGAGGTTTATACTATTATCCTCATTTAACAGATGAGAGAAGTGAGGCCCAGAGAGGAGAAGTAGTTTGCCTAAAGTCACAAAGCAAATTATAACACAGCCAGGATTCAAGCTCAGACTGTCTGACTCTGGAGCCCACACTGTTACACTGTTTAACTGTTTCACTGTGCTGTGAGATGCACCCAGAAACAGCACAGAGATAAGCATTCTCTGAGATGAATTAGAGAGACCAATCCTCAACATTGAGCACTGGGCTCAGATCTAGTAGGTCCTAGAAAAATGGCCACATCACTTCAAGCAGCTCACAGGCTAGAGGGCAGCACAGAGGGGACAATTACTGCCTCCTCCTGGAGGGTTTACAGAAGGCATCAAAGAGGAGGAGACTTTTGCATTTAGGTGTAAAGCTTAAAATAAGCAACTACTAGGGCCTTATTCCAGAGCAAGCATACCAAGTCTCCCGGACTATAGTGCTGCCACGCATACAGAGAGTATATTGTTCCTCATTGTTTTGGTGAAATTCTGTAAGGTGGGCCACATTTGACATGTAAAGAAAACATTTGATATGTTAAGAAATTATTGCAGGGGCCAGCCGCATGGCTTGGTGGTTAAGTGTACGCGCTCCACTACTGGTGGCGCGGGTTCGGATCCCGGGCGTGCACCGATGCACCGCTTCTCCGGCCATGCTGAGGCCGTGTCCCACATACAGCAACTAGAAAGATGTGCAACTATGATATACAACTATCTACTGGGGCTTTGGGGGAAAAAAATAGGAAGAGGATTGGCAATAGATGTTGGCTCAGAGCCGGTCCTCCTCAGCAAAAAAAGAGGAGGATTGGCACGGATGTTAGCTCAGGGCTGATCTTCCTCACAAAAAAATAGAAAAAAAGAAATTATTGCAGAGCAAAGACAGAATTTTAAAATACATAAATATCCTCACATCCATTAGGATGGCTACTATAAAAAACAGAAAATAACGAGTGTTGGTGAGGATGTGGAGAAATTGGAACCCCTGTCAGTGGGAATGTAAAATGGTTCAGCCTCTATGGAAAACAACATGGAAGTTCCTCAAAAAATTAAAGAATTATAGAATTACCATATGATCCAGCAATTCCACTTCTGGGTATATATCCAAAAGAATTGAAAGCAAGATCTCAAGGAGATATTTGCACATCTATGTTCAGAGAAGCATTATTTAAAATACTCAAGAGGTAGAAGCAACCCAAGTGTGCATTAATGAATGAACGCATAAGCAAAATGTGGTCTATACATACAGTGTAATATTACTCAGTCTTGAAAAAATAAGGAAATTCTGTCACATGGTACAACATGGATGAATCTTGAGGATATTATGCTAAGTGAAATAAACCAGTTGCAAAAAGACAAATATTGTATGATTCCACTTATATGAGGTGCCTAGCGTAGTCAAATTCGTGGAGACAGAAAGTAGAATGGTGGTTGCCAGGGGCTGGGGAGGGGGATGGGGAGTTGTCACATAATGGGAATAGAATTTCAGCTTTGCAAGATGAAAAAGTTCTGGAGTTCGGTAATGCCCGATTAGTCCCTTTCCTGACATCAGGGTCGTGTTGATCTGCTAATTTGCAACTAAATGCCTCTTTGAAACTTTGATGAAAATGTATCCTGGGTGTGTTTAACGTATATTCTTTGTGCTAAAAGGATGTAAGACTGTACTGAAAACCATTCTTCTCTGGAAAGCTTTCTAAGGCCTTCACAGGTTATAATACTCACTCTGGCTCAAGTAAAACTCACCTTATTTCTCTTATCTATAGAATGGTTATTGGTTATTTTGCATCATCAACAATACATTATTGCTATTGTTATTATTGTTATTTTAATATGGTGCTTAAAAAAGGAAATGCCCAATGACCTTCTTGAAGTATTTTTATAGCTTAATTTTCCTGGAAGGGAAAAAAATGAGTGTCTTCAGTGATTGCTACACTTGGACATGGTTCAGTCAGTTGACAAGTAGATCCTGGGGACTCAAGGGGCTATTTTAGCCCAGTATTGACCAGGACCACTGCTGAATCTACCCCTTGGTCTTCCCATTAGCCATGCTGCTCTGCATTTAGTAGGCCTCAATAAATGTAGCTGAAAGATGTCAGAGCAAGCACTGCCATGGCTCAGTCCAGAGATTTCTGCAGCATCAGCTGAGCCCTCAACCACTATACCTCCTCACTACTACAACAGCATTTGACAAGTTACTTGTCTTGGAGCCAGCAGTAGAAAGACCCAAAAGCCAAGGTCTCCCTCCTAGAGCCAGTGCAGTTGTTTCTTTCTTTTTTTTTGTAAAGAGAATTTATTTTATTTTATTTACTTATTCTTTTGTGAGAAAGATCAGCCCTGAGCTAACATCCATGCCCATCTTCCTCTACTTTATATGGGACACCGCCACAACATGGCTTGACAAGTGGTGCGTTGGTGTGCCCCCGGGATCCAAACCTGGGAACCCCAGGCCACCAAAGTGGAGTACATGCACTTAACCGCTTGCGCCACCGGGCCAGCTCCATGCAATTGTTTCTTAATCAGCCTTGAATGGCTAGACCACCAAAGAGGGGATGCCTTCATTACCTGCTAGAGCTTAGTCTCTCCTCAAAGAATTACTAGGGCTTCCCCAGACTGGTTGGGCAGTTGTTTGAGGGCCCAGGAAGGTAGGATGTGACAACCAGCCTACTCGCTGGCTAACATAGGCTCCAGGCTACACCTGGAATAGACCAGGTTGTAATTATTTCTAATAATCTTAAATACCATCCTTCATTTCTAAAACAATTATCATATGCCAAGCATAGTTCTAAGCACCGTACATATATTTACTTATTTAATGCTCACAAACAACCTTCTGAAGTAGATGCTCAAAGAGGTCAAAACTTACAACTACTTTCCCCAGACCTGAGCTGGAATGAGCCTCCTATAGCTGCTTACTTCCTCAAAGGGCCAAATAACTCTGATGTAGGAGATGCTGGTGTGTAGTCATCTTCCCAGTCCAAAAAAACTGTCCTCTGCTTGTGAATTTAGGTCAGCCTAGGTTAAGGTACAAAAAACGAATCAGGAGGGCCAGCCCTGGTGGCCTAGTGGTTAAGTTAGGTGTGCTCCACTTCGGTGGCCCAGGTTTGGTTCCCAGCTGCAGACCTACTTGTCTGTCAGTGGCCATGCTGTGGTGGTGGCTCACATACAAAATAGAGGACGATTGGCAACAGATGTTAGCTCAGGTTGAATCTTCCTCAGCAAAAAGAGGAAGACTGGTAACAGGTGTTAGCTCAGGGTGAATCTTCCTCAGCAAAAAAAAAAAAAAAGAATCAGGAGAAGCATTACTTTTGAGATGAGTTATGGAAATGATCTGAAGCCCTAGCACCTAGTGTATATCCCAGCCTATAACAGAATACTGAGATAGTGTGTGTGGTGTAGGTGAATAAATGAATGAATGAACGAAGCACATTAAATTTTTTCAGCAAAGATTTATGTTAAATGATCCATGCTTTGGTCCAAAAGTTTGTGTCCTCCCAAAACGCATATGTTGAAATCCTAACCCCCAGTGTGATGGCATTAGGAGGTGGGGCCTTTGGGAGGTGCTTAGGTCATGAGGATGGAGCCCTCATGAATGAGATTAGTGTTCTTATAAAAGAAGCTCCACAGAGATCCCCTGCCCCTTCCACCATGTGAAGCTATAATGAGAAGTTGGCTGTCTGTAACCCAGAAGTGGGCTCTCACCAGAAGGCGACCATGCTGGCACACTGATCTTGGACTTCCAGACTCCAGAACTGTGAGAAATAAATGTCTGCTATTTATAAGCCACCCAGTCTGTAATATTTCATTATAGCAGGCTGATAGGACTAAGAGAATCCAATAACTAAATAAACAAACAAAAGCACATTGGTAAGAAGAGCCTTTTCACTTCCACTTTGCAGGACCCAGATCCCAGGACACAGAAAAAGAATTCTATTGGTTCCCAAACCTCTGCTGTGCCCTGAAATGGAAATGGGAGAGGAACCAAGGACTCCGGAGCAGAGGAGCCTGATGCTTGGGGCATCCAGGACAGTAATGGTGGAAGTCGGCTCTCACCATTCAAGCCAGAAGAGGCCCCTGGCCACTCTGTCTGTCCCCTGAGCTATTGAACATGAAGTTAGGAGATGGCTGCATCCTTCCAGGGTCTTGCCTCTGGCCAGGACCCCAATGAAGGCCTCAACTTAATGCTATTTCCCAGGGAAAGTGCCTTCACCAGCAACTCGGCCCAGCCCTGCACTATTAGCTTCAGATGATCTGGGCAATGCAGATTTGTCATCCTTTATCGAGCACTTTAGTCTGATCCCCAGGAAAGAGCTTTGAATCCTGGTTTCAGTAAACATCTCTCTAATCTGTAAGCTATTTATCAAATATGAATGTGCTTTTTGAAATGAGTAACTCATTTCCCTGGCGTTTTTGTTCCAAAAATAATTGGAAGTGACAATACAAAGAATTACACATGGAGTTGAATCATCATAAAATAAAGTTGGAACTGCCCTTGGAGGCTCGCTCTCTTATGCAGCTTCCTCTCCGAGGAGGCACAGGTACTTCCATAGGCAAATCTGTGTTCCATTATTGATTAGCTTTTAGACTCTTGCTACATATTAGATTAGGATGGCTCTGTGAATAGAGAATGAATAGTCCAACCACATATACAAACATCTTAGGAAAGAGTTTCTAATGTGATTTTTTAAAATAGGAAACCTCATTTGGACAAAATTGGGGAAAATGACAGACTCCATTAAACCCACACTCTAGGTGACTTCTTATATTTGCATTCTGTTCTTTTCAGAATGAAGCTGAAGATCGCTTTTACCCAATTTGGCATGTAGGCATGTTGTGTGTGTTTGTATGTGTGCACATATACATCAACCACTGTAGACAGCAATTTGAAACTAAGGCATTAGAAGACATTCTAAAGGAGAATACACGATGTATGCTATGAGACTGTTCTTTAAGATTAAGCCATTAAAACTCTAAAATTTATGTTTAAAAGGGGTTTCAAGTTCAAATATTCTAAATTTAGCCAAAAACATTTGGCAGCACACTCTTCTGCTTCCTCTCCCTCTTCTGCTCTCTCTGAATTTTCGTTTCTTGTTCATGTAAGTGTATCTGCCTCAGAAGCTGCATGGGCAAGGGACCAGTGAGTCTTGGAAAGCTGTGATGGTTCTGATGGTCCAATGCCAAAACAACCAACTGGATGTGGGCCTGTTTATTCAGAGCATTTCTTTGGCATTATCCCAACCACAAAATCCTGGTTGCTAAACTGAGCTCCACTTTACTCATTCTAGAATGTGTTACTACTGGTCAGAGAGGGACAGACTATATCCCTTTATGCCACGAGTATAGTCCTCTCCTAGAGAAAATAACCTTCCTGTCCAGGAACTTGTTGATCAATTTCTGAGCTCATATTGGTTTGTATTGCTCCTGTAATAAATTACCACAAGTTTATTGGCTTAAAACAACACAAATTTATTATCTTACAGTTTCAGACATGGGTCTCATTGAGCTAAGATCAAGGTGTCAGTAGGGCTATGTTCCTTTCCAGAGGCTCTAGAGGAGAATCTGTTTTCTTCTTCTTTCTAGCTTCTCAAGACTGTCTGCATTCCTTGGCTTATGGCCCATTCCTCCATCTTCCAAGTTAACAAAGTCACATCTCTCTGAACCTTCTTTCATGGTGACATTTCTTTCTGAATATGATCAGGATAAGTTCTCTGCTTTTAAAGACTCAGGATCAGAGTTGGTCCAACTAGATAATCTAGGATAATGTCCCCCATCTCAAGGTCTTTAACCTTGATCATATTTGCAAAGTACCTTTAGCCATGTAAGGTAACATATCCATAGGCTCTGGATTTAGGACATAGATATCTTTGGGGGCCATTATTCTGCCTTCCACAGAGCTCCATCATTTTTGTTGCTGTTTTTCTTAGTGGTGGTAATGCTAGGAGAACCTCCTCATTTACAATGGATTTGAAAAAAACAACAGGGCTTAATCCAAGAAACTCGAGGAAGAGCCTCTACTCTTTCGCCCATCGTGGCAGACATTGAGATATTGAGATGCTTATTGGCCACAGCCTAGCAGCAAGGTGAGAAGCTCATCTAGTTGACTCTGATAGGCTGTCATATTCAGGCCCTTTGGTGTTTGGGGACCATGATACCACCTGGCTACTTAATAGCTCTTCCTTCCGGAGATGAGAAATTATTTCTGCATGAATGGACATTTTCAACTTCCATAAAATTGTATTTTTAAAGTTGTTGTTCACAGATATGTAAAGTTATGTGTACGTTTAACATAAAAACTACATTTTCTTTTGCCAAATTAGCACATAACATGCTTTGGCCTTCACTTGATAAATACCCTTTTCCATTTAAATGCCTACTATATTGCAATGTAATTATGCAGAGTGAAGGGATTGCAAAACTCAGCTGAGATGCCATAATCACCTTTAAGTCAAATTAGTGGGCTTTCATTGAATCATGACTCCATGGCAGTTAAAACAAATGTAGGTGGCTGATGTTGAGCAGGAGATCGACTGCATTTTTCAGCACAGGGAAATAATGCATTTGCCCCCCAAAAACGTGTTTAAGTAATAAAATATTTCTCAATACAAATTGGTTAGCGGGGAAGAGGGGAGGCAGTAATTCCCAGTTAGGTTCAGTGTGGGAATTGACACAGGTGCTGCAACTCCCATAGACAAATCCAGACTGCCAAGTCCAGAGGATTGGTAATACCTTGCAAATTTGGGCAGCTCAGACTGTACAATTCAGGCTGAAACGGTGATCCTCTTCTCCTGCATTTACTGTGTAATTAAGGAAAACATTGATTTAGTTCCCTGTATAATTACAGGGCTGGAGGCCTGGCCTCAGGCTGTCTACACAAGTGCCAATAAGATCACCTGAAAAGTGAAATACATCAGACAATCAACTGGTGGCTTTGTCAAACAACTGGTTTGAATAGTTTCCTTCACCGTCTCTTTTGAACTGAGGAGAAAAGGTAGATGGGCCTCAAGTGTCTGCTCCTGCACCACTTACTCTGTCTCACCTGAACACACACCTGAGCTGTGGAAGATGCTGACAAGGACGCTCCTGGAGGTCTGGTATTTTACACAAGCTGCCTCTCCCGTTGTTCACACAAACCTCGTCACAACATCTATTCCCTCTTGTATTCCTGCTTCATTGATGAAATCAGGACGAAAAGGCATGTATTTTACCTCAGCTTTCTGCCCTCTGCCCACCTGCTAGAGTATTCTCTAGGCCCATTCTTAATTCTGTCCCTCTTATTAGTTGTGTTACCTTGGGCAAGTCATTTCACCTCTCTAAGCCTCAGTTTGCTCATCTGTAAATGGGGGCAATTTGAAGGTGCACTACAGTAAGTGCTATAGGAAATGTAAATGAGGATGACGATGGGAATGTGATAATGATGACTCTGCTGAGTCTCCTGAGGGAAGGAGTAAAAAAGATGATGGTGATATTAGGGAGTCACCTGCCTCGGCAAATCTCTGCTTGCACCTTTCTCTACTTCTTCCCCCTCCATCCCATCTCAACTCATTCAGTTGAGGGCTTGGAGGGGAGAAGAGCGGTGAGGCTATAATAACTCTCTAGGACAACGATGGCGAACAGTTCTGAGAGAGATCACGTTGCCTTTCATATTCCTTCCTCTCTTCTGGGAGAAGGAATCACAGATGTGGCATAAGTGGAACTATTCAGTCATTGGAGTAGTGAGATTTTGAGGCCAGGAACTCTCTTTCCTTTTGGAAAGATTATACTGAGTGGTAAGAAGTGGGAAGAAGAAAATTTTGGAGGTAGAGCTGCCTTCTGGATGGAGAATGGTCCAGTTGGGTCACAGAGTGTAACTTCTGGGTCCTACCTTTTGGTTCTGAGTCAGACTGGAAGAGATCTCAATTTGTAGTTGTGCCCACATCGCCATTCAGTTCTCTTCCCCCAGGCAGATGAAGAAGATCACGAGTTTCACCCTGTGCAAAAAAGCTATCTTTTCTTTAATGCAGCCTCTTCAAGTGTTTTCTGTCAGAAAATTTCCAGATTATGAAACCCAGAAAGAAAAAATCAACCAGAAGCAGAACCATCAATTTCATAATCCAAACATGTAAACAAAACATGGCTTATAGTAGAGTAGAATTTCTCTACTACTGGCTTCCTTTAATTCAGATAGAGGAAGGAAAATCATGGGCTGTGAAATCGGTGAGATGTGGTTTGAAGTCCTAGTTCCTCATGTACAAGCCTCTATAATATTGGGCTACTTGATTTACCTCTCAAATCCTTGGCCGTCTCATCTCTAAAATGGGGATGAGGATTACAGGTGTCCTAGCCACTTTTGAACATATGAAACACAGTTATAATAGCTTATTTTTGTGTTTTTAATAAACTTTTAATTTTAGAATAGTTTTAGATTTACAGAAAAATTGTAAAGATAGTACAAAGAGTTTCCTGTGTATTCCACATCAGTTTTCCCTTATTGTTAACATCTTACATTAGTATGAGACATTTGTCACAACTAATGAACCATATCGATACATTACTATTACTAAGCCCATACTTTATTTAAATTTCCTAAGTTTTTACTTAATGTCCTTTTTCAGTTCCAGGACCCCATACAGGATTACATTTAGTTGTCATGTCTCCCTAGGTTCCTCTTGACTGTGACAGTTTCTCAGGTTTTCGTTGTTTTTGATGACATTGACAATTTTATGGAGTACTGGGCAGGTATTTTTTCAAATGACACTCAACTGGGATTTGTCTGATATTTTTCTCCTGATTAGACTGAGGTTATGGGTTTGGGGGAGGAAGACCACAGAGGCAAAGTGCCATTTTCATTTCATCATATCAAGGGGACATGCTATCAACATAAATTTTCACTGTTGATATTAACCTTGATCACCTGGCTGAGGTAGTGTTTGTCAGGTTTCTACACTGCAAAGTTACTCTTCCTCCTCTTCATATTGTACTTTTTGGAAAGAAGTCACTATACACAGCCCACACTTAAGGGATGGGGAGTTATGCTCTACCTTCTTGAGGGGGTAGTATCTACATAAATTATTGGGACTTCTTCTATACAGGAGATGTGTCTGTTCTTCATTTAATTATTGATTCAATCATTTATTTATTTCAGTAAAGACTTGAATGTTTATTTAATGCTTTGAGTTATAATCTAATATTACCTTATTTATTTTGTTGCTCACTTTGTTCCAGCTCTGGCCATAGGGAGCTATTTCAAGTTGGCTCTTGTGTCACTTTGACATGCCCTCATCCTGTTGTATTTTGAGCATGTCTTTACTTCCTGGCACTACAAGACACTCCAGGCTGATCTTGTATATTTCCTTCCCCAGCCCTGGAATCTGCTATTTCATTAAGAAGCCCTGTGTTTCTTTCTTTGGATAATGGAATTAGAAACCAAGTTCTGGGTGCTAGGTATGCTTGTTGCTATGGAGGTGTCATTGTTTCTAGTCTGTCTCAGTGGAAACAGGTAGTTAATATATCTATGCTACTAACCCATGTATATACATATATCTATCTATAACTATTACTATATCTATCTGTGAACGTATCTCCATTTGTATCTATAATAAGCTAAACATGAGTTCACGCTGTTGTCTCTGACTGTACTCCAGGACCATGGAGTTCATTCTAGCCTGCCTGCCTTGCTTGTCTCTATCCTCTCACTCCAACAGTGAGAAACTTGGCTCCCATCATCTGTCATCCATTTACTTATTTTTTCAATCTTTCAGAATTGTTGTGATTTCAGAATTGTTAACCCATACAATGGGAAACAACTTCACCCACTAGAATACAGTGCTTATGTACAATTCCCCTTGTCTTTAGACTTAACATGTCCACTCATTTCCAAACTTACTTAGGTCAACACCTTTGTCCCCCACCTCCGTCACTGAAGTTATGTCATACATTTGTAATAGAGCTAAATTATTTTGTCATAGTCTGCCAATTGGGGTTCATGATCTCCCAACCGATTTTTAAAAAATTCATACGTTATGCTGTAAAGTTCTATGTGTTTTTACAAATGCATTTTATTGGGTATCTACCACCACAGTAATCAGAGAATAGTTTCACCATCCTAAGAAATTCCTTGTGCTTTACGTATTCAATGCTACCTCCTCCCCAAAACTCTGGCAACTACTGATCTGTTTTCTGTCTCTATTTTGTCTTTTCCAGAATGTCATAGAAATGGAATCATACAGTGTGTACCCTTTTCAGACTGGTTTCCGTCGTAGCTCATTCCTTTTTATCACTGAATAGTATTCTCTTGGATGGATGTACTGGAGTTTGTTGATATATTTACTTATTGAAGTATCTTGGTTGCTTCCAGTTTTTGGTGATTATGAATAAAACTGCTATAAACATTTCTGTGCAGGTTTTTTGTGTGAAATAAGTTTTCAAATCAGTTGGGTAAATTCCTAGGAGCACAATTGGTGGATTGTATGGTAAGATTATATTCAGCTTTGTAAGAAACTGCCAAACTGTCTACAAAAGTGGCTGTACCATTTTGCAGTCCCACAATCAATGAATGAGAGTTCTTGTTGCTCTGCATCCTCACCAGCAATTGGTATTGTTTTTTTTTTGGAATTTCAGCCATTCTAATATATGTGTGGTGGTATCTCATTGTTGTTTTAATTTACAATTTCTTAATGACAAATGATGTTGGGCTTCTTTTCATATGCTTATTTGCTGTCACATGTCATCTTTGGTGTGGTATTTGTTCAGATCTTCTGCACATTTTTAAATTAGGTTGTTTGTTTTCTTTTGTTGAGTTTTAAGAATACTTTGTGTATTTTGGATACAAGTCCTTTATCAGTCTGTGGCTTATCATTTGATTCTCCTAACAGTGTCTTTTGTAGAGCAAAAGTTTTTAATTTCAATAAAGTCCAACTTATCTATGCTTCTTGGATCATGTTTTTGGTGTTATATACAAAAACTCATCACCAAATCCAAGACCATGCAGATTTTCTCCTGTTCTCTTCTAGAAGTTTAAAAGTTTTGTATTATGGGCCTATCTCTGTATTTAAAAAAAAAGTTTTGCAGTTTACTTTTAGGTCTTTGATCCATTTTGAGTTATTTTTTATTTAGGGTGTGAGGTCTGTATCTAGGTTCATTTGTTTTGTTTTATTTTGTTTTTTGCCTATGGATCTCTAATTGTTCCATCTCCATTTGGTGAAAAGAAAATCTTTCTCCCTTAAATTGCCTTTGTGCCTATTCAGTTGACTGTAATTGTGTGGGTCTATTTCTGGTCTCTATTCTGTTACATTGATCTATATGCCTATTTTTCACCAATACCATACTGTCCTAATTATAGTCAGTTTAAAGAAAGTCTTGAAATTGGGTAACGTGAGTCCTCCACCTATGTTCTTCTTTTTCAGAATTGTGGTGACTATTATAGGTCCTTTGCTTGCCAAAGTTTTAGAATCAACTTGCCAATATCTACAAAAAAATAAAAGTCTTGCCAGGAGTTTAAGTGGGATTATGTTGAATCTATAGATCAAATTAAGAAGAACTGACACCTTTACAAAATTGAGTCTTCTAATCCATTAGTATGGACTATCTCTCAATTTCTTTAGATCTACTTTGATTTCTGTTACCAGTGTTTTATAGTTTGTGTATAGATCCTGTACATATTTTGTCATATTAATACTTTATTATTTCATTTTTGGTGCTATTATACGTGCTGTTTTATAAAAATCAAATTCCAATTGTTCATTGCTGGTATATAGGAAAGCAATTGACTTTTGTATATTGACTTTTATCCTGCAATCTTGGTATATTCACTTATTAGTTCCAGGAGTATTTTGTAAATTATTTGTTGTTTTCTACATAAATAATCATATATCTTTGAATAAAGACACTATTCCTTTCCAACCTTTGACATTTTTTTTTCTTATTCCACCGCACTAGCTAGGACTTTCAATACAATGTTGAATAGGAGTGGTGAGAGAGGACATCCTTACTTGTTTCCTATCTTAAGGGGAAAGTATTCAGTCTCTCTCCATTAAGTATGATGCTAGCTGTAGGTTTTTCATACATACCCTTATTAGGATAAGGAAGTTTTCTTCTATTCCTAGCTTTTTGAGAGTTTTTATTATGAATGATGTACATCTTTGTTGTATGCATTGTCTGTATCTATTAATATAATCACATTGTTTTTCCTATTCAATCTGTTAATATGATGAATTACTTTGATTGATTTATTAATGTTGAAACAGCCTTAAATTCCAGGAATGAATTCTACTTGGTTATAATGTATTATGTTTTTTATGTATTGCCGGATTCAATTTGCTAGTATTTTATTGCGAATTTTTACATGTGTGTTCATGAGAAATAGTGGTATGTAGTTTTCTTTTCCTGAAATGTCTTTTCCTAATTTTGGTATTAGGGCAATGTTGGTCTCATAAGATGAGTTGGGAAGTGTTCCCTCTTCTATTTTCTGGAAGAGATTGTGTCAAATTGGTATTCAGTCTTCCTTAAGTTTTTGGTAGAATTCATGAGGAAAACTATCTGGGCCAGTGGTTTTCTGTTTTGGAAAGTTTTTAACAACTAATTCAATTTCTTTTAATAAATATAGCACTTTCAGGTTACCTGTTTCTCACTGAGTGAATATTCATAGTTTGTGCCTTCCAAGAAATTGGTTCATTTCATCTAAGTTATTAAATCTATGTGGGCATACAGCTGTTCATAGTATTACTGTATTATCTTTTTCATATTCATGGAATCAGTAGTTATGAACCTTTTTTCATTCCTGATATTGGTAATTTTTGTCTCTCTTTTTTGTCTTCATTAGCCTGGCTAGAGATATCAATTTTATTGATCTTTTCAAAAAAAGCACTATTTCATTTTCTTGATTTACTCTGTTGTTTTGTTTTCAATTTCATTGATTTCTGGCTTAATTTTTATTATTTGCTTTCTTCTGCTTACTTTAGTTTGTTATCCTTTCTGTATTTCCTAAAGTAGAAGGTTTGGTTATTAATTTTAGATCATTCTTCTTTTCTAATATTGCATGTAATTCTATAAATGTCCCTCTAAGCATTGTTTTAGCTCTATCACAAAGTTTGATAAGTTATATTTTCATTTAGTTCAATATATTTTTAACTTTCTCTTAAGATTTGTTGTTTGACCCATGGTTTATTTAGAAGTGTAGTTTAATTTCCAAACATGTGGGAATTTTCCAGCTGTCTTTCTGTTATTGATTTCTAGTTTAATTATACTTTTGTCAGAGAACATACTTGATATGATTTCTATTCTTTTAGATTTGTTAAGGTGTGTTTTATGACCTAGATGTAGTCTGTCTTGGTGAATGTCTCACGTGACCCTCAGATGAACATATTCTGTTGTTGTTGGATGGATTACGCTATAAATGTCATTTAGATAAAGTTGATTGATAGTAGTGTTCAGGTCATCTATATCTTTATTGATTTTCTGCTTTCTGGATTTATCAACTAATAACACAGGGGGTTTGAAGTCTCCAACTGTAATGGTGGACTATTCTCTTTTCATATCTATCAGATTTTACCTAACGTATTTTGATGCTCTGTTGTTAGGTACATAAAGGTTAAGGATTGCTATGTGTCTTTGTAAAAGTAACTTCTTTATCATTATATAATGTCCCTTTTTCCATGTTAACCTTCCTTATTCTGAAGTATACTTTGTCTGAAATTAGTATAGCTACTTCAGCTTTCTTTTAATTAGTGTTAGTATGATATAATTTTCCCCATCTTTACTTTTAACTGATTTGAATCTTCATAATTAAAGTGAGTTTCTTGTACACAACATATACTTTGGTCTTGTTTTTTTTTTAATCCATTCTGATAACCTCTGCCTTTGACTGATATATTTAGACAATTCACATTTAGAGTGATTATTGAACTGCCATCCTTGTAACCGTTTTCTATTTATACCTTTCAATTTTTTCTTTGTTTCCTTTTCTTGCTCTCTTTCTGTGTTCTCTGATTTTAATTGAGCATTTTATCTGATTCCAATTTATCCCCTTTCTTGACATAAAATATATATTTCATTTGTAAACATTTTTAGTGTTGCAGGATGGTTTATAGTAAATGTTTTTAAATAATATACATCCACCCTAAAATAACACTATACCAGTTCACATGGAATGTAGGTACCTTATAGCAGAGTATTTCCATTTCCTTCATTCTGTCTCTTGTGACGTTGCAGTCATTCATTTAACTTATCCATTTGCTATAAACACTCAGAACCTTGATACTATGATTGCTTTAAGCAAGCATTTATCTTTTATCTATTAAGAATAAGAATAATAAAAGATTTCATTTTACCTTCATTTATTCATTTTCTGACACTCTTCCTTTCTTTATTTAGCTCATTGTTTCTGTCCAGTGTCACTTTCTTTCTGTGTGAAGAAATTCTTTTAACATTTCTTGTGAAGCAGGTCTGCTAAAAATGAATTCCTTGAGTTTTTGTTTGTATGAGAATGTCTTTATTTCTTATTTATTTATTTATTTATTTGTGAGGAAGATCAGCCCTGAGCTAACATCTATTGCCAATCCTCCTCCTTTTTTTATTCCCCAAAGCTCCTGTAGATAGTTTTATGTCACAGTTGCACATCCTTCTAGTTGCTGTATATGGGATGCCGCCTTAGCATGGCCAGACAAGTGGTGTGTCGCTGCGCACCCAGGATCCGAACCCGGGCTGTGGGTTAAGTGCGAGCGCACTTAACCACTAATCCATGGGGCTGGCCCTATTTCTCCTTTATTTTTGAAGGATAATTTTTTTGGACATAGAAATCTAGGTTGGTGGTTTTCAAAAAACTTTTTACTTATTGACACATAATTTACATACCATAAATTCACCATTTTAAAGTGATTTCACCATTAAAGTGATTTAGTGATTTGTAGTTTATTCATAGGTTGTGCAACCATCACCACTATCTAATTCTATAATATTTTCATCACTCCAATAAGAAACACTGTACCAGTTAGCAGTCACTTTCCATTTCCCCCTCACCCAGCCCCTGGCATCTACTAAACTGCTTTCTGTCTTTAGGGAATTGCCTATTCTAGACATATTTATTCATATAAAAGGCTTAATGTAATATGTAGCCTTTTTTTCTGGCTTCTTTTAATTAGCATCGTTGTTTCAGAGCTATAGCATGTTGTAGCATGTATCAGAACTCCATTTTTCATGGCCATATAATATTCCAGTGTATGTTTTCTTTATTCATTCATCAGTTGATGGACATTTGAGTTGTTTCTACTTTTTGGCTATTATAAATAAAGCTGCGATGGACATTCATATGCAAGTTTTTGGCTAAACATACATATTCAATTCTCTTTGGTATATACCTAGGAGTGGAATCACTTGGTCATATGGTAACCCAATGTTTAACTTTTCAAGAAACTTCCAAAATATTTTTCACAGGGGCTGCACCATTTTATATTCCCACCAGCAATGTATGAATGTTTCAATTTCTCCATATCTTCATCACACTTTTTGTTTTCTGTTCCCTCATTATAGCCATCCTTTAGGTGTGTGGTGCTCATTTGCCATCCATATATCTTTTTTGGTGAAGTTCCTATTCAAATCTTTTGTCCAGTTTTTGTGTTGTTCTCTTTCATATATTTTGTCAGATTTATCTCTGTTTTTCATATTTTGATGCTATTGTAAATACTATTACTTTTTAATTTTAATTGCCTATCCTAGTATATAGAAAAGCAATTAATTGAATTTTATATTTTGCCTTTATATCCCGCAATGTTGATAAAATTAGTTATTAGTTTTAGTAGTGTTTTTTTGTAGATTCCATTGGATATTCTGCATAGATGTCATCTGCAAATAAAAACAGGTTTATTCTTCTTTTTCATACTGGATGCCTTTTACATCATTTTCTAGTCTGATTTCATAGACAGAACTTCAGTGTAACGAGAGCGGACATCTTTTTATTGATCCTGATCTTAGAAGTAAAGCATTCAATCTTCTACCATAAAGTGTGATATTAGCTGTAATGCTTACTGTCTTCATCAGTTTGAGTAAGTTTTCTTTCTATTTTTAGTTTTCCAAGAATTTTTATCAAGAATGGATGTTGGATTTTATCAAATTATTTGTCTGCATTTATTGAGATGATTGTGTGGCTTTTCATTTTTTGTTTGTTAGTAAGGTGAATTACATTGATTGGTTTTCAAATGTTTAACCAATTCTGCATTCTTGGGGGATAACCTTCACTTGATCATGGTAGATTTTATATATTGAGGGAGTCTGTGCTTCATCCTGGGTAATTTCTATTGCTATGTCTTCAAGTGCACAAATTTCTCCTTTTGCCATGTCTAATTTGCCATTAGTTCTGTCTGCTGTGTTTGTCATCTGACACTATAGTTTTCACCTCTATAAAATTAATTGAGATCTATTTATAATATCCATGTCTCTACTTAATTTTTGAACATATGGAATATAGTTATTATGACTATTTTAATGTCCTTGTCTGCTAATTCTAAAATCTGTGTCAGTCCTGGGTCAGTTTTGATTTCTCAAGGGACCTTAATTTGATTTTTCTTACCTTAGTGAGGTGAAATATCTTTTTAATATGGTTAAGGGCTAGCTCTATATCTCCTTTGTGAATTGTCTGCTCATGTCTTTTAAACATCTTTTAATATAGTTAAAGGCCAGTGCTACATCTTTTTTGTAAATTGTCTGCTCATGTCTTTTTCACACTTTTCTGTTAGGTTTTAGGTCCTTTGTTCTAAAAATTTTAAGAGTCTTTATATAATAGTGATATTAATGGTCTAGGTTACAATCCCCCTCTCCCAGTTTGTCAGTTGTCTTCTGAATTTGTTTATGATGTGCTTTGTTCTGCCTTTTAAAATTTTAAGCAGGGTGATGCATTCTGGGTGAGTAAGCAACCAGTGAACACTAGGAAGTAAGTGCTTCATAGGAAACTCCAGAAGTCCCACTAAGCCAAAAGGTTGTGTGCCCAAGTGAGCACTTCAGACTGGCTGAATCTGTTGTTCTTTTAGGAACATAAGGCCTGCAGTGAAGCCCACAACCTGTTTCCCTTTTCCTCTAGGGCCAACAAACTGAATGGGAGACCCTCTACCTAGGGGCCTATATGGACAGGATTTGATCATGCAGTGTCTCCTCCAAGAAGTTGGAAGCTTGTTGTAGCTATTCATGGAAATTAATTCTACCAGTGTCTCAACTGTGAGGTAAGGCCCAAAGGAGGTAGGATGCTAACATTGCCAGCAGTAAAATAGAGTGAGAAAAGCATCTGGTTTTTGAGAACACATGTTGAAAAGACCTTTGCACATGAGGCTCACATACCTCTGGTTAAGCCAAGCCCCTCCCTGGTGAACTCATCAGTCTTAGGTTGTAGTTTCCTGCACAAACACATCCAGCACAACTTGTAGCATGTATGTGCCTCATCCCCCTGACCCTATTAAAACCCAAGCCTGAATAGTACACCTACTGAGATGGGCATGAGTCCCAGACTTGAACAAGACTAGATTCTGAGTAGAGTAAGTCTATTCATGGAAGTCTGGCAGGATGAAGGCAGTGATTTCAGATTGGAAAACAGAAAACTGAGGAGAGCAACGCTGACACTGAGAAAAGGAGGTGGGATGGAAAGGATCCCCAGTAGAGGTGAATGGTCTTCAGGGTGCATAAGAGTAATTTGTAGTCAGTAAGCGGGATGATTCACATTTCCACAGAGACTTAAATACAGCCACATTATCATGGATGGATTTTAGGCAAGACATCCAGAAACTAGGTAATGGTGAAGGGTTGGAGAGAAGAGAATGAACCACTGAACAGGGTGGCTGTAGGGAAAGGTTTGGAGGAGACACCCTCTCCCTGCCATGTGACCCCCCAGAATTGACATGGGGAGATGAGAAGGGTGGCAGGTCAGTTTGGAAGGCTTTTTTAGGGGTGCTAAGAAAATGCCCCCTTTTGGGTTAATCTCCAAAATATATAAAGAACTCATACTTCTCAACAACAAAAAAACTAACAACCCAATTAAAAAATGGGCAAAAGACCTGAACAGACAATTCTCCAAAGAAGATATACAGATGGCCAAAAGGTACATGAAAAGATGTTCAACATCATTAACTACCAGGGAAATGCAAATCAAAACTACAATGAGATATTACTTCACGCCTGTCACAATGGCTATAATTAACAACACATGAAGCAAGTGTTGGAGAGGATGTAGAGAGAAGGGAACTCTCATACACTGCTGGTGGGAGTGTAAACTGGTGCAGCCACTATGGAAAACAGTATGGAGAATCCTCAAAAAATTAAGGATAGAACTACCATACAATCCAGCTAGTCCACTGCTGGGTATTTATCCAAAGACCATGAAAACACCAATGCGTAAAGATACATGCACCCCTGTGTTCATTGCAGTGTTATTCACAATAGCCAAGACTTGGAAGCAACCTAAGTGCCCATCAAGGGACGAATGGATAAAGAAGATGTGGTATATATACACAATGGTATACTACTCAGCCATAAGAAACGATGAAATCCAGCCATTTGTGACAACATGGATGGACATTGAGGGTATTATGCTAAGTGAAATAAGTCAGAGGGAGACGATCAAATACCATATTATCTCACTCATAAATAGAAGATCAAAACAACAACAAACAAACACATAGAGACAGAGATTGGATTGGTGGTTACCAGAGGGGAAGGGTGAGGGAGGGGGGCAAAAGTGGTGATTAGGTACATGTATGTGGTGATGGATTGTAATTAGTATTTGGGTGGTGAACATGATGTAATCTATGCAGAAATAGAAGTATACTGATGTACACCTGAAATTTATACAATGTTATAAACCAATGTGACTGCAACAACAAGAAAAAAACCTATTAAAAAAAAGAAAATAAAAAGAAAATGCCTCCTTTCTCCCACCAGAACATCTTGGCCTTACATACATCTCCTCTCCCCCATGGACATGTCAGGGTGGGGCTTTGTGATGTCTAAGACTCCCCCAGGGCTACCATTGGCTGGAGGAGAGCCTTGCTGACCAAACAAAGCTGAAGGGTATGGCCCCCCACTGTCCTGGAGAGGGGGATATATAGGCAGGTCAGGAGGCCTGGGGTAGACCACTGGGAGGCACTGACATGGCGCGGGTGACCAGGACACCACAAGCTTCTAGCACAGTTATGGAACAACCAGGACAACGGACTCCAAACACCAAAGAGAGGAAGAAGAAGGCCTCCTGTCAACCCAGGTCCAGAGGCAGTGTCAAGGTGAGATGACCCCACCCAAGCTCCCCATCTCCCCCTTTGACACCCCCCACCAGCACTCCTTCCCTGTCCTTGCCTGGCACACACCCCCTCCTCAGCCCACATCCCTTCTCATGAAGTCCCTATTCCTACCCATCCCCCACCCTCTTCCCTCAAACCAATGCCCCTCTGTGCTCACCCTGTTGTCATTCCAGGTGGCCAAGAAAACCATGGGGACCAAAAGACGCCTTCAAAGGAGTTTGACAAAAAAAGCCTCTCCAAAAAATCCCACCTCTTCAATTAAATCTAAGAAAGCTAGAGGAACAACACTATTCGGTCACTATCACAGGCTGAATGAAGAACTGAGTCAAAATGAGCCAGAGAGCGTGGAGGAGCCCCCCACTTCACGTGACTACCTGGGCAGCCAGTAACTTCAGAGCAAGGCCAGAGACCCCGGAATTATCTGAGGAGTCTCTGAGGTCTGGCCTCTGAGAAATGGCCAACTGTGTAGACGTCATTTTACAGCAACAGGGTGCACTGATGTGATTTAAATAAAATGGACCTGTTGTGAAAACGTGTGTGTCTCTGTGAGTTCTCTCATGGTTGGAGTGGGGAAGGAAGGGAAGAGGCAGGTGTGTGAGGGGGGAGGGAGGTGAGTTCTGCAGGGTTGGGGGTCTGACCAGAAGGTGCTGTTAGCCTGACAGTGGGGATAAGGACTGGCTCAGGACTGATCACTAAGGATAAATTTCCAATGGGAGAAGAGGAAAAGGACTTGGTGTTTTTTTGTGTGTGTGTGCAGGGGTGTGGACCTATTTGGGGAGAGGTGTTATGTGTGGGGTGGCAGTGCCAGTCTCCAAAAGGCACACAAAGTAATTGCTCGAAGGCCACCTACCTCATAGTAGTGTTTGTTACAGCCCACGCTATGATGTCAGCAACTAGTGGCCCTCAGAAGAACCAAACATCTCACCCTATTAAAAGTTAGTCCAAAGGCACTAAAATAATGGTGTTTATAGAGGTCACAAACACTGATTAGGCCACTTTCTTGCCAAGAAATTTAGGGTGAAGCAGTGGCCTACCAAGGGCGGGGCAGTGGAAGTGGTCTGCACCCAGTGCACGCAATAAAGGGGGGCATAGTCTGCAGAGAGTTTTATTATAAGAATAAAACCAAGTAAAAGGTGTTGCTATTTTTATTATCACCTCCATACTCCAGTATTTTAAAATAATGTCAGTAATTAAATATTCTTCCTCCCCAAAACCAAATATTGTTGGTCTAAGTTCTAAAAGTTTGTTGTGATTTATGTTGTTTTAGTATTTTATATATTAATCAAAAGGTGCGTACCTCCAGAAAAAAAAATGTGTATAACACTTCACATAACCACATTTTTAGTACTTATCCTTTAAAAAATCATTTGCTTCTATGAGGGAGGTAATTTGCAGACATCCCTGTTATACAGTTGGCCCCAACACAGGCTGGCAGTTACTACTGCTCCTTTCTATAGAAAGTTCTTAACGGTTTGGAATTGTTTAAGATCACTTCCAGTGCACTTCCAGTCTGTAAGCCCTGAGGGAGTGTATGTAATACACATCCTATGTTTAACATAACAGTAGATTCTAAATAAACAGTGATATACAAAAATTATAAAGGTGAAGTCACAATAGATTAACTTGTTTTTATTTATGTCTAAATCAGTGAAACAAAGTGTGAACTGCAAGGTGCAAATTTTTGTTTGAGAACTACAAAATTTTCTTTTATTTGAACATGAAATATTTTGCTGAATTTGAAAAATATATTTAAAAGTGAAATTTATTCTTTTTAAATTGTCAGTTATTTTACAACTACAGAACAAAGAAAATAAAATTAAGGGCTGGCCCAGTGGCGTAGCGGTTAAGTTCACGCATTCTGCTTCGGCAGCCTGGGGTTTGCCGGTTCTGATCCTGGGCGCGGACCTACTCGCCGCTCATCAAGCCATGCTGAGGCAGTGTCCCACATAGAAGAGCTACAACTCTACAACTATGATACACAACTATGTACTGGGGCTTAGGGAGAAAAAAGAAAAAGAGGAAGATTGGCAACAGATGTTAGCGCAGGGGCAATATTCCTCAAAAAATAAGAAAATAAAATTACATTAACTGTGATTGTTTAAATTGTATCTTTTGCAAACATTTTGTTTTCTTAAAATTGCCTTCTATTTGTACAGCCATAATTATATATAAAAGATCAATAAGTTTTATGTTATTTTTATTTACTGAATATTATTATTATTTTCTTTAATTTATGAATGTTAATGAAGATTTGTTCTAATGAGGAGGGAATGTTAAATATTACTCCTCTCCAGTGTGGAATACACTATTTATACTACTGCTGAGAGACACTTTATTACTTAAAATTTTTTATAATTCAACTCCAGTGTCCAGGCTTTTTGTTTTGCTTTGTTTTAGCTGAGGAATTTCCTTTCTATTCCTAGTTTGCTAAGAGATTCCATGAGGAATGCATGTTGTATTTTGTCAAATGCTCTTTCTGCATCTATTGATATGATCACACTCATTTAATTTTTAGTTCGTTAATACAGTCACGTGCTGCACAACAATGTTTCAGTCTATGATGGACCACACATATGACAGTGATCCCAAAAGATTAGTACCATATGGCCCAGGTGTGTAGTAGGCTGTACCATCTAGGTTTGTGTAAGTACACTCTGTGCTTTTCGCACAATGACAAAAACACCTAACGATGCATTTTTCAGAAGGTATCACATTCATTATGTGATGCATGACTGTAATGTGATTACATTGATTGATTTTCAAATGTTTAACCAATCCTGCATTTCCAAGACAAACCTCGCTTGATCATGGTGTACTGTCCTTTGTATATATTGGTGGACTCTCTGTGTTTCATTCTAGATGGCTTCTACTGCTCTGTCTTCAAGTACACAAACCTTTCCTTCCACTGTGTCTACTTTACTGTTAACCCCATCAAATGTATTTGTCATCACGAACACTGTGGTTTTCATCTCTATAAGTACATCTTGGGTCTTTTTTATGCTTTCTATGACTCTACTAAGCTGAACATATAGACTATAGTTATAGTAACTATTTTAATGTCTCTGCTAATTCTAAAATTTGTGTCAGTTTTGGGTCAGTTTCCACTTCTCAGGATAGTTTTTTTTTATTATATGCATTTTTCTTACCATAGGGAGGTTAAACAACTTTTAATACAGTTAAGAGCTACTTCTATATCTTTCTTGTAAATTGTATGCTCATGTATTTTTCACATTTTTCTATCTTTATCCAAAAATTTTTCAGTCTTTAAATATTAGGGATATTAGCCCTCTATCAGAGATATAAGTTACAAATATATTTTCTCAGTTTATCAATTGTCTTTTAATTTATTATATGGCATGTTTTGTTCTGACTTTTAAATTTTTAAACAGTGTGATGCATCCTGGATGAGTAAGCAACCAGTGGACATGAGGAAGTGAGTGCTTCGTAGGAAACCCTGAAAGCCATGCTAAGCCAAAAAGCTGTGTGTTCAGGTGAGCACCTCAGGTTGGCTGAACCTGCTAGTCAATTACGAACATAAGCCCTGCAGTGAAGCCCACCATGTCTTTCCTCCAGGGCTATAAACCCAAAGGAGACACCCTCTACCTAGGGAGCTGTACAGACAGGATGTGATCACACAGTGTCTTCTCCAAGAAGCTGGAAGCCTTTCGTAGCCAGAGCCAACTTCATGACAGTGTGACCTGTGCATTTTTACAGGGCCCTCTGTTTAGAAAGGCTCCCTGTACTTGGTTGATGCTCTGCAGTTGGAGTCTTGAAATTTGTAATAATTTTGGAACAGGGGGCCTGTGTTTTCATTTTACACTCAGCCTTGGAAATTATGCAGTTGTTTTTTTCCCCACCCTCAGGCCTCTGGAATCAGAATTTCTGTGATGAGCGCAAGACCTCTAAGTAAGAGGGCTTGAGTCCCATGGCTGTACTGCTTCCCAGTTGCAAACAATTCTCTGACTCTCTCATCCTATTTAACATGGGAAAGACACAAAGACATAGGTAGATGCACTTAACATAGACAGCAAACAAGTGCGTGGTTCTCAGGACACTCTTCCCAGCAGGTCCTCATGCTGGCCTGCTGCAACTCCCAAATCTGTCATGCATGCAAAACCAGGACACCAGCTGCTGGGGCCTCCTGTCTGCATCTGGAAAACACATATGGAACTGTTTCCTTCACTTTCCAGTTGAACCCATACCTTGAAACCCAGGGCAGCCCTGCAAGTAGACAATACAGGCTGCCCGCTGGAGTGGAAATCTTTGAATACTCTTGACTTCTAAGTTCTGAAATGAGGCCATGACCTGCTGGAGCCTTGTGGTGTCCTCTGCTTCTGAGTCAGAAGAAAGAGGCTGGCAAGGTAGATTGTCAGGACATCAAAAAGCCCTTATGACCTTTTTATAATTGTAAAAGATTCAGCAACATCTGGATAAGATTTTGCCTCAAGCACTCACAAATTCTAACACGAGGAAAAGGTGATGAGCAAAATATGCTAGTCAGACTCCGAAAGCAGGACAGGATATAGGGGACCCCAGATGAAACCTCACTTGCCTTGCCTGAGTAGAGTTAAAGCCAAATGAAAGTGCTTTGTCCTTTTTGGAAACCCTGTTTCTCATCATCTATTCCAACAGCCATGGAGATCTGAGAAAGCAGATTTCAAATGCTGATGACCACATGTTCTGGAGGATGGTACATTCAGGGAACCACAAGCTGCTTCTTTCATACCTTTCTTTTCCAACTTGCTAGCTACAAATCAGAGCTCTTGCCTGCCATGTAGAACATAAGCCATATCTATTTCTTTCAGAGTCACTCTAAGTCGAAAGTGACCCAACTACAGAAATTGGCATTCTGCACCTGCCAGGAATTTACCGTGGAGGAGTTCCTTTTTGCACTGTGTCCTCTGCTAAGCTTCTTCCAAGGATGAGGATGAGCAAGAGGGTTCGACTTCCTAAGTTGCTTCTGGCATAACACCTCCAAATCATACCAGCATATCCATGTCTGCTTACATTTCAGCCTTTTTTTTTTAATGGGCTGAGCAGGAACTTCTGAAATTTGGAGGGGAATGGATTTTGTCCCCTCTGAGTGTTTAGAGCTGAACCATCATGACAGTGGGCTTGGCAGTGGTGGGGTATGTACTGTGGCAGGCATTTCAATTCTGACGTGTGACAGCACTCCTGGGAATGCTACATGAATCAGCTTTCCTAGTCCTTCATCTATGACATATAGTCAGAGAGGCTTATTCACAGGGGACCAAGACCTAAGCATGCAGAAATGTCAAATCACTATGTTGTACACCTGAAACTAACATAATATTGTATGTCAACTATACTTCAATAATAATAAGAAAAGATCTAAGCATGCTTTGCTAATAGAGTACTGGATGACCTGCCATGTGAAAGAAATGGAAGAGCTCACTTTTCAGGTGCTTTAACCACTTAGGGTTCCTGTGATATGACTTGTCAGTTACCTTGTTTGTGAACCGCTAATGTCACCGTTTCTCATTAACAGAAGCAGGCCAATTAAACTGAAAAGACTGCCAAATATTAGTCATCAGACAATGATCTCTGAAGCAGGCTGGGCCAGTAGTTGTTCCCAGCCCTCATCCCAGCTTTCTCTCATTGGAAAGACCAGTTCTCCTAAGTACGTGAATCTCTGGAGTGCAACAGATTCCAATCAGGAAAAGTAAATATATTTGCTCTTACAAATAAATACACTCCAAAATGAGAAAGCAGAAAAGCAAACACAAATTCCTTCTAAAGACAAAGCCTCCAAATCATGTGGGGTCCACACTGGTGCTTTGTCTCTCTTGCCTCTAAGGATTTTGGCCCACTCTTGCAGAAAAAAAAAAGAAAAAAAAGATAATCCACCTCACACCTGTTAGGATGGTCATTAGTAAAGACAAAAACAAAAACAAACACAAAATCCCAGAAAATAACAAGTGTTGGCAAGGATGTGGAAAAAGTGGAACCCTTGTACATGGTTGCTGAGAATGTAAATTGGTAGAGCCATTATGGAAAACAGTATGGAGGTTCCCCCCAAAATTAAAAATGAACTACCATATGATCCAGCAATACCAAAAAACTTGTGGGTATATATTCAAAAGAATAGAAAACAGGATCTTGAAGAAATATCTGCACTCCCATGTTCATTGCAGCATTATTCACGATAGCCAAGAAGTGGAAACAACATAAATGTCCATCAACTGATGAATGGATAAAAAAATATGGTACATACATACAATGGAATGTTATTAAGCCTTAAAAAAGAAGAAAATCCTGTCATATGTGACAATATGAAAGAACCTTGAGGATATTATGCTAAGTGAAATAAGCCAGTCACAGAAGGACAAATACTACATGATTCCACTTGTATGTGAAATCTAAAACAGTGAAACTCATAGAAGTAGAGAATAGAATGGTGGTTGCTAGGGGCTGTGGGGGAGAGGAAAATGGGGAATTCCTGTGCAAACGATATAGAGTTTCAGTCATGCTAGATGAAAAAGTTCTAGAGATCTGCTGTGCAACATTGTGTCTATAGTTAACAATACTGTATCATGCACTTAAAAATGTAAGGGGGTGGGCCAGCCCCGTGGTGTAGCGGTTAAGAGCGTGTGCTCCACTGCTGGGGGCCTGGGTTCGGATCCCGGGCACGCACCGACGCACTGCTTGTCAGCCATGCTGTGGTGGCGTCCCATATAAAAAAGTAGAGGAAGATGGGCACGATGTTAGCTCAGGGCCAGTCTTCCTCAGCAAAAAGAGGAGGACTGGCCTGGATGTTAGCTCAGGGCTGATCTTCCTCACAAAAAAAACTGTAAGGGGGTAAATTTCATGTTATGCATTTTTTACCACAATAAAAAAAAAAACCTTGATTTGCAGAGGCATCAACAGTAGCTGGCTGCAGTGGGCTGATGATGGGCCCAGATGATGTTCCTCAACCCAGAACAGTTGTGGGATGTAGGGGACCCACTATAGGCATAGATCCCACTACCCTGCCACCTTTACTCATTTTTCATTATTTGTTAGGATATATCACTCCTCCTCTTAAACAACACAGATAAGACTCTATGTCTAGCATCATCTTAAAAGGTCACTTGAATCGCCTATGCCTTCAAACACAGCTCAAGCACAACATGGATCCCAACAGGCCATGAGGAGAGGCACTGGCAAGAGAGAAGACTAGGAAAACAGTGTGCAGCTAGGGTCTTGGGCTTTACCAGTGGGCCTCCCAAGCTACCAATTCTGCTGACACAGTGGTCAGCAGTGCTCAGGACAGCTTCTAGCTGGAATTGCTAATGTTTTCTGGGGAGAGGCTCAGCATTTCAGAGCCAGAACAGCATACTTGACTGAGCTCATTCATGACTCTGTCCCCTTGTGCACTTGCTCAGTCATTCATCCCACACATGTTTGCACACCATTTGTATGCCTGATACTGTGCTGGGCCCAGAGGCAGTGGCAGAGAAAGGGGGCCAGAGATGCATAAGAGAAGGAGATCCATTGGCCTGGGCTCTAGATCAGTGTTTCCCAATCTGCAAAACCATGGATCTTTGAGGGGCTTTGGCATTAATGCAGAGTTCAGCATGAAAAGCAGGCCTCAACTCTGGACTGAAGAAATAGTACAATGCTTCACAGAGGTACTATAGTATAGTGGTCAAGAGTGGGGACCTTGGAGCCAGACTGCCTGGGTTCAATCCCAGTTCTGACATTTTGGAAGGTTCCTCACTTTGCCATGCCTGTTTCCTCACCTATATAATAGGGATAAATAATAATATTCACCCAAGACTTAGAATATGTGAAGCATATAAATATTTTATCATTATTATATGCATTCTGCAATTTTTCAAATGTCTATAGATGCTATTATAATAGATATAAATTTATTTATCATATAAATTTATTTAAAATGTAACCAAATCTAAAGTATTTTGTTGTCATTCTACATTTTCTTAATCAACTGATGCCAAAATGTATAATTGCTATCAAGTCAGGGCATCATGATTTATTTGGATGTATAAAATAAAGGATGGCAGGCCTCTTTAATGCCATTGCCCCCATGACCCTGGTGTTTCTCCAGCCATTTCTCTAGCTGGACAGGGTCTGAGATTAGATACTGGCTGGGCCCAGCTTTTCATCCCAGCTCCACTCCTCCAACAATCATTCAAAAAACATTTATCAAGAACCTAATTATACTAGGCTCAAGATGAGACACTACCTCTTAGCTAGGAAACTTGCTACAAATTACTTAATTGGCCTAAATCTCATTTTCCTCACCTGTGAAATGGACATCTAACTCCCAATTTGTTTTGAAAATTAGATGAGTAACATATGTAAAATCATCTAGCACAATGCCTGGCATAGAGAAGATGCTCAATAAATGTCCACTTTCTTTCTAACTCATGAAATGGCAATTGAAAAATAGCTACATAAGTTGCCTAATCTCCTAAACAGTAGAAATCATATATGGTTCCATGGGAGTCACAAGAGGTGAAATGTATCCTTCCCTCTTCAAATCAGGGCTGAGGATGTTATAAAAATTAGATCCCATAAAGCGGATCTTAGCCAGGGGCTGCTGCTGTGCTTTGCGGGAAAGATGCCAGCACACAGGCACTGGTAGGAGGGACCCTAGGCTGGAAATGCTCGATGGCTCAAAATTTAATCAGGTTGGGTGTCAACATTTAGTTATGGCTATACCTCCTAAAAGAGATCTGATCTATATCAATATCCTTTAGATAAACATGTGAAGCCCCAATGCCAAAGGGAGGAGGAGCAGGGCTCTGAGTGCTGGGATGAAGAATGGGAGGATGGATGGAGGCAGACCAGGAACATCAATTAACCCCAGGCACAGAACAGCCATTTATAATCTCATCCTTGTGGTTTACACGACACTTGAGTATATGCATAAAGAACACTGCAGTCATGATGGTAAATCCCCACCACATCAGGCATCAGGGTGACATTTCCTATGAGCTTTCTAGAAGCTAGTTATGCATCCCCCAACCTGGCACAGAGGATATAGGAGTGAACGAGTTGGACAAGGATCCTGCCCTCATGGAGGTTGCAG
Source organism: Ceratotherium simum simum (assembly GCF_057802395.1). Lineage (NCBI taxonomy): Eukaryota > Metazoa > Chordata > Mammalia > Perissodactyla > Rhinocerotidae > Ceratotherium > Ceratotherium simum. The sequence goes on along the minus strand of NC_141940.1, from coordinate 6,168,616 downwards.
TCTAGTAGGGGAGACAGATAATAAACACATGAACATATAATATAACATCAAGGCGTAGTAAGCACTATGAAGCAAAATGAATCAGGGCAAGGGGTCCATAAGTGACACAGTAAGTGAGGCTGTGGGTAGAGGTGCTGTTTTCAGATAGAGTGGTCAAGGAAAGTGTCTCTGAAGAGGTGGCTTTTGAACAGAGGGGTGAATGTGGCAGGGGAGCAAACCCTGTGAAGATTAGGGGAAAGTGTTCCCTATGACCAAGCAAGTGCAAAGATTTTGAGACATAAATGAGATAGTGAGTCAGGAACAGCAAGAAGAGCAGCATGGGTTTGTCAGGGAAAGGTCAGAGAAGGGGTCAGAAAGGTAGCCAAGATATGACCACTTCTAACCACTGCTATTGCTACTATCTTGGTCTAAGCCTCCACCATCTCTTGCCTGGATTCCTGAAATAGCTTCCTTAATGGGTCTTCCAGCCTCTGCCCTTGGCCTCCTTCAATCTTTTCTACTGGTTCCCAAACTTGGCTGCACATTAGGATCACTTGGTGAGCTTTTAAAACTTCCCATACCTCATGACACACTCCAAACTAATAAAATCAGAAAGCCCGGAGGTCAGTGCCAGGCACTAGCATTTTTTAAACAATTTCCAGGTAATTCCAATGTGCAGCAAAATTTGGGAATCACTGGCCTATTCTCAACACTACAGCTAGAGTAATCCTGATAAAACAAGCCTAATGAAGCCTAAAACAAGCCCCTACTTAAAACCTTCCAATGGCTCCATTGCACTTAGAACAAAATCAAACTTTTTTTGATTTGTATGACCTACAAGGTCCTGCATGACCTGGCTGGTCATTGTTCATCTCCCCATCGTCATCTGGGGCATTCCTCCCCTCGTTCACCATGCTCCAACCACTGACCTTCTTTCTGTTCCTCAAACATACCGAGCTTCTCCTGCCTCAGAGCCCTGATACCTCAACATTGGAATACTTGTTGATGAGACGTGCAGGCTGGCTCCTTCTTGCTAATCAAGCCTCTGCCCTAATATCATATCCCCCAAGAGGCCTTCCCTGACTCTTCTAGCTAGTTTTTTACACACACACATACACATATGGATGCTGTGCTGTGTCATTCAGACTTCCCTTTAGGGACTGAAGAACTTATATCCCCAGCTGCTGGGAATCCTGCCAGCACTTGACCTTAGCTGGAAAGCCTGCACCTTCTCAGGTGTAGCCTGCATGCAATGACTCATCCTTGGTGAAGTTTAAAGACACAGCCACTTCACTGCAATGTGGGACAACTCTGGAGGGTCTTTCCAGCTTCAGCACTCACGAAGGGGGTGACTGAAGCCTTGGCTTGAGCATGTCACAGCCCAATTTTGCACTCTCTCCAATCCTGCTTCCTACCATTCCACAAAAGCAATTGATCTCAAGAGAAATCCCTAACAATATTCTGGCACCCTAATTTCCATCTCAGAATCCAAGGAAACTCAAACTGCAGAGGTTGGTGCCAGTAATCTGAGGAAGCAAATACTAAGCATCCTGGAGTGGAACCACCTGCCAGACAGCTGGCACTGAGGCACCCTTCACGGGAGATAGGTGACACAGGAATAGCTCCAGCACAGGTAACAATTCAATTGTTAACACTCGTACTTGTGGGAACTGGGATGTAATACTTGTGGATGGAAATTCACTAGCAAGAGGGGAATTGGGTGGCTTTTCGCTAAGCAAGATTGATGCTTTAGAGAAAGATAACAAAAGACTGTGAGTGATTAATCAGCAATTAAAGGCTAAGTGTGAAAACCAGAGGGCTTCCCTGGTAGAAGGTAAAGAGGTTCTCATTCTCTTACATCCAGAGAACAGAGAAAGCTGAAGTCCAGGCCTAGAAATTAATCATCTGAGTAGCAGAGCTCCAAAGAAGCTTCAACTCCTAATCACAGGCCTGTTAGGCCAAGATCAAGGCCCTGGTTGGGAAAGAATGGGGCCCCAAGTCATTGGAGGAGAATACCTGGGTTGATGCGTCTGAAAATCTGGAATCCTCAGGATTCCACTGAAACTTCTGCATTTGCAGAAGTGGCCCAGTCTTTTCTATAAATTTTCCCTCCTTTCTTGAGGATGATGCAGAGGCTTCTCCCCTAAAAATGACATGGGCTCCCTCAGGATCTGCATCTGTCTCCTCTCCTGGCCAATAGGGCAATAGCTAAGATTATGTCACAATATAACCTGGCTGGGGGGAAGTGCTGGGCCTGTTAAGGGAAGAAAGGGACTCGACCTTAAAGGAGCAGCTGGACCTAGTCAGCATGAACCAGCAGGAGCCAGGAGAGTAGGCAAGGGACTTAATTCTGAGTGTACTTGATCAAGGGGGAGCCAGACATAATATTGGATAAAATACATTGATATGAGAGCACTCACTAGAGATACAAGATTTAACAACCTAGCAAGGACCCTGGGAGATAGTACAAAAGTGCTGCTTAGGATGAAACTTAGAAATATGGAGAAAGTAATGGTCCACACCAAGCAAGGTAGAACTGCCAGAATTGTTGAGTCAAGTGGTAGAAAAAGGGATTAAAGGCTCCAAGAAGTGGGCATGCTACAGTAGCTATTGCACAGAAGTCTGGAATCCTTACCAAATGACTGTTCTACAGGAGTGCCTGGAGGATATGCCATTCCCCAAGGCCATCCGAAAGCACCTATGAGAGGGGCACCAGTATCCCTAGGAAGGTCAGTGGTGGATGTCCCTTGTAGGACAGGGTAGATGGTAGGAAAGGTGATCATAGAGCTGTGTTCAATGATAGCAATGAAGATAACACTAAAGGCCAGGTGGTGACATTTTACCATCATGAAATTACTATAGTGAGCATGATCAGTTTCCAGCAGTGCCTGACCCATAGGGAGCTATGGAGATAATTAACAAAACACAGGATCCCTAGTGACAAGATAGATGGGCAGCCAGCAGGCATAGTACTCAATCTATACCATCAGAAGGAATCAAGGATGAATGAGCAAAAGGATGTGTGCAGTCACACCAACAAAAAATTAAAATCCCTTGCTTAGTTTCCAGATCTGAGCTACTTTTCAGACCTGAAACCCATTGAATGAAGGAGAGACTAGGTCTCTAGGAGGGAGGAACCTGCAGCACCATGCAAGTATATATGGTAACGGGTACTCTGGTTTTTCTCAAAAAGGACAAATGACTATTTACTTGGCTAACTGTATACTTGTGAAAGGGGAATATCCAAACGTTTCATATAACCGAAGTTTCCATTGATACCCAGGCACTTGAAGCATCATCAAGATCCGCCCCCCCATTGAGCAGGGGCATATGAAGACTAGATAATAATTGTGGTCCTGGCCGAAGTGTGGCTCACAATGTGTCCACTGGATCCACAGAGCCATCTGATGATCATTTCTCTGGTCTCGAAGTGTAGAATTGGAATGGACATACTTGGTAGTTGGCACAAGCCCAGCACTGGTTTCTTGGCCCGCCATATAAGAAGTACCATAGTGAAGAAGGCCAAATGGAAACCTCCTTTGTCAGGTGGGTTTTATGGCAAGCCCAAATAGGAAAATCACAACAAAGACCTCTAGAGTTCTACAGCAAGGCCATACCATCTATGAAGGAGAATTATACATGTTTTATAGAACTGTCCCTGGCATGCTACTGAACCCTGATAGAGATGAAGCGCCTGATCATGAGTCATCAAGTGACTATGCAGCCAGAGCTGCTCTACATGAGCTGGGTTCTTTCAGATCCAAATGCATTCACGGGAGAGTTTTACCTTCAAGAAATTATTCTAGTGTTACACAAACTATTCAACAGAAAAGAAAAATAGGATATACATCCAAACTTATTTTATGAAGATGTAACTATGATATAAAACCTGAAAAGTATAGTACAAAAAAATTACATGTCAATCTCACTTACAGACACAAATGTAAAGTCTTAAACAAATACTAGCATATCAAACCTAGCTATATGTGAAAAAAATATAATACATCATGATCAAGTTGGGTTTATCTCAAGAACTCAAAGTTGGTTCAATATGAGAATATTAATTTATGTAAGTCATTATTAATATAGAGAAAAAAATTAATGTTAAATTAACATAGAGGAGAGAAATCATGATTTTATCAATAAATGAGGAAATCAAGTTTGATAAAATTCAACATATATTTATGATGAAACAAAAAAAAATCTCTTAAGTGGAAGAGAACTTTCTAAATATGATAAAGTGAGTTTCAAAAAACCTACCACAAACATAATGGTGAAACACTCAAATCTTTCACTTTGTTATAAAGAAGAAGACAAAGTGGTCTACTATCACCACTTCTATTTAACACTATACCGGAGTTCCTAGTCAGCACAATAAAGGAAAAAAAGTGTAAGAATTTTAAAGAAACAAAACTATCATTCACAGGTAATATAATTGTGTACATTGAAAATACAAAATTATTCACAGATAAATTATTTGAATTAATAAGAGTTATAAGGTTTCCTAGATTCAAAAGCAATACTCACAAATCGATTGCATATTTATATAAATACAACTACTAAATAGGTATCCTTTAAAATAGCATTAAAATTATACAAAACCTCAGAATAACTCTGACAAAAATGTGAGTCATCTGTACAGATAATTGTAAAATAATATTGAGAGAAATTGAAAATATGGAAATAAATGGGGACATAGTCCATGTTCACAGAATGGAAGACTCTATATTGAAAATATGTTAATTCTCCCCAAATCAATCTATAGATTCAATGCCAATTCTACTCAACAGGTGTGTTTGTGTGTGTGTGTGTGTTTGTGTAGAACCTGACAAGCTGACTCTAAAATTTATATGAAAATGCATAGGGCAAAGAATATGTATGGAAAAGAACAACATGCGAAGATTTGCCATATTGGATATCAAGACTTGTTATACAACTATAGTAATTAAAGGGCTGGCCCCATGGCATAGTGGTTAAAGTTTGGCATGCTCTGCTTCAGCAGCCTGGGTTCAGGGGTTTGAATCCTGGGCGCAGACCTACATTACTCATCAGCGATGCTGAGGTGGCAACCCATATAGAAAATAGAGGAAGATTGGCACACATGTTAGCTCAGGGCTAATCTTCCTCAAGTGAAAAAAGAGGAAGATTGGAAACACATGTTAGCTCAGGGTGAATCTTCCTCACACACACACACACAAAAACAGTAATTAACATAGTGTGGTGTGCTGATAAAGTGACTGAAGGAACCACAGCAGCCACTAACAGCTGAGCATTAAACCCAGCCATCCAGGGGGACAACCTAGCTTCCCTGTGCACCTGCAGCAAGAGCAACCCTGCCGCAACAGAAGGACACATGTACCACACACAGGGGACACTCCTGGAACATTTGGAACTGGTGATAAGAGGGAAGCACACTGCTGGGCCTCATAAGGCATCTCTTACATAAGGCCACTTCTCCAAGATCAGGAGACATAGCTGATCTACCTAATACACAGGTATAAACAGAGAGAAAGAGGCAAAATGAAAATATAAAAGAATATGTTCCAAATAAGGGAACAGGACAAATCCTCAAAAAAGAACTAAATGAAAGAGATAAACAATATACCTGATAAAGAGTACAAACTAATACTCATAAGGATACTCACAGATCTTGGGAGAAGAATGGATGAAATCAGTGATAACTTCAATAAAGAATTGGAAAATATAAAAAAGAACAAATCAGAATTGAAGAATATAATAGAAATGAAAAATTCACTACAGGGAATCAATAGCAGAGTAGATGATACAGAAGAATGGATCACTGAGCTGGACGAAAGACTAGAGGAAATCACCCAAGCTGAACAGAACAAAGAATTAAGAAGAATGAGGACAGTCTAAGGGACCTCTGGGACAACATCAAGTGCACTAACATCCATATTATAGGTGTCCCAGAAGGAGAAGAGAGAGACAAAGGGGCAGAGAATCAATTCCAAGAAATAATAGCTGAAAAGTTTCCTTACCTCAGGAAGGAAACAGACATCCAGGTACAGGAAGCACAGAGAGCACCAAACAAGATGAACCCAAAGAGGCCCACACTAAGACACATCATAATTAAAATGTCAAGAATTATAGATAAAGACAGAATACTAAAAGCTACAAGAGAAAGGCAACAAGTTATATACAAAGGAAACCCCATAAGGCTATCAGCTGACTTCTCAGCAGAAACCTTACAGGCTAGAGGGGAGTGGCATGATATATTTAAAGTGCTGAAAGAAAAAAACCTACGGCCGAGAATACTCTACCCAGCAAGGTTATCATTCAGAATGCAAGGAGAGATAAAGAGTTTTCCAGACAAGCAAAAATTAAAGGAGTTTTATCACCAATAAACCAGACTCACAATAAATGCTAAAAGGACTTATTTAAGTGGAGAAGAAAAGACCACAAATAGGCATAAGAAAATTAAAAAAAAAAAAAAAGAAGTAAAATCGCTGGTAAAGGCAAATATACACTTAAGGTAGCAGATCAACCACCTATGAAGCTAATATGAAGGTCAAAACACAAAAGTACTAGAATTATCTATTTCCATGATAAGAGAGTAATAGATACACAAGCCCAAAAAAAGAGATTAAATATGATATCAAAGACATAAAATGTGGAAGGAGGCCAGTAAAAGAATAGAGCTTTCAGCGAGAGGTTAAACTTAAGAGACCGTCAACTTAATATAGATTGCTATGTACATAGGTTATTATATATGAACCTCATGATAACGACAAACGAGAAAACCATAATAAATACAAAAAAAATTTAAGAGAAAGGAATCCAAACATAATACTAAAGAAAGCCATCAAAACACAAGGGAAGAGAGCAAGAGAAGAAGAAAGGTACAGAGAAGAACTACTAAAACAACCTAAAAAAACAGTAACAAAATGGCAATAAGTACGTAATTATCAATAGGTACTTTAAATGTCAATGGACTAAATGCTCCAATCAAAAGACTTAGGGTGGCTGAATGGATAAAAAAACAAGACCCATATATAAACTGCATACAAGAGACACATTTCAGACCTAAAGACAGTCACAATCTGAAAGTGAAGGGATGAAAAAAGATACTCCATGCAAATAGCAATGAAAAGAAAGCTGGGGTACCAACACTTATATCAGACAAAATAGACTTTAAAACAAAAACTCTAACGAGAGACAAAGAAGAGCACTACGTAATGATCAAGGGAACAATCCAACGAGAGGACATAACACTTGTAAATATATACACACACAACATGGGAGCACCAAAATATATAAAGCAATTTTAACAGACATAAAAGGAGAAGCAGACAGTAACACAATAATAGTAGGGGACTTTAACACTCCACTTACACCAATGGGTAGATCATCCAAACAGAAGATCAATAAGGAAACATTGGCCTAAAATAACACATTAGACCAGATGGACTTAGTAGATATATACAGAACATTCCATCTAAAAAACAGAGAATGCACATTCTTTTCAAATGCACATGGAACATTTTCCAGGATAGATCACACATTAGGCCACAAAGCAAGTCTCAATAAATTTAAGAAGATTGAAATAACACCAAGCATCATTTATGACCACAAAAGTACGAAACTAGAAATCAACTACAGGAAGAAAAACAGAAAAGACACAAATACGTAGAGATTAAACAAAATGCTAGTGAACAACGATTGGGTCAATGAAATTTCAAAGAAGAAATCAAAAAATACTTGGAGACAAATGAAAATGAAAATAGGAGATGCCAGAATTTATGGGATACAGCAAAAGTTGTTCTAAGAAGGAAGTTTATAGCAATATAGGCCTACCCAACAAACAAGAAAAATCTCAAATAAACAATCTAACAGTGCCCCTAAAGGAACTGGAAAAAGAAGAACAAAGCAAGCCCAAAATCAGTAGAAGAAGGGAAATAATAAAAATCAGAGCACAAATAAATGAAATAGAGACTAAAAAAACAATAGAAAAAAATCAACGAAACCAAGAGCTGGTTCTTTGAAAAGATAAACAAAATTGACAAACCTTTAGCTGGACTCACCAAGGAAAAAGGAGAGAAGGCTCAAATAAATAAAATCAAAAATGAAAGAGGAGAAAATAAAACGGACAATTCAGAAATACAAAAGATTATAAGAGACTACTAGAAAAAGCTATATGCCAACAAATTGGACAATCTAGAAGAAATGGATAAATTCTTAGAATCATACAACATTCCAAAACTGAATCAAGAATAGAGAATTTGAATAGACCAATCACCAGTAAGGAGATTGAAAACAGTAATCAAAAACCTCCCAAAAAATATTGGGCTGAGGGGCCACCCCAGGGGCGCAGTGGTTAAGTGCATGCACTCCACTTTGGTGGCCTGAGGGTTCGCAGGTTCGGATCCCGGGTGTGCACTGACGCACCGCTTATCAAGCCATGCTGTGGCGGCGTCCCATATAAAGTAGAGGAAGATGGGCATGGATGTTAGCCCAGGGCCAATCTTCCTCAGCAGAAAGAAGAGGATTGGCATCGGATGTTAGCTCAGGGCTGATCTTCCTCACAAAAAAAAAAAAATATATATATATATATATAATATATATATTGGGCTGGCCCGGTTGTGTAGTGGTTAAGTTTGCACTCTCTGCTTTTGCAGCCCGGGGTTTGTGGGTTCGAGTCCCGGGCATGGACCAATGGACCGCTCATCAAGTCATGCTGTGGCGGCATCCCACATACAAAATTGAGGAAGATGGGCACAAATATTAGCTCAGAGCCAATCTTCCTCAGCAAAAAAGAGGAAGATTGGGAACAGATGTTAGCTCTGGGCCAATCTTCCTCACCAAAAAAAAAACTCCCCAAAAATAAAAGTCCAGGACCAGAGAGCTTCCACATGAATTCTACCAAACATTCAAAGAAGAATTAATACCTATCTTACTCAAACTCTTCCAAAAAATTGAAGAGGAAGAAAAGCTCCCTAAGTCACTTTTCAAAGGCAACATTACCCTGATACCAAAACCAGACAAGGACAACACCAAAAAAGAAAATTATATGCCAATATCACTGATGAACATTGATGCAAAAATCCTAAACTAAATCCTAGTAAATCGAATGCAACAATACATTAAAAAGATCATATACGATGATCAAGTGGGATTTATTCCAGGGATGCAGGGATGGTTTAACATCTGCAAATCAATCAATGTGATATATCACATTAACAAAATGAAGAATAAAAATCACATGATCATCTCAATAGATGCAGAGAATGCATTTGACAAGATACAGCATCCATTTATGATAAAAACTCTGAATAAAATGAGTATAGAAGGAAAGCACCTCAGTGTAATAAAGGCCATATATGACAACCCCACAGCTAATATCATCCTCAATGGTGAAAAACTGAAAGCTATCCCTTTAAGAACAGGAACCAGAAAAGGATGCCCACTTTCACCACTCATATTTAACACAGTATTGGAAGTCCTAGCCAGAGCAATCAGGCAAAAAAAAGAAATAAAAGGGATCCAAATTGGAAAGGAAGATGTAAAACTGTCACTATTTGCAGATGACAGGATTTATATATAGAAAACCCTAAAGAATCCACCAAAAAGCTATCAGAAATAATAAGTGAATACAGTAATGTTGCAGGATACAAAATCAACATATGAAAAACAGTTGCGTTTCTATACACTAACAATGAAATAGACAGAGAAATTAAGAATACCATCCCATTTACAATCTCACCAAAAAGAATAAAATACCTAGGAATAAACAACCCAGTTGGTGAAAGATCTGTACACTGAAAACTACAAAACATTCTTGAAAGAAATTGAAGAAGACACAAAGAAATGGAAAGATACTCTGTGCTCATAGATTGGAAGAATTAACATTGTTAAAATGTCCATACTTCCTAAATCAATCTATGGATTCAATGCAATCCCTATCAAAGTCCCAATGACATTTTTCACAGAAATAGAAAAAGGAATCCTAAAATTTATATGGAACAACATAAGACCCTGAATAGCCAAAGGAATCCTGAGAAAAAAGAACAAAGCTGGAGGTATCACACTCCCGGATTTCAAAATATACTACAAAGCTATAGTAACCAAAACAGCACAGTACTGGCACAAAAACAGATACACAGATCAATGGAACAGAATTAAGAACCCAGAAATAAAACCACACATCTATGGACAGCTAATTTTGAACAAGGGAGCCAAGAACATACAATGGAGAAAGGAAAGTCTCTTGAATAAATGGTGTTGGAAATCTGGACAGCCACATGCAAAAGAATGATAGTAGACCATTTTCTTATGCCATACACAAAAACTGACTCAAAGTGGATTAAAGACTTGAATGTAATACCTGAAATCATAAAACTTCTAGAAGAAAACAGGCAGTACGCTCTTTGACATTGGTCTTAGTAGCATATTTTCAAATACCATGTCTCACCAGGCAAGGGAAACAATAGAATAAATAAACAAATGGGACTACAACAAACTAAAAAGCTTCTGCTCAGCAAAGAAAGCCACCAACAAAACAAAAAGACAACCTAACAATTGGGAGAAGATATTTGCAAAGCATATATCCAATAATGGGTTAATATCCAAAATATATAAAGAACTCATACATCTCAATAACAAAACAACTAAGAACCCAATTAAAAAATGGGCAAAAGTTCTGAACAGACATTTTTTCAAAGAAGATATACAGATGGACAACAGGTATATTGAAAGATGTTCAACATCACAAATTATTAGGGAAATACAAATCAAAACTACAATGAGATATCGCCTCACGCCTATCAGAATGGCTATAATTAACAACACAAGAAATAACAAGTGTTAGAGAGGATGTGGAGAAAAGAGAACTCTCATACACTGCTGCGGGGTGTGCAAACTGGTGCAGCCACTATGGAAAACAGTATGGAGATTCCTCAAAAAATTAAGAATAGAAATACCATATGATCCAGCTATTCCACTGCTGGGTATTTATCTAAAGAACATGAAAACATGAATGCGTAAAGATATACGCCCTACATTCATTGCAGCATTATTCACAATAGCCAAGACTTGGAAACAACCTAAGTGCTCATCAAGGGAGGAATGGATAAAGATGTGGTATATATATACAATGGAATACTACTCAGCCATAAAAATATGAAATCTTGCCATTGTGACAATATGGACGGACCTTGAGGGTATTATACTAAGCAAAATAAGTTAGAGGGAGAAAGTCAAATACCATATGATGTCACTCAGAAGATAAAAACAACAAACAAACACATAGATACAGAGATTAGAATGGTGGTTACCAGAGGGGAAGGTGGGAGGGAGGAGGGCAAAAGAGGTGACTGGGCACATATATATGGTGATGGATGGTAATTAGTTTTTGGGTGGTGAACATGATGTAATAGACACAGAAATTGAAATACAATGATGTACACCTGAAATCTGTATAATGTTATAAACCAATGTTACCTTGACAAAAAAAAGGTAGTGTGGCATGAATACATAGAGAAATAAACAAAGTGATCAGAATAGAAAGCTTAGAAATAGACCCAGACATATATGGACACTTGTTTTATGTAAAAGGTGGCACTGTAGACCACTGGAGAACGGATAGCCTTTCCAATAAATGGTATTGGATCAATAGGATACATATTTGAAAAAAAATGAAATTGGGCCTGTCCCTCATTTATACACAAAAATCAATTGTTAGTGTGTTGTAGAAGTAAATGTGACTGGCAAAATACTAAACCTTTTAGAAATTAATATAGGAGAGTATCTTCATAACCTGAGGATTAAAAATAACTTTAAATGGGACAAAAAAAGCTGTAAACAATAAAGGAAAATATTACTAAGTTGGAGTACAATAAAGAGCTTATTTTTTATTAAAAGACCTCATTCAGAGAGTGAGAAGGCTAGCAATGGGTAAAGCAAACTTTACCCCTTATACTCCATTATTCATATAGAAGACAGAATGTTCATTAAAAAATATATATCAGGGCCGGCTCCGTGGCTTAGCGGTTAAGTGCATGCGCTCTGATGCTGGCGGCCCGGGTTCGGATCCCGGGAGCGCCCCGAGGCACCACTTCTCCGTCCAACGTGAGGCCGAGTCCCACGTACAGCAACTAGAAGGATGTGAACCTATGACATACAACTATCTACTGGGGCTTTGGGGGAAAAAACTGAATAAATAAAATCTTTAAAAAAAAATATATATATATATATATATCAGGGGCCAGCCCGGTGGTGCAAGTGGTTAAGTGCATGCACTCTGCTATGGCGGCCCGGGGTTCGCCGGTTCGGATCCTGGGCGCACACCCACGCACTGCTTGGCAGGCCATGCTGTGGCGGCATCCCATATAAAGTGGAGGAAGATGGGCATGGATGTTAGCCCAGGGCCAGTCTTCCTCAGCAAAAAAAGAGGAGGATTGGCAGATGTTAGCACAGGGCTGCTCTCCTCACACACACACAAAAATATATATATAAATCAGATCATATCACTGCCTTGCTTAAAACCTTCCAAACTTCTTATCCAAGCCTATATTTCATCTAGTACCACTCTTTCCTTTGTCCTTTATAATCCAGCTACACTCCAAACTCCTTTCCTACCTCTGGGACTTCACACACGTTGTTTTCTCTGTCTGTCTCTCTTCCACTCTTCACTTGATTCTTTCATTCCAATCTTTCAGATCTCAGCTTAAATGTCTCCTCCTCAGAGAAGCCTTCTTTGACCACTTAGTTTAATTATATCTCCATATGATTATCTCGTAGAACACCCTGGCCTTTTCCTTCATAGTATTTACTATATATTTTCATGATATAAGTCAGGTATTTTACTTGTCCACTGCTATTCTGTTCTATTAGACTTAAGTTCCAAATATATGTTAAATATGGATGGATGGGTGGCTGACTAAACTAATAACACAGTCACCTCCTTAATCCAGAATTTTCTCTTCATATCTGGTAAAATGTTTCCATTTCTAGATCTAAAATCCAAGAATTTTTGTTCGCTGAATATTTTTTTCAAGTGTGTAAAGGATCAGTCATTTTTTTTATTCACTCATCCATTCAATTATTCATTCAACAAATGTTTTTGAAGAGGCTATTTGAATAAGTGGATGTGGGTCAAGTCATCGAATGAGCAGATTTATGACTGAGAAGAGAAGCATGAAGGGCATAGTGAGATTCTTACATACACATACGCTTTAAGGTCCCACAGAAATATGATTTATGGGAGATGTCGTCTGTGTTTCGGCTGTGGCTTTCTTGGTAGTTGAGATAGTGAGAGATGGCAACTCTGTAAGGTCAACAACCTTTTATTCCCAAATTTGCAAAAGAGTCATCAGTTACTTCTAACAATTTTTCTCAAGTATCGTATAACAGCTGTAGTTTGGAAATTACATTGTTTACTGAGTCAACTATTGTTTCCTGTGATTGTCTGAAAGTGGTATGTGAACACTTTTGGCAGCATCTTCCAAGATATTCTACTCCTTCAGTAGGCACAGAGAACAGTTAAAAGAAATTAAGAAGCCTGCTGGTTGTAAAACATGGCTGTAAATTCTTTGACACTTTTCCCATTGAGGTATGGTGTCCATGCCCCCTCCCTTTGAGTCTGGGTGGGCTTGTGACTTTGACAATTAGAGAGTATAGCAGAAGTGCCACTCTGTTCCAAGACTATGCCATAAAATACCATGCAGATTCTGCCTGGCTCTCTTGAAATATTTGCTTTCTTTGAAAGCTCCATCTCAGGATGCTTCCTCTTAGAAAACAGCCGTCATATTGTAAAAGGTCCAAGTCATATTGATAGGCCACATATAGGTGTTCTGGGCAATCGTCCTAGCTGAGCCTAGCCTTGAAGACATCCGACATGTCAGATGTGTGAGTGAAGAACCCTTCAGGTAATTCCACTCCCCAGCTGTTCAAGTTTCCCTGGTCATATGAGTCTTTCCAGCTGAGGCCCTAGAAAATGTGGAACAATCCCCACTGTGCCCTGTCCAAATTCTTGACCCACAGCATCCTTGATCATAATAAATGAATGGTGGTTGTTTCATGCAGTAGTTTGAGTTAGTTTGTTACGCAGCAATAGTAATTGGAACAGAATGATAAAATGAAAATTTTGGCTGAAGAAATGAAAGGTGGCAACATCTTAATATGTAATGTTGAAAGGTGAATAAATAAACGAATACACTATAAAAGGATTCACAGGCAGAGTAGGAAGAATGGCTTGGAGGCAGTAGTCTCATTTTCAAGGTTAAATTATTGGACAATGTCCATGGGTTATGGGATTATTACTATTTGACGAATAATTTAGAAAGAATCAAACACTCTATTACTTTAATTATCCACAGGTCAGTGTTCTGACATCCTCAGGCATCTGGAATATAGCCATCCATCTAGAAGTGAAAAAGATATGTAGCCATAAAAAAAAACAAAATAACAAATAAGATGGATTGATGGATGAATAGAAGGATGGATATGTGGATAGATATAGCAAATGTAGTGATAAAGCAAGCGTAATAAAAGGTTTATTGTAGAATATAGATATATAGGGGCGTACTATATCTATTGCTGTATAACAACTCCGAAAGTTAGTGCTTAAAATAGCACACATTCATTATCTCAAAGTTTCTGTGGATCAGGAACGTGGGCATAGCTTACCTGGGTCTTCTGGCTCAGAGTCTCTCACAAGGTTGCAATCAGGGTGTTGCCAGTGCTGCAGTCATTTTAAGGCTTGTCTGGGGGTGGACCAAGTTTACTGGAGAGGTCGTTGGCTGGATTCAGTTCCTCGCAGACTGACAGCCAGAGACCTCCCTTGGTTCCTTGTCACATGGGCCTCTCCATAGGGCAGCTCACAACATGGCCACTGGCTTCCCTCGGAGTATCCAGTGATACAGCAAGAGACAGTGCTAACAAGACAGAAGTCACAATCTTCTGTACTCTAATCTCGGGAATGATACCCCATCACTTCAACCATATTCTACTCATTAGAAGCAAGTGATTAGGTCCAGCCCACCCTCAAGGGGAGGGGATTACATAAAGGCCTTAGTACAAGCATGTGGGGAGTACTGGAGGGGGGATCATCTTGGAAGGAAAACCTACTACAGGGGGGTGTGCTGTAAAATGAACATTTTCATTATAAAATGTTTGGGGAAATTATTTTATATATATATATATCCAAATCTATGTTCTATACTCTGTGGGAAGCCATAGCAAACTTCAGGCTTTAATGTGATCAGTTACACAAAATAAGGCACCAAATTAGAAGTATTGAGGCAAGTAGACAATGAGAAAATCAACAGCTAATATATAAAATAAACAGAAAGAGAGAGCTTGAGAACTTGAGAGAGAGAGAGAAGGAAAAAGTTATCTAGGGCCATGTAGTGTTGGGGTAAGAAATGCCACAGAGCTCATTGTTCCTGAGTGAGTAGGCAAAGTAGAAGATGATAAAATAACAACAACAATAAACAACATCTATAAAACACTAGGAGCCAGACACCATTCTAAACCCTTTACACATATTAACAGATTTAACCCACACAACAAAAAAACGAGGAAGGTAATATCATTATCCCCATTTA
Source organism: Ceratotherium simum simum (assembly GCF_057802395.1). Lineage (NCBI taxonomy): Eukaryota > Metazoa > Chordata > Mammalia > Perissodactyla > Rhinocerotidae > Ceratotherium > Ceratotherium simum. The sequence goes on along the minus strand of NC_141940.1, from coordinate 6,153,074 downwards.
CAGATGAGGAAATTGAGGCACAGAAGGGTTAAACAATTTTCCCAAGGTCATAATGTCGCTCTTAAATCATCAAGATGAACTTATTTTCACTCTTTCAAGAAGACAAGGAAGAATGTACTATGCCTTCAAGAGATTTCCAACTGGAACAGCTCAAATCAAAACCATTCTTGAGCTGAAGGCTATAAACTGAAATGTTCCCTTATACGGACCAGCAGCATTCTACTGCTTCCCTGAAGAGGCATTCCTTGACCTATGAAGATTCCATCCTTCCTTCTTAAACCCCTGCCTTTCTGCTCCAGAATCCTTGCAACCATGACAACCCACCAAGCCTGTGATCCCTCCCCAGGCTTGTGAGATGAAGTTCAGGACTCCGGTTAAATTGGAATTTCAGAAAAGCAAAAAATACTTTTTAAAGTGTAAGAATGTCCCAAATATTGCGTGAGACATATATAAAAAAGTATTCATTGTTTATCTGAAAGTCAACTTTAACCAGGCTCCCAATATTACTTTTTAGCCATCTGGCCACCCTATCCCTAGCAGAAGTCTCCCGCCAAGCCCCTGGACTTCCCACACCCCCTCTCTTTGATTCCCCAGGACTTTCCACCTTTCCACCTCACAAGCCTGAAGGAAAGAGGGACTGGAGAGTCTAGGCTCCAGCTGCCAGAGGCTAGAAAGGGCTGGGGAGTTGCGCCTGGCATCCACAATTAGCCCCAGGAACACATTTTCCCATAGAAACAATGATCTTAATGGCGGCTGGCTCCCTAGTGCTATGGGCGGTATAGTCCAGCCATATTCTGGGTTAAATAGGCTTTTGTGGACTGGTCTGGGAAAGTTCTCACCATTTGTAACATTGTTTCCATGGGAAAAATACTTCTCAAGTTCCAAACAACTGATTTACAAACAAACTTTTGGAACAAAAGGGCACTGGTAATTTGGGGAAGGCTTGTAGACTCTCCCAGAGTCATTCAAAGGCCTGTGACTTCACTCCAAGATGTTAGAAACGTTTAGGACTACTTAGCATACCAAAGGGAGGCCCCTGGCTTTGCCAAAGAAACTTTAATAAGCAAACAGGCAAGACTGACAGATCCATAATAGACAAGATGACTCCACCTTTGATTGGCTACATAGGCCAGCATTTACATTGAATGATTTCCCTTAATCAAACACATGCCTTATCTGGACAGGCAGGACACTTATCCAACTAAGTGGGTGGTTATTAAGGAGATGGCAGGTACTCTGTATCTAATTGTACATTTAGCATCCTTTCACAGACACCAGCGCACCAGAGGAAAGACAAGTTGATTTTTTTCCCTCCATTGTCTGATACATTCAATGTTTCATTGGTCGGTTCACCTTGATGAAAACAGAGCAATTATGCAGCTTTCATCTGCTTCTTTGAAAGGCATATGGAAAATTGTGCTTTCAGGAAAAAAATGTTAATTCCAAAAAAATACCTCAAGGCATTCTGAGAGGCAGTCTCCCATATTGCTGAAATTACATGCAGCGCTGCGGCATTTGCATAGCAAATATGACAGAATAGTTACTTAAGAGACTAAAACAGGAGGAATAAAATGTATAGAGATACCTCATTTCTCATTAATTATTATTCAAAATGAAATGTAATGCCAGGAGCTATAGGGTGCCAGAAGTAGAAGAAGGAAATATATCATGTATTTAAAAACCCTTACAGAGTATAATAATAATTAAGAAATTATTACACTACTGATCTTTTAGAAGTAGTGTAGCCACCTGTTCGCGCCTTTATTAATTACCAATTTTATTCTTCCTTAACACTGCACAGCAAAGATTATTAAAGGGAAGAATACAAAAATGGAGATACTGAGAAATAATTTATATCATGTAGCAAAAGTATATTAAAATACATCATTTTAATTTAGACTTTCACTAGTAAAGAATGTCATATTTTAGGTCTGATTTGTAGCAACATATAATTTGACTTAAAAGAATAGCAATGGATATTAATAATTATTATTGCTGATATTAGTAATTTGCTGTAAAATGGACTCTAAGATATTCTTTTTTCTACTCTGAGCAGCAAGCAATCATTACCATAAAAGTGTGTTTACTGAGCCAGCCCTGATGGGCTAGTGGTTAAAGTTCAGCCCACTCTGCTTTGGCAGCCCGGGTTTGGTTCCCAGGCACAGAACCACACCACTCATCTGTCAGGAGGCATACTGTGGCAGTGGCTCACATGGAACAACTAGATGTACCTACAACTAGAATATACAACTACCTAGTGGGGCCTTGGGGAGGGAAAAAAAAAAAGAGGAAGATTGGCAACAGATGATAGCTCAGGGTGAATCATTTCCAGCAAAAAATAAACAGAATAGCAAGTATAGGGGCTAATCACATAGAGAAAAAGAAGGTATTGTTTCATAAAAGAAGTATACACATATATACGTAGTCTACATGTATCTATAAAGACTAATCGAAACATAGATGAATGTATACACGTTTATCTGCATATTCACGTGGTATGGACACATACGTGTCTATACGCACATAAAAGCTACATATGCGTTATAGATATAGATACAGGACAGCCGCAGAGGGCAGAGACATACAATGCATTTCTCACTAGGAAGGAAGATTAAAAAGTGAAAATCCCTGCACTCGACCACACAATACAAGGTCATCGCAGACCCGGGAAGCCCCTGCAGATGCTCAGCCATTTCAGGACAAATGAAATCCAGAAAAGGAACGGTTCACGGTGTTGGGCTGGCTGGTGAGACCCCACGGGAAGGGGGGCTTCTTCTCTGACCTCCCCCACAGCCCTGGGCATGGCAGCCCCCATCCAGCACCTCCCCTGGGACGGCAGCCCTTCTCGGCCAGGGTGGACGAGGACCCTCCTGAGGGAGGCCGGAGGGGGCACCCCCGGCCCCAGAACACAGGGTCCCACAGAACCCCCCCGGCGCCCCTGCTGTGCGTTCTGGGGGACCCCCGGCAGGGCTGTCAGCGGAGCGCTCCCCCACGTCCCCATCCTCAGACAACCAGGGGAGTCAGAGCTGAGGGTGAGGGGCGCAGATTCAGGCGGGCAGAGGGCTAGAGGCCCAGGCCGGGCAGAGTAGGGTGAGGAGAGGAGGGCGGGGCCGAGGGAACGTCCAGACCACTCTCACCCCTGCTGTCAGCACTGGAAGACCCCGGGCCATGGTGTCCGGATGTGACGTCCACTGGCTTCCGCCTCCGAGGTCTGAGGGAGCCGAGGGCCTCGCGGTGGCAGGCCGGATCCGGGGCGGCAGAGGGAAGGAGCCCAGGCCCGGCCAGGCGTCCAGGTAGCCTCGGGAGGGAGGACTCCGGGCGCCACGGCGTCCACGTCTGCCCCTGCCATCAGCCCTGAGGGACCCCGGGGGACGGGGAGGGGGCAGGGTGGTCAGGCGGAGCCCCCCCGGCCCCCACCTCGTCCTCAGAGGAGCCTGCTGGGGAGTCCTGGGTCTGCGGGGAGCGGCCTCAGGGGGCAGAGGCCGGGGCCCAGGCCCTGCTGGGAGCTCAGGAGACGAGCAGAGGGAGGGCCGAGGAGCCCCAGGCAATCCCTGTCGGCCCCTGCCATCAGCCCTGGGCGTCCCCGTGCTTAGTGGCCTGAGGTGACCTCCACAGACTTCCCCCAGGGCTCTCCGGCCAGTGAGGGCCTCGGATCCACAGAGGGAGGATCCCAGGACCTGCCAGGGCTCAAGGGGAGGACCCTGAGGGAGGACAGAGGGGGCCCCACAGAAACACGGCCCTGCTGGCAGCCCCGGGAGGCGCCAGGGCGCCATGAGCACAGGCCGCGTTTCCAACTTCCGCATCTGGGACTGAGAGAGACCGGGGACTTGGTCAAGGGAGCAGGGCCTGAGGGGGGCAGAGGGGACGGCCCAGGGCCTGCTGGAAGTCAGGGGGAGATGCTGAGGGAGGCCTGAGGGACCCTGGACCCCAGGACAGACAGGGATCCTGTGGCCCTGTGCTGGTCTGGGGAGGCCCCAGGGCAGGATGACCCGAGGAGGCGTTTGCTGCCTTCTGCCTCGGGGGTCTTAGGGAGGTGAGGAATGTGGCTTCAGGTCAGCAAAGGGTGGAGTCCCTAGACCCCCAGGGAGGACTGAGCAGACCCCCAGACCAGGCATAGGTGACCCCAACAGAAATCTGCCCCGTGGTCAGTCCCTGGAGGCCAGGCAGGATGTCAGGAGAGTGGCCTGTCCACTTCCTCCTCGGGGTCTCAGCGGGATGGTGGCCTTGGCCTGCAGGACACATCCTCAGGTTAGCAGAAGGGATGGATCCAGGCCTGGCCAGGAGTAAGTATGAATACCTTGAGGACACTGAGGGGACTCCCTCCCCAGCCAGAGGAGGACCTCACTGAAATCTGCCCTGCCCCCCATCACCCCTGCAGACCCCAGGCAGGGGTGGCTGCAGGTGGTGCATCCTCACTCACCTCTGCCTTGGGCTCTCTGAGAGGTGAGGCCTTGTTCTGAGGGACAGTGTCAGGTGAGCAGAGGCAGCCACATCTGGTCAGCAGAGGAAGGAGTCCCAGGATCTGCTAGGACGCAAGACAAGACCCTTTGGGAGGAACGGAGGGCATGGAGGTTCCCCCCACCTCAGTAGAGAAGGGACCTTACAGAGGCCAGCTTCCCCTGTTCTCAGTCCCGGGAGGCCTTGGGCAAGGATGGCTGGATGTACCCTGCTCTGACTTCTGCCACGTGGTTGGGGATGGGGCATCTCAGCGAGGTGAGGCCTTGGTCTGAGTGGGGACATCAGGTCAGCAGAGAGAGGAGTCCCAGGATCTGTGGGGTGTCAAGGTGAGGACCCTTCATGAGGACTGAATGTACCCCCCTCACCTCAGAAAAGTAAGGATGGCACAGACTCCTGCTATCCCCGGTTCTCAGCCCTGGAAGGAACAGTCGGCGGTGGTCCTCAATGGCATGCTCACTTCTACCATGGGCAGGAAGGTGGGGAGTCCTCAGGGAGGAGAGGTATTGCTCAGAGGGAGATGTCAGCTATCCAGGTAGGAGGCCGGGAAGAAGGGCAGGCCCTGGCAGGAGAAAAGATGGAAAACCTACAGGAGGTCTGAGGGAACCCCCACCCAGGACAGAAGGGCTGGTCCCCTCTGGCAGCCTTTTGTGATCCTGGTGGGGGATGCGGGGGGTGAGGGGTGGGCGTGGATGTGGTGCCTCCTCCCGTTTCTCTCAGAGCCTTCAGGCAGGTGAGGACCTTGGTCTTAGAGGACGATGTCAGGTCATCTGAGGAAGCACATCTGGTCAGCTGAGAGAAGAGTCCCAATTGTCGCCAAGAGTCAAACTGAGGACTCCGAGGGAGCAGTGAGTGTACCCCACTCCCCAGGACAAAGAGGGGACCCCTCAGAAATCTGGCCTGCCCCAATTGTCAGCCCTGGAAGCCCCCTGGCAGAGCCTGTCTGGCTGAGCCCCTCCTCACTTCCAGACCAGTGATCTCAGGAAGGCGAGGGCCTTGGTCTGGGGCTCTGGACTCACGTCAGCTGAGGCAGGGTCCCAGGCCCTGGCAGGGGTCACGGTGAGGACTGAGGGAACTCCCACCCACACACTCACCAGGACGCATGGAGCCCAGGCCTGCCCTACCCTTCTGTCTGCCATGGGGAGACCCGGGATCGGGGAGTGGATTGATTCCCCCTCACTTCTTCTTCCCGTAACTTCAGGAGACGAGGCCTTTGCCTAAGGAGGGTGGCCTCAGGTCAACAGAGGGTGTTGTCCCAAGCCCTGAGGCTGTCAAGGTGAAGACTGAGCGGACCGCCCATCCCAGGACAGATGGAACCCACAGAGTTTGGCCACCCCTTATTGTCCCTTGGTGCCTCCTGTTAGCCCCTGGGCAGGTGTGGCCTGATGTGGGGACCCCTCACTTCCTTCTGTTCAGTCTCAGGGGTGTGTGGTCTTGTTCTGAGAGTTTTGCCTCAGGGCGGCAGAGGGGTGGGGCCCAGGGGCTGCCAGGGGAAAGGTGAGGACCCTGAGTGAGCAAGGAGGGAACCACCCACCCCAGAACAGTGGGGACCTCACAGAGTCTGGCCCGCCCCTCCTGTCAGCACTGGGGGTCCAGGGCTCTGCTTGCAGTCTGCACCCTGAGGTGGCCCCTCGTTTCCTCTTACAGGGGCTCCAGGAACCCGCAGGTGAAGCCCTTGGTCTGAGGCTCGTGTTCTCAGGTCACAGAGCAGAGGAGGCCCAGGCAGCGCCAGGAGTCAAGGTGAGGTACACACCCTGAACGTGTACCCAGGGGCTCCCCCATTCCAGAACCGACGAGACCCCACAGTGCCCGAGCCCACCCCACCCCACTGTCATCCTCAGAACCTCGGGCTGTGATGGGTGCACCCTGAGGAGCCGTCTCACTTCCTCCTTCAGGTTCTTAGGGCACAGGCCGCCCAGGAGGACAGAGCACCCCTAAAGAGGAGACCTGTAAGTCGCCTTTGTCAGAGCTGCCAAGGGTGCGTTTCTCAGCTGAGGCCTCTCACACTCCCTGTCTCCCCCAGGCCCATGGGTCCCCATTGGTCACCTCTTTCCCACGCTCCTGCCAGCTGCCATACATGCATTGTCATGCCTCTAGGTCAGATGAGTGAGCTCTGCAAGCGTGAGGAAGACTGTGAGGACCCAAGAGAGGCCCAGGGCCTGGTGGATGCACAGCTGTCTGGAGCTGAGGAGGAGGAGGCCACATCCCCCTCCTCCTCCCTCTCCTCTTCCCCCTCTGTCCTGTTCCTGGGCACGCTGGAGGAAGTGGCTGCTGCTGCAACCTCGAGTCCTCCCCAGAGTGCCTGGCCCTCCCGCACTGCCATGGCAGCCGCTCCATGGAGCCAATCCAAAGAAGAGGGCTCCAGCAACCAAGATGATGAGGGGCCAAGCGCCTGAGAGGACCCGGAAGATGCTGAGTCCTCACCCCAAGAAGCACTGCATTTGAAGATGGCTGACCCGGTGGGGTTACTGCTCCTCAAGTAGCGTACAAAGGAGCCTACCACAAAGGCGGAAATGCTGACTCTGGTCATCAGAGATTACCAGGATCACTTCCCTGTGATCTTCAGCCAAGCCTCTGAGTGCATGCAGCGGGTCTTTGGCATTGACGTGAAGGAAGTGGACCCCAGCGACCACTCCTATGTCCTGGTCACCACCCTGGGCCTCACCTACGAAGGGATGCTGAGCGGTGAGCAGAGCATGCCCAGGACCGGCCTCCTGGTGATGCTCCTGGGCATGATCCTCCTGGAGGGCGACTGCGCCCCTGAGGAGGACGTCTGGGAAGCGCTGAGTGTCATGGGGGTGTGTGCCGGGATGGAGCACTTCATCTACGGGGAGCCCAGGGAGCTCCTCACCAAAATTTGGGTGCAGGAACAGTACATGGAGTACCGGCAGGTACCCGACAGCGATCCTGCACACTACGAGTTCCTGTGGGGTCTCAGGGCCCACGCTGAAACCAGCAAGATGAAAGTCCTGGAGTATTTGCTCAGGGTCCATAGCAGGGATCCAGGTTCCTTCCTCCACCTGTCCGAAGAGGCTGTGAGGGATGAGGAAGAGGGATCTTGAGCCAGAGTTGCAGCCAGGCACAGTCCAGGCCCACGTCCAGCAGCTTCTCCTGGCGGGCATGAAGTGAGTCCGCTTCTTCACTCTGTGTTTCAAGAGAGAGCAGTCAGCGTCCTAAGTAGTGGAGGGCCAGGGCGAGGTGGGGGGACACGGTGCATAGCGTCTTTGGGTTTCTGTTCTCTATGATGGATCTTGGAGATGGATCTTGGTTTCCTTACCAATTTTTCAAATGGCTTCCCTATAATAGAAGGTTTAATTAGCTTCCACATCTAAGTTTGTTCATTAGCTTCCACATCGAAGTTTGTGAATGAGATTCATTACATATGAATTTGTACTTATCCAGTCCAAGAGGCAGAGTTTTGCTATTTTGTAAAATAATCGGGACACCTTCCATCGTAGTCTGTAACCGAACCCGGTGACATGGCCGTGGAAGAGGAATTTCCTTGGAAATGTGAAAGAACTTAGCAGTCAAATCGATGGGGTCAAGAAATTGACAAATAAATGTAGAAGGTACTTAATTCTCAGCTTCTTATCCTGTCTCTTCTGTCATTCTATCAAGCTAAAAGGTATGTGTATACCCGGATTAGCTTGGGTTATTCAAGAAAGTCGGACAAATTTCATCTGAGTAAATAAGACCCCTGCTCACTGGCTCGTTTCTTCCCCAGACTTTTGCTGAGCCTCTGCTCTCTGGAAGGCCCTGTGTTAGTAGTTGGGAAAGGAGGGTAAGCAGGATGCCCACACACACAGACTGAGAGTCTAGGAGCCACAGTACTAGAAGGAAGGTGGCGAGGTGTCCGCCCCAGAATAAGTCAAAGACGGTGAGTGGTTGTGTGGTCCCAGGCAGAGCACTCAAGTGTAAATGCCCTGAGCCAGGGCAGTGTGGGACTTTGGGAAACCGCGATTCCTTCTGTGGGTGTTGATGGTAATGAAGCTGGGTGGTGACATTGGCCAGACTCCCAGATGGCGTGTCTTAGGGCTGAGAGGAAAGTCTGAAGTGGAAAACTGATCTGAAAAGTTTCTTTTGGATCATAGGTAAACCAGAGAGAAATCTCCACCTGGGGCAGGAAGGGAAGGTGTCCTGGGCCCTTGTCACATTGCAGTCGAACAACAGTGAGGAACAAGGTGTTTAATACCCATCATCTGCAAGGATTTCCTGAGAAATAAGGTTATTGCTCCTTGAAGTGATGCCTGGAAGTCACTGAACAGGCGCCCTCCTCCCTGGCCTGGGAAATCCAGAACTGACTCCTTTGAAATGACCGTTGATTTCAGCTCCCTGGAGTTTATTTTGGTCATTTGTAAGCAATGCTGGATTTTAGTGGGGTTACATGAATGAAAATGGGTGATTTGCATGGAACAGAGGTGGCAAAAGAGGGAAGGGGGTGGTCTTTGATGGGAATTCTGGGAGCCTTGAGTTAGGTGCGCCTTGCTGGGGAAGACCCCACACTGAAATTGAATAATATAGCCTCAAGGAGGGAACTATGCAGAGCTGCAATTTGGGCGGAGTTTCTGTTCAGTTTCCAATCGAGCTGCAAATTCTCTGAGATGTGATGGAAACCAAAAATTTCCAGAGGAGAGAGTGGTAGGAGCTGGGGTCAAAATCATACTAGAAGTGACTATGTTAGTAGACATTGGAGAGAGGTCAAGTGCTCCTCCACATCTCGTCTTCCTCTCCTCCCTGGACTGACGGGGACACCCCACTACCAGTCCTCTTGTACTCAGGTGGGGTCCTGTGAGGACCCTTTGCCACCGATAGGAGCGGATGCATCGTTTGTCAGAGCTGTTCCTATAGAAGGCACCACAGGAGCCGTGGATTAATTCCCAAGCCATGAGAACACAGGACACAGACCACGCTGTTTCCTCAGCCAGGGACCTAAGCCACGCACATTGGACCCTTAGAGGTGAGATGCCAGATTCTGTGCCTTTGAGGCCCTGGGCAGGGGTGGAGGTGTTCAAAAGAGGAGCCGCCCCGCAGGAAGCTGGCTGCAGGAATTCCTCCATGCCACCTGCACCCTTAGGCCCCTCTGCTACACCCCTCAGTCCCCTCAGGACTGTGATGTGTCTCAAGTAGGAGGCCAGCTGTCCAATGGCCCTGTAGGGGTTGGGGGTGTCCTCCTCCTGGGGCTCAGCCCGGCACCCCCATCACCCCTGCTGCCCGCTCTGCCAACTCTCTCCCCAACCTGGCCTCATGGGTCTGCATAGGGTGGGGCTTTGCCCTGCTTGTCTCCCCACTGACAAGCTCTCAGTCCCCAGTGCCCATGATTTTGTGTATATATCTGTATTTGGAGGACCCCAGATAAGAATCCCCTTTCTGCACAGTTATCATTCAGGGAGAGCTGGCACGAGGTGATGTAGCCTTTTGGTGAGTCTCCTCGTGGCTGGTAAATAATAATCATTGCCATGTGAATGTGTGACAAATCGCTATGATGATGAGTTATTTTCAAGCAGTTACCTATATAATGCCAAAGGTTTGATTAAACTGATGGCCTGGTCAGGGTGACTCTGAGGTTTTCCTTTCTGAGGCTGAGAGAGAGTGGGGGAAGGAGAGTCTTCTCAGCCACCCACAGAGCCAGCTAGGACCTTGGTGTCCCCAACAGAGAGTTTGAGCAGACGAAAGCCTCCAGCAGATCGCAGGGGTGGTCACCAGGAGGCTCCCTCAGGCCCCAGACACCCCCAGACTCAAAGGTGGATTTGGAAAGGAGCCAGGCAGGAGAGGGCTTTGGGGTCCCAGGAGGCAGGCTGTGAAGAGGGTCAGCTGTGCCAGGAGAGGTGGAAGGAGGAGCAGCCGCCAGATCCCGTCTGAACCGCCCTGGGCTGGCCAAGGGAGGGACGTGGGAGCAGATGCGTCTGGAGGTGAGCTGGAGCACTGGACCACATCATGAAATGGGAGCAGGACCATCCTGACAAGTCTGTCCCCATGTCAGGAGAGATGGTGACCTGATGAGGCTGGGAGAGGCCATGTAGGCAGGGTTCAGCGTCAGGCTCTCCTTGCCACCACTGCTTGGCATCCCTGCGGTCCCGCAATTATGTGGGATGAGGTGTCACACATGAGGTCACCACAGAGTACTGCTGGAAGCCCCTTGATTGTGGGGGAGATGGCTCAGGCCGGTGCGGGGACAGGGCTTTGCACCCATATGAAGCTCAGCTTGAATAGGAGTTCTGCTGCTCCTAAGCCGAGCCAATCATGTAAACTCTCTGTGCCTCAATTTCTTGATCTGTAGAAAGGGCATAGCACTAGTACCAGCTCAAAGCATTGGTGTGACTTTATGCATGATGTGACCTGTATGTAAGAGGCCTGGCCCAAATTAGGTGGTCAGTAGATGTAGCTCTTGCCACTGTGTGTCTGAGATGTACCTCCCCCCATGTGGTGAAGATTCTGAACCAGTCTATTTCTTCTGATAGCTGTGTACATTGATTGAGGCAGCTTTTCTTTCCCGCTGAAAGTCTGCTGTTGAGGATGGTCCATCAGACATGTCAGAACCGTGCAAACATGCTATAACTTGTTCTAGACCTGGGCGGGCTGACGGCCAGGGCTCCTGGGCCGGGGCAGAGAGAAGACACTGGGCTGTGGGAGTTGGCCCTGGGGGAGGCATCAGGACCCCCTCTAGGCCCACCTCCTGCCCCGAACCCCACACCCAAAGGTCTGCGAGGGAGGGTTCTCCTGGTGGATGGACGCCCTGAATGACGAAGGGAACCTCTCGCCTTGGGCCTGCCCCCTGGCCTCCCAGCTGCACGGTTCCTTGTAGCCCTGGAGCCACCTTCCCAATGCTGTCTCACAGCACAGCATGGAACTGGAGGGTCTGCCCTCACGTGCTTATTTTGAAACCATTCTGCTCACCCAAGCTCTTTCAAGGTGTGAAACACATCGAGTTCCTAATTGCCAACCCTCAACCTCCTCTTGCTATGATGTTTCCCATTAGCTTTCCTGCATTTCCTCTTAGAAAGCAGCCAGAAGAGTGCTGACGTCCGCAAGGACAGGATTAAGTGCACATAATGTGCTGGAAGCTGCCTCCGATGCTCTGGGTAAGACTCTCAAAAGTTAGTCAGCCTGGCTCTGCTTTTTCCCAGCTTGACCCCTAGTGATCTGCAGGCTTGTGATGTCACTTGAAAGACCTAAATAAAAAGCCTCAGCGTGTCAATGACCTCCGAGAATCTGGAAGGAAAATGTATAGAAGACTTGTGACACTGAGTGTCAGGTAGATGGGTGAATGATACTATTCCTTACTGTTTGCATGTTTGAGACGTCTCGGAATACAAAGTTTTATCACAAATATCTTGCCATTACATTTTATATCCTAGCTAACATGGACCATTAAAAAAACGGCCAAATGGATCCATAGAAAAAATGGAAAACCTATGTTGTGCAATAGAAACTGAAATTGTATTTAAGCTCAAGCCCCCATCGAATGTTCCAGGACAGGGCAGTTTTGGAGGCCACTTCCACCAAATGATCAGGGAGAACTCGTCATCTTTTAGGTCAACTCTTTCAAACCATTAAAAATAGGGGCAATTGTTCAATTCATTTTCCCAAGCTAATTCTCTTTGTTTTAAATAACAGAGGAGGCCCCATCGTGAAAAGAACACTTAGGCCAAAATCGCTCCCATTGCAGCAAATATCCTAAATAAATGAAGAGCATATTCAACATAGTAGTGAATTCAATGGACAAACAGGCTGTGTCCAATGAACGAAAATATGATTTAACAATTGGAAAACGCTTTCAACTGTAATTCCCTACATTAGCAATTTAGTGGGGGAAAAAGAGAAAACCTTTGATCACATCAATGGGTACAGAAAAATCCTTTGAATGAAATTCAACAAGAGTTTATGGAAAAAAAAAAACTTTTAGCAGAACATGATTAGTAGGGAATTTCCCTTTCCTGAAAGCAAGAGCAAACACGCTGAAGTGTGAAATGCTAGAAGCACTCTTGTCAGAGACAAGTCACAGACATGTGGAATCACCTATTATTTTAGAGGCTGCACTGGGACACAAAGCCAGAGCTATGGCTATCCCAATAAATGAGGAGTATTGAAAACAAAGAGTTAATAAATTTGGTGTGACAAGATCATCACCTTCCTAGAAAATGGAGAGGAATGGTCACATGGAATATTCAAGTGGAAAACAGTCTTCAGAAAAAGAGTGGATGGCAGATCACGACTATCACAAAATCTAGAGCGGTGCCACACCAAAGCAAAAACTATTTAGAGCGTGTAGTAATAGAAAATACTCCATTCAAAACAACCACAAAAATGAAAATTTAACTAAGAAACTGCTTAAGAAAAATACACAAGATCTAACTGAGGAATGCAACGATACAAGTTTACCGATAGATTCAGTTAGAAGAAGTCCCCCCAAAGGGAGCAGTATGCTCTATTCCTTGAGGGAGAACAGAATAGCGCAAAGATGTCAATTCTGCTTAAAAGACTGTAACGGCCAAGATGATAATCAAGCTCAGACTTCTGTCTTCCACTCCCAGAATCAACCCTGGATAGCCAAAGAATGGAGAGTGAAATTCAATACACGCACACACACATGCACACACACAACGCAATAACTACACACCTGTTAGAATGGCCAGAATCTGGTACACTGACAGCACCAAATGCTGTCGAGGATGTGGAGCAGCAGCAATTCTCATTCACTGCTGATTGGAGACCAAAATGGTACAGCCACTTTGGAAGACAGTTTGGCAGGTACTTACAAATCCAAACATACATATTCTTTCTATATGACCCAACAATTGTATGGGTATTTACCCAAAAGATGTGAAAAGATATGTCCACACAAAAACCTGCTCACAGATATTTAGGGCAGCTTTGCTAACAATTGCCAAAACTTGGAAGCAAGCAAGATATCCATCAGTAGGGGTATGGTAAATAACCTGTGATACATCCAGATAATGGAATAAGATTCAGTGCAAAAAAGAAATGAGCTATCAAGCCATAAAAGACATGGAAGAACCTTAAGTGCATAGAGCTATGGCTATCCCAATAAATGAGGAGTATTTATTTATAAATAATATAAGGGAACAAAGCCAATCTGAAAAGCCTCCCTACCGTATGATTCCAAATATACGAACATTCTGGAAAAGGCAAATGATGAAGATGGTCAAAAGAGCAGTGGCCGCCAGGGGATGTGAGGAGAGGGCCCAATAGGCAGAGCACAGGGTATTTTTAGGGCAGTGAAACTCCTCTGGATGACACTAGAATGATGGATACATGTCATTATACATTTCTCCAAACCCATAGAATACACAACTCCAAGTGTGAACCTTAATGTAAATGATGGACATTGGGGGATATGAAGTGTCAATGTAGGTTCATCGATTAAAACAAATGTCCTCCTCTGGTGGGAGATGTTTATAATGGGGGAGGCTATGCATGTGTGGGGGAACGGGGTATGTGGGAAATCTCTATACTTTCCTCCTTATTTTTCTGGGCACCTAAGAGGCTCTAAAAAAACAAAGGCTTCAAAAACAACACACAATAACAATAACGATATCTAAACAACAAAACAGGAGAAAGCCCTGGGGGAGACTGAAGACTGTGGTGAGCCCAGTACTTGTATTTGGGGTGGGGGTGTGGGCAGCAGCGCCCAAGTTGGGAGGGTCTATAGGCTGCATAGACGCCGATGACAGGATGGGTAGGAGGAAAGGTTTCAAACTTCTGCTCCTCCTTCACTGCACACATCTGAAGCAGGCCCTCAGACCACACATGCCAGTGGCCCTGGGGCAAAACCAGGACAGCGGGGAAATATGGGTCAATTGAGGCATTTGACTCCAGAATCTGTGCTAATAAACCTGAAACCATCTTAGTGGGTGAGGACTGGCCTTTCAAAAGATGCTCATTTTAATAGAATATAAAGAATAGATAAGAAACAGAATAGCCAGCCAGCCCTGATGGCCTAGTGGTTAAAGGTCAGCACACTCTGCTTTGCCGGCTGGGGTTCCATTCCCAGGCAGGGAACTACACCACTCATCGTCAGGAGCCATAGTGTGGTGGCAGCTCACACAGAAGAACTAGAAGGACCCACAACTAGAATATACAACTAACTACCGGGGCCTTGGGGAGGGGGAAAAAAAAGGAAGATTGGCAACAGATGATAGCTCAGGGCAAATCATTCCCAGAAAAAAAAAAAAAAAAAGAGAGAAAAAGTGTGTTTACCAGATAGTTCAGAGGGATACATTAAGTCAGGGCCGTAAGCAGGGACAAGATACTGAGTTTCTCAGGGGGAGGGTCAGCGGAGGGTGGGCTAGAGCTCTGCCTATGCAGGAAAGCTTGATCCCCACATCCAAGTCAGCTGAGTTCCTGCCCAGGTAACTGGTTTGTGACCCTCAAAGCTACTGGGGGGACGTTGGTGCCTCATGGGATAGCAACAGATAAATGCCTGTTTAAGGACTCTGGGAAGAAAAGTGGGACCTGAAGTCACAGCACTCTGTTCAGGTTCTGACAAGGGCATTTGCCTGAGAATGTGACCCTAGGCAAGTCACTTAACCTCCCTCAGACTCAATTAGTTTTTTTTTTTCTTTTTGCAGAATCTTTCTGAACTTTACTGAAAATTTCCCAAAGGTCTTGGTTATTGTTATTTTAAAAATTATGAATTTGGAAACTGCTTACTTACAAATAAAAGCAATTAAGATATATATTCTGGCAATTATCATATAAACACTAAATTGTTTTATAGGTTAAATTGTGAGACTTCTAGCTATCACTGCTTATTCACAAACTTGATTTTTATTTTATTGTTTAAATTAACATAAAGTTAAACTGACTTTTGTGGGTGTATAGTTCTACAAATTTAATGCATGTATAAATTTGTGTAACTACCACCACAATTAGGGTACAGAATAATTCTATCACCCCATAAAACTGCCTCTCTGCTATCCCTTTATAGTGACACTCTCCCCCCACCCTAACCCTTGGCAACCGCTGATGTGTTCTCCATCAATACAGTTTTATCTTTTCAAGATTGTCATATAAATGGGTGTCATATATATATAACATAACATACAGTATATAACATTATGAGATTGGCTTCTCTCACTCAGCGTGGCTTTGAGATTCATACAAGTTGCTGTGTGTATCAATAGAGCTTTCCTTTTTATGGCTGTGTGATATTCCATTGTATTAATGTGCAACAATTTGTTTAACCAATCACCCATTGAAAGATATTTGGGTTGTTTCTAGTTTGATTATGTTTCCAGTTGATTACTTAGGTGATTATGAATAGACCCATGCACATTCATGTGCAGGTCTTTGTGTGAACATAACTTCATTTCTCTAGGGAAGTGTGATTGCTGAATCATATGGTAAGTATATGTTTATTAAAAAAATTGTCTGTTTTTCAGAGTGGCTCTACCATTTTGCATTTCCCCCAGCAATGTGTAAGAGTTGCTTTGCATTCTTGCTGACACTTCATATTGTCAATAATTTTTATTTTTGCCATTTAATAGGTTTGTAATGGTATTTCAACATTGTTTTCATTTACGTTTCACTAATGTGTAACAATATTGAACATCTTTTGATGTTTTTTATTTTCCATCTGTGTATCTTTACTGATATGTCTGTTGAAGTATTTTGCCCATTTTTTTAATTGGTTGTTTGTTTGTTTCCTTAATGTTGAATTTTGAGAATTCAATATGTATTCTGCATATAAATCTTTGTCAGATATGTGGTTTACAAATATTTTCACCCAGTCTGTGATTGCCTTTTTATTATCTTGATGGTGGCTTTGGCAGAGCAAAAATGTTTAATTTTGATGAAGTTTGATTTATCTTATTTTTCTTTTATAGGTTGTATAGTGTGTCATGTCTAAGAATTCTTTGCCTGAATACAGGTCAAAATTTTTTTTTAAAGTTTTGGTGTTTTAGGTTTTACAATTAAATCTACGATACATTTTCAATTAATTTTTGTAGGTCAAAGTTTATTCTTTTGCCTATGGATGTCCAATTGCTCCAACACCATTTGTTGAAAAGGCTGTCCTTTCTCCATTGAATTGTCTTTGCACCTTTGTCAAAAATAAGTTGGCACCATCATCTCTTGCCTACACCCAGGATCAGCAAACTATGGCCTACAGGCCAAATCTGGCCCACCACCTATTTTTGTAAATATGGTTTTATTGGAACACAGATACACTCATTTGTTTATCTATTGTTTATGTATTGTCTATGGCTACTTTTGTGCTACAAGCGCAGAGTTATATAGTTGTGACAGAATCCATATGGCTTAATAAACCCAAAACTTTTCTATTTGGCCCTTTACAGAAAAAGTTTGCCAACCCCTGGTCTAGGCTACTGCAGTAGCCCCTGCAGTGCAATGAGCAGGATTGTCAGATTATGACCCTGGCGATTCATTCTGGGTTGCCTGGAGAATGAGCTGGCTGGGGTTGAGGGTTTCCCTTTCTCCCAGAAGGGAAGGGGATGCACCCAAGCTCAAGATCCCATGAGACTGGTGCCTTTTTCACTCTAGTAGTGGAGATTGTAACATTTCTTGGGCAGCTGACATGCCCAGATAACTGCTGTAAACCACTGGCACCCCAAATCCAAACTGCCTGTTGCTCAGCTGCTTGTGGAGTCCCCCATTGACAAGACTGCGTCTTCATATTTGCCCTAAGAAAAGGGGGACTTAAAGGGGGTATGTTCTCCTTACTGAGACCCAGCAGTGCTCTGCCCCTTGGCTCATCTCTCCATGGGATGACAGGAGAATGGAGGGTCTGTACCTCTTTTTTTTTGTTTCTGGCTATTCTGGCCCTGTACAATTTTATTTTCCTCAATAAAGCCCATTCCCTCACCCTGAAGGCTGGTGCATAACAGCTGACAACCCTAACTAAACCCGTCTTGCATGCCAATAGAGACCCTAAAGGGACCCACCTAGCACAACAGCCTCCTAAATGACCTCCCTGCATCCACATTGACCCTCCTCCAATTTATTCTTCCCGCTGCAGCTAGAGTGAGTCTTTCTAAACAAACCTATTGTGTCACTCACCTTCCCCCCACAACGCAATTTAAAACACTTCAATGACTTCCCATTGGTCTTAAAATGAACCAAAATCTTTAACGTAGCTTAATAAGACCCAATATGATCTGGCCCCTGCCTTTCTCTCCAGCCTTATCTCCTACCATTCTTCTTCCCTTTCTGAACTCCAGCCAAACAAACCAGGATTTAATCTATCTTAGTGAATGTTCCATGTGTACTTGAAAAGAATGTTTATTCTGATGTTGTTGGCTGGAGTATTCCACAAATGTCAATTCTTCTTGGTTGATGGTGTTGTTCAGTTCTTCTCTATCCTAGATTATGTTTTGTCTACTAATTCTATCAATTACTGAGAAAGGAATGTTAAAGTTTCTAATTAAACTTGTAGATTTTTCTACTTTTCAGTTCTATCAGTTTTTGCTTCATATACTATAAAGCTCTGTTACTGGTGCATACACATTTTGGATTGTTATTTCTTCTTGGTGAATTGACCCTTTTACCGTTATATAATGACCTTCTTTATTCCTGATAATCTTCCTTGTTCTGAATTCTAATTTGTGTGAAATTCATTTATCCACTCCAACTTTCATTGGATTAATTATTGATGGTATATTTTTTCACATCTAGCTATATCTAGCTATATCATTCTATTTAAAGTGAGTTTCTTGCATATAGCCTATAGTCGAGTCCTGTGGGTTTTTTAATTTATTCTGACAATCTCTATCTTTTAATTGATGTGCTCAAATCATTTACATTTAATGTAATTGTTGATAGGTTTGAATTTGAATCTACCATTTATTATTTGTTTTCTCTATTTTTCATCCACGTTTCCACTTTTCTGCTTTCTTTAGGGTTATTCAAACATCAGTAATGCATGTTAATTTATTGTGGTTTTGATTATATATCTTTGACTAGTTCTTTTTTTATTATTTGTTACTCTAGTGATTACAATGTACATATTTAACTTTTTACAGTCTACTTAGAATCAATATATTACCACTTCAAAGGAATATAGAAATCTTACTACCATGTTGGTTCATTTACCCTCCCCCATTTTATGTTGTAATTGTGTTATGTATTACATCTTTGTACATTAAAACCCAATCAGACAATGTTATAACTTTTGACTTCAACACTCAAATCTATTTTAAGAACTCAAGATGAAAGAATAGTCTATTATAGTTATGCAGATATTTACCATTCATGTTGCTCTTCTTTCATTCCCAGTGTCCCAGATTTCCTTCTGGTATCATATCCTCCACTGAGTAAAGAACTTCCTTTAGCAAATCTTTAGAGAAATTATATTGGCAATGAATTCTGTTAGTTTTCCTTCATCTGAGAATGTCTTTATTTTACCTTCCTTCCTGAAAGATATTTCCACCCAGAATTCTTGGTTGACAGTTCTTTTCTTTTAGCACTTTAAAAATGTTTTGCATTTTCCTTCTGGCATTTTCTTCTTTGGCTAGTAAGAAGATAGCAAGCCCAAATGGAGTTAGATGGTTGATTACCTAGACAACATAAGCAAGATCAGCGTGGTGTCACCTCTCTGCATCCCTAGTCCTACTGAATGACACTGGACCTGATGGGCTAAATGATTAACAACATGAGCAGGGGTCACTCGTAGCAAAGTCAATTCTACACTGTAGCTAAACAGTTTCATTACCTGCAGTTGTATCTTAAGGGGAGGAGGAAAGGTGAACAGTCCAGGGAGGTAGATGAGGACCTGGCTTACGGCAGCCTCTTGCGAGATAAGGAGGCAAGTGATAGCTCCTCACAAGGAAGGTTGCCCATTTCATCACGTTTCGGGAGAATCACAGAATAGTCCCCCAAGGCTTAGGTCAAATTATGGTTTAGCCTTGCCTATGTGGTCTATGTGGATGCATGCAAGAGGGGCAGAGTGCCATGATGGAGCTGTTCTACTACAATGAAAAATCCACAGTCATTCAAGTTATTATTTATAAGTAATGTGTTCTTATTTCCCTGGCTGCATTCAAGATTTTTTCTTTATCTTTAGTTCTAGTGGTTTTATTATGATGTGTCTGGGCATGGATTTCTTTGGGTTTAACCTGTTTGGATTTCACTGAGCTTCTCAGATCTATAGCTTTATGTCTTTTGCCAAATTTGGGAATTTTTCAGTCATTGTTTCTTCAAATTTTACCTGTACCACATTCTTTCTCCTCCATTTGTTGGACTCCTATGACCCCAGCCCTTCTGATCAGAGAACAAGATTCCTCTTTCTCGGAGTCTTAGGCACCTAGGAGCCCTGCTGCCATCGCTGTTATTGCCACTACCGCTACCACTGTGGGATTGTCTGGTGCTGAGATGAAAAAGAATGAGAGAAGGAAAAAAAATAAAATGGGGGATTTCCCCCACTCTTCCTGAGTGTTAGTTATCCACTTTCCTGCTTCTCAAGCCAGAACTAGAACTTTTCTCCTGGAGCCTTCTCTGGATTCCACACTGCTTGGGCCCAGGAATGGAGATACAGGAGAAAAAAAATGGGAAAATCACCACCAATTTGGTGGTACTTCCAATTCTGGTCTTCCTTTTCAATTTGCCTTCTACTACTTACTTTTCAAAGTCCTCAAATAGCTGCTCCATGTATTCTGTCCAAATTTTATAGCTACAGTCAATAGGAGAGACAGGGTGGAGTGTACTTACTCCATCTTATCTGAAACCAGAACTCCCTCAGCCTCAATTCTGCCACTTGAGAACTGAAACCATCTACAGGCACATAGCTTAATTGGATTAAAAACACGCTCTTTCCATTCTATGAAATTCTTATCCAGGAAGATGAAATTGTATACAACTTTTGATTGTTTCAGAGACTTCCTGAAAATTCATTTATTTGAACAAAAGAATGCTCAACTAACCCTCATTAGAGTAATGTCTCCCTTCTCAAAATGAGAGGTCATTCAATGGGCTTGTTATATGATTGTTACGCTTCAAGGCTTGCTTCAAAACCCTCACCTCACTGTGCCCACCAATTCCAAACTATTAATATATTACAAAGTATGTCCAATCCTAAGTATGCCCAGCTTTGAATTCTCTACCTTAAATCAGACCCCTAAAAGCTTATACATATCTCACTCTTGACCTCCTCTTTCCTAGACATTACTAATACTGTCAAATATTGGTGTATCTTACCACAGTAAGCAATAAATTGACTTTGCTTAATCAACAGATTATTATGATGTTTTGGGTTTTTTTCTATGTTGGCAGTTGACAGACCTTATCTGAAAATAGTCTCGAGGGACCAAGTTAGCAATTAAAAACCCTTAACAATACTTTATACTTTCACAAAAATAAAGTAGTCATGACAGATCACTAAATAAAGATCTCAGCAAAGAGTTTTACATCACAAATGAGAGACATGAAAACTGTCCAATTCATTTATACATAGCAACTTTCACTAACTAGCAAGTTCCCTGGATCTCGCCCTCCCAGCATTGCCAATTAGAGGTTTCTACATTTGTTTTGCTTTGTTACACATGATGGAGAGGATGACAATTTTATTTTTATATGTCTGGTTCTCCATTCAAGAACCTTCCTATATTAGAGTCATGTGGTTAACTCCAAGCTCTTCCAAGCTCCCAGACATTCACCTCAAAGCATACGTTAACTTCTGTGCCTTCTTCATCAAACCAAAGTTTCTTGTTTTTATGTGTGCAAATCTATCACCTGTTTTGTAGAGAACCAAACCATAATTATTGTACACTTGAATTGTATATGCCACACACCAGTGTGTGAATACAGGTATATGTGTAATTAAATAAGTATGTCTGGGCTAAAGTAAGAAAAATAACCTGCTCAAATCTTATTCCAATTTATTTACAGGTAATCGTGCCTGTCTGTTCTCCTTATTTTGCCTAATTTCTCAAAGGCTCTGTTTTTCACCCATTTTGCTTTTTATTTTAAAGAGGACTGACTTTTTAAAAAAATTCTCATGTAAATATCATGTTATGCATGGTATAATCAAGATGTGAATCATTGCGATTTTTAAACTTGTGTCTTTAAAATTTTGCTTTGCATTTTAGAAATGTTTGCTGTAGTTTTAACTGTCATGTTGCAGAGTTTCCTTCTACTCTCCAGCTTCATTTCACTACCCCAGTCTCCACTCCTACTTGAACATCCGCTCTGCTTCTTTTTCTACTTGTCACCTCAGGTCCCTCACTCTCTAATTACCCCTCTCAGGAATGACTCACAGACACTCACCCAGAGATTTGTTTCTGGTAAAGTACACAGAGATAAAGCTCTGCACACTAGAATTTTGGTTGAAGGGAACTCACAGGGAAAGGATTTGTATAATTGGTTTTTTTTTGGGGGGGAGGGGCTTTATTTATCTCTGTTATCCGGGCTTCTTATCACACAAATTCACTGAGCTCTCCTGGATCATATTCGTATTTTCTTGTTTACAAATCAGTTTAATATGGATTTGATCCTCACAAGGACCACTTGAGACAGGGAACATCATTACTCTTCTTGAAGTGATAAGGAAACTGAGGCTCTCCCAAGAAAGGGGCACCATGGGCTATGTGTTAAACTAGGCAGCTTTCCCGTGATTGCTTTTTTATTTGTTCATTCATTTATTTAGTCGATAACTATCTTTTGCACTCTTAAGATGTGCCAGTTTCTGTGCCAGGTGCTAGGCGCTACTCCTGGGCTGCTCCCAGACTCCTGAAGCAGACAGATGAGACAACTTCCTTTACAATTTGGGCAACAAAATTCTTTTACTTAACTGACTTTTTATTTCTAGATCAAGCCCAGGCATATTTCAGCTCAACACAAGTTGAATTAGAAATTAATGAAAGGAGGCAGAAACAGCAGCAAATCAGGCCTCAAAAGACATTATGTACAAAACCTGACTGAGCCTTTAACTCAAAGTGTGACCTTAGACAACTCCATTCTCCTCTCTGGGCCTCAGTTTCTCCATCTTTAAAGAGAAGTGTTAGATTAAGGGTATTGATAGCTCTAAGAATCTGCCCTTAAAGATTCATGTTAATTGGCTCTTACTATCTATTCAAAGATATACTATGTCAGTGACTCTCAGTGGGAGTGGGGGCTACATTCCCCAGGGGTGGGGTGTGGCAGATTCTCAGTGTATGTGGAATTTGAAAAGGCACTCTAATATATTATAATTGAATATTTCAAAAAGGGGAAGGGACCTATTTATTTTATATTGCAAACTGCAGAATGCAAAGTTAATGTAGTCTTCTGGACTGATGATGACAATCTTAGAGTTGATTGGGGGGGAGGGAGGAAGGCAGGGGCAGCAGACAATGTGTTGACCTAAAGGGTCCCTGGGTTTTAAGCAGAGGATGATCTGCTGGCTTGCAGAGTGGCTGGCAGGGCTGACTCAGGTGCCACAGACCCTTTGGCCACCCCTTTAGCCCAGGGAGCCCCTGATGGGTTGGGTGCTGGGTGTAGCTCCCCTCCTCCTTCCTCTAGGTCCCTGCCTGTCATGTGGAGCATGGGGGGTAGGGATTTCTACTGCAGTGCTCTCTCCTTGTGGCAGCAGCTCCCCTCCCCGGTTGAATTACTGATTGAATTACTGCCTGCTACATGCCAAGTGGCTGATTACTTAACAACCACTTAGCTTGTTTCACTGTCTTCCTTTATAGACAATTTAATTTTGGTTTTGATCTCCATGTTGTGCCTTTTCCTTTTTGGTCTCCCAACTTGTTGATTTCAGCAAGTATGCCCTTGCTGCCCAGTCTGCTCTTTATTTCACCTCTCCTTTCATTTAACCCATCTGTTTACACCGTCACTCACTCACCATTTTTTATCTCTGCTTCGCCAATTATCACTTTGGTTTACACCCCCTCTCCCAGCCTCATCCACAGCTTTTGTCTGTCTAGCATTTATCAATCCATATCTTTCTGTCATATTCTTGCAGATTGCTAGACCTGAAGTATTGATTCCCCCCAGCTTTTGCCTGAGAAAATAGTTACTAGCTAAATGATTGTGCTTTTCAAGTCTCCCCTACTAGAAGCCCACAAATTATCATTGATCAAGGATTTTCATTAAGTGCATCATTAAGCAAGCACTATTCTTTAACACACCCGAAATCTGTCTTTCCCAGAAGAAGGGCGTGAGGGAGAAGACCAGGGTGATTCTGTTGCTAAGTTCTTCATACGAATGCGACATGAAGAGCGGCTCTTCATCTCCATGGGGCCTGCTCTCGTCTCCACACGAGCACATAACTGGCAGTGACATAAATCACTTTTTTCCAGATTAACACAGGCTTCCATGCAGAAGACAGGCAGGGCTCCTAGTGACTCGCATCTGAAGAATGCTCCCGATTTCTTTTCTTGCTCCGTTTAAAATAAAATAAATGCAGAAGCTTGGAGTTGAAAGTCTTCTGAATGCTAGGAAAGCTCTGTTGGACGAAGCAACTTGCCACGCACTGCTGAACTCTCCTTGCTCCCAGAAATGCCACTCGAGCCACCTTCCAAACCTCCGCCTCTGGGGCACCCCTTTGAAAAGCCATTGTTTCTATTTCAGCTGCTAAATGTGGCCACTGACTCCTCATTTGCCCCTTTGAAGCTCAGCAAAAAGGGGAAGTTGGAGGGAGGAAAGCACCCGGGAAAAGCCGCCCAAGAGCAAACATCAAAATGCTGGCACCCTGCATGTGTTTAAAAAAAAAAAAAAAAAACAGGGAAACCCAGTGGGAGCCAGTAGTGTGTGTTTCTTATTCCTAAAACTCCAGCAGGCTTTACTCTGCCCAGACCAACTTTTGAAATGGAAAGGAGAAAAAAGAAAGAGGGGATGATTCACAAAGAAGAAAAGCCATGCTTAGATGATGATTTTATTTCCCAGGTACGCCTTTCCTGCCTCATTAATATACCTCTGGAGTGGATGAAAGTACTTGGCATCCAAAGCAGGTGGTAATGGCCCATCAAGAGATCCCATGTCACCGTCCTAATGCCTTATCAAAGGTTTATTGAAGAACACAGTCATCTTGCTACTCTCACTGGTTTTAAAGAGTTACATGAAGACAAATGAAAAGCCCCTTTCCTTCATGCATTTTTCCCCAACCATTTCTGACAATGTCTTTCATGTATAAACCATACTTCTCTGATAGCATTTGGCTGGGTCTATCATATTAACAATGGGACCAAGACAAGGCCAGAGGTCTGAGTAAATGTGTTATGTTCATTTAAAGATGCAGAAACACGTTCACAGCATATTAAACCCCAGAGAGCAGTGGGCTGTGTGCACGCTACAATTTTACCTGTGCTGGAACTTGGGATTTGTAGAGTGGTAAATATATTATCGGAACTTTCTATATAGATGTAGTTGAGACTATACTATTAGCAACAATAAAATGGAAAAGTTATCCTTACCAGAGGTTTTATTCAGCCCAAGCTGGAGTGACCTCTTGCCTGATTGTCTCTATGCAGTAGTGGAAGCAGATTGATCTAGGTGCCCAGGCTTGGGAGGGTCAATGCTTGGGACACTAGGAGTGGGTCTACAGTCTCTTGTGTATTGACAACCGCCCCATCACCACCCTGCCTGTTCCTCTGGCCCTAGGCTTTGAGCCATCTTTGGCTCCTTCCTATTGCTTGTTCCCTGCCTGCCTCTCATCAATTGCTATGTACTGTTGTTTCTCTCTTTTATAGACTCTTCTATCTGCTCCATCCTCTCTGTGGCTGCCCCCCCTCAGCACCTCGTTACTTCTTGTTGGGATACTGTAATGATCTCCCTGAGGGTCTGTACACCCCTGCCCTTCCACCCAATGAATGTGCCTGTGCCGTTCCACCTACCACACTCTGGCTGAGTGCCTATCCTGAAATGCAGCCCTAGTCACATGCTGCCTTACTCACCACTTCTGTTGCAAAACTTTGAAAGGCTTCAATTTGCTTGCATGAGGAAGTCCTACTGCCTTGCCCTAGCATTTGCAGTCATCCTCCATGAGAGTCCAGAAGACCTGCCAGCACCACTTTTCCATGCCAATACTGTGCTACTGCTCCCCTCCAGGTATCCTCTCTTCCATCCAAACCAAGCTACTTGCTGTTCCCCATACACAGAATAGTATTTCCAAGCCTCGGCTCATTGCTTAAGCTATTCCTTCCATCTCTCACATCCTTCCCCCATCCCATGCCTAAATATCCAAATCTTACTCATCCTTTAAGACTCAGTTCAAAGGTCAATTCCCCCATGAAGTCTTCTCTGTTTCCCACAACCAGAGGGGATTGCTCCCTCTTCCAACACCCCAGAATACTTGCTCTTTGCCTTTGCTGTGCTTTGTCACTGTTTAGCTTGTATTCGAATAATTCCTCCTTATACATGAAACAGCACTTTTTATTTTCAAAAATAGTCATCTATCTTAGTTCATATGATCTTCGTAACTACTCTATGACATAGGTAGGCTTTACTATCCCTATTTTCCAGATGAATAAACTGAGGCTTAGGATGATGAAATGACTTATCCGAGGTCCCGCAGTTTGGGGCAGAGTCAGGAGTCAAACTCAGGTCTGCTCCTCCAACTCCAAGTCTTTATAACTCTTGTTTGCCAATATGAAAAAAAAATGTGATTGAAGTTTCTCTTTATCAGAGAGAGACAGATTTTAATTTGGCTGATAATTAGTTGTTTGATTCAATTCATGTACCTGTCTCCTTCCCCTCAGTGATTTGGGTGTATAGATACCATAGGAGAGTGGAGAGCATAAGTTTTAACCTGTGTTCTGCCACCTTCAACTTATATGTTCTTGGAAAACCACTTTCCTCTTCTGGTCTTCACTTTCCTGATCTGTGAAATGGACATAATTATGCTTACTTATCCAGGATTAAGAGGAGAATATATTTTCTAGGAACATAGGAGGTATTCAACAAACATCAGAGGATCAGTCACCACCACCCTTTGGCTTATGTGCCCTGGGCATTCCCTGAGGCCAGAGAAATTTATCACAGTTCTCCAACCCCTTTGGGAAATGGGGAGTGAGGCGATAAACACCCCTACCCCTGCCACCAACTTTTACCTGACTTCTGTCCTAGGGTAAATCAATGGAGCAGATTGTTTTCTGATCTTTTCTAAGTGAGCTGTGCTCAGAAGTATCCTGAAGAGCCAATTATCTTTTTCAGAAGCAACTTCATGCAAATGATAAGGCTTTGCTTATAGGTCTGGCCTGAGCACACCCAGAGATTGAAACCAATCATTTGGATTTGATGCAAAAGACCAATTTGCGATAGGGCCACTTTGTGGTGACTGGCTACTTTAACTCAATCACCTAGAGAACACAGTGCTCAACAGACCAAGGGCTCCAGATTGATCTGCGTGCATGTGGACCACTTGGCCATGTAGCATGCTATCCCCTTAATCCCATCTAGCCTCCCACTACTTTGTCATAAGACCTTACTCCTGGCCAGTTACCCGGAGATGAAATGATTGGTTCTGTGGGAATAAATAATAGAGACAGAGATCAGGGGCAAACAGGATAGGATTTTTTTTTCTTTTTTCTCCCCAAAGCCCCAGCACATAGTTGTAGGTCCTTCTAGTTCTTCTATGTGGTTCGCCACCTTAGCATGGCTTGATGAGCAGTGAGTAGGTCCACACCCAGGATCCGAACCTGTGAACCCTGGGCCACCAAAGTGAAAAGTGTGAACTTAACTGCTATGCCACCAGGCCGGCCCCTGGATAGGATTTTTTTAAAGTACAAAACATACAGTATGCATACAGAAATGTATAAAAAACAATGCATTTTCAAAGTGAACACACCCATGGAACTCCAGCCAGGTCAAGAAATAGAATATTACCTGGATCCCAAAAGTCTTCCTCATGTCCCCATCTAGCCACTACTCTCTCCTCCAGGGAGCATTAATTTTGCCAAAAAGCCAGATCAAGAAGGGGTGAGACTTCTAGAAGGCCATCAGTATGGGAGGAAAGACACAGAGCAGTGAGTAAGGAGTAGACATATGGTTCTTATCTGTTAGGCTGGTTTCTCTCTAGCCACATTGTGATAAGAACACTAGTAAAATGGCAGCCTGGGATAGTAGAGTGAGAACTGGACATACCAGCAGTGTGGTTGCAGACAAGTTACGTTACTTTTCTCATTTTTCCCCATTGTGAAATGGAAAAAGAAAATATCTACTTGAAAGTCCGTCGTGAAAATTAAGTAAAATCATGCATTTATATTTTATTATATAAACTTAGTAGGTTCTCAATGGGGATAGGAGCTGCTATTTTGCCATCATTATTATCGGTGAGTTTAAATGATGCAGTGTAATCTCAAACTCAAGGCATGTGTGCTGCTGAAGGGAGCAGCTATGGTTACCTTTATCTCCTACAAAGAGTGTGTTATTTGAGCAAACTATTTCTTTACAGTTTATTTAAACCTTATTAAGTGTTTTGATAGAGTAGAGAGTGCCTAGTTCAATTCGGAAGTTGATGCTGCGCTATAACAACTGGTTTGTATATTTTATTTAGCAAGCAATTATCCTTATTAATTGCCAAGAAAAAAGTTTTAATTTCATTTCTCAAACACTGCTCTTTGAGGACTGTGTCTTCAGGGTGACGCCTGTAAAAACAACAGAGTGACCTCTCTCACACATTTGGGCTTGTTTAACATCCTGGAGATTACCTCCCTTTATTTCAACAGGTCTCAGTCTCAACTCCTGAAAGTCCCCTTCACTAGAGCTATAAACGACTTTAATTGCCACCCCAGCTTTAATCCATGTTAGTAGCAGCGGCTGCAAGAGGTGAACCCTTGTGGCCGCTCTTGCTGGCAGAAACAAGGCTGGTTCCTACAAACATCCCTGAGGACCAGGCTACAGAGGCCCAAGAGTTAATTCTACTTGCTTCATCAAATAACTGACATGTTTCTGGGCAGTCAAGGCCCAATCTGAGCTCTGCCACTTGCAATTAGTTAGGACTGCAGGCAAACATTGAGCAGAGACTGATGGCAGTTCCCCATGGGAAGGGCTGCTGAGTTGGGGAAATAGGAGAACACAGAGAACCCAAGGGCTATCATGGGTAAACTGAAAAAGAGTAGGAGGTTGTATTCAGAATGTCCTCCTCAAACCATTTTTGTGAGTTGCTCAGGTCTTGTTATGGCCATCTCTTTTTAGTCATATGTATTATGATGGGTTGATAAATGTGTTACCTTTTCTGTTTTTCTAAAGAACACTTAAAAGTAGGTAGGGGTGGTGATTGATTCAAACTCATTTTTAAAATTAATATCAATAATCATGGCTTCCTTTTTCAACAAATGGTGCTGGGAAAACTGACTATCCACATGCAGAAGAATGAAGTTGGACCCTTATCTTACACCATATACAAAACTTAACTCAAAATGGGTTGAGCACCTAAATGTAAGACCTAAAACAATAAAACTCTTGGAAGAAAATATAGGACAAAAACTTCGCAACGTTGGATTTGGCAATGATTTCTTGGATATGGTACAGAGGCATAGGTAACAAAAGTAAAAATAGATAAATTAAAAAATTTTATGCATCAAAAGACACTATCCACAGAGCAAAAAGGCATCCCACAAAATGGCAGAAAATATTTGAAAATCATATATCTGGTGAGATCAATATCCAGAATATATAGAGAACTCCTAAAACTCAACAACAACAAAACAAATAACCCAATTCAAAAATGGTCAAAGGACTTGAATAGACATTTCTCCAGAGAAGATATATGAATGGCCAATAAACAAATGAAAAGATGCTCCAAATCACCAACCATTAGGGAAATGCAAATCAAAACTACAATGAGATGCCACCTCACGCTCTTAGGATGGCTACTACCAAAAAACCAGAAAACGAGTGTTGGTGAAGATGTGGAGAAATCGGAACCCTTGTGTGTTGTTGGCAGAAATGTAAAATGGTACAGCTGCTATGGAAAACAGTATGACATTTCCTCAAAAAATTAAAAACAAAATTACCATATGATCAAGAAATTCCATTTTTGGGTATATACCCAGAAGAATTGAATGCAAGATCTCGAAGAGATATTTGTACACCCATGTTGATTAGCATCCTTCTTCACAATAGCTAAAATGTGGAAGCAACCCAAGTGTCCACCGACTGATGAATGGATAAGCAAAATGTGGTATATCCATACAATGGAATATTATTCAGCCTTTAAAAGGAAGGAAATTCTGACACATACTACAACACAGATATGAAATAAACCAGTCATGAAAAGACAAATACTGCATGATTCCACTTATAGGAGGTACTTACAGTAGTCAGTTTCATAAAGACCTAAAGTATAATGGTGGTTGCCAGGGGCTGGGGGAAGGGAGAATGGGGAGTTATTGTTTAATAAGTATAGAGTTTCAGTTTTACAAGATGAAAAGAATTATGGGATGGATGGATGGTGATGGTTGTACAACAATGTGAATTTATTTATAATTTTTTTTTTCGAGGAAGATCAGCCTTGAGCTAACATCCATGCCAATCCTCCTCTTTTTGCTGAGGAAGACTGGCTCTGAGCTAACTTCTATTGCCAATCCACCTCCTCTTTTTCCCCAAAGCCCCAGCAGATAGTTGTATGTCATAGTTGCACATCCTTCTAGTTGCTGTATGTGGGATGCCGCCTCAGCATGGCCGGCAAAGCGGTGCGTCCATGCGCGCCTGGATCGGAACCGGGCCGCCAGTAGCGGAGCGTGTGCACTTAACTGCTAAGCCATGTGGCCGGCCCTGTATTTATTTAATACTACTGAACTTTATGCTTAAGAATGGTTAAGATGTTAAATTTTATGTTATGTGTATTTTACTACAATAAAAAGAAATAAAATAGCCATGACTTCCATGATCCTTTGCTCCAAGCCTTCAAAAAAAGCACTTAGTAATATCTGATTGGATGCTTCTTGCCCTCAGAAGAAAGGAAAGATGTGTTCTTTGCTTTCCGGCTTTCTTTTTATAATGCCCAGCCTTTCCCCCAATCTAATTCCATCTTATCTTTGGGCCCATCCCACCTCGAGTCTCCTACAGGCACCAGCTCCGTCCTGTTCCTACTACCTACAGTCCTTACTCTGCAGGGCTGGACACTCTGCTTGGGCTTTCCAATCAGGACAGCTTGGAGGCTTTTCTTTATAATCTCCAGTATCCCAGGCAAACCACAGCTCTTTACCAAGACAAGATCCAGCTCATGCTTCTGTTCCCTGGGGAAGCTTTCCTGGATCCACCCAAGAAAACTTGATTCTTCCTCTACCTGCTGCCACCTTTATACTCACCTGGAGCCCAGCACTGACTCCTTTGCGTGGGAACAGATTATCCGTCTCTTGATCTCACACTCTGTGACCCACTGAGGGCTAGGGGCACCCTTTTTTTTTTTAGTGAGGAAGATCAGCCCTGTGCTAACATCTGCCAATCCTCCTCTTTTTTTGCTGAGGAAGACTGGCCCTGTGCCAGTCTGTGGCCCATCTTCCTCCACTTTATATGGGACGCCGCCACAGCATGGCTTGCCAAGCAGTGCGTCGGTGCATGCCCAGGATCCGAACCAGCGAACCCCAGGCTGCGGCAGTGGAGCGTGCGCATCCAACCACTTGTGCCACCGGGATGGCCCTGGGGCACCCTTTTATTATTCTTCTCTACGTCTTTAGCTTTTAGCCCAGTCCTGGCACATAAGACGCATGTAGTCATCCCCCTGAGTGATGAGTAAGTATTTGTGCTGATGGTACAACTATGAAAAATTTCAGTTGCTAGCTTTTTTTGTCTAAATTTTTCTCAAAAAGTAATAATAAGGCAATAATAATTTCAATCTTTCCTACATTCAACCTAAAGTAGAAGCTTGTTTTACTGACTTATCTACTTGTATTAAAAAATTACTAGAAAACCCAAACCAAGTTACTCTTCCAGTGGTCTTCCTGCCAGACTCCCTTCTCTCTTGTCAGCCTTTACTTCCCTCTTTCCTTCCAGATCCCTCAACAGACATCCTAAGGCCTAGTTTTCTAGGTCCATCACACTTCTTGTCTTTAGGTCTGACTTTGTTTGGAGGGCTGGAAGTTATATTCAACTTTCACTTTAGCTAGGCATTCAAAGTTGTCCTACAACTAGCCCCCAAACTACTTACCCAGCTTCACATTGCAGCACCACTTTGAAGTTTGAGTTATACTGGACTACTTCTCTTTTTGTCACATATGTCGTCAGCTTTCATGCTTTCATACCTTTGTTCAAACTGGTGACTCCTGTAACTTCCTTCCCTATCCTTTTGCCTCTTATTCAGGTTCATACCAACCTCTAATGTCACCTCCACCATGGAATGAGCTGCTTCCTTCTCTATGCTCCCATAACACTCTGTATACACTTCTCTGATTACATGTGTTCTTTGTATCTTACAACATTGTTATTTGTGTACCCTCCTGCTACCTGCACTAGTCTTCAGAATTCTCTGTCTTCTCCATGTTGATATCTCTAGTAGCTGCCCTAAGTGGGCACCCAATGAATGCTCGTTAAACCACAAAGACCCATAATTTGTCCTCCAAATGTCATTGTATTTAACATAGATTTTAGAAACCTTAAAAAGCACTTAGATAAAATCAAACAGATTGTGATTTTAAAATAGGATTTCTCTATTAACTTTTTCTGAAAACAGCTTTACTCATCAAGAGAAAGCAAGTCCATCATAATTAGCTTGGAATTCTTTTGTAAGATTTTTCAAATTAGTAAAGATGTCATTATCTGAATCACACAGCCCTCATTACTTGATCATATGTGACAATGATTCAGCTGTCATTAAATAAGAATTAAAATATTTTTCTGATGATCTTGATTTTAACATGCATTTTAATAGGTATTGACAGCACTCTAATGAGGACTATAGGCAGCAGTGTTACCACAGATTAGAAATCATTTTTTCCCTAATGCCAATTATTAAGGGTCAATTGACATTTTCATCTTGAGATGTGATTTTCAGGTACAACTGGCCCAGAGATGCCAGCTGAATGTGAAATATTTGATTCTGAAAGGCAAGTCACAGAAATCATGCCATTGTTGGAGATTAAAAATTGTCTGTTGTTTTCTTTAGGGTTGGCCATAAAAAGAAATAGCCATGTATGGAATTTCTTTGCTTTGGGGGAATTGCTTTTGTTTTTTTGTAGTTTAAACTAGATTTATTTTCAGAAATGAAATGTTTCTCTGGATGATTTCTGAGGGATGCACTGTGACTGAAGCTTGCATATCTGGCAATCAGTTTGCCCTTTCACATTTTGCCACCACTCATTTACAACCTTCCCATAAACCAAGTAACCAGGAGCCACCTGGCAGTAACAAGATATGGAGAATGTACCGATGACTTCTCCCACAAGGTCTCTGGTTCAGAAACTCCTCCACCCAAATTGGGGGGAAAGCCTGTTTGAGATCCCTGAACTGTTTTCTATCTACTTAGGTCACTTAACACCTTATCAAGCCAAGTCATTTAGAGACCATTAAAATTAATGTCCAAGAACATTAAATGTAAGTGAACATATCCGGGAGATTTAATCACTCTGTCTAATCAACCTAAAGGCTCTAAAAGCTAAACAAGCAGTCTATGCCAGGAGTTACACCAGAAAGGTCAATGGGTGCCGAATTCCCTAACACCAGATCGCAAGCTTCAAAACAAGGGCCAGTCAAAAGTGACAGATTCCAGCCCTGATGATGTATGGAGACCTTCTCGGGTGACCTGAGGTGGCAACCCACAATGTAATGACTCATCAGTGAGGAAGAAACAGTGGAGAGAGATCAGGAAAACAGTAATCTGGTTATGACATGTAATGTATGCCTAGAAACGAGTGTCAATTTCACCCAGACGGCCTTTTTAGCCTTGAAAAATTGGATCAACACAAATGAATGGAGTTCTGAAAGTTCAAAAGGTTTTCTTTGAGGAAAAAAAAAGAAAAGATTGCTTCCTTAAAATCAAGCAATCACTCAGGAGGCATACAATGCTATTACTTCCAAATGTCTCTCATTACCACTCCAAATATTTTTGTCTCAGATTTATGGCAATTCGACTTTGTTTTCCTTCAAATCGTTCTTTATCCAAAGTAGCCCTTTTAATTTGTAAATTGGAAAAAAATAAATTCCCCATAGATATTCACAGGCAGCTGCTACCTAGTGTTGCAAATTCTACTTTCAAATGGGATTCAATTTTTGCTGATTTTCAACCTGAATCCTTTTGTTCTGTACAGCGGAAGCATGCATTTCTGTTTCCACTGCCTTTTGTACTTCTCTTGTTAAGACTTCTAGGCCCTGACTAAGAGATTCAAGCTTTTGAAGGCAGATTAATAAAAATCAGAAACAAGAACAGATTTCTGTTCTCAAGAACACACATAACCACCCTGAAGTCATCGAGAGCAGTGGGTATCAGAGACTACAGACTGACTTGGCAGACAAATGTATTTATTGCATCTACATCTTAGTCACTTGGATTGAACAGGCAAACTCACTTAGCAATTTACTTATCGCACCAAAACCCCAAGGCTTATTTCCTCTTGGAAAATGTTCATGTGCCTTCCAGATGCTGACAACATGAGGCTGTAACTGTGATGTTTGTTGTATGGGGGGGGGCAGCTGGGTAGTGGAGGATGTCCCTCAGGAAATTTCTCACTGGAGTGGTTTTTTGCATGGCAGTGAGTGCTGTATAGATGCGGTCTTTGTGTTGGTTGGAAGGGTTTTAAAATGCAGAGTTTGTAGAGAGAAGATGATAAGACAGAGTGGCCCTAGACAATCCACTGTATAATTAGCTTCTGCTGAAATTAAAGGCTCTTAAGTGATATGTTATCTTGTTGTCAACTTGACAAGGATTGCAAGAGATTTAACCAAATTGCACTATCTCCCTCCTGCATACATCATCCCCCAACAAACATCACCCCCCCCAACACACACACACACACACACACACACACACACACACACATGCACACACAGAGGAAAGATTTGTAGATTCCATTTAGAATAGGTCTGCCCTTCCCTCATCCTGCTGAGTAAAATTTGCTACTTATTTTACAATGTGAATTGTTTTTAGTCAGCTTAGTATAGATACATACACCCAAGGACCCCACATGTAAAATTTTCCTTTGAGTTGTAACTGATGTTATTCTCCCTATATTTAAGTCTAACAAATGTGGATTCAAGCCAGTTTGAGCTAGATCAGTTTTTAAGAGTATTAGAAATATTCCACTTTTTTTGGTGGGGGGAGGGTTATTGTACTTTACTTACCCTTAGGATTTGAGACTTTGAAATGATTCCTTGGGTTCATTTCCAGGTTAGGGGTGGGGTGGGGATGGGAGATTGGTTCAGGCTGGTTTCCAATTCAATCCTGTTTGCAAGAAGAGAAACATGATACCACATACACAAGGCTCCATATAAGAGACCTTTGCTATTTGAGGTGAGGGTCTCCAATTTCAATTCTTTTTTTTTTTTAAAGGGAAAACCTGGACTCAATCCATCTAAGTGAAGGGCAGGTTTTTTAGTTTATTTAAGTCTCAAAGGAAAAAAAAATCCCCCATAGACACATCTCTTTGGTTACAAATCTATTTTAACCTATTCCAGGCAAGACACATTTCCCTCCCTAGTTTCCAGTCTCTAAATATATGGGGTGCACAGTAACAGCCCTTTCTAGATCATTAAAGCATAAAGTTAGTTGTTCCTCTATCAAATATTGACCAAGATGTTATCCTTATTTACAGAATTCAGTCCTCCTCCACCACTCCCACCACACAGACTGCTAACTCCCAATGGATTGTTGTCCTTGAACATGACCACTTGACTCATCTGTGGGATTATTTGCTGCTCCTTAGAGCATATATTACTCCAATTCTCAATAGTTACAAATGTCCAGACAGAAGGGAATCTTAAAAAAAGGCAAAGGAAAAATGAATTAGCAGAAAATCAGCAAGCAGCAGAGGAAAACCTAAATTACATTCTATAGGTGTGTGTATTCTTGGCTGAAACACGCAAAATGGAGCCAAAAATGGAATGTTTTTAATCTAAATACTGCATCAATCCGTTGTTTTAATATAATACCTCACTCCTTATAAATATGGTTAAAAGTTATGAGTACAATCCTGAAAAACTGACCCCAGCCAACAATGAGTGCATAAGAGATGGGCTGCTGAGTTTCAGGTACTGGGTCTGTCAGGCAGGAAGGAGAAAGCTCCGCTGGGAAGAGAGAAACTGTTACATCATCTGAGAATTGGTGCTGTTCATTTTATAAGGTGTGTGACAGAGTTAAAAAATAGCGTATGCACAAATCTGTGGTCCCTAAATCAATAAATAGAGGTATCATATCATTTCTAAAGGACAGTACAACATTGATTAAATGACTACTTCCTTACTAATAATTTTAACTTCAGAAATTGTTTCTAGCCTTTCCAGATTTTTATGAGGAGAATTTACAACCAGATCTACATAATACTTCATGCACGACATCTTTGTTGGAGGGAACATTGCATTGGGCCAGAGTGCACTGGCTCAGATCTGACTCAGTGTCTTGACTTCATGGAATTGGCTGATAAAATACCAGAGTGAGCACCTATAAGCCATGTCCCCAGAGACTCTAGAACCAAGGTGCAGTGCTCCAGACAGAGGCTTTAAGACATTTTTAAAGATAAGGTGGAGAAAGGCCACCAAAATCATCTGACATGGAGGCAGTATGTCATAGTGGTTCAGCATGTGGACCTTGGAATTCAACTGCCTGGGTTCAAATTCTGGCTCTACTACCACTTGCTATGTGAAAACGGGCAACTTAATGCCCCTGAGCTTCAGGTTTTTCATCTGTAAACTGGAGATCACCGTAGTGCCTACTTTAGAGGGTTGTTGTAAAGACAAAATGAGATTACACATATAAAGCACTTAGAAGAGTGACACAAGATGGTGTCAAGATGGTGGCATAGGTGGACTCTGAACTCACCTCCTCCCATGGACACAAAAAATTTATAACTACTCTTGGAACAATTACCCCTGAGAGAGAACTGCAAACTGGATAAAAAGAACCCCCACAAAAAGGGACAGTGTTGACTGAGGTAGAAGTTCTTCCCCTGGCCACTGGAGTTCTTCCCCTGGCCTGTTAGCCCAGGGTCTGCCCCACCCACTAGAGCATGGATTTAATCCAGCTCAGCCAGGGCAGGCAGCCCTCCCTAGGGACTGGCCCCAACCAACAGCAAACCCTCGGGCAACTTGTGGGCCTGCATATGTGGGGTGCCTGGATCCTCGGCACAGCAGCCGAGTCAGTGGACCCGCCTCTGTGGGGCAGGGTGTGCACAAAGAGCAGGTGGAGAGTGGGGGAGTGTTGGTGGAGAGTGTGGGGCCTTTTCAGTGGGGCAACTGGGTCTGCTTCAGTGGGTCAGCGTGCATGCACAGGGCAGGACTGTGTTGATGGTATGTGTGACCCTACGGGTGGTGGGGCTTGTCAGCTGCAGCAGACTTGTGCTTCTCAAACAGCCACATAGGGGATCAGCCTCTCCTTCCAAAGGCTGAAACAATTGGGTCCTCCCATGCCTGGGGCTAGCCCCACTCAGCAGCAATCCTGAGAGAGCTGACAAATGCCTTGCAGGCTGGAGGCCTAAAGTAATTGTAAGCCCCTGAGCCTAGCAACCAGCCATGCTAGGGGCCTACTCACTTACCAGAAAAGCTATAACAGGAATGGGCTATAAGACCTTGCAGCCAAATGTGGTGGGGCTCCCCACATCTGATACAGTGACTGAAGGGTCCATAGCAGACACATGCAGCTGAGCATTACAGCCAGCTGGCCAGTGGGACAGCCTAGCCTGTGCAGGCACCTACAGCAAGAGCAACCCTGCCACAACAGAAGGACACATGTAGCCCACACAGAGGACACTCCTGGAACATTTGGATCTGGTGATGAGAGGGAAGCACACTGCTGGGCCTTATAAGGCAACTCTTACATAAGGCCACCTTTCCAAGATCGTGAGACTTAGCTGACCTGCCTAATACATAGATATAAGCACAGAGAAAGAGGCAAAATGAGAAGACAAAGGAATACATTCCAAGTAAGGAAACAGGATAAAACCCCAGAAAAAGAACTAAACGATACAGAAACAAACAATCTACCTGACAAAGAGTTCAAACAAAAAGTCATAAGGATGCTCACTGATCTTGGGAGAAGAATGGATGAACTCAATGAGAACTTCAACAAAGAATTGGAAAATACAAAAAAGAACCAATCAGAAATGAAAATATAATACTGGAAATGAAAAATTCACCAGGGGTGTCAATAGTAGAGTAGATGATACAGAGGATTGGATCAGTGAGCTGGATGAAAGAGTAGAGGAAATCACTCAAGATGAATAGATAAAAGAAAAAAGAATTAAAAAGAACAAGGACAGTCTAAGGGACCTCTGGGACAACATCAAGCCCACGAACATCCGTATTATAGGTGTCCCAGAAGGAGAAGAAAGAGAAAGGGGCAGAGAACCTATCTGAAGACATAATAGCTGAACAATTTCTTAATCTAAGGAAGGAAACAGACATCCTGGTACAGGAAGCACAGAGAGCACCAATCAAGATAAACCCAAGGAGACCCACACCGTGACACATTATAATTAATATGTCAAGAATTAAAGGTAAAGAGAGAATCCTAAAAGTTGCAAGAGAAAGGCAACAAGTTACATATAAACAAAACCCCATAAGGTTATCAGCTGACTTCTCAGCAGAAACTTTACAGGCTAGAAGGGAGTGGCACAATACATTTAAAGTGCTGAAAGGAAAAAACCTACAGCCAAGAATACTCCACCTGGCAAAGTTATCATTCAGAATGGAAGGAGAAATAGAGTTTCCCAGACAAGCAAAAAATAAAGGAGTTTATCACCAAGAAATCAGTCTTACAAGAAATGCTAAAGGGACTTATTTAAGTGGGAAAGAGAAGACCACAAATAGGAATAAGAAAATTATCAAAAGAAAAGCAATGAAATCACTGGTAAAGGCAAAATAAGGTAGCAGATCAACCATCTATGAAGATAATATGAAGATAAAAAGACACAAGTACTATTCCTCCAGGATAAGAGTGTAACAGATACACACACAGAAAAAAGAGGTTAGATATGATATCAAAAACATGAGATGTGGGAGGAAGCAAGTAAAAGAGTAGAGCTTTTAGAAAGTGGTCAAACTAAAGAGACTATCAACTTAGTATAGATTGCAATATATGTATGTTATTATATATGAACCTCATGATAATCACATACCAGAAACCTATAATAAATACAC
Organism: Ceratotherium simum simum; assembly: GCF_057802395.1. Lineage (NCBI taxonomy): Eukaryota > Metazoa > Chordata > Mammalia > Perissodactyla > Rhinocerotidae > Ceratotherium > Ceratotherium simum. The sequence goes on along the minus strand of NC_141940.1, from coordinate 6,114,440 downwards.
AAAAAATTAAGAGAAAGGAACCTAAATGTAATACTAAAGAAAGCCATTAAACCACAAGGGAAGAGAGCAAGAGAAGAAGAAAGGAACAGAGAACTACTAAAACACCCAGAAAAAAAGGAACAAAATGGCAATAAATACATACTCATCTATAGCTACTTTAAATGTCAATGGACTAAATGCTCCAATCAAAAGGCCTAGGGGAGGAGGTTCCAAGTCAGGATGGTGGTGTAAGCAGACTCTGAACTCACCTCCTCCCACAGACACAGCCAATTTACAACTATTTGTGGAAACATTACCCCTGAGACAGAACTGAAAACTGGATAAGAGGAACTCCTGCAACAAAGGACAATCCTAATCAAGGTGGAAGAGGCAGAAACTCCCTTCTGGAGAGAAAAAAACACCGCCTTCAAAAGCCGCCAGCTTCACGACTGCCCGGGAGCAGACCAAAGGTACGCAGCCCTCCCTGGAGGAGCAGAGCCCTGAGCTGGGGCAAGCTCCCGCTGTGGGCATTTTGTGGACCCAGCGTAATCGAGAAGAGTGGCATAATATTTGACTTGGCCTGTTACTAAAACATTGGGGAATACCCCCAGAAAAGCTGGTTCACAAAGAAATTAAAACCAGCTCTTAAAGGGCCTGGCGCAAACTCACCCGGTTCAGAAAGCAACCTAAAATCACCAGACAGAAAGGTGCACAGTGCTTTGGTGAAAAGAGACTCACCTGATAGGCTCTGAGTGCATTGCAGTGAGAGGTGAGACCTCTCCAGGGACTGGGACATTGGTGGCGGCCATTGTTGTGGCCTGGTGTGGGCGTGCTGACACAGATGCCATTGGAGTTCTCGATGAGGCCTGCTAGCCCAGGTCTGCCCCACCCACTAGAGCACTGATTTAATCCAGCTCAGCCAGGGCAGGCAGCTCACCCTAGAGACTGGCCCCACCCAACAACAAGCCCTCAGACAACTTGTGGGCCTGCATAGATTGGTGACTGGATTCTCTGCAGCCTGGCAACTGAGCCCACTTCAGTGGGGCAGGGCATGCACAAGGAGCAAGTGGAGAGTGTGGGGCAGTGGTGGAGTGTGGGGCTCCCACCTTGGAGCAACTGGGTCCACTTCAGGAGGTCGGGGCGCGCACACGGGGCAGGACTGTGTGGACCTGTGGGTGGCAGGGCTTGTCAGCTGCAGAAGACTTGTGCTTCTCAAAGACCCACATGGGGGTTTGTCCCACCTTCCAAAGCCTGCAACAATTGGTTGCTCCCGTGCCTGAGGCCAGTCCCACCTAGCTGCAATCCTCAGAGAGCTGACAAGAGAAATAAAGGCTGGAGGCTTATAGCAATTGTAAGCCCCTCACCCTAACAACCTGCCACACTGGGGGCCTACTCACTTAAAAGAAATACTGCAACACAAATGTGGTACTAGAACTTGCAGCCAACTATGTTGCGGCTCCCTACACCTGATAAAGAGACTGAAGGACCCACAACAACTACAAGCAGCTGACCATTACGACAGCTGGCCAGGAGCATAACTCGGCCTCCCTGGGCACCTACAGGGAGAGCAAACAGGCCACAACTGAAGGACACACGCAGCCCACATAGGGGTCACCCCTGGAACATTGAGAACTGAGAAAAGCACACTGCAGGCCTCCTAAGGCATCACTTAAATAAGGTCACCTATCCAACAGCAGGAGACGTAGCTGACCTACCTAATACGTAGACCAAGCACAGGGAAAGAGGCAAAATGAGGAGAAAAAGGAATACATTCCAAGGAAGGGAACAGGACAAAACCCCAGAAAAGCAACTAAGTGAAACAGAAATGAGCAACCTACCCGACAGAGAGTTCAAACAAAGAGTGTTAAGGATGCTCACTGATCTGGGGAGAAGAATAGATGAACTCAGTGAGAATGTCAACAAAGAAATGGAAGATATAAAAAAGAACCAATCAGAAATGAAGAATACAATACTGGAAATGAAAAATTCACTAGAGGGACTCAAAAGCAGAGTAGAGGATACAGAAGAACGGATCTGCGAGCTGGATGAAAGACTCGAAGAAATTACCCAAGCTGAACATGTAAAAGAGAAAAGAATTAAAAAGAGTGAGGACAGTCTAAGGGACAACTGGGACAACATCAAGCACACTAACATCCGTGTTATAGGTGTACCAGAAGGAGAAGAGTGAGACAAAGGGGCAGAGAATATATTTCAAGAAATAATAGATGAAAACTTCCCTAACCTAAGGAAGGAAACAGACATCCAGCTACAGGAAGCACAGAGAGCCCCAAACAAGATAAACAAAAAGAGGCCCATTCAAGACACATCATAATCAAAATGTCCAGAATTAAAGATAAAGAGAGAATCCTAAAAGCCTCAAGAGAAAGTCAAGTTACATACAAAGGAAACCCCATAAGGCTATCAGCTGACTTCTCAGCAGAAACCTTACAGGCTAGAAGAGAATGGCAAGATATATTTAAAGTGCTAAAAGGAAAAAACATACAGCCAAGAATACTCTACCCAGCAAGGTTATCATTCAAAATGGAAGGAGAGATAAAAATTTCCAAGACAAGCAAAAATTAAAGGAGTTTGTCACCAAGAAACCAGTCTTACAAGAAATGTTAAAGGAACTGATTTAAGGGGAAAAGAGAAGACCACAAATAGGAAAAATTATCTACTTCCATGACAGACGGGTAATGGATACAAATGCACAAAAAAGAGGTCAGATATGATATCAAAAACATAAAATGAGGGAGGACGGGAGTTAAAGAGTAGAGATTTCAGACAGAGGTCAAACTAAAGAGACCATCAATTCTGTATAGAAGGAGAAAGGAACGGAGAAGGACTACTAAAACACTCAGGACAAAAAAAGGTTAAAAAATGGCAGTAAGGACATACTTATCAATAGCTACTTTATGTCAATGGACTAAATGCTCCAATTAAAAGGCATAGAGTGGCTGATTGGATAAAACAGCAAGACCCATATATATGCTGCATACAAGTGACACACTTCAGACCTAAAGACACTCACAAACTGAAAGTGAAGGGATGGAAAAAGATACTCCACACAAATGGCAATGAAAAGAAAGCTGGGGTAGCAGTACACATATCAGAAAAAATAGATTATAAAACAAAAACTATAAAAAGAGACAAAGAAGGGCATTACATAATGATCAAAGGAACAATCCAGCAAGAGGATATAACACTTGTAAGTAACTACACACCCAATGTAGGTGCACGTAAATACATAAAGCAATTATTAAGAGATATAAAAAGAGAAATAGACAGTAACACAATAATAGTAGGGGACTTTAACACTCCACTTACACCAACGGATAGATCATCCAAACAGGAGATCAATAAGGAAACATTGGCCTTAAATGACACACTAGAACAGATGGACCTAGTAGACATATACAGAGCATTCCATACAAAAGCCGAAGAATACACGTTCTTTCCAAATGCACATGGAACACTCTCCAGGATTGATCACATATTATGCTCCAAACAAGTCTCCATAAATTTAAGAAGATTGAAATAATACCAAGCATCATTTCTGACCACAATGGTATGAAACTAGAAATCAACTACAGGAAGAAAATCAGAAAAGCCACAAATACGTGGAGATTAAACAAAATGCTACTGAACAACGACTGGGTCAATGAAGAAATCAAAGGAGAAATCAAAAAATAGCTGGAGACAAATGGAAATGAAAATACGACATGCCAGAATTTATGGGATACAGCAAAAGCGGTTCTAAGAGGGAAGTTTATAGCAATACAGGTCTATCTCAACCAACAAGAAAAATCGCTAACAATGCACCTAAAGGAACTGGAAAAAGAGGAACAAACAAAGCCCAAAATCAGTAGAAGAAGGGAAATAATAAAATTGGAGCAGAAATTAATGAAATAGAGACTAAAAAAAAAAAACAAAATAGAAAAAATTAATAAAACCAAGAGCTGGTTCTTTGAAACGACAAACAAAATTGACAAACCTTTAGCTAGACTCAAGAAGGAAAAAAGAGAGAAGGCTCAAATAAGTAAAATCAGAAATGAAAGAGGAGAAATTACAACAGACACCTTAGAAATACAAAAGATTATAAGAGAATACTATGAAAAGCTATATGCCAAACAATTTGACAATCTGGAAGAAATGGATAAATTCTTAGAATCATACAACTTTCCAAAGCTGGATCAAGAAGAAATAGAGAATTTGAATAGACCAATCACCAGTAAGGAGATTGAAACAGTAATCAAAGACCTCCCCAAAAGTAAAAGTCCAGGACCAGTCAGCTTCCCTGGTGAATTCTACCAAACATTTAAAGAAGACTTAATACCTATCCTTCTCAAACTCTTCCAAAAATTTGAGGATGGGGGGAAGCTTCCTAACTCATTCTACGAAGCCGACATTACCCTGATACCAAAACCAGACAAACACAACACAAAAAAAGAAAATTACAGGCCAATATCACTGATGAACATCCATGCAAAAATTCTCAACAAAATACTAGCAAATCACATACAACAATTCGTTAAAAAGATTATACACCGTGATCAAGTGGGATTTATTCCAGGTATGCAGGGATGGTTCAACATTCGCAAATCAATCAACGTAATACACCACATTAATAAAATGAAGAATAAAAATCACATGATCATCTCAATAGATGCAGAGAAAGCATTTGACAAGATACAGCATCCATTTATGATAAAAACTCTGAATAAAATGGGTATAGAAGGAAAGTACCTCAACATAATAAAGGCCATATATGACAAATCCACAGCTAATATCATCCTCAATGGTGAAAGACTGAAACCTATCCCTCTAAGGACAGGAACCAGACAAGGATGCCCACTGTCACCACTCCTATTTAACATAGTACTGGAAGTCCTGGCCAGAGCAAACGTGCAAGAAAAAGAAATAAAAGGGATCCAAATTGGAAAGGAAGAAGTGAAACTGTCACTATTTGCAGATGACATGATTTTATATATAGAAAACCCTAGAGAATCCACCAGAAAACATTTAGAAGTAATAAACTAATATGGTAAAGTGCAGGATACAAAATCAACATACAATAATCAGTTGCATTTCTGTACACTAACAACGAAGTAGCAGAAAGAGATATTAAGAATACAATCCCATTTACACTTGCAACAAAAAGAATAAAATACCTAGGAATAAACTTCACTAAAGAGGTGAAAGATCTGTACATCAAAAACAATAAAACATTGCTGAAAGAAATTGAAGAAGACACAAAGAAATGGAAAGATATTCCGTGTTCTTGGATTGGAAGAATTAACATAGTTAAGATGTCCATACTTTCTAAAGCAATCTATAGATTCAATGCAATCCTTATCAAAGTTCCAACAACATTTTTCACAGAAATAGAACAAAGAATCCTAAAATTTAAATGGAACAACAAAAGACCCCGAATAGCTAAAGGAATCCTGAGGAAAAAGAACAAAGCTGTAGGTATCACACTCCCTGATTTCAACATATGCTACAAAGCTATATTAACCAAAACAGCATGGTACTGGCACAAAAACAGACACACAGATCAATGGAATAGAATCAAAAGCTCAGAAATAAACCAACACATCTATGGACACCTGATCTTTGACAAAGGAGTCAAGAACATTCAATGGGGAAAAGAAAGTCTCTTCAACAAATGGTGTTGGGAAAACTGGATAGCCACATGCAAAAAAAAGGAAAGTAGACCCTTACCTTACACCATACACAAAAATTAACTCCAAATGGATTAAAGACTTGAATGTAAGACCTGAAACTATGAAACTTCTAGAAGAAAACATAGGCAGTACGCTGTTTGACATCGGTCTTAGCAACATATTTTCTAGCACCATGTCTGACCGGCCAAGAGAAACAACAGAAAAAATAAACAAATGGGACTACATCAAACTAAAAAGCTTCTGCACAGCAAAGGAAACCATCAACAAAACAAAAAGACAACCTAACAATTGGGAGAAGATATTTGCAAACCATACATCTGATAAGGGGTTAATCTCCAAAATATATAAAGAACTCATGCATCTCAACAACAAAAAACTACCAACCCAATTAAAAATGGGCAAAAGACCTGAATAGACATTTCTCCAAAGAAGATATACAGATGGCCAACAGACACATGAAAAGATGTTCCAAATCATTAACTATCAGGGAATTGCAAATCAAAACTACAATGAGATATCACCTCATGCCCATCAGAATGGCTATAATTAACAAGACAGGAAACAACATGTGTTGGAGAGGATGTGGAGAGAAGGGAAGTCTCATACACTGCTGGTGGGAGTGCAAACTGGTGCATCCACCATAGAAAACAGTATGGAGATTCCTAAAAAATTGAGGATAGAACTACCATATGATCCAGCTATTCCACTGCTTGGTATTTATCCAAAGAACTTGAAAACACCAATGCGTAAAGATACATGCACCCCTGTGTTCATTGCAGCGTTATTCACAATAGCCAAGACTTGGAAGCAACCTAAGTGCCCATCAAGGGACGAATGGATAAAGAAGATGTGATATGTATACACAATGGAATACTACTCAGCCATAAGTAACCATGAAATCCAGCCATTTGTGACCTCATGGATGGATATTGAGGGTATTATGCAAAGTGAAATAAGTCAGAGGGAGAAGGTCAAATACCACATGATTTCCTTCATTAAGTAGTAGATAATAACAACAACAAACAAACACATAGAGACAGAGATTGGATTGGTGGTTACCAGAGGGGAAGTGGGGAGGCAGGAGGGCGAAAGGGAGAATTTGGCACATGTGTGTGGTGATGGGTTGTAATTAGTATTTGGGTGGTGAACATGATGAAATCTATGCAGAAATAGAAGTATAATGATGTACCACTGAAATTTATACAATGTTACAAACCAATGTTACTGCAATAAACAAAAAATTAAAAAACAAAAAAGGCATAGGGTGTCTGACTGGATAAAAAACAAGACCCATATATCCTGCATACAAAAGACACACTTCAGACCTAAAGACACTCACAATCTGAAAGTGAAGGGATGGAAAAGGATACTCCATGCAAATGGCAAGGGAAAGAATGCCAGGGTACCAATAATTATATGAGACAAAATGGACTTTAAAACAAAAACTCTAACAAGAGACAAAGAAGGGCACTACATAATGATAAAGGGACCAATGCAGCAAGAGGGTATAACACTTGTAAGTATCTATGCACCCAAAATGGGAGCACCAAAATATATAAAGCAATTATTAACAGGTGTAAAATGAGAAAGAGACAGTAACACAATAATAGTAGGGGACTTTGACACTCCGCTTACACCAATGGATAGATCATCCAAACAGAAGATCAATAAGGAAACATTGGCCTTAAATGACACATTAGACCAGATAGACCTAGTAGATACACACAGAACATTCCATCCAAAAACCATAGAATACACATTCTTTTCAGATGCACATAGAACATTCTCCAGGATAGATCACTTATTAGGCCACAAAGCAATTTTCAATAAATTTAAGAAGATTGAAATAATGCCAAGCATCTTTTCTGATCACAACAGTTTGAAACTAGAAATCAACTACAGGAAGAAAATTGGAAAAGCCACAAATATGTGGAGATTAAACAAAATGCTACTGAACAACTATTGAATCAATGAGGAAATCAAAGGAGAAATTAAAAAATACGTGGAGACAAGTGAAAATGAAAATACGACATGCCAAAATATATGGAATACAGCAAAAGTGGTTCTAAGAGGAAAGTTTATAGCAATAAGGGCCTTCCTCAAGAAACAAGAAAAAACTCAAATAAACAATCTGACAGTAGAACTAAAGGAACAGGAAAAAGAACAAACAAAGCACAAAATCAGTAGAAGGAAGGAAATGAAAATAAGAGCAGAAATAAATGAAAAAGAGAATAAAAAACACAATAGAAAAATCAATGAAACTAAGAGCTGGTTCTTTGAAAAGATAAAGAAAATTGACAAACCTTTAGCTAGACGTACCAGGAAAAAGGAGACAAGGTTCAAATAAATAAAATCAGAAGTGAAAGAGGAGAAATTACAATGAACAACTCAGAAATACAAAAGATTATAAGAGACTACTACAAAAAGCTATAGCCAACAAATTGGATAATCTAGAAGAAATGGATAAATTCTTAGAATCATACAACTTTCCAACACTGAATCAAGAAGAAATAGAGAATATGCATAGACCAATAACCAGTAAGCAGATCGAAACAGTAATCAAAAACCTCCCAAAAAATAAAAGTCCAGGACCAGATGGTTTCTCTGGTGAATTCTATTAAACATTCAAAGAAGACTTAATACTTATCCTTCTCAAACTCTTCCAAAAAACTGAAGAGGAGGTGAAGCTTTCTAACTCATTCTACAAGTCCAACATTTACCTGATACCAAAACCAGACAAGGACAACACAAAAAAAGAAAATTATATGCCAACATCATTGGTGAACATCATTGCAAAAATCCTCAACAAAATACTAGCAAATCAAATGCAACGATACACTAAAAAGATCGTATACCATGATCAGTGGGATTTATTCCAGGGATGCAGGGATGGTTCAACATCTGCAAATCAATCAATGTGATACACCACGTTAATAAAATGAAGACTAAAAATCACATGATCATCTCAATAGATGCAGAGAAAGAATTCAACAAGATACAGCATCCATTTATGACAAAATCTCTGAATGAAATGAGTATAGAAGGAAAGTACCTCAACATAATGAAGGCCATATATGACCAACCCAAAGCTAATATCATTCTCAATGGCGAAAACTGAAAGTTATCCCTTTAAGAACAGGACCCAGACAAGGATGCCCAGTTTCACCACTCTCATTTAAAGTATTGGAAGTCCTAGTCAGAGCAATCAGGCAAGGAAAAAAAAAACAAAAGGGATCCAAATTGGAAAGGAAGAAGAGAAACTGTCACTATTTGCAGATGACCTGATTTTATATATGGAAAACCCTAAAGAATCCACCAAAAAAGTTTTATAAGTAATAAATGAATGCGGGAAAGTTGCAGGATACAAAATCAACATACAAAAATCAATTCCATTTCTATACACTAACAACGAAGTAGCAGAAAGAGAATTAAGAATACTATCCCATTTACAATTGGAACAAAAAGAATAAAATACCTAGGAATAAACTTAACCAAAGACGTGAAAGATCTGTACACTGAAAACTGTAAAATATTGTTGAAAGAAATTGAAGAAGACATAAAGAAATGGAAAGATATTCTGTGTTCTTGGATTGAAAGAATTAACATAGTCAAAGTGTCCATACTTCCTAAAGCAATCCACAGATTTAATGCAATCCCCATCAAAGTTCCAACAACATTTTTCACAGAAATAGAACAAAGAATCCTAAAACTTATATGGACCAAGAAAAGACCCTGAATAGCCAAAGGAATCCTGAGAAAAAAGGACAAACCTGGATGTATCACACTCCCTGATTTCAAAATATACTACAAAGCTATAGTAACCAAAACAGCATGGTACTGGCACAAAAACAGACACACAGATCAATGGAATAGAATCAAAAGCCCAGAAATAAACCCACACATCTATGGACAGCTAATATTTGACAATGGAGCAAAGAACATACAATGGGGAAAGGAAAATCTCTTCAATAAATGTTGTTGGGAAAACTGAACAACCACCTGCAAAAGAATGAATGTAGACCATTATCTTACACCATACACAAAAATTAAATCAAAATGGATTAAACACTTGAATGTAAGACCCAAAACCATAAAACTTCCAGAAGAAAACATAGCCAGTATGCTCTTCAACATCAGTCTTAGCAGCATATTTTCAAGTACCATGTCTGACCAGGCAAGGGATGCAATGGAAAAAATAAAGAAATGGGACTACATCAAACCAGAAAGCTTCTGCACAGCAAAGGAAACCATCAACAAAACAAAAAGACAACCTAACAATTGGGAGAAGTTATTTGCAAACCATATATCCAATAAAGGGTTAATATCCAAAATATATAAAAGAACTCATACCACTCAACAACAAAAAAACTAAGAACAGAATTTTAAAATGGGCAAAAGAAGTGAACAGATATTTCTCCAAAGAAGATATACAAATGGCCAACAGGCATATGAAGAGACGTTCAATATCACTAATTATTAGAGAAATGCAAGTCAAGACTACAATGAGATATCACCTCATGCCTGTCAGAATTGCTATAATTAACAAGACAAGAAACAACAAGTGTTGGAGAGGATGTGGAGAAAAGAGAACTCTCATACACTGCTGGTGGGAGTGCAAACTGGTGCAGCCACTATGGAAAACAGTATGAAGATTCCTCAAAAAATTAAGAATGGAATACCGTATGATCCAGCTATTCCACTGCTGGGTATTTATCCAAAGAACTTGAAAACACCAATGCATAAAGCTATATGCACCCCTATGTTCATTGCAGCATTATTCACTATAGCCAAGACTTGGAAGCAACTTAGGTGCCCATCAAGGGAGAAATGGATAAAGAAGATATGCTATATATATACAATGGAATACTGCTCAGCCATAAAAATATGAAATCTCTCCATTTTTGACAAACTGGATGGACCCTGAGAGTATTACGCTAAGTGAAATAAGTCAGAAGGAGAAAGTCCAATACCACATGATCTCACTCATAAGTAGAAGATAAGAACAACAACACAGGAACACATAGAGACAAGACTGGATTGGTGGTTACCAGAAGGGAAGGGGAGAGGGCGGGGGCAAAAGGGGTGATTAGGCACATGTGTATTGTGATGGATTGTAATTAGTCTTTGGATGGTGAACATGATGTAATCTACACGGAAATCAAAATGTAATGATGTACACCTGAAATTTTAAAAATAAATAAATAAAAAGAGCATTCCATAATCAAAAACAGGAAAAAAAAATAGAAGAAGAGTGACACAGAGTAAGCGGTAAGTGAACATTAGCTCTTGGTTTTCGCTAATGGATAGAGGAAGTATTCTGGACCACTGCTGGAAGAAGAATTCACACATGGTGAGATTGTATCCATAGGGTGCCACTGGTCAAAATCTCATTCTGGCATCTATGTAAGAGCAGGAAAAGAGAAGCATGAGGGCAAAACTGACACCTTCTCACTGATCAAAGAGTTCTGTCCATTAATTTACTGAACAACAGAAATGGCTCAGGCACAAGTAATAGAGCAATGAAACAAATAGATGTAGTCCCTTGATGGGTAAGTCTTAAGGTCTACCTCTTCTTCCCACTTGTGAGCCTGAGGGATCTGAAATAATCTTCCATCATGCAGAGACCACCATATTTCTGCCTCTGGAGCCCCTACGGTTTAAGACACAAGCCCCTACTGCAAAGTAACACATGACTAGCTGCTTTCAGAGTTTCAGAGGTTTGTGGTAAATACTTGTATGAAAATGAACAGGTAATATCTTGATAACTTCTATGATGTTTACTTATGTTTTTGTATTTGTTGTTTTTAACCTGCCTAGTTCTCCAAAGGTCGTGAGACAACATAAATCATGTACTCTACATAAGACAAAAATAAATGTAGAGGCTTAGCTCAAGATAGCAGATTAAGAACATACATCTTCAACCCCTTCTGTCCAACATCATTAGAAAATACATAAAAATATGTTTTATAGGAAATTAATAAATGTAAAACAGTGCTGACAAACAGGAGAGATTGCCATTGGGAGATCAGAAATGTTAAGGAATCCCTGGAAGATAGAAAACAGATTGCACTGAAACTAAGGGCAACATATACACAGGAGATGGCTTCAAGCTCACAAACAATAGATGCAAGTAGAAGGAGAGGGTCCAGGATAACTGTCAGGGTAATTAAATGGGGAACTGTTTCCAATAAGTGTTCTAGAAAAAGAGATGCGAGAGATGATAGAGGGAAAAGAATAAAGAAATGGTAGAAGAGAATTTCCCAGAGATAAAGAAAGATATGACACTTTTGAGATGCAAGGGACTACCAAGTGCCAAAGAGAATGAGTGAAAAAGACATTCACATATATATCATGATGAAATTGAAGAACCCCAAAGATAAAGAAAAAATCCTAAATGCTGTCATAGATAACATACAAAAGAACAAGAATCAGATTCACATCGGACTTCTAATCAATAATACTGGGTGTTAGAAGATAATGAGATAATGAAAATGAAAATTATTTTTAACCTTGAATTCTATCCTTAGCTAAACAAGCTTTTGTGCATAAAGGTAAAATAAAGTAATTTTCAGGCATACTTGGACTCAAAAAGCTTACAATCCACAGTCACTTTTGGATTTCTTGATGTTGTAGTTCAACACAATGAATAATAAATAAAGGAATAAAAGATGATGGGGATACGAGAGAGAAGTCAACAAAGAAATCTGTGAAAGCTTATAGTTGAGTCCAAGGAATAGTTAATGAATAGCATTTTTAGAAAGAGAAATGAGAATAAGTTATAAATTCAATATCAAATGATCTAAAAGGGGAAGGGCAGTCAGTGAACGCATGCTCAAGTTCTTGTTATGATCTAAAGGCCATCGGTACTCATTCTATCAATATAGAGAGGCAGGACCTTGGTGGTGGTTTGGAACCTGGGGTGCAGAATCAGATTGGCTGAGTCAAATCCTAACCTCTTTGGGAAATTTGCTTACCTCTCTTTGCGTCAGATTTTTTTCATCTGTAAAATGGAGACAGTTCAAACTACCTCACAGAAGGACTGTGAAGCTGAAATTAGTTAATATTTCTAGGGCACTTCTAAGTGTCTGGCACTCAATAAACGTTAGCTATTATTACTATAATTGTTAGTATTAGCTCTAGATGTTAACTTGAAAAATATAAGATTAATTATGTGGAAAGAATTTAAGGGTTAGCACTACAGCAATAGAAGTAGGGATGTATAACTCCCAAACCACTACAGAAAAAAAAAACATCAAATAAGGAAAATGTGAGAGAGGCAACAAAAAGCCTGGTGAGAAAAACAAGAACAATAAAAAATTCTTGCATAAATAAAAGACAAATTAAGACAGCATGGATCTGTAACTATAATAATTGTGAATAAATCCCTTTATTAAAGACAAAAATGCCCAGATTGGGTGTAAAAAATCCAATTACATACTGTTTCTGTGAAATGCACCTAAAACAAAATGACACACAAAGGTAGAAAATGAAGGAATGGAAAAGATGTTCCATGCAAATGTTCACAAAAAGAAAGCATATGCCGTAGTGTTAATATCAGATAAGATAGAATTCAAGATGAAAGATATTAAAAGTAACAAAATGGATATTTTGTAATAACAAAAGGAATGATACTCAATAAAGACACAAAGATGAATTTCCTACACATTTAACAACATGGCTTGGAAATATACAAAAATTATTATAAATGGAATGATAAACTGAAAACTCATAGTCCACAACCATAGTGAGAAACTTTACCTTAGCCATCTAAGAAATCAACAGATTGAGTGAACAAAAATACAATTAACAACCTATTAAGCCACAAAGAAAATCTCAACAAATTCTCAAAGGTAGAGATCGCATAGGTCATATTCTTCAATCTAATTCAATAATGTTAGAAATGGACTAAAAAAGAATGGACAAAAAATATTTTAATGCTTTTCTAAATAATTGTTGGGTTAAAGTAAAAAATAATGACTAAAATTTATAAACTGTTTAGAAATAAACAATAACGGGAAAACTATATACCAAAACCTGTGGGATGCATCCAATGTAGAATTCAGAGGGAAATGTCTTATATAATTTATTAGAAAATACGAAATATTCAAAATAAATGGCCTAAGTCTTTACACAAGATGGTAAAAAAACACAGCAAAACGGTGTCAAATAAAGTGATAAAAGTAATTAATAAAGATAAAGCACACATTAATAAAATATAAAATTAGGCTTGATCAATGAAACTAAAAGCCACTTCTTTAAAAACATAAATAAAAGAGACAAATATTTGCAATTATGTCAAGAAAAGAAGAAAGAAGACACACCTAAACAAATTAGGAATGAGAAAGCAGATATGGGTACAGTTAGTGAGGAGATTTATTTTGGAAATCAAGAAAGTTCCCACGTGATGTAAGTTGTTTCAGAGCATATAATGAGATGGCCAGTTTACTTTCATGTTCTACAAGGCTACACTACCTTAATATCCACAAAAGACACGTTTAGCACTAAATGAAAAACTATAGCCAATCTCATCTCTGAAAACAGATCTAAAATCCTAAGTAAAATATTGGCAATTGATTGCAGCAGCAGATCAAGTAGGCTGTGGCAAAAACTGTCAGTTGCCTACCCGTTATTCATTCCCCTCTTCTTTCTTTGTAATATATTTGATGGTGAATGTGCCCAGCTGAAAAGCAAAACAAAAAACCCCAAAACCAACCACGTTGCCCAATCTCACCTACAGATATATGGGATCATGTAACTCAGTACTAGCAAATAAGATGTAAGTGGAATTTCTGAGTGGGGATTCCATGAAAGCCCTGGAAGTGGGGAGAGGCAGTTGGCCTAATCCCTCTCATCCTCCCCCTCCCTTGTGCTATCTGTTCTGCCTTTGTTCCTCCAGAGCCACTCTACCCTTTCTCAGTCTGCTCTGTAGCCCAGGAAGCCGACCTGTAAGGAACCCATCAGCAAGTATCCTTGCCTTCTGGATTCCAGTTGGGTTTGGCCAATGAGAGTCACCTGCAGGAGGTGGAGCCTGGAAGGGCACAGAAATCAGGGTATTTATTCTCTGGGCTCCCTCCCCATCGGGCCACAAGTTGACAGTGGCTGCTTCCATCTACCAAAGACCACAGATCTGGGCAGGCAGCCCTCTCTTACAACTATAGGTGTGGCTCTCTCTGGATTTCTGTAACCATTCCCTCCCCTTATCCCTTCAAGCTTAGGAGTGGTAATGGCTCCCTGCTGTTGCTAATCCCTGGGTTCCTTACCATTCCTTGTTCATTTCCCTTCACCCTACCCACACATTTGTGAAAAGTCCATCCATTAAATTTGCCCAGTTACCCCATCTGTTTCTTTCCAGGACCCTGACTGATACACTCATCTTGTCTCTTGCCTGGAACACAGGTATGTTAGCTGGAGTACTCGCAGCCATCTCAGATAATAAGGCAAACTGGAGAATGGAACTGCAGGCTAAGGATGGTGAAGTAGCAGAAAGGAGGCTGGGTCCTTGATAACTTCATATAGCCTGCAGACTAGTTCTGGACTTCCTTTATGTGACAGAATTGACTCCTAATTTATTTAAGCCACTCTTGTATTTATCATTAGCAGCCAAAAGTAATTCCTAATTGATAAATAGGATTTACCCAAAGAATGAAAAGTTAGTTTAACATTTATAAATGTATTGATTTCATCTACTACATTAATATTTTAAAGTAAATATCAGGATCATCTCAATAGGTGCTAAAATATTGCTGATAAAATTTTATATTCTTTTTTGATAAAAAATAAGCTATGAATTATAGGTACCTTCTGTATTTTATAAAACATGCCCCAAATAAAACTATAACAAATATCATAAGTAATAACGAAGTATCAGGAGTGTGATAGGCAGAATTCTAAGATGGCTCCCAAGTTATGCTAGGAATACCAACCAATGGAAGAAGGTGATAAAAAAAAGTAAAGATGTGTAAATATTTGTAAGAAAAAAACAAAAGTCTAATAATACAAAGATTGTATTTTATCTCTATATAAAACCCTTAACTAAAAAATATACTAAAAAGATAAGAGTATTCATTAAAGTGGCCAGATAAAATGTCAATAAACAAAAATCAGTAGGTTTTCTTTACATTAAGCTATCACAATTTAGAAAGTGCTAATGATAAAAAGATCACTTTTACAATAGCAAATAATAATAAACAAAAAATTAAGCAAAATAGCAATAAAAACAAAATAGAAAATGCCCAGGAATAAACAGAAATTCTTATATGTAGAAAACTATACAAAAATAACTGAAGGACAAATAAGACAAGACTGAAAGAGAGATGTATCATATTCCTGGAGAGGAAAAGTGAAAATTGCAAAGATTTGAGTTTTCCTCTAAATAACATATATTTAATGCAACTGACATGAAAATCCCAATGGGATTTTTAATGTAACATGATTATCTGATTCTTAAGTTTACATATATATATGTGTGTGTGTATATATATATACACACACATATATATATATAAAATTCTGTTCCATTCATCCATTTGTCTATTTCTATGACAATATTTCATGATTTAATATAGTAATCATTATTACATATATATAACACATATACATATATAAACATACACATATGTAACCTATATGTATATACACACGTACATATATTACATATATACATACATATACACACATATATAATATATATACATACATATTTATATACATATATATAGAATAAACTGTTATGGGTAGCAAAAATAGAAGCAGGGTCCTGGTTAGAAGACCTTTGCAATACTCCAGGTGAAAGATGATGGTAGTTTGTACTGGGGTGCAGCAGTGGAGATGGGGATAAGTGGTAAGTTTATGGACATTTTTTGCAGGTAGTGCCCATAGGATTTGTTGATGGACTAGATATAGGAAAGAGAGAGGAGTCAGAAAGGACTCCAAGACTTTTGGCCAGAGCAACTGGAAGAATGAAATTGACATTTATTAAGATAAGGAAAAATGCAAGTATTATAAGGACTGAGATTGACCATTGGATATGATAATGTGGAGGTCATGCATGGCCTTGAAAGAGGAATTTCAGTGGAGTGGTAAGGTCAAAGCCTGCCTGAAGTGGGTACAAGAGAGACTAGCAGGAGAACAGTGGAGACAGGGAAAGTGGACAGCTCTTTTGAGGAGTATTGCCATAAAGGGAAATGGAGAAATGGAACAGAGGTCTGACAGGAATGTGAGGTCAAGGAGGCTGTTTTAGTCTGATCAGGCTGCTATAACAAAATACCACAGACTGGGTGGCTTATAAGCAACAGATATTTATTTCTCACAGTTCTGGAGACTGGGAGTCTGAGATCAGGATGCCAGCATGGGCAAGTGAGGGATCTCTTTTGGGTTGCAGACTGCTGTCCTCATGTGGTGGAAGGGGCTAGTGAGCTCTGTGGGGTATCTTTTATAAGGGCACTAATCCCATTTATGAGGGCTCCAACTTCATGACCTAATCACCTTGCAAAGACCCCACCTCCTAATACCATCACCTTTGGGAGTTAGGATTTCAACATATGAATTTTAGGGGGACACAAACATTCAACCAGAGCAGAGGCATTGCTTTAGGATGGAATGTGTTCACATGCTGAACTTAGTAGCTATATTCGTTGATGCAAATGATCTGATTGAAAGCAGAAAATTGATGATGCATTTCTCTCTAATCTACATTTGGGGCCTTTTCTGGGGGTGTGGGTATGGATACAAGAACTTATGGATTCCGTCCCCTGTGAATCAGAGTCATATAAACTAAGCCTGTCCCTCTTATGCTTAGACAGAGTGCTTTTCGATTTGCACTCAAGGGTCTGATCTCTAAACTTGAATGGGATTATGCCATGCCTATCCTGGGACTCTGCTTGGTGGAAGAGGTAATGAGGCACACATCAGGCTCCTGTACAAAATTGACTCTACTGCTTCCTCTCTAAACTCTCATCCAGCTCTTTCTGTCCAGAACGGTTTTGTCTCCTCTCCTTTCATAAAAGAGTAAAATCAGCTAGAAGCTCAGAAGTCAAGATTTATGGCATAGATTGTGGTGATAGTTGCATGGATGTATACTTATCTCCAAACTCACCAAGCAGTTTACATTTAATACATATGGCTTCTCATATGTCAATCAGTCCTCTATAAAGTGGTTTTTAAAAAAAAAGTTAACTTCTTTTGTTTTTATAATTCAGCTGTGACATTCCTTTCCCTGAGGCTGTGGAGGCCAAAGTCTAGTTTGACTGGGGAAGGGTGATGTTGCAAATAAAGGGATTGTAGGGACAGAAAATATGTGACATGTCATTATTTTATGTATCAATCATCCCACCACATCTAATAATAATCACTTGCCTTCTCCCCAAGTGAAGATAATCAGTAAGTGGTGGGAAAGAATCCCAACTCTTGGAGATCAAGCCGCTTGAACCAGTCTGTTTTTAAGAAATCCCTATATTTTAACCTTCACGTAAAACACCGTGCCAGGTTAACCCCGAAGGGGTCGATTCAGACTCTTCTAGTTTAATAATCTATCACTGAAATGCCACACTTGTGCAAGTCTCTCAAAGAATGGTCTTTACTGGTATTGTTTCAGTGTCTTGAGGAAATCTCATTCTTTGCTGCAAAAACGCTTGTAACATCTTACCCCTTGACAGCCAGCATACTTCATTATAAAAAAGCAGAGGCTTGTATTCATTGCTTGATTCCTCTCGCAGAAGCCAGAAAAAAAGGCGAAGTCAGAGGCCACATTTTGATCCTATTCATGATTGCCACCATTTCTTTCAAAACTGAGACACGATCAGGAGACAAATTGTTGACCATCAGTTGTTTTCTCTGAACAAATCTGCTTGGGCATTCAAGCACAACCTCTAATTCTTTGTTTTACAACCCCTTACCTCGCTGTACACATTGCAGATTCTCTATCAGTACTAATACAGATGCACTGTTTTCCCCAGTTAAAACCATCACTCACAAAATAATCATTAACTAAATGAAGAAAAAAACCTCTCTCCTTCCGTACTCTGGGTCGTCAGTGATAAAAAGAACAATAATAAAAGTAATTGAATGCAACAATCATATATGCCCCACACGTATGCCAAGAGTCGATTTATACTCTATACATCAGTGGTTTCGTTTAACTATAGTGTGAAATATCTGCTTTCATGCACGTGTGATAGTAATTGCTCTTCCTTTTGTTTGTCGTTGATATTTTGTAACATTCGACAGTGTCATTTAACACCTTTTCTTTCATTCTTTCTCTCTGAGCAGAATATTTGTCATTAAATTTGCAGCTGCTATCACTACCTTCTTGGCAATCAAGTAGCTTATACCTGGGTACTAAGTCTGAGTATATGTTTAGCTGCATGAAATAAAAACCAAAATTAACAAAGGCTTCAACAAGCTAGAAGTTGATTTCTATCTCATGTAGCAGTCTGGAGTTAGAAGGTTCAGGAGTGGCATGAAGGCTCTGCTCCAGGAAGTCTTCCAGAGATATAGGCTCCTTCTAGATTACAACTCTGCCTTCTCTCAAGTGTTACCCTCACCTGTATGGTCCAAAATGGCTTACCACCCCATCCACGTCTCAGGCAGCTGATGGAGGGAGGTAGGAGGAAGGCACATGTCCGTTCCCTTTAAAGACACACCAAAAGTTGCACACATCACTTTCCCTTGCATCCCATGGGCTAAAATTCAGTCACATGACCACATATAGCTGCAAAGAAGTTGACCAATTGTGTATTTATTCAAAGTGTCCATGTACCCTACTAACACATCAGTTTCTCTTTCTGCAAAAAGAGAGTAACACGGATGTGGGTGACCTCTAACAGCCTCTGTCACATCCTGATTTTGCTACAAGGAGCAAATCCTTGAGTAATGCACCTGTAGTTTGGCCTGTTCTTTGCTTCTAGTGAAAAAAAATCATTAATTTATTACTGGACAACATTACTGTACACTTGCTTTGGAAAGATTCAATGTCGTGTGCTTTGTTAGAAAAGAACATGAAAGCTGTGATGCCTTTATGCAACGTTTTAAAAAAGTTTTATTTTTAAACACAGTCATCAGCATATTTCCTAGTCACACTTTTCTCCTTTTTTTCTTTTTTTTTGGCTGCTGATGTGAAATGATCACAATCACACATTCAGTTCTCCTAGAACACACAGATACACAGTCTATATTCAGACTTGAGTCCTACTCACTATTTAAGCTTACAATATTATTCTGAGTTGTATTTATGTTACCATTTTCTTCAGTTCTTTTGTATCTCATTGAACTATTTAGAGTCTTTGTTCTATTTTTTTGAATTGAGGATAAAATTAAGCACAATGAACAATAGGAACAACAAAAAATATCACACTCACAAACAATAACATACAAATGACATGAAAATGTGAAAGTGAAGAGCCATCTTGTAACTGAATTATTAGGTCAGACAAGTTGATAAATTTTGTCCGTCAAGACTGTAATGATTATTAGGAACATTAAGGAATTTCTGTGACAGTTATAATTGATCTTAGATTTCAAATCTTGGGAGCATATGTGAATGAATTAATTTCATTACCTTTTCCACTAAAACTATGAAAATCTCTAGGAATCCTTTGATAGACCATCAGGGATCCATTAGTGGTCTGAAGCCTGCACTTTGAAAAACAACATTTCCTTATTTAAGTTGGCCCTAGTGTGGTTTGTATATTCATTTGAGGGCTCAATCAATCTGTTTCAGTCTAGTGTTGTAGCCAGCACAAAGGCTTAAGGCAGGAGTTCCTGTTTGGGGTGGGGGTAGCGGGGTAGTGGGAGGTTGGGAGCAAGGGAGGCTGAGAATAAATACTATTTAACTTCTATTAAATAAAAAATCCTCTTAACTGAGATTTTAATATCTCTGAAAATTAGTTTAAGTTAGCAGTGTAGTGGATTGCAAAGTCACCATTGCTATACAGTTGTTGCTTTTCTCCTCTTTTAGAAAGTTTTGGAGAAATGCTTTAGCTATATATTTAACCCAGATTCCAATGATCCTTGGATTTTTAAAATCTCTAGCAGCACTACTAATATACTGACATTCTGAGACCAAAGTCCTTATGAAAAATAGAGATCAAAATAACTGTCAATCTACCATTCCTCCCTTGTGGATTTTGGGGATTTACTAGAGTCAAATATAATATGCTAAAGGAAGAACATCTCCCCAGCTTATGTTAAAGCTGAGGAAGGATGGCTAGTGGATGGCTTCCCTCTGGGACCTACAGAGCTGACCAGGCCACTTTCCTTGGCTTCATTCTCTTGACCTTCCCTGAATCATAGCTTCAGTGTTTTGGGCCACTGCCTTTGGGAGCCTTCACCAAACATTTGGAGGTGATGAAGTTGACCTAAAGCAGCAGCATTAGATAGTTATTTTCAAACTTGTAAGAAATCTGAAAGATTTTGAAGAGCTGGAGTAAGATTGATATCTACTTTAACTCATTGAACTCAACGGAGTGTTTTTCTGATTGAATTAGAATTGTGAAAATTGATGGATCAAAAGCCATTTGCTCACTTCAGAAAACTTCACATCCTTCCATGAAACTGGAGGATATCAGGGTTATAAGAGACCTTAGATGGACATATAGTTGAAATTTCTTTCTACTCTACTCCATCTGGTACCTTGTTATAATATGGTACTGGTAATATGTAACATCTAAGTGATCATCATCTATACTAGTTACCTATTACCTCAGTAATGCTGCATAATGAACCCTCCTCCCCAAACTCAGCACAATGCAATAATAGAAATTTGGTTTGCATTTACACATCCATGATTGGCTGGGGTTCAGGCGACCTGGGTAGGGCTCAGCTGAGCTTGGATCTAAGTTGTGGGTTGAATCCAGGTCTGCTTTACAGGTCTCCCATTCGCCTTGGGCCAGCAGCTACATGGGCATGTTCTTATGGTGAAATGCAGGAGTGCAAGAGAACAACCAAGTTTCATAAGCACATTTTAAGCTCTGTTTGCATCACATGCACTAACATCATATTGTCCAAGATCAAAGTCAAGGGGTAGGAAAGTAACACTCTGCCCACCACAGGATTACAGCAAGGATGTAGATGTATTACATACTGAAGAGGAGTGAAGAATTGGGAGCAACAATTTAGTCTACCATACCATCCCTAGGTTCTTCAACTCTTCCCCATATAACATAGTTCTGAGACCCCTCCTAACCCTGAGAACTCTCCTCTGAGCAGGGTCATATTCCTCTGATGATGCACTGGGCCTATGGTTATATAATATTCCAGGCAGGGTTGCAAGTTAGCAGATACATATCAGGGGTCATCCCTTTATACTTGTTGTGGTGTATTAGCCCTAGTTCCATGTACTGCCTGAACTATACACAGTAGAGCAGACTTATCACTCTATTTCTGAAAATTCTACTTTATTAATACTTTGCTAACAAGTTATTAGTCATAATACTCTTCAATTAACCATCTCGATAAAGTTTCTGTTTCTATTTTTACGTTGCAGTAAGTTAACGCTCCACTTAGGAAGAACAGATCTGATAGAATATTTTGTAGCATCTATTGAAGTAGCAATATTTTTAACAAATCAATCAGAATATATGTGAGTGAGTGTTTGTGTGTGTGCGTGTGAGTGTGTATATGTGTGAATTCCCCAAATGAATAGGATCTCTTTTAAAATGGAAGGTCATAAACTTATTAAAAACATTCACGAACACTGCTTTTCACATTACCTTATCAGTCTACAGAACGTACCATAATAGTATAAAATCTATGGTCATTGACAGTAGATTTGAATATAGGTCCTTGGAGAATGTAACTCTGCCTGTTAGAAAGAGTATTCAAGGTCCCTCTCTTTGATATTCTAACAGGCATATTTTTAAATCTTATGGAGGAAAATGAAGAAATCAGATTAGCCTTGCTAATATTAACACCAGACACCTTTTTTTATAGTTCTGGAAAAGTAGACAAATAGCCTCCAAATCCCAAAATAGGAAGCAACTCCTAGAGATTGGTGCCATGATGAATGATCTCAAGATGGCTTAGCAATATTTCTGGACTATATGCTTTTGCAAAACATTGTTATTTCCCTATCAAAGTGGAATATGTTTACCTTCCCTTTGAACCTGGTCAGGCTTTTGTAAATGTTTTCAAAATGTAGCAGAAGTAACACTGTGAGGCTAGGTCATAAAAGGAAGTATGACTTTCACTTTCCCACTCCATCTCTCTCTTGGGGTGCTTATGCTTGCCCTTGGAACCATTTGTGAGGAAGCCAAGTGGCCAAATGGAAAGGCTACTCGTAGGTTTTCCAGCCATAGCCCAGGTTGTTAAGTCTTCTGGCTGACAGACAGCACCAACTACCAGACATGTGAGTGAGTGAGCCTTCAGATGGTTCCAGCCTCCAGCCTTTGAGATAATCAGCTGAGGCCAAGTAGAGCAGAGCCCTACACAAATTGCATATTCATGAGCAAAATAAATGTTGTTGTGTTAAGCCACTATTTTGAGATATTTGTTATGCAGCAATAGATAACTGGAACAAAACGGGAGCAGAGAAATAGGGAAGTAGCTTGAGGGGTTGTGAGGACAAGGGAGAGTGGAGATGGGAAGTAATAGATGATGTTTTGAGAGGAGCAGACGGAAGTAATGAGTTCAGTTTTAGGTATGTTGTTTTTGAACTGCGTGAGAGGAGTATCCAAGTAGATATGTCCAGTAAGCATTTGGATATAACAAGTGAGAAAGTTAGAGAAGTCACCTTTTAGAAAAGAATATTGGCGTGGGAGGCAATATTCCTGACTCAGCCTGTAACTTGCTGAGTGACTATGGGCAAGCTCTTCTTCCTCTCTCAGAATCAATATCTCTTATGTACACTGAGAGAGGTGGAATTTTTAAGTCCTTTTCTGCTCTAACACCATGTAATAGTATTTGTTCTCAGTTGCTTATGTATTTCTTGTTCCAGTACAGAAAGATAATATAACTGAAATCTCGGTGGTCTTCAATAAGTTTAGCATTGAATGAGAAGAGTTTAAAAATCAAATTTCACTTGGATTTTTCAAGGTAGCATCACCAATGACCACATAAGAGACTCCTATATTTGGAGAATATAGTTTGCCCTGAGAAAATCAGCCTTAGGAAGTTCCTGTGACATGGTCTGCTAACCCAGTCACAAACAGGAATGATGTGCTTCTTGTACTTTTCCAACCAATCCTAACCTAGACAGGTTGGAACATGTTGTAACCGTTACTCTCAAATTGATTACACTAAATAGTTTCCAAAGTTGGCTTCCTGCCTTTATCCTTGGAGCTATTTCCAATATCATGAATTCAATGTGATTCTTAACCTTCTGGGAGTTTTCATTAAAGCTAGGAAAATTCTGTCCAGAAAAATGAATACATATCTCTATACAATTTTTGAACAAGCACAAGTAGTTCACAGACCCCTCTTCCCATATTGAAGCCAGAAGACCAGCAAGCTGAAAGCATCCCTGATCTTCACCAGTAGATTGACTTCTAAACAACACTTACTGTGTAATCATAGAGAAGTTTCTTAAATTTTCTTCCCTGCCCTGTCATTTATTGTTTCATTATAATCTTTTTAAATTTACTTTATTTTTTAGAGTAGTTTTAGGTTCACAGCAAATCAAGTGGAAAGCACAGAGTTCTCATATGCTCCCTGCCACCAGACGTGCACAACTCCTTAGATTATCAAAATCCCACACCACAGTGGGACATTTGTTACTATCAATCAACCTAAGCTGACACATCGTTATCACTCAAAGTTCATAGTTTACATTAGGGTTCACTCTTGGTGTTGTACATTCTATGGATTTTGACAGATGTTTAATGACACGTATCCACTATTGTAGTATCAAACAGAATAGTTCCACTACTCTGTAAATCTTCTGTGCTCTTCCTAGTCATCGTCACCTCCCTCCTAACCCTTGGCAATCACTGCTCTTACAACTGTCTCCTTAGTTTTGCCTTTTCCAGAATGGTGGAATAATATAGTATTTAGTCATCTCAGATTGATTTATTTCACTTAGTAATATGCATTTAAGGTTCCTCCATGTCTTTTCCTGACTTGATAGCTCATTTCTCTTTAGTGCTGATTAACATTCCTTTGTCTGGATGTACCACTGTTTATTTATCCAGTTACTTACTGAAGGACATCTTGGTTGCTTCCAAGTGTTGGCAGTTATGAATAAAGCTGCTATGCGCAGGTTCATGTGTGGACAAAAATTTTCAATTCATTGGAGTAAGTACCAAGGAACACAATTGCTGGATTGTATGGTAAGATTATGTTTAATTTTGTAAGAAACTGCCAAACTGTCTTCCAATGTTGCTGTACCATTTTATATTCCCACCAGCGATGAATGAGAGTTCCTATTGCTGCACATCCTAGCCAGTATTTGGTATTGTCAATGTTTTGCATTTTGGCCGCTCTAATAGGTGTACGGTGGTATCTCATTGTTGTTTTAATTTGCAATTCCCTAACCACATAGGATGTTGAACATTTTTTCATATGCTTTTTTGCCATCCATATATTGTCTTTGGTGAGATGTATATTGACATCTTTGACCCATTTTTAAATCAGATTACTCATTTTTTTATTGTTGAGTTTTAAGAGTTATTTGTATAATTTGATATACAGGTAACAGTCCTTTATCAGATGTGTCTCTTTTTTTTTGAGGAAGATTAACCCTGAGCTAACATCTGCTGCCAATCCTCCCCTTTTTTGCTGAGGAAGATTGATCCTGGGCTAACATCCATGCTCATCTTCCTCCACTTTATATGGGATGGTGCCACAGCATGGCTTGATAAGCAGTGTGTAGGTCCACGCCCAGGATCTGAACCTGCAAACCCTGGGCTGCCGAAATGGAGCGTGCAAACCCAACCACTACGCCACTGGGCCAGCCCCTCAGATGTGTCTTTTGTGAATATTTTCTCCAAATCTGTGGCTTATCTTCTAATTCTGTTGACATTGTTGTTCACAGAGCACAGGTTTTAAATTTAGTGAAGTCCAGTTATCAATTATATATTTCATGGATTATGACTTTGGCTGAGTCTAAAACGTCATTGCCGTACCCAAGGTCATCTAGGATATATTCTAGGAATTTTATATTTTTATGTTTTACATTTAGGTCAATGATTCATTTTGAGTTAATTTTTGTCAAGGATATAAGATCTATGTCTACATTCATTTTTTTTGCATGTGAATATCTAGTTGTTCTAGCACCATTTGTTGAAAAGACTATCTTTTCTCTACCGTGTTGCCTTTGATCCATTATCAAAGATCAGTTGACTATATTTATGGAGGAAGTCTATTTTTGGGCTTTCTATTCTAATCCATTGATGTATTTGTCTATTCTTTCACAAAAACCAACTGTCTTGATTACAGTAGCTTTATAGTAAGACTTGAAATCAGGTAGTGTCAGTCCTCTGACGATTCTTCTTCTTTAGTATTGAGTTGGGTCCTTTGCCTCTCCATATAAACTTTAAAATCAGTTTGTCAATGTCCACAAAATAGCTTGCTTGGATTTGAATTGGTATCATGTGAAATCTATAAGTCAAGCTGGGAATAACTGACATCTTGACAATACTGAGTCTTCCTATCCATGAACATGGAATATCTCTCCATTTATTTAGTTCTTCTATGATTTCTTTCATCAGAGTTTTGTAGTTTTCCTCATATAGATCTTGTACATATTTTGTTGTATTTATACCTAAGTATTTCATTTTTGGAGGTGCTAATGTAAATGGCAATGTGTTTTTAATTTGAGATTCCACTTGTTAATTGCTGGTATATATAATTGCTGGCAAGTATTACCATCCATCAACATAGACATGTGCCCTATCACCCTTTTCACCCTTCTCCCTCCCCCCTACACTCTGGTAACCACCAATCTAATCTCTGTATCTATGTGTTAATTTGCTGCTTTTGTTGTTGTTTTTATCTTCTACTTATGAGTGAAATCATATGTATTTGACTTTCTCTTTATGACTTATTTCACTTAGCATAACACCCTCAAGGTCCATCCATATTGTCACAAATGGCCAGATTTCATCCTTTTTTATGGCTGAGTAGTATTCCATTGTGTATTCCATATGTGTATTCCATACCACATCTTCTTTGTCTCCATTCATCTCTTGTTGGGTACCTAGGTTGCCTCCAAGTCTTGGCCATTGTGAATAATGCTGCAATGAACACAGGTGTGCACATATCTGTACGCATTCATGTTTTCATGTTCTTGGGATAAATACCCATCAGTGGAATAACTGGATCATATGGTAGTTCTATTCTTAGTTTTTTGAAGAATCTCCATACTGTTTTCCATAGTGGCTTCATCAGTTTGCATTCCCACTAGCAGTGTATGAGGGTTCCCTTCTCTCCACATCCTCTCCAACACTTGTTATTTCTTATCTTGTTAATTATAGCCATTCTGACATGTGATATGTCATTGTATGTTTGATTTGCATTTCCCTAATAATTAGTGATGTTGAACATCTTTTCATGTGCCTGTTGGTCATCTGTCTATCTTCTTTGGAAAAATGTCTGTTCAGCTCTTTTGCTCATTTTTTAATGGGATTGTTTCTTTGTTGTTGAGATGTATAAATTCTTTACATATTTCGGAAATTAACCCCTTATCAAATATATATCAAATTAACCCCGTGCAAATATCTTCTACCAATTGTTAGGTTGTCTTTTTGTTTTGTTGATGGTTTCCTTTGCTGTGCAGAAGCTTTTCTGTTTGATGTAGTCCCATTTGTTTATTTTTTCTATCATTTCCCTTTCCTGGTGTGACATGGTATTCCTGCCTGCTAAGACCAATGTCAAAGAGCATACTGCCTATGTTTTCTTCTGGAAGTTTTATGGTTTTGGGTCTTACATTCAAGTCTTTAATCCATTTTGAGTTAATTTTTGTGTATGGCATAAGAAAATGGTCTACTTTCATTCTTTTGCATATGGCTGTCCAGTTTTCCCAACACCATTTATTGAATAGACTTTTCTTTATCCATTGTACGTTCTTGACTCCACTGTCCAAAATTAGCTGTCCATAGATGTGTGGGTTTATGTCTGGGCTCTTAATTATGTTCCATTGATCTGTGTGTCTGTTTTGTGCCAGTAACATGTTGTTTTGATTACTATAGGTTTACAGAATACTTTGAAATCAGGGAGTGTGATAGCTCCAGCTTTGTTCTTTTTTCTCAGTATTCCTTCAGCTATTCAGTGTCTATTGTTGTTCCATATAAGTTTTAGGATTCTTTGTTCTTTTTCTTTGAAAAATGTCACTGGGACTTTGACAGAGATTGCGTTGAATCCATAGATTGGTTTCGGAAGTATGGACATTTTAATAATGCTAATTCTTCCAATCCATCAGCAGAGAATATCTTTCCATTTCTTTGTGTCTTCTTCAATTTCTTCCAACAATGTTTTATAGTTTTCAGTGTAAAGATCATTCATCTCTTTTGTTAAATTTATTCCTAGGTATTTTATTCATTTTGTTGCGATTGTAAATGGGATGGTATTCTTAATTTTTCTTTCTGCTATTTCATTGTTAGTGTATAGAAACACAACTGTTTTTTGTATGTTGATTTTGTATCCCGAAACGTTACTGTATTCATTTATTATTTATGATAGTTTTTTGGTGGATTCTTTAGGGCTTTCTAGGTATAAAATCCTGCCATCTGCAAATAGTGACAGTTTCACCTCTTCTTTTCCAATTTGGATCCCTTTTATTTCTTTTTCCTGCCTGATTGCTCTGGCTAGGACTTCTAATATTATGTTGAATAAGAGAGGAAAAAATGGCCATCCTTGTCTGGTTCCTGTTCTTAAAGGGATAGCTTTCAGTTTTTCTCCATTGAAAATGATATTAGCTGTGGGTTTGTCATATATGGCATTTATTATATTGAGGTACTTTCCTTCTATACTCATTTTATTCAGAGTTTTTATTATAAATGGATGTGTATCTTGTTGACTGCTTTCTCTGCATCTATTGAGATGATCATGTGATTTTTATTCTTCATTTTGTTAATGTGGTGTATCACATTGATTGATTTGCAGATGTTGAACCATCCCTGCATCCCTGCAATAAATCCCACTTGATCATGATGTACAATCTTTTTAATGTATTAGCTAGTATTTTGATGAGTATTTTTGCAATGACGTTCATCAGTGATGTTGACCTGTAATTTTTTTGTGTGTTGTCCTTTTCTGGCTTTGGTATCAGTGAAATTTTGGCATCATAAAATGAGTTAGGAAACTTCCTCTCCTCTTCAATTTTTTTGGAAGAGTTTGAGAAGGCTAGGTATTAAGTCTTCTTTGAATGTTAGGTAGAATTCATGGGGAAGCTGTCTGATCCTGGACTTTTGTTTTTTGGGAGGTTTTTGATTACTGTTTCAATCTCCATACTGGTGGTTTGTCTATTCAAATTCTCTATTTCTTCTTGATTCAGTTTTGGAAGGTTGCATGATTCTAAGAATTTATTAATTTCTTCTAGATTATCCAGTTGTTGGTGTATAGTTTTTCATAGTATTCTCCTTTATTCCTTTGTATTTCTGAGGTGTCTGTTGTAATTTATCCTCTTTCATTTCTAATTTTATTTTTTTGATCCCTTTCTCTTTCTTTTCTTGATGAATCTAGCTAAAGGTTTGTCAAATTTGTTTATCTTTTCAAAGAACTAGCTCTTAGCTTCATTGATTTTTTCTGTCATTTTTCATCTCTATTTCATTTATTTCCACTCTGTTTTTTATTATTTACTTGCTTCTACTAATTTGGGGCTTTGTTTGTTCTTCTTTTTCTAGTTCCTTTAGGTGCAGTGTTATATTGTTTATTTGAGATTTTTTTTGTTTCTTGAGGAAGGCTCTTATTGCTATAAACTTCCCTCTTACTACTGCTTTTGCTGTATCCCACAAACTTTGCTGTGTTGTGTTTTCATTTTTTTGTCTCGAGGTATTTTTTGATTTCTCCTTTGATTTCTTCATTGACCTAGTATTTGTTCAGTAGCATTTTGTTTTATCTCCACATATTTGTTGCTTTTCCAATTTTCTTCTTGTAGTTGATTTCTAGTTTCATAATGTTGTGCTCAGAAAAGACGCTTGACATTATTTCAATCTTCTTAAATTTATTGAGACTTGTTTTGTGTCCTAATGTGTGATCTATTCTTAAGAATATTCCATGTGCATTCAAAAAGAATGTGTTTTTTTAGTTTTTTGATGGAATGTTCTGTATATATCTACTAAGTCCATCAGGTCTGATGTGTCATTTAAGGCCAATGTTTCCTTATCGATATTCTGTTTGGATGATCTAGCCATTGATGTAAGTGGAGTGTTAAAGTCTCATACCATTGTGTTACTGTCTGCTTCTCCTTTTATGTCTGTTAATAATCGCTTTATACATTTAGGTCCTCCTATGTTGGGTGCATAGATATTTACAAGTGATGTATCCTCTTGTTGGATTGTTCCCTTTATCATTATGTAGTGACCTTCTTTGTCTCTTGTTAGAGTTTTTGTTTTAAAGTCTATTTTGTCTCATATAAGTATTGCTACCCTAGCATTCTTTTCATTGCCATTTGCATGAGGAGTCTTTTTCCATCCCTTCACTTTCAGTTTGTGTCTTTGTGTGTGAAGTGTGTATCTTGCATGCAGCATATATATGGGTCTTGGTTTTTTTATCCATTCAGCCACCCTATGTCTTTTGACTGGAGCATTTATTCCATTGACATTTAAAGTAGCTATTGATAAGTATTTACTTATTGCCATTTTTATACTGTTTCTTCTGGGTGTTTTAGTAGTTCTTCTATGTTCCTTTCTTCTTGTCTTGCTCTCTTCCCTTGTGATTTGATGGCTTTCTTTAGCATAATGTTTGAGTTTCTTTTTCTTAATTTTTTTTGTGTATTTATTATAGGTTTCTGGTTTGCAGTTATCATTAGGTCCATATATAGTAACTTATGTAAATAGCTATCTAGATTATGTTGATGGTCTCTTAAGTTTGACCTCTTACTAAAAGCTCTAATATTTTACTCCTCTTCCCCACATTTTAAGTTTTTGATATCATATTTAATCTCATTTTTGTGAGTGTTTATCCCTTAACCTCTTATCATGGTAAAAGATAATTTTAGTACTTTTGTCTTTTGACCTTCATATTAGCTTTATAGGTGGTTGACCTGTTATCTTTACTGCATATTTGCCTTTACCAGTGATTTTTTAAAATAATTTTCTTATTCCTATTTGTGGTCTTTTATTTTTCACTTAAATAAGGCCCTTTAATATTTCTTGTAAGGCCACTTTTTAGTGGTGATGAACTCCTTTAGTTTTTGCTGGTCTCAAAAACTCTTTATCTCTCTTTCCATTCTGAATGATAACCTTGCTGGGTTGAGTGTTATTGGCTGTAGTTTTTTTCCTTTCAGCACTTTGAATATATCATGCCACTCCCTTCTAGCCTGTAAGGTTTCTGCTGAGAAGGCAGCTGATAGCCTTATGGGGTTTCCCTTCTATGTAACTTGTTGCCTCTCTCTTGCAGCTTTTAGGATTCTCTCTTTATCTTGAATTCTTGACATTTTAATTATAATGTGTCTTTGTGTGGGCCCCTTTGGGTTCCTCTTGGTTGGTGCTCTCTGTGCTTCCTGTACCTGGATGTCTGTTTCCTTCCTTAGGTTAGGAAAGTTTTAAGCTATTATTTCTTTAAATAGGTTCTCTACCCCTTTGTTTCTCTCTTCTCCTTCTGGGACACCTTTAATACAGATGTTAGTACACCTGATGTTGTCCCAGAGGCCCCTTAGACTGTCCTCATTCTTTTTAATTCTTTTTTCTGTTTAGCTTGGGTGATTTCCTCTACTCTTTCGTCCAGCTCACTGATCCATCCTTCCAAATCATCTACTCTGCTGTTGAGTCCCTCTAGTGAATTTTTCATTTCCATGATTGTATTCTTCATTTTTGATTGGTTCTTTTTTTTATATTTTCTAAATCTTTGTTGAAGATCTCACTGAATTCATCTATTCTTCTCCCAAGATCAGTGAGCATCCTCAAGACTATTACTTTGTACTCTTTATCAGGTAGATTGTTTATCTCTGTTTCATTTAGTGCTTTTGCTGAGGATTTGTCCTGTTTTTTTCACTTGGAACATATTCCTCTGTCTCCTCATTTTACCTACTTCTTTTGCTTATATCTATATATTAGGTAGGTCAGCTATGTCTCCTGATCTTGGAGATGTGGCCTTATGTAAGAGAGCCTTATTGGGCCCAGCAATGTGTTTCTTTCTGTTACCAGTTTCAAATGTTCCAGGAGTGTCCTCTCTGTGGGTGCCCTACTGTTGTGGTGTGGTTGCTCTTGCTATGGGTGCGCGGGAATGCTAGGCTGGCCCCCAGACCAGCTGGCTGTAAGGCTCAGCTGCATGCAGCTGCTATGGTCACTTTAGTCACTTTGTTTGGTGGGGTGAGTCCCAGCACAGCTGGCTGCAAGGTCTAATAGCACACACCTCCTTCTTTTTTGCTGTTAAGCACATCAGGCCCCCAGTGTAGCTGGTTGCTAGGCTCAGGGGCTCACAATTGCTATAGGCCTTTGGCCTGTGAGTTAACAGTAATGTACCAATGTCAGCTCTCTCTGGAGTACAGCTGGGTGGGGCTGGCCTCAGGTGTGGCAGCACACAATATTTTCAGGTGTTGGAAGGTGGGGCAGATCCCCTGTGTAGCTGTTTGAGATGGTTAGTGGCACAAGTCTGCTGCAGCCAAGAAGCCCCACTGCCCATGGGCCCACACACCCCACCAATGCATTCCTTCCCTGAGTGCTTGCCTTTCCCCACTGAGGTGGACCCACTTGCC
This sequence comes from Ceratotherium simum simum, assembly GCF_057802395.1. NCBI lineage: Eukaryota > Metazoa > Chordata > Mammalia > Perissodactyla > Rhinocerotidae > Ceratotherium > Ceratotherium simum. The sequence goes on along the minus strand of NC_141940.1, from coordinate 6,081,989 downwards.
CTGCTGCAGAGTTCCCACACAACTTGCCTATGCAGACCCAAAAGTTCCCCAGGCTTGCTGGTGGGTGGAGCCAGTCCCTAGGGTGGGCTGCCTGCTCTAGCTCAGCTGGATTAAATAGGTGCTCTAGTGGGTAGGGCAAACCCCTGCACTAACAGGTCAGAGGAAGAAATCCAATGGTATCTGCCAGTGTCTGTGTCAGCACACCTGTAGTAGGTCACAATAATGGCTGCTACCAGTGTCTTACTCCCTGGGGATGTGGGCCCAGCCATCTCTTATCTCTCTGAGATGTGCTCAGAGCTTATCAAGTGAGTCTCTTTTACCAAAGGACTGTTCACCTTTCTTTCTGGTGATTTTGTGTTGGTTTCCAGAATGGGTTAATCTGTGCATAGGCCCTTTAAGATAAGGCTTTTCTTTCTCTTACGTTCAACAGTTTTTCTGGGGGTATTCCCCATTGGTTTTAATAGCCAGCAGAGCCAGGTATTATGGCACTTGTCTTGGCTGTGCTGAATTCAAAGGCTGCTTGTTGTGGCATAGCTCTCCTGCTCAGATCCCCCACTCCTCCAGGAAAAGCTTTGTATCTTAAGATTGCTCCTGGCTGTGAAACGCTGCAGCTAGAATGTGGTTGTTTCCCCAGCAGAAAGGTATTTCTGCCTCTTCCACCTCTGTCAGTGTAGTCCCTTGTTGTGGGGGTTCTTCTTATCCAATTTCCAGTTCTCTCTCAGAGGTAATTTTTCTACAGGTAGTTGTAGATTTGTTGTGTCCATGGGAGGAGGTGAGTTCAGAGTCCTCCTATGCCACCATCTTCCCAGCAATCCCCTGACTATTTTTCAGATTTTCTACACAGATTTTTATGTCGTCTGTAAACAAAGACAGTTTTATTTCTCTCTTCCCAATCTATATGCCTTTCATTTTCTTTTATTGTCTTATTGCATTAGTTAGGATTTCTAGTACAATGTTGAAAAGGAGTAGTGAGAGGGGACACCCTTGCCTTGTTCCTGATCTTTGCAGGAAAGTTTCAAGTTTCTTATCATTAAGTATGACATTAGTTGTAGGGCTTTTGTAGATGTTCTTTATCAAGTTGAGGGAGTTCCCTTCTACTTCCTAGTTTGCCGTGAGTTATTATTATTTTTTTTTTATCATGAATGGGTGTTGGATTCTGTCAAATGCTTTTTCTGTATCTATTGATGTAATCATCAATGATATATCAGTATAATTTTTCTTCTTTAGCTTGTTGATGTGATGAGTTATCATTTGTCATTTTAAAAGCAGTTCATAAACAGAGAGAATAATATCTACTTTGCAGTATTAATGTAAGGACTAAATTGAATAATACACATAAAGTGCCTAGCCTCATGCCTGTCATGTAACGGGAGTTTAGTAACTGGTAGCGTTTTCCTTTTCAACCCCTCCCACAAAGGTGGAAACCACTGACGCTCAAGTCCCGATCCCCCTGTCTGCTCGCAGCAAGGCTATGAATCTCCTGCCAGAGGAAAATGCTGGCACTTTGGCGGAAGCTACCACCATATTGCGACTCTAGCCTTCTGATTCTTGTGAACTTATCAAAGAGCAGGTCTCATGGTGTAGTGTTTCTACTGTATATTCAAACAATTATCATCAATACATCTCTAGTAGCAAACACAAAAATGAGAAGAATCTGTCTGAAAATTAGTTTGCAGAAGTATGAGGTCACTTTTTTGGAACACTAAATTCTCCTCTGACTACATCATCACACACACAGAATTTTCTTATGCTTAGTAGTGCAAGTGTCTGCCAAGCTCATTAGACATCAGCTGATAAATGGATTTGACCCTTCAATCTGTGAAATATCACACTGGTACAGTGGAGCAAAAAGTCCATGGCTTAGAGTCCATCAATGTTTAATTCATCCCAGAGAGTGTTTGGAGGGAACCAGATCCAGGGCAGTGACTCAAAGTAGCTTTCCAACATGTTGGCCAGAAAAAGGGTAGACTCCAGTAGGAGTATTGTCAGCAATAAATCACATGCACACTTTGAGAAATCAGGGTGACAAGGAGTAAACATTTTCCTAGACTGGCTGGCATGGCATTCTGAAACAGGCACACTTGAAAGATTAGGGCTTGTATGCTCTTTCTTCTGTACGCTGACTTTGTGTATAAAACAGAACCAGGGGGTCACATGGAGTGGGATCAAGAGCAAGAGTCTACCAAAAGAATATCCTAAGACAGACTTGTATCTTCCCCGTGGGTACTGGAGCCAGGCCTGCTCTCTGAGAAACCGTGTCAGAGGGCCTCTATACCTGTGGGTGTGTGTTGGGGTCTGCTGAGTCATTGTTCTTTATTATAACTGCAACTCATGAGGCTACTGCTTTACAGGCAATTTTATGTGCCTTCCTTCAGCTTCACTAGTTAGGAAGTAACTCAGAACTCATGGAGATTCTGCCTTTTCCCTGAATTTATGGGCCTAAGGAAGGGGGTTGTCCTATGTCACAGGCACCAAAGAAACTGTCATAGCAAAAGTTAGTTCCCATTCCATGCAGTAAACATCCATTGGCAGCCCCCTTGGGATTAGGCACTGGGGTGGGGGTGGGAGGTTGAATGAACTGCAGTAATGATATTGGCACAATCTCTGCCCTCGCAGAGCTTGCAGTCTGATGGAGGCAACAACAATGAAAACAACTACTTCAAAAACCAAGGGAGACCTGGAAAATCTCCAAAAAACCCCAGATGAAAATGTTTTCAACCCCAGGGAAAGAAGGCCACTCTTCTTATTACATTTCTCTATTCAAAAATTTTCCGTGGCTCTGAGCAACTTACAGAAAACAATTCAAACTCTAATTGTTACTCTTCATAAGTTGGCCCCATTCTACCTTTTCCCCCAAGCTTTATTGAAATATAATTGATGGGCCGGCCCCGTGGCTTAGAGGTTAAGTGCACGCACTCCGCTACTGGTGGCTCTGGTTTGGATCCCAGGCGTGCACCAACGCACCGCTTCTCCGGCCATGCTGAGGCCATATCCCACATGCAGCAACTAGAAGGATATGCAACTATGACACACAACTATCTACTGGGGCTTTGGAGAAAAAAAGGAGGAGGATTGGCAATAGATGTTAGCTCAGAGCTGGTCTTCCTCAGCAAAAAGAGGAGGATTAGCATGGATGTTAGCTCAGGGCTGATCTTCCTCACAAAAAAAAAAAAAAAAAGAAATATAATTAATATATAACATTGTGTAAATTTAAGGGGTACAGCAGGATGATTTGATACAAGTATATATGGCCAAATTATTACCACAATAAGGTTAGTTAGCATCTCTATCACCTCACAAATTACCAGGTTTTTGTTTGTTTTTTGGTGAGAACATTTAAGATCTACTCTCTTTCAAGTATTTAATACAGTATTGTTAACTACAATCACCATATTAGATCCCCAGAACTTATTTGAGGAGCATGAATGAGTGTTTTCTATGGCTGAAGGCAATAATATCCACTTTGAAATTCTTCTAGGCCAAGATAATTTCTGCTGTGACTTAGGTTGTGGAACTCAATGAAGCATCTGTTCATGAGGCATCATCATGTTTAAAGCACGGACACCAAAGCCAAATTATCGGAGTTCAATTTTTGGCTCTGCTGCTTACTAGCTGCATTACCTTAGGTAAGTTGTTTAAGGTATCTGTGCCTTAATTGCCTCATCTGCACAATGAGAGTGGGTTATAGTACTTATGCCATAGTATGAGCTGCATTGTGAGAGAAATTATGTCCACAGGGTGAACTTTTATCTTGATAAAAATACTGGTCAGTAAAGTCAACTTTAATAGCATCACCAAACTTATCTGTTAGCTAAATTATATCAATCTTACTTTAATCAACTAAACAGAATACTGGAGCTATTAGAGAGGCACAGTCTTGAACTGTATGCCATGAATCTAATAAAACTCTAGCAGAGAAGTATGAAAATTAAAGAAGGTAATATATGAGACATGCTATTCATATACACCTCTAGGTAATGTAAATTCTAACCTTTACTAATTTAGATTCCTGGAAAGCCCTATGTTTGGCCTCATTTGTTTATCTTGCTGTAGAAACACTTTCACTGAGTCATGCTTTATTGTCATGTCCTTGGCCTTTATCAAGGATACTACACAAAGAAAATGCCAAAATATTTACTAAATGAATAGATAGAATGATGGATAAAAAATAATATATTAAATGGATAGAAAGATGGATAGTAAAAGCTGCTGTTTTTACTGCAAAACTATCATGTAAGATATTGTCCATTATGTTTTTCAGTGTTCCCAGTATAAAAACCACACCACCATCTTCTTATATCCTTGAAGAATTGGTAGGCTTCCTTCTGTCAGAAAATAACTCTATAGCATGTTTTCTCTGGTTGCCTGGAAACTCAGAGTAAAGTTTAATGCTCAATCACTGTAACTGTTAGCCCTCAATGTTAGCTTATTTTCTCTTTTCATTTGCATATATTTGACTTTCCAGTTTCCTCCTAATGATTTCAATGTATATCTTTTGTAACAACAAACATTTATTGAGTTCTTATGATTTTTCCAGATAATGTTCTAGGAGCTTTGAATAGATTATCTCACTGTAAGCTGCTGCAAACCTTTTTGGAAAGTATAGGGATATAAATCAATAAAGATGTATGTACATGTCAGTGTGAATTGATTATAAATGAGGATGAGATTTTGTGGTAAGAAATAAGAATACTCAACATCGATATATCAGTTGATTACTTTTGTTTAAAGAAGAGTTACGGAACTTCAGTTTCCAGTAGTACCATGCATTAGATATCCTGGACAACACTTCTGATGAATATAAGTAAGATACAGGACAGCACACGTCTATCCTTATCTTAATGACTTTAATTTCTTCCTGAAAACCCCACTGCTAAATGAAAAGCTGTTAAATCAGCTAATTAAAATTAATGGAAAAAATATTATGCATTCATCCCAATCCAAGATAGCCAAACAATTATCGCCTACATTGAACAATGAAATTAAACAACTGAGCAATGAAAACAAGTATATGCAAGTAATAAATAACAATGTGAAAATAGATGTAGTTTGAATGTAAAGTGTAAAGTATTAAAGGTTTATTATACCCATTCTTATTTTCTTTGTACATCATTTTCTAGATCTATTTTTCAATATTTTGGGCAGGGGAGGGCTCAAGGTCATCTTGTACTGATGCTGCACCACAGAAAATCACCTTTAGAGGAAAATAATGGCAAAATACTAGACTGTATTGAAATATGTGGAATAGCTCACATGCACAACAGAATGAAGGGTTATAGAAGAAGCTACCTCTTCATCCCCAGTCCTTGCTATATTTATGCCAAGTAAAATGTTTTGGGTTCATTTAAACTTAATGCACAGTTCAACTTTGTTCCATATCATACTTTCAGACTAAAAACTGTTGTGTTGACTAAATTCATGAGGATGTCTTTGTCTGAAATAATAATTTTTGGAAATCACTTCTTATATCAATTTATTTATTGTGATTTTAGTGAATCAAGACAGTGGCACAAAGCTGTGCTAGTAGCTGTTGTATTCTTTACTGTCACATACCTCAAGTAAAAAAAAAAGCCGATTTCACATAAGAACATCCTTGATAAATCATTAAAATATATTAATTGCATTGACCTTGACCTTTGTCTTTTTTAAATATTCTGTGTGACAAAATAAGTACATATAAAAGCACTTTTTCTGCATACCAAAGTCTAATGAGTGTCTCATCTTTGAGTTGTGAGCTGAATTGGCTGCATTTCTCATGGAATAACACTTTTACTTTAAAGAATGAATCAGAGATAAACTATGCTTATTCAAATTTGGATATTTAGGAGACATTTGCTTGAAAATGAACAAAGAAAGCCTATCATCTCAAGGAAAACAACTGATAGTATTTTTTGCTCATGATAAAATTCCAGCTTTAAAGTAGAGATTAGAATTTTGGAAAACTTGAATATGCCACCTTGAATTTGATAGCTTCCAAGTACTCAAGGATTTTTCTAATGAGTTGGGAAGTGATATTAATGAATGTGAATTTCAGATATTATATAATGAAATGCATCAACATTTGGAAGATCTGCATAATTAAGTTCGCCAGTATTTTACAAAAAAATCCCAAATATATAATGTTACAAACTTAGGCATAGGTAAAAGATTCATTCAAAGTATGAGTGAGATCAATGGATTTTAATATAATCGAGTATGAAAGATTCATTGATATGGCTTCAGAATCATATTTTAAATTTTAAGAAACTACCGCTTGTTGAGTTTAGTGTAATACCAAAGAAGAATATCCACAATCATATAAAAAGCCTGTTAGAATATACCCCAATTTTCCAACTATGCATCTCTTTGAGGCTACATTTCATTTATATACTTCAGCCAAAACACTATAATGCAACAGATTGAATACAAAAGCAGATATGACAAGGCAAATACCTTTTATTAAACCAGACATTAAACAGATTTTCAAAGAACTTAATGCAATTCTGACTAAACTTTTTTTATTTTGGAAAATATATTATTTTTGATAAAATAATGTTTTCATTAAAACAAATAATTAGTTTATTATTGTTGTTGTAAAATAAACAAATATTTAAAAATTGAATCAGTTCTAATTTTGAATATGGTAAATATCAATAGTTATAAACCATACAAACAAAAACTCTTTGGAGTCCTCAAAAATTTTAAAGAATGCAAAAAGTTCCTAGGTCTACAGCATTTAAAAATACTGCTCTGACAAAAAATGTGTAAGCACTTTGTGGAGAAACTCATAAAATTTTATTTCAAGACATTACAGCAAACTGAATAAATGGAGAAATGGATGTTCTTGGATAGAAAGACAATATTATAGAGATGTAATTCTCCTAAATTGATCTATAGATTCAAAGTGATTCCAATAAAAATTCCTATTTTTTCCCAGGGGAAGCTAAAGTGATTCTAAATTTTATATGAAAATAACAAATATCTGAAAACAGTCAATATATTCTTAAAGAAGGACAAGGTAGGGAGACTTACCCTACTTGAGATCAAGACATAATTTTAACTACACTGTATAAGACAGTGTAGGATTGGCATTAGGATAAACAAAAATATTAGTGGAACAGAGTAGATATCCCAGAAACCAACCCATACATATATGGAAATGATATATGACAGAACTGGCATTGCAGACCATTGGGAGAAATACTATTCAATAAATAGTACTGAGACAGTTCATTATTCAAATAAAGAAAAATATAAAATTGTATCCCTATCTCAGCATACTTAAAAATCAGTTCCAAGTGGAGTAAATAAAAACTTAAATGTGAACTGTAAAACTATTCAGACTTTTAGAAAACAATATTGGTAGACATCTTTATAACCTCAGAGTAGAGAAATTTAAAAACAAGCTACAAAAGGCACAAACGATGAAGGAAGCAACTAACAAATACATTAAAAATTAAGATCTTTGCTTCATCAAAAGACACAATAAAAAGGGTAGAAAAACAAGCCATAAGCTAGGTAAAGATATTTGTACATCTATTACCAACAAGTAATTTGTATCCAAAATATATAAAAGATTCTTACACATTAATCAGAAAAAATACAAATAACCCAATAGGTTAAAAAATGGACAGGGCTAGCCCCGTGGCTTAGCAGTTAAGTGTGTGTGCTCCGCTACTGGCGGCCCGGGTTTGGATCCCCGGCGCGCACCGACGCACCGCTTCTCCGGCCATGCTGAGGCCGTGTCCCACATACAACAACTAGAAGGATGTGCAACTATGACATACAACTATCTACTCGGGCTTTGGGGGAAAAAAAAGAAGGAAGATTGGCAATAGATGTTAGCTCAGAGCTGGTCTTCCTCAGCAAAAAAAGAGGAGGATTAGCATGGATGTTAGCTCAGGGCTGATCTTCCTCACACACACACAAAAAAAGTTAAAAAAAATGGACAAAAGAACTAAATAGGCATTTCCTAGAAGATGAAACATAAATGGCCCATACTCTTATGGATAGGTGCTTATTCTCATTAGTAATCAGGGAAATGCAAATTGAGACCACAATGACATATCATTTCACACACAAAACATTCACAAATATTAGAAAGTCTGACAATACTGTCAGCAAGGATTTAGAGAAACAGGAATTCTCATCTGCTGCTGGGGGGAGTGTAAATTGGTGCAATCAATGACTGTGGCAGCCATAGAAATGTGCTACTCAGCTTCCCTTCAAGAGAGCCTGCTGCAGAGAGCATGGCTGACTGACAGCCCAGCTACCAAACTTCTGGATCTACCACCATGTTTGCCCCAAGGCCACACTTCCTCGGGGTGGCTCCCAGCCAGTGACTGAGTACTAGAGGTGTACTAGGAGTGGACTATTCCTGTGGGATACAGGCCTTCTCTAACAGGTGAATTTGGCACAGGAAAACCTCATCAGCCTGGCTGAGACTTTCTCAGAATTGTGCTGCAGTCTGAGACTCTTCCTGCCCAGTTCTGCTTCCTTCTCTCTCTCCTTTTACAGGGGCCAGACCTGCAGTGAGGTCTGAAGGCTCCTGCTGCTTACACTTGCTCTTTCCACTTTATCCTTCATGGGCATTCCCTCAATATATCTGCTGCATGTCTAATTCCATCTTCATAATTCTGCTTCTTGGAGGACCTAAGCTAACACAACCACTTTGGAAAATATCTTGACATTACTTGGTAAAGTTGAACATGGTATATTCTATGATCCCACAATTTTACTCTTAATTATGTGCCCTAGAAAACCTTGTACCATAAGACGTGTACATAAATGTTCATAGCAGCATTACACCGAATAGCCCAAAACTAGATAACAGTCCAATTATTGGTGAGTGGTAGAATGGGTAAATGAATTGTGGTTTATTCATACAGTGGTTACATTATAGCCTGGGCTGATGTATATTGATTCATAAGCTGTGTACAGCAGAACTCTGAGGAAGGGGGCAGTCACACAGAGTAAGAACAGACTACAGTTAGATGCATCAACATGAAAAATCTCAAAAATGACAAGTGAGTAAAAGAAGCAACAGAAAATTCCCTAGAGTAGAGTTTCATTTAAAGTTCAAAAACTGGCAAAACTAAACAATTCTCTGGTCAGGGATGTATACGTAAGCACAAAAAAGAAAAAGAAGAGCAAAGGAATGATCAATACAAAATTTAGGAGAAAAGTTACCACTGGATAGGGATAGAGGTATAGGGCACACAGGGGACCTCTAAATTACAAAAATAAGTGGATGTTGGGTTCTTCTTCTTATTATTATTTTGTGTGCATGAAATATTTCACAATATTTTGAAGGGATTGGAAACTCCAGGTCATAACAATATAAAATAACCTATTTGCTAATCCCTTTTAAAAACCAACACTAATGACTTTCAGCATATGCTTTACTAGGTTGATGTGCTAAACCTGATCTGGGGAAAGCAAACAACAAGCAGTCACTCATGATGATGTCCATGTTTCTCCTCTTCACACACAGTGAACATATTCTCTGGAGAGCCGAGATCACCACAACAGATGAAACAGGTGTGCTGCCCGATACTTCCTTCAAGTCCCAATTAGTCATGCAGCAAAAGAAATTCAAAATAAGGCAGTCACATGCTTTGCTATTATTAAATAGCTATAAAGGTATTCTTTACAAATATTGTGTATGAATGTTTCCCTTTCAGCTTTAGAGAATGGAATGTTTCCCTTTCAGCTTTAGAGAATTTGAGGAGATGGGTTGGTTGGGGAGTTCCCCCACAAGATATCACTGGCAGAATGACACCTGTCTTCATTTCCACAGACATAGGCATGTGTGTGTGCAGGCTGAAGCTCTCCTGAACCAACCATCAGGCGTCACTCTGGCTATGACCAGATGCAGGAGTCCTGTCCCAAGCCCTTTAACATCCTCCACAGCCCTGGGGTGATGGTGCTCCAGGAATGTCTCCCACAGGGACAAGAATGCCCCCTACCATTGGGAGAACTTACCAGAGTGATCCTGCGAAGATGAAAGATGTAGTTTCAAGTGGTCCAAGATCTCCAACTACTGCAGTCATGGACTCTCCTCCTAACTCTGCTGTCCTGGTAATAATACCAATAAACTTTTTACAGAATTATTACATCAGAAGATAAGAAAACAGAATGGTGTTTCATCAAATCTAATTTTCACAGCAATCTTATGAAGGAGATACTTATTGCCCCCATTTTGCAGATGAGATAATTGAGGAACAAGAGAGGAAGTAACATGCCCAAGGGCACTCAGCTTATGACTGGTATAGATCTCCTAACATTGAATCCCAGAGCTCAGTCATAGGCTCTACACCCTCCAGCATGTTACTTGATATGTTCTGTGGATTCTGTGGCTCAAGTCTCTCTGATCTATCCTTTCCTTTCCATTCCCACCTGCACTCACTTCCCTAAGTCAGTCACTCAATACTTCTTGACTGTTGCAAGCATCTTCTGAAGGGCCTCCTGTCCTGTCTTTCTGGCCTCTTCTGTTCATCCACCAGCTTGTCTAATGCCTGCCTTCTCTATGTAGCCTCCATGAATCCCCACACACAACACTCCTTCCTCTGAGCTCCCATGGCACTTTGCTTGAACTGCTTTTGAGGACTTAGTTCATCCAGCTTTGTATATAGCACAGCTATCTCTCCCAGTTACGACACTTCATATACCATTCTAAGTAATACAAATTCACTTTGGGCCTTTTTAGCATCAGTGTTAGTTTTAGTTCCAGCACACATGAATAAGGAGTCATTCCTATTGGCAATAATTTGAAAAAAAAAAAAAAAAGAAGAGGAAACCAGAAGAAGGAAAAAGAAAAGGGAGGTAAAGAGAAAGGCAAAGGAGGAGTTGAGAGTCTCGCAATGAAGCCCTGGCAAGAAAGGAAAGAAGCTAAGGCAGAGTTATACAAGGCCAAGATCAGTATATTTGGCCTTGTGATTACCTCACACAGAGCCAAGGCCAGCCAAGGTTCTATATTAGGGCAGAGGCATGGGAAACACCTCTACCACTGTGGAGTGTAGGGAAAATAGAGGTTGTCCAAGGGGAGGGAGGACCAATTGGTGGGAGTCTCCCCAGCCCTAGATCAACCTGGAGAGGCTCTGAACATAATTCATGACCCCAGTCTCTTTAATTCTTTTTTGCCCCATGAGGTCCAAAATTCTTCAGGGATGAAAAATTTTGTGTAAGTAAACATAATAATAGCAGCTTCAATGCATTTGATATTTACTGTGTGCCAGGCGCTAGCTTAAATGCTTTGTGTACATTATCTCATTAATCCTCACAACACAAACGAGTTAGGTACTATCATTTTCTTCACTTAACAACAGAAGTTACTGAGGTTTTACAGATGTAATGCCTTGCCCAAGTCACACAGCACATGAAGGGAAGTTTTGGGATTCAAATGCAGAGCCCTGTGACTCTGACACTGATGATCTTACCCATTAGGTTCTGATGTCTCCCAGAATATACTCCAGGGAGAATGAGACTAGTGTGATAATGGCATACACTGCAAGTGCTATGAAAGGGCAAAGACAGACTGTTTCCAACTGGGTAAATCCAGGAACTTTGAAGACGAGGTGGGTTTCAATGAAACACACTCTTATTACAGGGGAGCATCCGAACTACAAATGCCTCAGCAGATACCAGTCTACATTTGGCAGGGTCAACACATTCAATTTCCTCCAGACAGAGACGAGCAGGAACATATCCATAGGGAAAGAAATCAGGGTTATTGACTCATTGCAATGAGGTGACCACACACCATGGAGAACTATGTGGTGTCACAGGAATAGAGGGATAGACAGCATTTATAAGATTTTGGCCTGCATTAGGTGATTTAGGGGAGGGTTCAAGAAAGTGGGCTCTGCTATGGATTGGATGCTGTCAGGTTTCTGGGGTAATTCCATGACTGGGAATATTAATTTTTATCTAGAAGGTAGGAAACGCAGAATGAAGCTAAGGCTCTTGCCTAATCGCTCTGGCTAGGACTTCCAGTACTATGTTGAATAGAGATGGCGAGAGGGTCACCTTTGTCTTTATCTTGATCTTAGAGGAAAAGCTTTCCGTTTTTCACCGTTGAGCATGATGTTATCTGTGGAATTTTCATATATGACCATTATTACGTTGAGGTAATTTCCTTCTATTCCTAGTTTTTTGAGTTAAAATTTTGTCGTGAAAAAGTGTTGAATTTTGTCAAATGCTTTTTCTGCATCAGTGAGATGATTATGTGGTTTTTGCTCTTCATTTTGTCATTGTGGTGTATTACATTGATTGATTTTCATATGTTGAAACATTCTTGCATTCCATGAATAAATACCACTTGGTAACGATGTATAATCCCTTTAATGTTTTGTTGAATTCAATTTGCTAGTATTTCGTTGAGAACTTTTGCATTAATATTCATCAGGGATTTTGGTCTGTAGTTTTCTTTTCTTGTGGTATCTTTGTTTGATTTTGGTTATCAGGGTGATAACGATCTCATAAAATGAATTTGGAAGTATTTCCTCCTCTTCAATTTTTTAGATGACTGATGAGGTTTTGCCTTAATTCCTCTTTAAATATTTGTTAAAAGTCTCCAGTGAAGCTATCTGGTCCTTGGCTTTTCTTTGTTGGGAGGTTTTTGGTTACTGATTCAATTTCCTTACCAGTTTTGGTTTGTTCAGATTTTTTATTTCTTCATGATTCAGTCTGGATAGGTTGTATGTTTCTACGAATTTGTTTCTTCTAGGGTATCCAATATGTTGGTGTATAATTGTTCATAGTAGTCTCTTTTGATTCTTTTTATTTCTGTGGCATAGTTTCCAATGTCTACTTTCATTTCTGATTTTTGTTATTTGAGTCTTCTCTTTTTTTCTTATTAGTCTAGCTAAGTGTTTGTCAATTTTCTTAATATTTTCAAAAAGTAGCTCTTAGTTTTGTTGATTTTCTCTATTGTTTTCTATTCTCTATTTCATTTATTTCTGTTCTAATTTTTATTCTTTCTTTCTTTCCTTCTGCTAATTTTGGGTTTCATTTGCTCTCCTTTTTTCTAGTTCCTTGAGGTGTAAAGTTACATTGTGATTTGAGAATTTTTTTCTTTTTTAGTGTAGGAGTTTATTGCCATAAACTTCCCTCTTAGTACTGCTTTTGCTGCATCCAATAAGTTTTGGTATGTTTTATTTTTGTTTTCATTTGTCTCAAGGTATTTTCTAATTTTCTTTTTGATTTCTTTTTTGACTCATTGGTTGTTCAAGGTTGTATTTAATTTTCATATATTTGTGAATTTTCCAGTTTTTCTTTTGCTATTGATTTCTAGTCTCATTCCATTATGGTTGGAAAAAATGCTTGGTATGATTTCATTCGTCTTAAATTTGTTGACTTGTCGTGGCCTAACATATGATCAATTCTGGAGAATATTCCATGGGTTCTTGAAAAGAATGTGCATTCTGCTGTTGTTGGGTGGAATGTTCTGTATGTGTCTGTTATGTCCAGTTGGTCTATAGTACTGTTCAAATCCTCTGTTTCTTTATTGATCTTCTGTCTGTTTGTTCTATCCATTATTGAAAGTAGCTATTGACGTCTACTATTAGAGTGTTAATGTCTATTTCTCCCCTCAATTCTGTCAATGTTTGCTTCATATATTTTGGTGCCCTCCTCTTAGATGCATATATACTTATAAATGTCATATCTTCCCAGCTACCATTTGTCATTATATAATGTCTTTCTTTGTCTCTTGTGACAGTTTCTGTCTTAAAGTCTATTTTGCTTGATAAAAGTGTGGCTACCTCTGCTCTCTTTTGATTACCATTTGTATGGAATATCTTTTTCTAGCTTTTCACTTTCAGCCTATGTGTGTCCTTAACTCTAAAGTGAGTCTCTTGTACACAGCATATAGTTGGATCTTCTTTTTCCTTTTTTATCCATTCTGCCACTCTATGTCTTTTGACTGAGGAGTGTATTAGTCTCTTTGGACTGTCATAACAAAATATCACACACTGTGTCTTTAAAAACAGATGTTTATTTTCTCACAGTTCTAGAGCTACAAGTCTAAATTTGCTGGCATCTTTTGGCCATCTTTTCTCTGTGTCTTCACATGGTCTTTCCTCTTCGCTGACATGGAAAGAGAGAGAGAGACCTCTAGTGTTTCTTCCTCTTCTTACGAGGACATCAATCCTATTGGATTGAGGCCCCACTCTTATGACCTCATTTAATATTAATTACCTCTCTAAAGTCCATATCTCTAAATACAGTCACATTGGGGGTTAGGATTTCAACATATGAATGGGGGGGGGAGAATTCAGTCCATAACAGGGAGTTTAGTCCATTTACATTTAAAGTAATTACTGATAGAGAAGGACTTACCACTGCTATTTAGTTAATTCTTCTCTCTATGTCTTGTAGTTATTTTGACTCTCTTGTCTTCTCTTGCTGTCTTCCTTGTGTTTTATTGGTTGTTTTGTAGTGACAGGGTTTGTTTCCTTTCTCGTTTCTTTTGTGTATCTCCTATAGGTATTTTTCTTTGTGGTTACCATGGGGATTATGTAAAACACCTTACAGTTATAACAATCTATTTTAAATTGATAGCAATTTAACTTCAATCACATACAAAATCTCTACTTCTTTACATCTTCCCACTTCATTATTGATGTTACAAATTACGTTTTCTTATATTTTGTACCCATTAACATATGTTTATATTTTAGGTTATTTTTTATGCTTTTATATTTTAAATTCTATGCCAAGATTAAAAGTGATTTATGTGCTATTATTATAGTATTACAGGATTCTGTATTTCTCTATATATGTACTTTTAACAGAGAGCTTTACATTTTGTATTATTTTTCTTATTGTCTAGCATCCTTTTCTTTCAACTTGAGGGACTTCCATTAGTATTTCTTGTAAAGCAGTTCTAGTGGTGATGAACTCACTTGGCTTTTATCTGGAAGGTCTTTATTTCTCCTTCATTTCTGAAGGACATTTTTGCTGGATATAATATTCTTGGCTGTCATCTTTTTTTCCATTCAGCACCTTGAAAATATTACCTCACACCCTGCTGGCTTATAAGGTTTCTGTTGAGAAATTCTTTAACAGTATTATGGAAGCTCCCTTGTATATGATGATTCACTTTTCTCTTACTGCTTTCAAAATTCTTTCTTTGTGACTTTTGACAGTTTTATTATAATGTGTCTTGGTGTGGGCCTCTTTGTGTCCATCCTATTTGTAGTCAGTTGAATTTCTTGAATTTAGATGTGCATTTCCTTCCTCAGATTTGGGAAATTTCAGCCATTATTTCAAGTAAGCTCTCTGTTCCTTTCTCTCTCTCTTCTTTTTCCTGGATTCCTTTAATGTGGTATTGGCCCATTTGATAATGTCCCATAAGTCCCTTAAGCTTTCTTCACTTTTCTTCATTCATTTCTCATTCTGTTCCTCTGATTTATAATTTCAAATGACTTGTCTTCAAGTTTGCTGATTTTTCTTCTGCTTGATCAAGTCTGTTGTTAAATCCTTCTAGTGCATTTTCAATTCAGTTATTGTATTCTTTAGCTCCAGAATTTCTGTTTAGTTCTTTTTTTATAGTTTCTATCTTTTTGCTGATATTCTCATTTTCTTCATGCATTCTTGATTTTGTTTAATTGTCTCTCTGTGTTCTCTTGTAGTTCATTGAGTTTCCTTAAGATGATTGTTTTGAATTCTTTGTCAGGTTATTCATACATATCTTTCTTTAGGGTCAGTTTCTGGAGATTTATTGTGTTCCTTTGATTGGGCCATGTTTCTCTGTTTCTTCATATGCCTTGTTATTTTTTGCTGGGATCTGTGCATTTGAATAAACAACCACCTCTCCAAGTCTTCATGAACTGGCTTCCTATAGGGGAAGATCTTCATCAATCAGCCTGGCTAGAGATTTTGGTGTTCTCTCAAACCTTTTCCAGGATGCATTTTATCTGAGGGTGTGCATGTAATTTCCCAATTAGAGAGGTTTATGGGTTTCTTTTTAAGGAGCTCATAATCTCTTGCTGCCTCTGGTGTCTGTCTGCAGTACTGCAGGTTCTCTGTTGCTGCAACAAGCTACTGAGCTCTCCTTCATTCTCAGCAGCTCTCAGACATCCAAAGTATGCCAGTTCTCTATCACTGCTCTGAGTCAGATGAAATAGAAACCAGTCCTTCAGGCAGCTCCCCAAAAGCTGGAACATGGAATATATGTTTCACTCTTCTCTTTCCCTCCCAATGCAGAAGCTAGGAGTTGGGATTTTTCTCTTGATCCTGATGATCTGTGCCAGCCTAGGAAAGGGCTATCACAGCTAAAATGCAGTGGCTTTTCTTACCCATTTAAATGTGGCTATTCTTGGCTTTGTGCTTGCCTGGGTGTACTGTAATTTCTTAACTTGTTTCTGGAATTCTCATAAAGGCTTTTTGGATCATATATTGTTGTTAACTTGGTGTCTCTGTAGGGGAACAAGATCTGGGGCTTCCTATTCCACCATCTTCCTCCATCTCCATACTTTTTAAGGGATGAGGAATTTGAGGCTTAGAGATATTAGATGAACTGCCCAAAAATACACAGTGAAAAAGCCTCAGAACTGGAGTCTGAATGAGTGATAGTCTGAGCCCCAGCCTGTGTGCTTAGCATCTGTACCCCATACTGTAGCTGGCAATCAAGGAGAAGAAGAAGAATCATGCAATCTGAGGTCATCCAGTGCAGGGGCAAAAAGGACTGTGGCACTGAGTCAAATAGGAAAAGGTCTCCTTTCCTACTAGGCACTTTACTTAGGCAAATTAATATAGAGATAATTTTTGACTGGTTTACATTAAAAATATATTTTATATATAAAATGTTATTTTTTAAAGTTTGGAAAAGGATAGTCTTCAGTTTTTTTTAAAAAGTCGCTTACTTGACAGATGCTTTCTAGCCTAGCTCCATCACTACCTCCCCATATAACCTGGACCATATGGCTAGGAAGTGAGCCTGGATTTCAACCTATGGCTTTTCAGCCCTGATGTTCCTTTACAGGCCATAGGCCCTATAGGCTTCAGCTTTGCAACTCTCACAGCACAGCATAGCATGGGGCCTGACACTTAATGAGCCTTGGTTGGAAAGAAATGCAGATATTTCAAAGCTGGAAACAGTCTCCGATAGGACTTTGGTGGTCTAGCTATTTATTTTCATGGCTGCAGTTGTATTGGGGACCACAGGGGACTGCAGAGTCCTCAAATCTATGAGGACAAGTCCTGGGAGAAAGGAAGAAAGCAGAAGGGGCAGATTACCAGAGAGACAGGACCAGAGGCCTGGTGGGAGAGCTCCTCCCAACTTGCTAAACTGGTGAGTGAGTCTGAAAGGGGACAGGTAAAGAAGGATGGGAATCACAAGTTCTTGCATCCATTTTACTTTCTTTCCTTCCCTCTTTCCTTCTTTTCTTCCTTTCTTTTTAAAGTAATGGCTTTCTTGCTAATTGCTACAGGGAAATAGATGAGGGGGGAGTGTATAAGAAATATCCAACATGGGAGGAAAACTAAAGGTCACAAGGTATTCTCATAGTCATGGTTGCTTGGTTACACTCACTGACTTCCTTGATAAAGGATGTCCTTGAACTCCTTTTTCCTGGTTATTTGGTTAACTTACCATTTGTTATTATTACTGTTGTGCCAATAATATGATAGAAGTCGAAAGCAAAATAATTTACCTGTGATTCCACCAGCTAAACAAATCAAACAGGATGCCATAGTTGAAAAACAACAGTTTTTGAGTCCTGAATCTGCCACTCCCTAGAAATGTGATCTGCAGCTGCTCAGCTTCACTAAGCTTCAGTTGTGCTCGTTTGCAGAATGAGCAAGATAATTGTGCCCATCTCCCAGGGTTTTGTGAGCATTAAATGAAATAATGTGCATAAAAGTATCTATCTCAAAACTGTAATTTACTGGGTACTTTGGTTATAATTATTTTTTCTTTTATATTCTCTTCCAGCTCTTGTCCACAAGTATATAACCTTTCCCAGCTATGATAGTTGTACACACAAGTTCATTGTTTGCCCCTTGCTCTTATCATGGATTTGCTTGCCTGTTTCTATATCATCACTATCATCATTTTTTAAGGTAGTGTGCTATCTTAAGTGGATGTGCCAAAATGCATCAAACCATTTCTCCACTGTTGGGTGGTGTATCTATTCCCGAAGCTTTGCTATATAGATAACAATGAGTATCTTTTAATGGTTTGTATTTTTTGAACATCAACAGGAAACTTTAAACTCAAGGTCTGTAAGAGCTGAAGAAGTTCTTCTGAGAGAATAATTGGTCAAAGTCAGGCTTGCTGCCAGTAAGGCTTTCATGAGCCAGAGCAGTCTAGCCACAAAGACAGTGCCTCAGGACCCATAAATTGTGCTTTGTGCCCCTGCAAATACAAGAAACAAAGACAGAGAGGGGCCTGGGCAACGATTTTTCAATGTTAACTGTGGGAATTGCTATGCATATTGCTGGGAGCACTTATTTAGAGATTGGAATAGATGTAAACACAACTTTCAAGTACCAAAAGCCAGTCCTTGCCCAAGGAGGTTACAATTCAAAACATTCTAATTAGATGTGGGAACAAAGAGCAAAGTGTCCCAGGCTGACAGTCACAAGGAGTCTGAAGATGGAATCGGCGCCATCGGAGGTTTTGACAGGAGGCAGGTCTGGGGCAGGCCAGAGTTGGAGAAGCAATCATAATGAAAGGAGGCCAGAGCCAAGCGCCACTCAGGGGAAGGAAAGACTAGGAAAGCAGAGGCAGTGAGGTTCAGCAAGGAGAATTAGAATTCAACCATAGGGAAAGAGGCCTTTTCTAAGCTGTTTCATTAGGAAAGACCAGGTGGAGTGGAGGGAAATGGCCTCTCATGGTAATGGTAAGAAAATCAATGGTAGTTGGCTTCAGGAACAGGAAGTGGGCCCAGAGAACACAGGTGTTGACCATCAAATAAACCCAGGGAGTGTCCAGACTGGGCCTAGCTCCCTCCACTGTGCCACATGGAAGAGGTAATGGGGGAAGAAGCAATCACAGGCCAATCTGAGTGTCACCTCTCTACATAAAACCCTTCAAAGGTTCCCATTTGCTCTTAGGACAGATTCTGACTCCACTCCATGGCTTAAAAGGCCCTGAATGTTTTGGACCCTGCCCACCTTGCCAGCCTCATACCTTCCCACCACCCAGTGTGCTGGCTCAGAGCTCCTCCTCTCAAGTCCTTGAATGAGTTGTGCTCTCTCTCACTTTCAAGCCTTTCTTACATGCTGTTCCTTTTGCTTTCAACACTCTCTCTTCCTACCTTCCTCATCTAGCTACTTCTTACTCATCATTCAGATCTCAACTTAAATGTCACTTTCTCTAGGAAGTGTAGGTTTATGTACTCCTCGGCATCCTGTGCACACTCTATAGTGACACTTGTCAAACTCTTTGGTAAGTGGTACTTTCCTGTCTTTCCCATAATCTATGAGCTCAAATGGGCAGGCAGCACATCTGCCTTGCTCACCATTGACTCCCTAGTGTCTGGCACAGAATAAGTACTTGATAAATAGTTTGAATAAAATAATAAATAGATGAAAGCAAATTGATCGATTCCTCTTAGTCTAGTTGCCACTTACTGAGGGCATGGTCTATGATAAGCTTTGTCCTAAGAGTGGTGAGTAAGACGGGCATGGTCCCTGTCCCCATTTGAGCCCACTGCCTAGTCTAGTGGGGACACAGACAGGTACATAAAGAATTCTGGTATAATAAGTGCTCCAGGAGGGACGCAGAGTGCTCTTTGGGGGAGGGTGGCACATGCTGAAGAGAAAGAAAGGTGAAGGCTCCATGGTGAGGAAAGGATTGGAACTTAGCCTTGGAGGTCCAGTAATCCTTTAGCAGACAAATAAGGGTTAGGAAGGATGTTTCTGTAAGATCGAGTAGCTGAAGTCATGGAACCAGGAAATAATGGAAAATGTTCAGGGGAAAGCAAACAGGCTAGGTGGCCACTCTCAGAGACATCTAATTTTTCTATGAGTGAGCATAGAAAGTAGGCGGCAGTCAGATCACATAGGGCCATATTTGTCAAGATAAGAAAATGGATGTTAACCCATGGTCAATGGGGAGATATGAGAAGAGCTGTGCTTTGGTTGATGGACAGACTGTCATGTGACAACAGCCTGCATAATTGGGAATCTTCGGTCTGTAGGCACCAAGGATGGGAGAAAAAGTTCTAAGGAAAACATTATAGTCTGCAGTCTAAAACTGTGTAGACATTTGTCAAATTACAGAGGATGTAGAAAGGATGTTGGCTGCATCCTGGAATACTCACATGAGAGGGGCTGGTTTGGGGTCAAACCTATGACATACATTTCCCTGGTATAGACCAACCACACAGAAGGGCTGCAGTATAGGTGTAGGTGAGAGGGGCCAAATAGGTGCACTGGAAAGGGCAGAGGACAGGAAGCCAGGTTAGGGTTCCAACTCAGCTCTGCTGTGCAACTTTGGGCAATTCCCTTCTCCGCTCTGTGACTCTGTTTTCCCTACTAAGCCCTTTTTTCCTAATGTTGAATGGTTTGATGGGCATCTTGGAGTACACAGTTGAGTTAGGGGGGAATGGCCTACCCTAAGGCTGCTGTTAGTCTTTGTGCAAATAAGAAAAAAGGCACCCCTTGAACTAGACACTTTATTTACATAAGTTGGAAAATTCCTCTAAGAAATATATAAATCTTTGCTATCTACTAAGGGAAGGGCGTCCCTTAGGGTGGTGTAGTGTACAATCTACACAACTGTCCAGCAACTCTGGACCTACATAGTACTCATGTCAGAAAACAGGAACTGGTTAATTATGACCATTCTGGTGGGTGTGAGGTGATATCTCGTTGTAGTTTTTATTTGCATTTCCCTAATAATTAGTGATGTTGAATATCTTTTCCTGTGCCTGTTGGCCATCTGTATATCTTCTTTGGAAAAATGTCTGTTCATATCCTCTGCCCATTTTTTGATCGGGTTGCTCAATTTTTGGTGTTGAGCTGTATGAGTTCTTTATATATTTTAGAAATTAATCCACTGACAGATATATGATTTGCAAATATATTCTCCCAGTTGGTGGGTTGTCTTTTCATTTTGTTGATGGTTTCCTTTGCTGTGCAGAAGCTTTTTAATCTGATGTAGTCACATCTGTTTATTTTTTCTTTTGTTTCCCTTGTGTGGTGAGACATGGTATTCAAAAAGATATGGCTAAGACTAATGTCAAAGAATGTACTGCCTATATTTTCTTCTAAGAGTTTTATAGTTTCAGGTATTATATTCAAGTCTTTAATCCATTTTGAGTTAATTTTTGTGTATTGTGTAAGATAAGAGTCTACTTTCATTCTTTTGCATGTGGCTGGCTATAGTTAACAAGACAAGAAATAACAAGTGTTGGAGAGGATGTGGAGAAAAGAGAACCCTCATACACTGCTGGTGGGAATGCAAACTGGTGCAGTTACTATGGAAAACAGTATGGAGATTTCTCAAAAAACTAAAAATAGAAATACAATATGATCCAGCTATTACACTACTGGCTATTTATGCAAAGAACATGAAATCAACAATTCAAAAATATTTACCCATCCCTGTATTCATCGCAGCATTATTCACAATAGCGAAGAAATGGAAGCAACCCAAATGCCCATCAATGGATGGCTGGAATGGATAAAGAAGATGTGGTATAAGGATTCAATGGAATACTACTCAGCCATAAAAAAGACAAAATCGTCCCATTTGCAACAACATGGAGGAACTTTGAGGGTATTACACTAAGTGAAATAAGTCAGACAGAGAAAGACAAATACCATATGATTTCACTCATATGTGGAAGATAAACAAAAAGACACATAGATAAAGAGAACAGATTAGTAGCTACCAGAGGAAAAGGGGGTGGGGGGGTTAAAGTGGTAAAGGGGCACATGTGTATAGTGACAGATAAAAACTAGACTATTGGGAGTGAACACCGTGCAATCTATACAGAAACTGAAATATAATAATGTATAGCTGAAATTTACACAATGTTAAAAGCCAATATGACCGCAATAAAATAAAAACATAAAAAAAAACAACAGGGGATGGGAAGAAAAAACATCATTCTGGCCCAGTGAGGCATATCTTACTGGTCCAGGACCAATGAGGAAGAATGTGGCTTTTGAGATGAGCAAAGTAGATTAAAAGAGCCTGTTATTAAGCAAGAACCAGAATGAGTACCATCAACAGAGTGATGGTGGCAGTCCTGCAGCCATCTCTTCTTCATGGGCCAAGCAAAACTCTCCAAGATGACCCCAGCCAGAGATTACAGCTGGATGTAGGGTGGGGGGTAGTGGGCATGAGGATTAGTTGAATGGCCCAATTGCTACACTTGGTAGAAAAAGGATGCCTTTCTATAGTGGCCCCTTTGTGGATGATGACAAGTACTTGAGCAGGTCCTCTCAGGCAAGACTTTCTCGAAGTTATTTCAAAGGGGCCGTAAACTGTGGAGACTATCTCAGACAGCTCAGATGCCCAGATACAGAGAGCAAGTGGACTTGGCATGGAAGTCTCCTGAATATTTTAAAGAATTGGTGTTTATTCCTCCACAAATGAAACCTTCACAGCAATGGGTACATTTATCTGGGACTGACTTATTTACCAGCAACTAAAACATGAAATTAGCAGTTCCCTAAAGGCAATTTTGTCCTTCCCTGCCTGATGCTTTAATAAATCATCCCAATCAAGGAGGTTGGGAGGCCTTGGGGGAAGGTACCACATTTGCTTTCCATATTCTCATATTCTGCATGAAAAATCATTTTCCATTTAGGGCCTGTGATGATCCCCTTGAGACCGGCTGCACGATCCTGTGATTTCTAGTTTCTGGAGGACTGGCCATGTGTTTGCCTTGGCAGACTCTAATAGGAAACTTTTCCTTTTTTTTTTTTTTTTTTGGTTTCAAAATTTAAAGTCTTGGGAATGTTTTAGAAACAGGCCCCTGACCAGGACAATGTTTCTACTGTAATAGAACCTAACAGGGACGATTCTCATGAGGATAATCATTCTTCTTCCCCAGCCACACTTTTTAAGAGAGCAAAAGAGACTTGATTTCATTGTTCATATTTCTATCAATTCCCCTGCTGCTTTGAGACATGTGAGTGTGCATGAAACATTCTCCTCCTGTGTTGACAGTTCCAGAGACCCTTGAAGATGCCATTTTTCTGCCAAATAGTAAACCCATGAGCTGCTAGGAGAAAGAAGAACTTAGCATGGGGCTGGCCATGAGGATGAGAGGAGCTGCAGCTTATGGTCCAACGATGGTTCAGTGATGGTGACAGTGATTGTGGTGGGGATGGTCGTACTTAGGCCAGAGAGGCCTTTCTCCTGGGCTGTGGGGGTGAAGGAGAACCTATGAACTGTGAGCCTCTGCAATCCATCTGGAAACACAGGCAATGTGCAATCTGGCCCAGGGCTCCCAAAGCCAGGAGTTCAAGAGCAGCTGTAGATTTCCTGTAACTAGCTTGCTCTGCAATGGAAGGGAGCACTGGAAATCACAGGTACCTCCTGAGACTTTTAAAAGCCAACAAGACATGAAAGCAAAAGGTCCTTGGCCTTCCTTGGTTCTTTTTCTCAGGTCAGCATGGCAGTAGCTGAATCAGAACTTCCTTATTAAGTATTTGTATTTTCTTCTATTTGCATGCTTTTATTTTTTTTTAAACGAATGAGTACCCCTGACACCAGGATCTGAAAATGAGACAACTCATTAACTATCATGATCTTAGAGGGCATTCTTTTTAATTTTTAAAAATTAATCACTAAATCTTTTGTGATGCCTTTGATAACAATTTCACTAATAAAATCATCACTCGTCTCATTTGATAGCTATTTTCACTCTTTACCAGAGCAAGGAAGCCATGAGGAAGCTCAAAATTTCACTATTGGCCTCTAGGGTTGCAGGAAATGAAAAAGTGAGATGGTTACCCCACCTTTTATGCCTTTTTCAAAAAAATTAATGCTTTATGATACCTTTAAAGGAAATGAAGAGAATAAAATTAGCTTTAGCATTTTATCATGAAATTAAGAAATTGAAGAAAAATGTCAGAGTGCCCATTTTTGTTAGAGCACAAAAGAGAGAGAGAGACAGAGAGATGAGTCCTTCAGCCTCAGAGCCTCAATTGTTTCACTTGTAAAATGAGGGTGTTAACATAGGTGGTGGTGCTTATTGGAGCCGATGTATGGTGCCCTTACACAGAGGCAGCTGGATCCATGACTCCTACTCTAAAAGAGCTATTTGAGGCAACAAATGGGACATCATTGGCCAGCAATTTTCTGGCTGGACATTTTCTGAGGGCCTACTATGCATCACATGCTGAACTGAGTATGCATTATCAAGTCCTCTCAGGACCTTTATGGAACCAGCTGAGAAATAAACAAACAAATAAAAACATTCTCTGGTTGATGCTTCACATTAACCCTATGAAGTAGATACTACAATTGTTCCCATTTTATGGATAAGGAAACTAAGGCAGAGGCAGGTCAAGTAATTTGCCTAAGATCACACAGTTAGTAATTAGAAAATCTGTGCTTCTAACCCAGGACTGTGGATGCCAGACTCCATGTTCTTTCCTATAATCCACTTTCCCCAGAATTCGTATGACTGAAATTTTTCAATGGCATCATTGAATCATAGAGATATCATAACTGGAAGGGACCTCAAGAGATGATCTAATCCACCCATCTCTCATCAGAAAGGAGAACACTGAAGTTTAAACTGGGTAAATGGTTTGACCTAGGTGACACAGAAAATGATTGGCAGAGCTGGAACAGGAGCAAAAGTTGGCAGGCCCAGGAGGGACCCTTCCTAAGAAACCAGCCCTCCTCCCCAAGGCCATATTGCTCAGAAGAGGGAGAAGAGGGAACTAGTAGCCTAGGCTCCTGCCCCCTGGCCCAGGGCTACCACGGGTTCTTGATTTGTGAACTGGGAACCTGGACTAGACAAAAGTTACACTGTTAATTTCACCAACTTCTAAGTAGAATTTAGAATTTCCCTCAATTAATGAATGTAGGTAATCAGCCACAGTAGTATTAGCAGTAAGTACTTGTGACATGTTTCTAACAGAGATTAGAGATATTTGCAAATCACATTAGAGTTGTTGAAGATATCTCCAAAGGCCATTTATACTCACTACTCTACAATTATAGTAGTTGTTCACAACTCTTTCATAAAGAAGTACATATGCTACTGTATCAGGAATTTTTTTTAAAACATTTTATAACTTAATTTCAGTATTATTGGTTCTCTTTGTAATCTCATGTATTTTATGCATTTAAAGACTGTTTTCTGATATGGGCCTATAGGCTTCAGCAGACCACCAAAGGGGCCAAGGCATAATCCAGGTTAAGACCTCCTACCCCACAATAAAGGCACTCTCATGACAGGCAAGGCTAACCTCTGAGGGTGAACAGTTCAACACAAACTCATCACCATAGCAGCACAATTCAGAGGTATTTTGACACAGCAGGCCACTCGCGGGCTTAGCTCAAAGAAGCAGCTGCAGCAATGCTGAAAGAACTGGAATCGTGTCATCAGTCAACACCAAACCTCAGCCAAAAGTTCAGTCCCTTCTTAGTAACCCTACACAATATTTGCTACTTGATTTCATGGGTTGTGGTGTCATTGGCCTGTGTAGACTGAGTTCTGCCCCTTAGTGGGCAAGGACAAAGCAAGTCTTGCTTCTTCATGCTAGGAAGAAATTATTGGCCCTGGATTTGTGCAAAGAGCATAACATCAAAATAACTTGCCAAATACACATCAATCCATGCCCTGTAAAACTTTTCCACCAATGTTGGACATTGGGGGTTGGTGGGGGTGATGTATCTAACTCTGAATACTTGAAGAACATTTCTCACTTGCACCATCACCCTGTCCCTTACTGCCCCCTCCTCTCCCTTTCGCTGAGTCTGTGCACATTGTGATTGGTCACACTGGGAGAGATGCCACACATAGTGGGCATTGCCCTGAGATCAACTTAAAATTGTGAAAAATGTGCATTCTATCTGATCTCCACTCGCGTTCAACTACTTATTTTTAATCCAAGAAATAATGCTTTGTTCGTGCATTAATTCAACATGTGGATTCCTATGTGCAAATGTACCAGGATCTGTGTTTACATACACTATTTCCTCATCTGGACAGAAAACACTATAATTTTCATGAGAGAAATGCCCACAGGGTCAGGATGTAGCAATACCGCCCTGTAAAGGAGTGGCCATGTGTAAAGTACTGGAACAGTACTTCACAGTTTGCACAGCACTTCACAGACATCATCTCAGTTAATATCCACAACTCTGTCGAGGAGGCAGTATTATCTCCACTTTAGATAGACAAGGAAATAAGGTCATGTGCCTTGCCCAAGGTCACACAGGCAGCCAGAAGCAGAGCTAGCACTTGGACTTAGGTTTCTCACCAAGGCTCTTCACACCACCCAACAGCTCCAGTTTATTCACACTCTTAAGAAAGTGCTGGGTGAGAGGACAGTAACAATACTCCTGTCTCAGTAATGGATGGCACTCTCTTCCAAATGCAGGTCTAGTGACATGCCCAAAGATAGACCTGGAAATCAGTTCTCCCAACAAATGGATTTCAGCTTTACTTCCTTTCCCTTTCCCAATTGAACACAGATGGAAGATCCTAATGAGCCAATGAAGGCTGAGAGACAAGGAGAGACCTTGTGCTAGCTACAAATCCCTTTGGAAGGCAGAGAGCCAGCTTTTCCCCCTCGAACCCAACTTCAACAGAGTGTATGTTCCCATTCCAAGACTCTTGGGGCACACAATTACTGGGACCTCAGAGAGGCAAAGTCAATTGGACAGGATTCTAAAAATTTCCCACTTGGAAGCACAGAAGTGAGCAACAGTGTAACTAGCGACATAGTTTACAGGACCCTGACAAATTTTCTGAGTATAACTGTGGTTCCCACAGCAGTCTCTTGCTAGAGATGTCCAGAATACACCTGTAAATACTCAACTGCTGGTGCAATTATGGGAGTTAGCTGACCATCTGTCATCTGGGGAAACAACTGCCTAATTGCATCCTTAACTGAGTATTTGCAGATGTGTTCAACACATGCGAAAGAGAAGGCCACTTGGGGCCGTGACCAAGGGCCTCATTATCACATTATCAAATCCTTCTACAACAACCAAGAGGAGACCTACAAGTCAGCAGCTTTCCCCTAGATCAGCCATCCTAGTGGGACAAGGAGGAACAGAGTGAGAGAAAGAGAGCAAACTGTGTTCTCCTCCAAGGGCCTGAGCCAGGCTTCTGGGGTGGTCAGCCTCAACTGGGCACCCTTACTGTAAGAGAAGTGGCCCCAAGGTATCAGCTGGGGAAGGAAAGAGAGAGGGGAGCTGGCTCCCCATGTCCTCAGGCCTGTTGTGAGACAATACTGATCTGACACATGTATATTTCAGTCAGATCCTCCAGAGCAACCCCACCTTCATTAACAATGCTTCACACTGATTGAAATGTGTCCATTGCTCTGAATTGCTGGATCTACCCACAGAGCTGCGTGGAAGCGTGTGATATTTAAAAATGATGACAGAGCCCAAGGTTTGGCTCAAACAATCTTCCTCTTCCCTTTTATGGTCACCAAAGGACTGTGGAAGGACTTCACTTGCCTCTGTCTCTCAGTATCCTCATCAAACTTACTTGTTGGTCAGACAGCTGCTGCCTGTCCCACCTGACAAATCAGAGAATTGAGAAATGCCAGAGCTGGGAGGGCCCTTGACAAGCACATAGGCCCACCCTCATTTATTTCGCAGATGAGGAAGTAAAGGTAGGGAGAGAAGAATCTTGTCTGAGGTCACACAGAAAGTTAGGGGCAGAACTGACATTAGAATCCAGGTCTCCTGGGGCAGGGGCCAGGACACCACCTGCTCGCCAACTGCTGTTTAATATGAAATGCACATAGATGATCCCTTTAAGTAAATACTATATGTGATGGATCCTTGACAGAGCCAAGACATGTCACTTCCGGCCTCCTCCCCCTTCCAAATCTGTCCTGAGGAGCCCTCAGCTGCACCTCAATTCTGATTAATATTTGGCAGATGGAATTACTTGTACAATGTTGTCCCAAAAATTTCATAAAGTTAATGGCACTGGAAGTATGCATAAATTAAGAATGGCTGAAGATGGCAGAATCTCGTGGCAGGCAGAGCCATAAAAATCGAGAACCTTCCCTAGGTGTAAATGTAACACTCCTCTGGGAACATATCTAAAGGAAGAGTGTTTCTACAACACTGAGTTGAAATCTAAATTATTTTATTCAGAGCTATACAAGTGTGGGCTAATAAATAACACATAAAATAAAATAGCACTTTATGAGGAAGGCTCATCCTATATTTCAAGCATTTTCTCACTCTTAAATTTGTTATTTAATATGGACACTTTTAGCCACAAAATTTCTAGAGTTTATTCAATATCTTTTATGTGCTTTACAAGGTCATTAGAGAATTTATTTGCTCTTTCCCTTACAGATTGGAAGGTGGGCAGTGATATATGAGGTTTCACATTTTATTTATTCACCAAACTGTTCCAGATGTGATCCCATCATTTATCCACTGACACATCAAACCTGCTGGGTGCCCTGCACACTGACCTCCTCCCAAGGTTTGCTTTCATGCTCTTAAAGTTATAGCAGGGCTCACTTCGAGGAGAAGACAAGAGAATTGCTATTTGGGGAGAGGTGGTGGCGGGAGGGGGTGATCGAACTTCAGTAATAAAAAATTTAATTGCTCGGCTACAATTTGAAAACGATATCCAGGTGGAAAACTGACCCAGTATCATTGCCCCAAACCATTGCTTCCTGCTTGCCCTCCAAACAGGGCTGCGTGCCTCAGATTCAGAATGTACAGGATCTAAATAAAAGGAATTGAGCAGGTACTAAATCATTTCCCCCTTCTTCTAGTGATTTGTCACCATAATAAGCATTCTGAGGGTGATAGACCTTTTATTACTACACACTGTTAAGCAGGAAGGAGGCTGCAATGTATTCCTGGTGCTCTTTAGGGAAAATAATTACCCCATGCAGACATTTTTTTAAAATATCGATTTAACAGAAAGAGTTATATTTAAACCCAAGTGCTTATTTAGTGCAAAATATGAAACATTGTTATGTTTGTGTTGGAGAGGATAATGGTGACTCATTCTATGATACCACAGTCCCTGAGATGCAATCCAAACTTTCTCAACCATCTCCCGATGTATTTTGGTGGGGGCAAAGAAAGGAAGAGGGGTTCTCATTTGAGGAACCCCTCTGTAATGCCAGTTCTATATATTATATATATGAATACTGATACTACCATCTAATATTTGACGAGTATTTTATAATTTGCCAAACAATGTCATATGCATCATCCCATATGATCCCCACAACAGCCCTGTGAGGGTTTCAGGGCTGATGTTATTAGCCCCATTTTCTAGAGGCGGAGACTGAGGCTCAGAGAAACTGATATGAGGATGCAAAATGTATATATAGAAATGGCACTGTAGCCAGTGTTTCCAAATTTAGAAAAAAAAAAAGCATATTGCATGAGACATACTTATGCTAAAAAAAATTCATTATTTATTTGAAATTCAAATTTAACTGAACATCATGTATTTTATCTGACAACTCTAAATATAGCGGGACTCCAATATGAGAAGTTCTAACCCCTTCTTGATCCCACCAAAAAAGAAATGTATGGCTTGGTTAAGAAAGTGTAGGTGACTTGCCCACAGTCCCATGGTGAGTAAATTGCAGAGTTGGGAATTCAGGTCATTTGTGTGACTTCTTAGCTGAGTGATTTTAAACTCTCCCTTGCCTCTCCACCTTCCACCTGGGACCAGAGGCGGGAGAGCTGGCACACGCTCTGACAGGATTGCAGAACACTCAGCCCAACTGAGGTGGGAAACAGTTCTCTCAGGCCTTTGACGTCCCTGTGCACAGGGGAATGCAATGATCCAAAGACCACCTTTGTCTGGCATCCCCCACACTTAACCCTATAGGGCGTCATCTGAATGCAACCCAACCCAACAACCACAGTACCCAGATGGATGGTTCTCTTAAAGTGGGCATAAGAAAACATGGTCTCACTCATAAATACGGAAATGTATATCAAAGCAATGCAATTCCATTTTCTGCTTAGTAGATTGGCAAAACACAAAGCTATGTTATACCTGGTGCTCATTAAGATGAGAGAAAACAGGCCTCTCATATAGTGTTGGTGAGAGTGTAAATAGATGCCATCTTCCTAGGGATCAACTTGGCACTATCTATGGCACTTTAAAACTCACATACCCTTGACCCAGCAATTTCACACTGCTGGAAATAAACTCACACATAGTACCACCCAAGCAGAGGCTTACACAGTCCAGCCTTATCCATGGCCCTAACGCCTGACTAGACAAACTCAACACGACCTTGTTCATACTATGAATAAGGGCACCATCCATTAGCACCAGGTACTGGATCAAATTCTCTACTCACATTTATTTCCTTTAATCCCATAAAGTCAATAGTGGTATTAACCTCATTATACTCACGTGGAAACTGAGGCTTGAAGAGATTCAGTAACTCATTTCAGATAACACAATTAGTAAGAGGAAGGGCAGGGATTTGAACCCAAATCAATTTTACTCTAAAGTCTGTGCTCTTTCACCTCTTTCCACACTGCTTCTCAGAGAGAGGGCAAGGAGGGAGCCATGACAATAGACTCCCACAGGAGAGTTGGAAATAGATGTTCCTCTCCCTAGTCGGATTGTGGTATTTTCTGTCATGGTTCAGCTGCTCAGACTTCTGGAAGTAGTCATTAGCAGGCAGAGGAAGTCTGCACAGAATTCAGGGTCCCCAGTGAACCTCCTGGGGTAAAGAGTACAAATGAATGAATGCATCAGTAATAGAAGATTTCTGCTCACCAAAGGAACCCATTTCTTTGGTTTCAATCAAAATGTATAACAATCTTTTCAATTTAATTTTTGTTTTTGCAGTCAAGTCATTTCATCAAAAGCAAATGACAGCTGGATGGTATAAATGGTAAATTTGGAAGTGTCAGCCTGAGGAGACAATGAAGACATTTTGAAAGGCTGATATTACTGTGAAGTGATCAGGAAAAAAAATATTTTAAAAAGTGTTCCAGTTATACGAATAACCCTAAAGGCAAGAAAGATGTAACCTTGTTGGGATGGTTTGTTATTTTATGAAATAAAAGAGGAATGGCTGTAATGAGCAAGCATTGAAACATTTCAACTCTCCTCTCAAGCACAAAGAAAAAGAAAAATGGTTGAGTACCTACAGTATGCAAGGAGACACTGTGTAAGCTAATGCCCCTAAGAGACTGTCATAGTCCTGCTCTGCCCTCAGAGATCAGAGACACATGTGCTGCACTGCAAATCAAAGCAATGTGGTAGAATGCAAAGGGCTTTAGTCTAGTATTCATATTAGACATTGACTGGTCAGATCTTGGGCAAGTGCCTTAACTCCTCCAGACCTCAATTTCCTAATCTGTAGCACAGGAATAATAATGTCAGTCTTATACCTCACAGGGTCATCACCACGTTAAGAGTAGACTTCACAGAGGTGAAAGAGTGTTGACAAAAGTGAAGGCATAACATGGATGCCTGGGGCTGTAGTAATGAGGCTGGTACTGGAGAGGGTAAGAAAGGTATGTCTCAGTTCTGCATGGGCTGGCCTCAGGGCCTTGGGAAAGTCACTCATTGCCTCCAGGACTTCCTAGGTGAGGGGAGAACTGAAGGACCTAGTTTAGCTACTATTCAGTTGCAAATATGTACAAGACATGGGATACAGACCTTGTAAAAATAGTTATTTCAGCCTTAAACTACTATGCCCTCAGAGAAATTTTCCTGAGAATTAAAATGCCATGGGTTGCAGAGGATGTCATTTATAAGTGGTGGGTGGTTCATGGGTAGGATCCCCTGGGCCTTCTTGAAGGCTAGAATGTCATGTGTTAACTTCTCTCCTCGTATGGTCCCCTCTTACCAAAGTGTCCACAGAGAGCCTCTTTGGATGACCATCTCTATAATTTTCTTCTCATGTGTTATAATTGGGTATAATTGATATATAATAAACTGCATTTATTTAAACTATACTCTTATTTTTGAATATATAAAAATGCTTTAAATGTTGCAATACTTTGATATTATATCTGCTTCACCTGTTGAGTCACCTTTCTATGTATATTTATTCATCATAGATTTATATTTCTTCCTGTGTAGGCTTCCCAGGAATACTTTGTTCTTTGTAGTTGTCTACTTTGTATTTAGCTTTTGTTAGTTTTCACTCTGGTTTTAGTAAAATAGAAGCATTTCTGCACACATTTTTTTCTTCATCTGTTTACAGATGTTTATGTTTTTTGTCATTTCCATAATAATATTTTTAATCTATTTGTAATCTTTTAATATCCACACCAATTCATCTGCTATTAAAAAATGTAACCATTATTCAACCACACATTGAATTTCCTGAATTTAGTAGGTCTTCTGTAGGACATAATTTAACAAAACACTACAGTACACACTAAAGAATATAAGATTTTAGCTACGACAGTTTAATTTTTTTGTTCTATGAATAATATAATATTTCTGAGTGCACTCCAGAGCCATCCAGCCAGGCTGCACTGTGGTTGCTGGAGCCTGTGTCCATCTCAGGGCTGTTGTCAGGATTACATGCAGCCATGAAGGGACAGTCTTTGTGCTCTGGACAGTGCTGTCCACATGTGAACAATCTTTTTCACTCATGCCACTCATACTATCAGCAAGAGGAATTAAACTTTCAACTTCAGAAGGCCAAAGATGGCGGCATCAAGAAAGACACCACCATGCTGCTAAATATAGAGCGGTGTACACCCCTCTCAGATCACAGGTTCTGGGTCCTGCAAAGGTTTCTCTTGCTCAGAGTCAGGGCCTTTTGATGCGTTTGATGACTCACTAAGCCAGATGAATATGACCCAGCCTCCTTCGCCCTGTAGCCACTTGTGGTACAGACCCGTCTCACTTGAAGCAGGTGAATGGCAATTCAATGGCTCAAGAGCAAACGAAATCAGATAGTGGCTAAGTTGATAGTCTCCTTTTGTCCAGTGATGAAACATGCTTGGCAACTGACACTCTGGAATACAGGAATAATGATTCTCTAAAGGAAAAGCATAGGACCTGGGAAAACCTGGGTCTAAGTCATCGACTCAACATAGCCAAAGGCCAGAAAGCCCCTGGTAATGCCAGCCAGTCTCCTATCTTCAAGAAGCCCTCTCATTGTCAGCTTTGTTGTCCAAGGACATGCTATTGCAATATCCAGGTGAGAGGTGATGGTGACCCTGACTCAGGCAGCCAGCTGTAGGGACAAACAAGAGAGGAGCAATGCTGAGAACAGCAGTATGAGTCCTTAGTTGCCTGCCTGCATTGCCACAATTCAAAAAGATCTGAGCATGGAACATTTGTCCTTAATTCATTTTGTGGCAAAACCTGACTTGAACCGATGGCAAGGGGGATTTATAGTCTTTATTTATCCTACATAATGTAAATATTCATGTTTCACTGCAGAAACACCATTTGTTTGATTATGGGCTGCTGCTCTAGTACTATGTAATATATGATATATTACAATATATTGTCTTGCTAATATTGGAAATTTTTAAAAGTCTGAACCACACCTGGTTCCAAGGGTTTCAGGTAAGGAATGGGTGACATGTGTAGCATAGTGGTTAAAAATGTGGGCTCTGAAATAAGACAGCCTGATTCTAATCCCAGCTATACCACCTAATAGCTGTGTGACCTCTGGTAACT
Organism: Ceratotherium simum simum; assembly: GCF_057802395.1. Classification (NCBI taxonomy): domain Eukaryota; kingdom Metazoa; phylum Chordata; class Mammalia; order Perissodactyla; family Rhinocerotidae; genus Ceratotherium; species Ceratotherium simum. Next base: position 6,048,234 of record NC_141940.1, on the reverse strand, counting down.
TACTTCACCTCTCTAAGCACTGATGAAAATAATGGCACCTACTTCATTGGGTTGTTGTCAAAGTTAAGTGAGCAAATAAACATAAAGTGCTTAGAAGGTGCTTGATGTTATGAAGAATGACCTGGGAACAACTGGGATAAACCCGGACTCCCAGGAAACCAGGCTCCTATACCCTAAGAACTATCAGCCATTATCAAAGAGGTGAGCTCTACAGGGTCTGGTGATCCTGGATGCTGGAAGAAAGTGAAAGGAAGCATTTACTGGTATAACTAAACATCACTGCTATCACTTGGGGCTACAGTGTTTGAGGCCTAGCATGTTCTTTGGGAAATAAGTAGACTTAATTCCACTATCCACTTATGCTGTGACCTTGCACAAGCCAGACCTTGAGCAAGCCACTTTCCCTCTCTGAACCTTTGGAACGTGAAGAGGTAAATTAGATGATTTCTAAAGGCTGTCCAGCTTGATCACCTTGACTGCAACAGGAACATACTGCAGAAGAACGACTCTGATTGGGGATTTGAAAACCTCTCACTTGCTAATTCCTGGGGGCCAAGGCAACACAATCCTTGTTTTCATAACCCAGAGCTATGTCCAGGGCCAGACCACAGCAGCAGATGGACAGACCCAACTCCTAGATGTTTGTAATTGATCAGGACACACTATAATGAAGTAATTTTCTTGTCTTCATTCTCCATGTCAGCAGGGATCTGTCTGCCACGCAGGAAGGGTGACAGAGTAATCTGAGCCACAGCTGAAAACCTGCTTTTTCTCACCAGTTATTGAACCTGCCACGAGCTGTGGCAGGCGGTGGGAAAGAGTCCAGACAAGCAGGGGAATTTGGCTGCTTTCAAAATATCATACAGGAACTTTAAAAATTGAACTGATTTATGCTTTGTAATGTTTTCAATAATGTGTAAATTAAGTTAGAGTTTGAATCTGGGCTCAAGGAGAAATTTTATATGTTACCAGCCACGAAAGGGCCACAAAAAATCTCATTGTATGATAATGTTCCCTCTGCTATACCAAGAATTGCACTTTGCATAAATAATAGATTCTGGGGAAGAATATGCAACATGCATTACTTTTTGGTATCAAAGAATGCTCAAAATTACATGGAGATCTGAAAACTCCTCTGGGGATTATGAATCTCTGGGTTGAGGCAAAGGCATTACTACTGCAGACCAAGTTTAGAAGCTCTGCAAGCTCACAGCTCTGTCATGGCAACTTGACACAAGCCTCAATCTTCTCAATTGAGGCATGGCCATCCCAGGCCTATAACCCGCCCCAAACCAGACTCAGGATTAGGAAGCAGACCACATTCCCAGTGGGAACCTATGTGGAAGATGATGCCTCCCCACCCATGAGAGCTGTGTTAAAGGTCAAGTTGTGTGACTTAAAGTAGCAAAGGCTCTAGAATGTGCTTCACACACCCATTCTCTGAGCCAGTGGCCCATTTTTTCCCTAAGGTTTTATTATCTTGCACTTTTCTGACCTCAGAGAATTTTACAATAGCTAGGTTCGTGACAAACAAAACATGTCAACAACAAAACCGGTCACAGATCATACTGAAACAAAGAGTTAGGGAATGAAATTATATCACAGACCTGCTTTTTGTAGCCCATTTGCTGATATAGCCTCCCCTTCCCCATCTGTGAACAGATAGACAAGCCCTCTCGAAACCCAGAGACTCTGAGTTGGTCATTAAAATCCATTTTGTTTGTTATTCAGTCTGATTTGAGGTAAGTGTAACAAACATCTCTGGGGGCATTATGGTTCTTCTTTGCAATCGTCAGCGCAGTATCTGTTGGTCCTATGGGAACCTTCTAATGAGACCTGTCCAGCTTATTAAAAGGCAAGGAGAATTTGACATTTGCATTACCAAAAGCCTTCTCTAGAAGTTGGCATTCTGGCTACTTCTGAAGAGTACTAGATGTTTCACACTTGAAATGCCCCAAGTGAAGACACTTGGTAGAGCATCAAGTGCTTCATGGTATACAGATGTCATGTGGAAGCTCTGAAATTGCACAGGTTACCATAGTTATAATTTTACATCATAGTATTTAAGTTAAAGGATAAAGGAGAAGAGTAAACACCACTCAAGGACTTTATCTCCTCTTTTAGGGAAGGGGTTAGTGTGTTTTACGTTGTACGCAGAATAGTTATATCATGTTAGATGGATTTATGACTTTGTTATTGTCTTTATTTGGAGAATAAGTATGGTTTATAAATATGTGAATGGGTGCCAAGTTGACAAGGGGAGGACTTGTGATGGCTAATTTTATGTGTCAACTTGATTGGGCTAGAGGGGTGCCCAGATATCTGGTTAAACATTATTTCTGGGGTGTCTGGGTGTATCATGAAGCTGGAGAGGTGTGTTGGATGCAGGATGGACCAGGACATGAGGAAATCAGAGAGAAGTTGTTGACCACTTATGGAGAAGCCAGAGAAATGGAGTCCTGGCAGTGGGTGGAGGATATCCAGAGCTCCGGCTCTGAACACAGTAGGAGTGGCTCTGCCCTGGGTGGGGCCAGTGGCAGGTTAACAGTGGTGTGTACAGGAAGGATTAGAGCTCAGGTAATTACCTCAAACACACTGGTGAGGCAGGATGGGTAAGGTGAAGGCTGAGTGGGCAAGCCCTTGCCAAGGTGTCTGTGCCTGGAACTCTAGACTCACAGCAACACTGGCAGATCCAGATGAGCTGAGGCCCTGAGCCACAGCCTCATGACTAGTGGCCCATTTATATGAAGAAAGATTATAATCGCATTCACAACCAGCCCATCAAATGCTAGAATGGTGATTATTAATGGTAATGCAAGCCTGGCATAAATATAGAACTTGTGCTTTTCAAAGCAATTCTTCATCCATGAATTCATTTTTGCCTTCATAGAAAATCTTAAACAGGTAAGGCAGGTGTTATCCTCACTTCTATAGAGAGAGAAGTTTCTTACCTAAGGTTACCCAATCAGCCAAGGACAGAGGAAAGTGGCCTAGCCCCTGGTCTCAGGTTTTTCCACCAGCCTCATGCCCTTTTTAAGGACTGACTGGCATAAAATCAGCCAGGTTTCCACTGGTGAATAGCTCATTTCCACAGGGCCTCCAGATCCTGGGCTGCTTAAACCATGCCCCTCATTTTCCAATAGGTCTGCAATTTAAAGACTGGATTCTGATGAGAAGTATCTGGAGTCTGATAAAGGCTAATTACAGTTAAGGAATATGAAAATTGGGAACTTGGAAGAAGATTTGCTTCTACTACTGCCTGGGCAGAATAATCAAGAAATTAGCAGAAAGTGATGGCGACCATAAAGAGGCACTAGAGGATAATTGAAGTATTAAAATTAAAGATATGCTGGCAAGTGGTCTATCCCTTGAGGATCTAGGCCATCTTCTTTGTTATCAGACCATAATATGACTGAAGAGCTTTTTAACAAGGCAATGGGGGCTCTGCAGAGGGGTTGTCTCATAAGTTAGGGCTGGGGCTGAGGGACACTGGCTAATGGGTAGGCTTTTCTGCATGATGCATGGGGACTGTGGCTGGGACCCACATTTTCAGGGTTGCTTTGACAACATAGAGCAAGTACAGAGAAGGTCAATCAGAGACATGAAGGGTCTAAACTCACAGCATGAGAAAGCCTTTAAGGATGGCCAGGGTTTTAGCTGGTGAGGCAATGACTCCAGATGGGCACAGCTAGTATTTTCAGTTATTTTAGTGGAGACATGACAAGGAGCATGGATTATATGTAGTCACTAGACTCCCAAAAGAAAAGTTAAAACTACATTTAAAACATTTTAAACCAAGTATTGTTGAGCTCCTTTCACTTGCCACACAATGGACATACACTCATCACATATAGTCTCATTTAATCCTCGAGATCATCCCATGAAGTAGGGTCAGACATGAAAAAGAAGGTATTATCCTTCTTTTAAAATTGGTAGAACTGAGGCTCAGAGAGACAAAGTGACTTGTCAAGAGTCAAGTGAGAGGAGACTGAATCTTGACTTTAATTCTGTCCTCTTCTACAGCCAATGGTCTTTTCATTACATCACACAGATCTTAAGTCAACAAAAGAAACACGGCATTTAGAGATGTGCAACAATGGAATCCATACTTGATGAGGTAGTAAATTCTCTGTCATTTGATATATTCAAACAGAAGCTTGATGAAAATTGCCAGGTATTCAGACATTAGATACGGGTTGGACCACATAACCTCTAATGTCCCTACAAACACTGAGCTGTTTGGACCTGGCCACCTGAAAAGCATGTGTAAAGCGGGTGGGGCACATGTAAATAAATCCCTGATTGATCCTCAGTAACTGGAATGAGGAGAGATCAATGACTCACAAATCATTCTAAATCCTTCTTTTAGCCTTTTAATCCAGAGGCTATTTACTACCCACTTCACAAAGTTCACTAATTTAACAGCAGCATTCTGTTTTCTTGCCTTTAAGGCAAGGTAGAAAAATGTCCACAGAGCAAAAGAGGGACAGATGATCCAACCTGGATACGAAGCTTAGCATTGAGAACAGTCGCAAAATGTCCAGGGGAAAAAAGCAAGATGGCCCACCTGACATAGGACCTATCAATATTTTCACCAATTTACTATTTTCCAGAAGCAAAAGAGAGTCTTACTCTGGCTAATAAATCTTAATCTTCACCCTCAAGCTTCACAATAGGATCCTTAAGAAGAATGCCCTTTCTTCTAAAGTACCTCTACCTCACCTTCCTGTCACTCTCCCAAGGAATTGTGCCACAAAATTTCCATTTGATCTCTGGCCAAACTCAACTCTGCAAGCTCTGAATGTGCTTGCTGGTTGAGCCTTACTGTGAATTCTGACACAATTTCACTTGGTACTGCGATCGAAGCAGACACTCTTAAATAATTAGCCTTGGAAATACAAATACATGTGGACGTACAAGCAATGTTTTTTTATCTTTATACCCCATCTACTTCTCCAGAAGGATTTTAGGCAGACTAAATACAATATCTTAGTGGCAATACAATGAAACCTAAATTGTTTAAACAAGAGTAAAAATTGTAAGGGCCAAGTTGAGGGGAGAAAAAATAAGTATGTGGGAAGATCTGGGTCAAAGGTTGCAAACTCAGATGCCTACAGGGGCCAAGTACGTAGCATAAATGTGTGGATCAGGCCAGATTTAAGACAACCGGGAGAGGAACTGAAGAATATATATATATATATCCAAAAGCCATGTGATTATTTTTAAACACAAGGCTAACTAAACATAATTCATCTATAGGCAACATTTGGGCCCCAGTTTGTGACTCCTGCCCCAGATGAAGAAAAGCTGTTAAAAATGAGCAACAATTTGTCTCTGAGGTTCCTGGAAGACAAGGCAAAGATGTACAGATGATGGCCTAGAGGATCTTCAGCAGCTCACAAAACCAAGTAGACCAGTCTTTCAAGAAAGACAACCTGTTTCTTATTTCAGAACTCTAAGAAAAATTTGTTGCCTAGGTCTTTACTTAAGGTAACCTGCACAACATAATGGATGGTATACTTAACAGGAGTTTTACCCAAGAAATGTACTGGTATTCCGCATATGGTGTCTATTATGTGAACCCTCAGGAAAATCCAAATATATAAAGTTAAGATATAGTTCTGTGAAGGCAATTCCACTAGGGAACTGAGTGATAGAGACCAGGTCTATAGTTTCCCGGAGCTCTGGTATGATATAGGGATAAAGCATTGAAAATTTGGAGGAATTCCCTAAAACTGGCACTCTTGAATATCAACAGCTTCCTCTGGGTTTTTGACAGGAACTGTAATGTAGATAATTCAAACTAGAGGTCTCTAGAGATGGCTGAAAAGAAGGGGAGGTGCTCTTCAATGCTCACAGAAATAGCATCCATATCCAACTCAGCATGGAGGTAGCCAGAGTATCCCCTGCAGCCTGGGCCTATGCTCATCTCAAAGGGCAGCTTCATTCAGACATTTGGGATGTATTCTCTTTCCCCAGTCAGCCTTTAGCTACAACACATCTGTGCATACCACAGACACACAAGGGCCATGATCACATCCATTCATATGGCTTTAAATACCATTTCTATGCTCATGGCTTCCAAATGGATATCGTCAGTCTAGACCTCTCCCCTAAGGTGCAGACTCTCACAGTCGACCGCTCTCTTTACATCTCCCCTTGGATGTCTCATAAGCATGTTGAATCTTGCACGGCCAAAAGTAAACTTGATTTTTTTCTTTCCACAAATCTATTCCTCTCCCAGTCTTGTCCACCTCAGTAAATGGTATCAACATTTCCTGAACTGCTCAAGCCAGAAACTGAGGAGTTGTCACCCTTGATTCCCATTTCTTGAGATCACACTAGGACACAGAGAAGAAGAGCCTGAAAGGCCCTGAAGTCCATCACCTGGGTTTGAATCCCAGGGTCACTTTTAATGAGTTGTGTGATCTTGGGCAAGTAACTCAAAATCTCTATGACTCAGTTTTCTCATTTGCAAATGAGAATAATAATAACACCTATTTTATAGAGTTTTAGGAGGATTAAATGAGATAGAGCATAGTAAGCTCTTGGGATAATTGCTGGCACTTAGTAGTACATCTTCAATAAATGGTCACTGTTATTATCTTCCCTCCCACCTTGTATTCTATCTATTAGCAGTCTTCTTACTCCATAAAAGATAGATAATACAGCCTATCTTACAGCGATATTGGGATGATTAAATGAGATAAAGCACATATAGTACCTGAGTGGCAGGCCTTCAATAAATAGTAGCTTTTATTAGTGACAATTATTATTTTTGTTGAGGTGTCAAGTTGTAAAAAGAATTAATTTATTCATTAATGATTCAACAAGTATTTTTGGAGTATCTACTAAATGTCAGGCATTGTGATAGATGCTGGGAATAGAGTGATGATCAAAATGAAGACCTTTGCCTTCATGGGAGTTTGTTTTCCAGCAAGGGTTTGGGCATACAATAAGTGTAGTAAATAAGTCATTACACGGTATGTTAGTTGGGGAAAAGTGCTACTGGGAAGAATAATGCAGAGAAGAAAAATAAAGAGTTGGGAAGAGGGGAGGATTATAATTTTAAACAGGATGGTCAGGGAAGGCCTCCCTAAGAAGGTGACACTTGACTAAAATCATGAAGGAGAGGAGGAGGAAACCAAGTGGATATCTGAAAAAAGAGGATTCTAGGCAGATTAAAAAGCACTTGCTAAGGCCCTGAGGCAGGGACATGGCTAGCTTGTTTGAGAAACAGCAGAAGTCAGCATGGCTGAAGTGGAGGGAGTGAGGAGGAGAGTGGTAGCATATAAAGTTAGATAGACAATGTACCAGAGCATGGAGGGCCTATGGTTCCTTGTAAGGACTTTAACTTTTGCTCTGAGATGGGGAGCCAGTGGAAAATTTCAGTGATAGAAGAAACATGATGTGTTTTAAAAGGTTCACTCAGTCTGCTATACTGAGACTAAATGGAAGGGGGCTGGAGTAAGAATGAAAGCAGGGAGTCCAGTCAGAGATGATGGCAGCTTGGACCAGAGTGGTATCAAAGGAGGTGGTGAGAAGTTTTCAGATTTTGGATGTATTTTGAAAGTAGAGCTCACAGTACTTGCTGACTGGCTATGAGGTATTTAAAAAAAAGAGTCAACGGGTTGGCCCCATGGCCTAGTGGTTAAGTTCAGCACACTCTGTTTTGGCAGCCCAGGTTTGGTTCCCTGGCATAGACCTACACCACTCGTCAGCAGTCATGCTGTGGCAGTGACCCACATACAAAGTAGAGGAAGATTGGCACAGATATTAGCTCAGGGCAAATATTCCTCAAGCAAAAAAGAGGAAGATTAGCAACAGATGTTGGCTCAGGGCCAATCTTCCTCAGCAAAAAAAACCAAAACAAAACAAAAAAGAGTCAAGGATGATTTCAAGTTTTGGAATCAGAAAAGTATGGTTTCAAATCCCAGCTCCACAACTTATCTGCTGTGTTCGAATCCAAGTTGCAAATTACAGTCACTGGAGCAGGGGCCCATAGGCACCTAAAACCCTGAGAGAGGTGAATCTTCTTCTCCACTCAGAAGAGCTTTGGTTCCAAAGGATGGGAAACTAAATGAGAAATCAATAACAAAGATATCTGGAAAATCCTCAAACTTTTGGAAATAAAATAACACAGTTTTAAATAATCCATGGGTCAAAAAGGAAGTCTCAGTAAATTAAAAAAAATATATTTAACTGAATGAAAACACAACATATCAAAATCTGTGGGATGCCACTAAAAGAGTGTAGAGGAAAATTTATAGCACTAACTGCTTATTGTAGAAAAGAAGATCAATCTCAAATCAATAATCTAAGCTTCCACTTCAAGATACAAAAAAAATAAGCAAAAGGAAGGAAATAGTAAAGGTAAGAACAGAAATCAATGAAATTGAAAACTAACAATAGAGAAAATCAATGAAACCCAAAGTTTATTGTAAAGATCAATAAAATTAATAACTCCCAGTAAGACTTACAAAGAAAAAAAGAGAGAAGACACATATTATCAATATGAGGAATAAATCAGAGGATATTCCTACAGACCTATAGATAATAAAGGGAAAATAAGGGAATCATACAAACAACTCTACTTACATATTTTTAACAACTTAGATGAAATGGATCAATTCCTTGAAAACCACAATCTACCAAAAGTCATCAAATATGAAATACATAATCTAAATAGCCCTATAGTTATTAAAGAAATTGAATTTGTATTTTAAAAACTTCAAAAAATAAAATCAGCAAAAAGGAAATCAGTGCTCCCAAATGGATTCATTGTTGAATTCTACTAAACACTTATAGAAGATATAAGACTCATTTTACATAATCTCTTCCCATAATTATAGGAGGAGGGAACACTTCCCAACTCATTTCATGAGGCTATCACCATTGTGAATACTTAAACCAGAGAAAGTAATTACAAGAAAAGAAAAATACAGACCAATGTTGCTCATGAATGCAAAGTTCCTCAACAAAATATTAGCCAATCAAATTCAGCAATATGAAAAAATAACAATGCCGCAACCAAGTGAGATTTATCCTGGAATTGCAAAGTTGGTTCAATATTCAATAATCAGATCTGGTGTCAAGATTGTGGCAAAGGGAGACTCTGAACTCACCTCCTCTCATGGACACAACAAATTTACAAATACTCTTGTAACAATCACCCCTCAGAGAGAACTGAAAAGTGGATAAAAAGAGCCCCCACAACAAGGGACCATGCTGACTGAAGTGGAATAGGCAGAGATTCCTTTCTGGAGAGGAAAAAAGCCACCTTCTAGCCATGGCACTGCACGGCCGACTGGGAGCAATCATAAGGTATGAAGCCTTCCCTGGAGGAGTGGGGGATTTGAGCAGGGGAGCATTACAATAAGCAGCTTTTGGACTCAGCACAACAGAGACAAGTGTCAGAATACCTGGCTTTGCTGGTTATTAAAAACAACGGGGAATACCCCCAGAAAAGCTATAACATAAGGGGAAAAAAGTGCCTCCTCTTAAAGGGCCCATGCACAATTCACCCATTTTGGAAAGCAACCTAAAATCACCAGAAAAAAAAGGAGTACAGAGGCCGGCCCCGTGGCACAAGTGGTTAAGTGCATGCGTGCGCTCAGCTGCGGTGGCCCGGGGTTCACCGGTTCAGATCCTGGGCGCACACCGACGCACTGCTTGGCAAGCCATGCTGTGCTGGTGTCCCATATAAAGTGGAGGAAGATGGGCACGGATGTTAGCCCAGGGCCAGTCTTCCTCAGCAAAAAAAGAGGAGGATTGGCAGACGTTAGCATAGGGCTGATCTCCTCACAAAAAAAAAAAAAAAGGAGTACAGTCCTTTGTTGAAAAGAGACTCACTTGATAGGCTCTGGGCACATCTTGGTGAGAAGTGAGACCTCCACAGGCTGGGACCACCTACTCAGGGACTGAGACATTGGTGGCAGCCATTATTGTGACCTAGTACAGGTGTGCTGACACAGACTCTGGCAGACATCGTTGAAGTTCTTCCCCTAGCCTATTAGTGCAGGGGTCTGCCCCACCCACCAGAGCACCAATTTAATCCAGTTCAGCCAGGGTAGATAGCCAGCTCTAGGGACTGGCCCCACCCAAAAGCAAGCCATCAGGCAACATGTTGGCCCACATAGGCAAGGTGCCTGGGACCTCTGCAGCAGGGTAAGTGGGTCTGTCTCTGTGGGGCAGGGCATGCATAAGGGGCAGGCCTGCATTGGTGGAGTGTTTGGGGCCTCTGTAGTGGGGTGATTGGGTTTGTTTCAGTGGGTGGGGCATGCACATGGGGCAAGACTGTGTTGACAGGGTTTGTGGGCATGAGGGCCGTAGGGATTGTTAGCTACAGCAGAGGCTGTGCTTCTCAAACAGCCACATGGGGATGGGACCCACCTTCCAAAGCCTGAAACAACTGGGTCCTCTCATGCTGCACTCCTAAGAGCTGACAACAGCCTTGCAGGCTGGAGGCCTATAGCAACTCTAAGCTCCAGAGCCTAGCAACCAGCCACATTGTGGGCCTACTCACTTAACAGAAAAACTGTAACAGGAATGTGCTATTAGACATTTATGGGGCTCCCCAAGCCCAATAAAGTGACTGAAGGGAACACAGCAACCACACACAGTGAGTATTACAATCAGCCGGCCAGGGGGACAGCCTAGCCTCCCCAGGCATCTGCAGCAAGAGAAACCCTGCCACAACAGAAGGACACATGTAGCCCACACAGGGGACACTCTGGGAACATTTGGATCTGGTGACTAGAGGGAAGCACACTGCTGGGCCTCATAAGGCAACTCTTAAATAAGGCCACCTTTTCAAGATTAGGAGATGTAGCTGATTTACCTAATACATAGATATAAGCACAGATAAAGAGGCAAAAAGAGGAGACAAAGGAATATGTTCCAAATAAAAAAAGGACAAATCCTCAGAAAAAGAAATAAATGAAACAGATATAAACAATCAACCTGATAAAGAGTACAAACTAATAGTCATAAGGATGCTCACTGATCTTGGGAGAAGAATGGATGAACTCAGTCAGAATTTCAACAAAGAATTAGAAAATATAAAAAAGAACCAATCAGAAATGAAGAATACGATAATGGAAATGAAAAATTAACTAGAGGGACTCAATAGCAGAGTAGATGATACAGAAGAATGGATCAGTGAGCTGGACAAAAGACTAGAGGAAATTACCCAAACTGAAGAGATAAAAGAAAAAAGATTTAAAAAGAAGGAAGACATTCTAAGGGACCTCTGGGACAGCATCAAGCATACTAACATCCGTATTAAAGGTGTCCCAGTAGGAGAAGAGAGAGACAAAGGGGCAGAGAATCTATTTGAAGAAATAATAGCTGAAAACTTTCCTAACCTAAGGAAGGAAACAGACATACAGGTACAGAAAACACAGAGAGTCCCAAACAAGATGAACTCAAAGAGGCCCACAGCAAGACACATTATAATTAAAATGCCAAGAAATAAGATAAGAGAGAATCCTAAAAGCCACAACAAAAAGGCAACACCTTACATACAATGGAAACGCCATAAGGCTATCAGCTGTCTTCTCAGCAGAAACCTTACAGGCTAGAAGGGAGTGGCACAATATATTTAAAGTGCTGAAAGTAAAAAACCTACAGCCAAGAATACTCTACTCAGCAAGGTTATCATTCAGAATGGAAGGAGAGACAAAGAGTTTTCCAGACAAGCAAAAACTATAGGAGTTTATCACCAATAAACAAACCTAAAAATAAATGCTAAAGGGATTTATTTAAGTGGAATAGAAAAGACCACAAACAAGAATAAGAAAATTATCCAAAAAAACCCCCCAAACACTAAACACTAAAATTATTGGTAAAGGCAAATATACAGTAAAGGTAGCAGATCAACCACCTATGAAGCTAATACAAAAGTGAAATGACAAAAGTATGAAAATTATCTATTTCCATGATAAGAGTGTAACAGATACACATGCACAAAATAAGAGGTTAGATATGATATTCATAACATAAAATGTGGGAGGAGGGGAGTAAAAGACTAGAGCTTTTAGCAAGAGGTCAAACTAAAGAAACCATCAAATTTGTGTAGATTGCTATATACGTAGGTTATTATATATGAACATCATTGTAATCACAAACCAGAAACCTATAATAAATACACAAAAAATTAAGAGAAAGGAACCCAAACATAATACTAAAGAAAGCCATCAAAGCACATGGGAAGAGGGCAAGAGAAGAAGAAAGGAAGAGAGAAGAACTACTAAAATACCCAGAAAAAAAAAAGTAACAAAATGGCAATAAGTACACTCTTATCAATAGCTACTTTAAATGCCAATGGACTAAATGCTCCAATCAAAAGGCATAGGGTGGCCAATTGGAGAAAAAAAAGACCCATATATATGCTGCATACAAGAGACAAACTTCAGACCTAAAGACATTCATAAACTGAAAGTGAAGGGATGGCAAAAGATACTCCATGCAAATGGCAAGGAAAAGAAAGCTAGGGTAGCAATACTTACATCAGACAAAATAGACTTTGAAACAAAAACTCTAACAAGAGACAAAGAAGGGCACCACATAATGATAAAGGGAACAATCCAACAAGAGGATATAACACTTGTAAATATCTATGCACCCAACACAAGAGCACCTAAATATATATAGCAGTTATTAACAGACATAAAAGAAGAAATACAGAACAACACAATAATAGTAGGGGACTTTAACACTCTACTTACACCAATGGATAGATCATCTAAACAGAAGATCAATCAGGAAACATTGGTCTTAAATGACACATTAGACCAGAATGGACTTACTAGATATATACAGAACATTCCATCCAAAAACTCCAGAATAAATATTCTTTTCAAATGCACAGGGAATATTGTTCAGGATAGACCACATATTAGGCCACAAAACAAGTCTCAATAAATTTAAGAAGATTGAAATAATACCAAGCATCTTTTCGGACCACAACAGTACGAAACTAGAAATCAACTACAGGAAGAAAATCAGAAAAGCCACAGATATGTAGAGATTAAACAAAATGCTCCTGAACAGCGATTGGGTCAACAAAGATATCCAAGGAGAAATCAAAAAATACCTGGAGACAAGTGAAAATGAAAACACGACATGCCAAAATTTATGGGATACAGGAAAGTTGATTCTAAGAGGAAAGTTTATAGCAATAGAGGCCTACCACAACAAACAAGAAAAATCAAATAAACAAACTAACAGTGCACCTAAAGGAACTGGATAAAGAAGAACAGACAAAGCCCCAAATCAGTAGAAGAAGGCAATAATAAAAGTCAGAGCTGAAATAAATAAGATAAAGACTATAAAAGCCATGGAAAAATCAATGAAACTAAGAACTGGTTCTTTGAATAGATAAACAAAATTGACAAACCTTTAGAGAAAAAGAGAGAGGGCTCAAAAAATAAAATCACAAATGAAAGAGGAGAAATTACAATGGACACCTCAGAAATACAAAAGATTATAAGAGAATACTACGGAAAGCTATATGTCAACAAACTGGACAATCTAAAAGAAATGGAAAAATTCTTAGAATCATACAACATTCCAAAATTGAATCAAGAATAAATAGAAAATTTGAATAGACCAATCACCAGTAGGGAGATCAAAACAGTAATCAAAAACCTCCCAAAAAATAAGAGTCCAGGACCAGATGGCTTCCCTGGTGAATTCTAATAAACATTCAAAGAAGACTTAATATCTATCCTTCTCAAACTCTTCCAAAAAATTGAAGAGAAAGGGAAGCTTCCTAACTCATTCTACAAGGCCAACATTTCCCTGATGCCAAAAATAGACAAGGACAACAGAAGAAAGGTAATTACTGGCCAATAAAACTGATGAACATCATTGCAAAAATCCTCAACAAATTACCAGCAAATAAAATACAACAAATACATTAAAAAGATCATATACCATGATCAAGTGGGATTTATTGCAGGGATGCAGGGATGGTTCAACATGTGCAATTCAATCAACACGGTACACCACATTAACAAAATGAAGAAGATGATCATATGATCATCTCAATAGATGCAGAGAAAGCATTTGACAAGATACAGCATCCATTTATGATAAAAACTCTGAATAAAATGAGAATAGAAGTAAAGTATCTCAACATAGTAAAGGCCATATATGATGACCCCATAGCTAATATCATTCCCGATGGTGAAAAACTGAAAGCTCCCCCTCTAAGAACCGGAACCAGATAAGGATGCCCACTTTCACCAGTCCTATTTAACATACTATTGAAAGTCCTAGCCAGAGCAATCAGGCAAGAAAAAGAAATAAAAGGGATCCAAATTGGAAAGGAAGAAGTGAAACTGCCACTACTTGCAGATGACAGGATTTTATATATGGAAAATTCTAAAGAAACCACCAAAAACCTTTAAGAAATAAAAAAATGAATACGGTAAAATTGCACGATACAAAAACCACATACAAAAATCAGTTGTATTTCTATACACTAACAACAAAGTAGCAGAAAGAGAAATTAAGAAGACAATCCCATTTACAATTGCAACACAAAGAATAAAATACTGAGGAAAAAATTTAACCAAAGAGGTGAATGACCTGTACACTGAAAACTATAAAACATTGTTGAAAGAATTGAAGAAGACACAAAGAAAAGGAATGATATTCTGTGTTCATGGATTGGAAGAATTAAAATTAAAATATCGATTCTTCCTAAAGTAATCTACAGATTTAGTGCAATCCTTATCAAAGTTGCAATGACATTTTTCACAGAAAAAGAACAAAGAATCCTAAAACTTATACGGAACAACAAAAGACCCTGAATAGCGAAAGGAATCCTGAGAAAAAAGAACAAAGCTGCAAGTATCACACATCCTGATTTCAAAATATACTAAAACACTATAGTAATCAAAACAGCATTGCACTGCCACAAAAACAGACACACAGATCAATGGAATACGATCGGGAGCTCAGAAATAAACTCACACATCTATGCACAGCTGATTTTTGACAAGGGAGCCCAGAACATACAATGGACAAAGGAAAGTCTCTTTAATAAATGGTGTTGTGAAAACTGGACAGCCACATGCAAAAGAATGAAAGCAGACCATTATCTTACAACATATAAAAAAACTAACTCTAAATGGATTAAAAACTTGAATGTTAGATCTGAAACAATGAAACTTCTAGAAGAAAACATAGGCTGTACGCTCTTCAACATTGATCTTAGCAGCATCTTTTCAAGTAAATGTCTGATCGAGCAAGGGAAACAATAGAAAAAAATAAACAAGTGGGACTACATCAAAGTAAAAAGCTTCTGCACAGCAATGGAAACCATCAACAAAACGAAATGTCAACCTAACAATTGGGAGAAGATATTTGCAATCCATGTATCTGATAAGGGGTTAATCTCCAAAATATACAAAGAACTCATACATCTCAACAACAAAAATCCAACAACCCAATTAAAAAATGGGCAAAAGATATGAATAGACATTTCTCCAAAGAACATATACAGATGGCCAACAGGCACATGAAAAGACATTCAACATCACTAATTATTAGGGAAATGCAAATCAAAACTACAATGAGCTATCACCTCACACCTGTCAGAATGGCTATAATTAACAAGACAAGAAATAACAAGTGTTGGAAAGGATGTAGAGAAAAGGGAACACTCATACACTGCTGGTGGGAATGTAAACTGATGCAGCCACTATGGAAAACAGCATGGAGATTCCTCAAATAATTAAGAATAGAACTACCATATGATCCAGCCATTCCACTGCTGGGTATTTATCTAAAGAACATGAAAACACGAATGCGTAAAGATATATGCACCCCTATGTTCACTGCAGCATTATTAACTATAACTAAGACTTGGAAGCAACCTGGGTGCCCATCAAGTGATGAATGGATAAAGAACATGTGGTATAGATACACAATGGAATACTACTCAGCCATAAAAAAGGATGGAATCCAGCCATTTGTGACAACATGGATGGACCCTGAGGGTATTATGCTAAGTGAAATAAGTCAGAAGGAGAATGTCAAATACTATATGATCTCACTCATAAATAGAAGATAATGACAACAACAAACACATGGAGACAGAGATTGGATTGGTGGTTACCAGAGGGGAAGGAGGAAGGCAGGAGAGCAAAAGGGGTGATTAGGTACATGTGTATGGTGATGAATTGTAATTAGTCTTTGGGTGGTCAACATGATGTAACCCATACAGAAATGAAAATATAATGATGTACACCTGAAATTTATATAATGTTATAAACAAATGTTATCATAATAAAAAAAAACTACAGGGTCGGCCCAGTGGCGCAAGTGGTTAAGTGTGCATGCTGTGCTGCGGTGGCCTGGGGTTCACCAGTTCGGATCCCGGGCGTGCACCGATGCACTGCTTGTCGAGCCATGCTGTGGCTGTGTCCCATGTAAAGTAGAGGAAGATGGGCATGATGTTGCTCAGGGCCAGTCTTCCTCAGAAAAAAAACAGGAGGATTGGCATCAGATGTTAGCTCAGGGCTGATCTTCCTCACAAAAAAAACCCCCAAAAAGTAGAGTAATAAAGACGGTTCTGCATTGCAATAAAGATAGACAAATAAATCAATGGAACAGAATAGAGAGCCCAGAAATAGACCCACACATGTATAGACAATTGATTTTTGACAAAGGTGTAAAGGCAATTCAATGGATAAAAAATAATCTTTTCAATAAATGGTGACAGAACATTTGAATACCAATATGCAAAAAAAAGGACTTTAATCTCTACTATACCTCTCACCATATGCAAAAATTAACTCAAATGGATCATAGATTTAATGTAAACATCTAAACTATAGAAATTCTTAAAAACAACATAGGGGAAAATCTCTGAGACCTTGGGTTTAGACACTTATTTCTTAAATACAACACCAAACACTCAACCCATAAGAGAATAAACGATAAATTGGACTTCATCAAAATTTAAAAGTTCTGTTCTTCAAAAGATACTGTTAAGAAAATGAAAAGACAGTCCATATTAGGAGAAAATATTTGCAAATCATATCTGATGTAGGACTTGTGTACAGAATATTTAATAAACTCTCAAAACTCAATAATAAGTAAAGAACTCAGTTTTTTAAAAAGGGAGCAAAGGGACTGAACAGACACTTCAACAAAGTGATATATGGATAACAAATGAGCATATGAAAAGATGTCAACCTCACTAGTTGTTAGGTAAATGCAAATTAAAACCACAATGAGATACCACTACATAGCAAAATAATAGCTAAAATTAAAATAACTGACCATACCAAGTATTGGTGAAGATGTGGAACAGCTGAAAGTCTCATTCCCTGATGGTGGAAATTTAAGTGGTTCAGCCACTCTGGAAAAAAGTTGAACAGCTTCTTAAAAAGTTAAACACGTACCTACTATATGATCCAGCCATTCCACTCTTAGGTACTTACCCAAGAGAAATGAAAACATATGTCCATACAAAGATTTGCATACAAATATTCATAGCAGTTTTATTTGTAATAGCCAAAAACTGGAAACAACCCAAATGCCCTTCAACAGGTGAACGGATAAACAAATTGTGGTATATCCATAATTCACAAACAAAAAGTAATGAACTATTATACATGCAGCAACATGGATGAATCTCAGAATAACTATGCCGAGTAAAAGAAGCCAAACAAAAAAAGAATATATGGTGTATGATTTCATTTATATAAAATTCTAGAAAATGCAAACTAATAGAGTGACAGAAAGCAGATCAGTGGTTGTCTGGGCTGGGGTAGGAGAGGTAGGAAGGATTATAAAAAAGGCACAAGAAGACTTCTGAAGGTGATAGATACATTTATAATCTTGCCTGTGGTGATGGTTTCACAGGGGTATCCATGTGTCAAAACATACACACTTTTTAATACATTTTAAATATCTGCTGTTTGTTTTATGTTGATTATATCTCAAAACTGTTCAAAATTAAAAAAAAAATAATCAATGGATATAATCCACAATATTAATAGTATAAAGAAAAAAGTACATGATCCTTTCAATAGGTGCAGAAGAACCATTTGACAAATTCCAACATACATTTATAATAAAAATTTCCTCAACTAATAAAGGACATCTACAAAAAAACCTACAGTTAACATCACACAATGGTGAAAGACCGAATGCTTTCCCCTGAAGATTGGGAATAAGGCAAGAACGTCTGCTTTCACCGCTCCTATTCAACATCATATTGAAAGCCTTAATGCTGTAAAGAAAGAAAAAGAACTAAAAGGCATACAGATTGGAAATGAAGAATTAAAAACGTCCCTATTTGCAGATGACATGATTGCTTATGTAGAAAATCTGAAGGAATCTACAAAAAGAAAAAACTCCTAGAACTTATAAGTGAGTTCCTCAAAGGCACAGGATACAAGATCAACACACAAAAATCTACCATATTTCTATATACTTGCAATGAAAATTTGGAAATCAAAATTTAAAAAATATACCATTTAGGGGCCAGCCCAGTGGTGTAGTGGTTAAGTTCATGTGCTCCACTTTGATAGCCTGGAGTTCACAGGTTTAGATCCCAGGCGCAGACATACACACTGCTCATCAAGCCATGAGGTGGTGGCATCCCACATACAAAATAGAGGAAGACTGGAACAGATGTTAGCTCAGGGACAGTCTTCCTCAAGCAAAAAGAGGAAGATTGGCAACAGATGTTAGCTCAGGGCTGATCTTTCTCACCAAATAAATAAATAAATAAATAAATAAATAAATAAACCATTTACAATAGCTCGAAAAAATGAAATACTTAGGTATAAATCTAATAAAACATGTACAGAATGGGTATGCTGAAAATTACAAAAAACTGATATAAAAAATAAAAGACAACTTAAATAAATGGAGACACAAACTGTGTTCATGGATTTGAAGATTCAGCAAACTAACAACGTGAATTCTCCCAAAATTGCTTTACAGATTTAATGCAATTTCAATAAAAATCCTAGCAGGATTTTTTGTAGATATAGACAAGCTGATTCTAGAATTTATATGAAAAGGAAAAGGAACTAGAATAACCAAAAGAATTTTGAAAGAATAAACTTGGAGGACTCACGCTATCCAATTTTACAACTTGCTACATAGCTACAGTAATCAAGACAGTGTGGTATTGGCAGAGGGATAGACACATAGATCAACGGACCTGAAGAGAGTTCAGAAAATGACTCTCACAAATATGTTCAATTGATTTTTGACAGAGGAAAGTTAGTCTTTTCAACAAATGGTATCGAAAAATTTAGACATGTATAGGCAAACAAAATACAACAAAACAAAACAAAAACCCCCAAATCTAAAAATCTCTCCCTAACCTCACACTTTATAAAAACAATTAAATGGATCATCAATATAAATGTAAAACATAATACTATAAAACATTTAGATGAAAACATGGGAGAAAATTTCTGTAACCTGAAGTTAGGCAATGAGTTCGTAGACATGATACCAATGGATTTTTCCATAAAGGAAAAATTGATAAATTGGACTTCAGCAAAAATATAGACTTTTGCTATGCAAAAGACACTGTAAGAAAATGGAAACTGTATCTAAAGATTGGGAAAAATATTTTTTAAATCACATACTTGATTAAGAATTTATAGAGAGAACATATGAAGAAACTCAATATTAACTCAAGAATAAGAAAACAAGAAATCTAATTAGAAAATGGATGAATGAGCTGAACATACACTTCACAAAACAGGATATAGGGATGACAAATATGCACATGGAAATATGTTCAACATCACTAGCCATCAAGGAAATGCTAATTAAAACCACAATGAGATATCACTACACACCTATCAGGATGTCTAAAATAAAAAACTCTGACAAATGAAGTATTGGTGAGCATGTTCAGCATCCGGAACTCTTCCACATTGTTGGACGGAATTCAAAATGGTACAGCCACTCTGGAAAAGAGTTTTGCAGTTTTTTTTTATAAAGTCAAACATGCATTAACCATATCACCCACAAATAGTACTCTTGGGCATTTTTCCCAGAGAAATTAAAACTTATGTCTATACAAAAACATGTATATGTATGCTTAAAGCAGCTGTATTTATAATAGTTACAAATTTGGAAACAATCCAAATGTCCCTCAGTAGGTGAATAAACAAATTGTGGGACATCCATATCATGGAATACTACTCAGCAATAGAAAGGAATCAACTGTTGATACAGATGCCAAATTGGATGAATCTTAAAGGCATTATAGATGAATCTTAAAGGTGTCATCATTTCATATGACATTCTCCCAAAGGCAAAACATTAGTGGTGGAGAAAAATACATGGGGATGTCAAGTTCTAGACTCCCTTTTTGGTTACACTGATCTACATGCCTATAGTTACTGATGGACTACGAGCCTCTCAAGGGCAACGGCCATGTCACATTCACTTTGGAACTTCCAACACTTTGCCCATAGTAGGCACCCCTTAAAGGTTGCTGGATGGAAGAAGGCTGACTTCCAAATTCACATATGGAGACACAGGTGGGCAGATTCAGATACAAAACCCAGGTCTTGGCCCATTACACCTGCACACGCCCAGATACCAATACCTGGAAGTAGCAACTGTTCCAGCACATCTTCTCTAAGAAGATTAAGCACTCTCTCAGCTCCCCACATTATAATTGCTGTGCACAATAGCCAAGCTCAAGAATAATTCCATCACAGAAGTGGCCTTGCTCTAAGCAGTTCTGAATCTTGACAAGCTGAGCTCTTGCTGAGATGGTCAAGGGGACTTTCATTTGCTCATCTGCCTCTTTGGCTAGGAAATTTGTGTTAAATTGGCAGGGCACCCTCAACCCTATTGGAAACATTTTTTAAAGAGCTGCCAGTGCCAATCTTCAGATGGGTCTTCTATCATGTCAGATTCTGATGATTTCAGGCCAAATCCTTAGCATAATTTTATAGAAGTCACAGAGTGTCAATTTTGTGAATCTTGGCAACTCATGTGTTGTTTTTTCTTGGCTTACAAAGTTGGTAAACTTTATACTTTTGTAGATTGGAGGCCAGAATTCTGCAGTTGTCCATTTGCTCATGTTTATAAGATTGGTAGCTAATGGTTACACACATGTATCACATAAGCATTCGCAGAGACTGTGGCAATCAGATTATGGCCATATTACGCCATATCGGACAATCAAACTTCGTTTGACCATCCAAACCAATTGTGTGCCTAATAAATTAAAATAGGCTCTAGTTCTGGTCTTGTCTGTTGTAAACACATTGAAACATTCTTAAGACAAATCACACAAAATAAGTGAATTCAGCAAAACAAATCCTTTTGCAAATTAATATTACAAATTCTTTATTTACCCACTCAAATAGCTAATCCTGAAAGCCACTGTCTCCATGGAAGCACTTAGCAAGGCTCCTGCTCTCTGCTGCAGATATTGCCCATGGAAATCCCACACTTTCACATCCAGTCTATGGTCAGAGGCTCATGTGTGTCTGCCCACGTGGCCAGGCTGGCTGGGTCACCACTCTGGGACAGTGTCATGCATGCCACATGATAAGAGTGGTGAATTGAAAAACATGGAGACCATAGAAGCTCCCAGGTTATTTGTCAACTTGGTCTAGGTCACTTGCTCTTGCTTTGCCAGTATCTTTGGCTCAGTAGTTCTCAACCCTGGCTGCACATTACAATCACCTGGGGAGCTTTTTAAACATACCATGGCCAGAATCCACACCAGAACAGTTAATTCCGAATTTGTGAAGGTGAAACTCAGGTATTCATCTGGTAAAACTCTTCAGGTATTTCCAGTGTGCAGCCACGGTTGAGAAGTATTCCTCTGGATCAACCACAGTTACAGACGCTCCCACTCGGTCATTGTGACTCCTGCTCCAACTCCAATTTCATTTGTAAACTTCAGATTCCAGAAGGACGTGGTGAAAATGGATTTATCTTCTGGGAGGGTCTTGGCCTTCCAAAGGAATCTCTATTAGTAGAACTGTTGTGGGAGGAGGAAAGAAATGTGTGGTCAAATGTCAGCCGCCAGCTCTCCTTGAGGTCAGTCTTCCAAGCTGTGTGTCCCTCTCAGGCACAGTTCTTTCACTCCAGGTGTTTGGGCAGCTCTCAATGATGACATAGGCTCACTATGCCTGGTAATAAGAATGGCAAGGGAATGGAAGCTTTCCTCTAAGCTATGTACTCAAAATGATGTCCTTGGGGAGCCTCATAGAACAAGTCCAGTACTCCTCCAGGCTGAAAAGTGAGCTGATAGCTTGTCTCAGTCTCTTTAAATGACCTTGGCTTACTAATACAAACATACCTTAGGAGCATGTAAAATGTTACCTATAATAATAGTTAATCCTTACATATTGCCAGGTGTTAAATGCTTTATGTATATTAATTTATTTAATCTTTATAATGCCCTATTCAGTAGGTACTATTGCTATCCCCATTTTACAGATGGGGAAACTGAGGTACAGAGGAGTTAAGCAACTTGACCAAGGTCAATAAGCTAGCAGGTGGCAGAACCAAAATTCAAATGCAGGCAATTTGTCTCCAGATCATGCAGGCTTAATCACCTTGGTCCCCCCACTCACAAATCCTTCCCCTCACTTGCCCTGGGTTTGATCCCTGTTTGGCTTTGTACTTTGGCTCCCATTCCCCTCTGTGGTGTAAAGCTTGTTGCCCTATTTTAGATTTGTTTTCTGCTTTGGCCTTGGCCCTCTCCTTTTAAAACAGCCCTTTGAGTCTTTACCATTTAGCTCCATCCACAAGGACCTCACATCACACCCATTCCCAGTGTCACCCTGTGCCACCCCTCACCTTGGCCCTGTGGGCCTGACCCCTTGGGACTGCTCCCTGCTCAGCTTCCCCACTGGGGATGAGATAATTACTGAAAAGCAACTAGGTCTCACTGGTCCTTCCCTTTCCTGGGTTAAATATCCTCAGATAATTCAATCTTCTTTGTTAGCACATGACCTCATGTACCCTCTCCATCCTGGACCCTCTGCTTCAGACATGCTCCAATATGTTCTTAACCCTCCCAGAATGTCATGTCCAGGACTGACCCCACCACTGGGTGAATCTGACCAAAGCACTGTGCCCCTCCCCACACACTGTGCTCCTATAACACACCATGGACATCCTCATCACCACATTTGCCACATTATACATACTTGGCCCTTAGGAGCCACCCAAGAAATAGTTGCTGAATGACTAACTGATATATTAATTTTCTGTTTATGTGTCTGTCTTCCCCACCAAACTAAAAGTGCCTTGAGCTACCTAACCTTATTTAGACTTATATGCATTATTCCATGCATATTGTGGTCAGTCAATAAATGTTTAATGAAAAAAATTATTTCTAGGAGTTTTGTTAATAACTACCACCAACACCATGAAATTACTATAATTTTTCATACTCTTTTTTTGCAACTTTTTATTGAGATAAAATGCACATGACTTACTAAGTGAAAGAAGCCAATCTGAAAAGGCTCCCTACTGTATGATTCCAAATATACAAACATTCTGGAAAAGGCAATCGATGGAGAGGGTCAAAAGAGCAGTGGTCGCCAGGGGTTGTGAGGGGAGGGGGCCATAGGCAGAGCACAGGGGATTTTTAGGGCAGTGAAACTCCTCCGGATGACACTTGAACAATGGACACATGTCATTATACATTTGTCCAAACCCATAGAATGTACAACCACAAGTGTGAACCTTAATGTAAACAATGGACATTGGGAGATACGAGGTGTCAATGTAGGATGATCAACTATAACAAATGTCCCACTCTGGTGGGGGATGTTGTTAATAGGGAAGGCTAGGCATGTGTGGGGGCAGGGGGTAAGTGGAAAATCTCTGTAACTTTCTCCTTATTTTTCTGGGCACCTAAGAGGCTCTAAAAAAAATACAGGTTTCAAAAACAACACACACTATGAACAACAATATCTAAGCAACAAAACAGGAGAAAGCCCTGGGGGAGACTGAAGACTGGGGTGAGCCCAGTATTTGTGTTTGGGGTGGGGGCATGGGCAGTGGCAGCCAAATGGGAGGGTTGGTATGCTACATAGATGCAGATGACAGGATGGGAAGGAGGAAAGGTTTCAAACTTCTGCTCCTCCTTCACTGCACACATCTGAAGCAGGCCCTCAGACCACACATGCCAGCGGCCCTGGGGCAAAACCAGGACAGCAGGAAAGACAGTTCGATTGACGCATTTGACTCCTCAGTCTGGGCTAATAACCACCTGAAACCATCTTGGTGGGTGAGGGTTGGCCTTTCAAAAGATTCTCATTTTAATAGAATATAGAGAATAGACTAGAAACAGCATAGGGAGTTATCACAGCGAATCATATAGAGAAAGAGAAGGTATTCTTTCATAAAATAAGTATACACACATATATATAGTCTACATGTATCTATAAAGACTAATAGAAACATACATGAATGTATACACGTTTATCCGCATATTCACGTGGTAAGGACACATACGTGTCTATACACACACATAAGCTACATATGTGTTATAGATACAGGGCACCCACAGCGGGCAGAGACGTACAACGTATTTCTTACTAGAAAGGAAGATTAAAAAGTGAAAATCCCTGCACTCAACCAGGCAACACGAGGTCACCGTAGACCCAGAGGAGCAACCCGAAGACCCTGCAGCTGCTCAGCCTCTTCGGGACAAATGAAACCCAGAAAAGGAACGGTTCGCGGTGTTGGCCTGGCTGGTGAGACCCTACGGGAAGGGGGCTTCTTCTCTGACCTCCCCCACAGCCCTGGGCACCGCAGCCCCCACCCAGCACCTCCCCTGGGACGGCAGCCCTTCTCGGCCAGGGTGGACGAGGACCCTCCTGAGGGAGGATGAAGAGCACCCCCGGCCCCAGAACACAGGGTCCCACAGAACCCCCCGGCGCCCCTGCTGTGCGTTCTGGGGGACCCCCGGCAGGGCTGTCAGCGGAGCGCTCCCCCACGTCCCCATCCTCAGACAACCAGGGGAGTCAGAGCTGAGGGTGAGGGGTGCAGCCTGAGGCGGGCAGAGGGCTAGAGGCCCAGGCCGGGCAGAGTAGGGTGAGGAGAGGAGGGCGGGGCCGAGGGAACGTCCAGACCACTCTCACCCCTGCCGTCAGCCCCGGAAGACCCCGGGCCATGGCGTCCGGATGTGACGTCCACTGGCTTCCGCCTCCGAGGTCTGAGGGAGCCGAGGGCCTCGCGGTGGCAGGCCGGATCCGGGGCGGCAGAGGGAAGGAGCCCAGGCCCGGCCAGGCGTCCAGGTAGCCTCGGGAGGGAGGACTCCGGGCGCCACGGCGTCCACGTCTGCCCCTGCCATCAGCCCTGAGGGACCCTGGGGGACGGGGAGGGGGCAGGGTGGTCAGGCGGAGCCCCCCCGGCCCCCACCTCGTCCTCAGAGGAGCCTGCTGGGGAGTCCTGGGTCTGCGGGGAGCGGCCTCAGGGGGCAGAGGCCGGGGCCCAGGCCCTGCTGGGAGCTCAGGAGACGAGCAGAGGGAGGGCCGAGGAGCCCCAGGCAATCCCTGTCGGCCCCTGCCGTCAGCCCTGGGCGTCCCCGTGCTTAGTGGCCTGAGGTGACCTCCACAGACTTCCCCCAGGGCTCTCCGGCCAGTGAGGGCCTCGGATCCACAGAGGGAGGATCCCAGGACCTGCCAGGGCTCAAGGGGAGGACCCTGAGGGAGGACAGAGGGGGCCCCACAGAAACACGGCCCTGCCGGCAGCCCCGGGAGGCGCCAGGGCGCCATGAGCACAGGCCGCGTTTCCGACTTCCGCATCCGGGACTGAGAGAGACCGGGGACTTGGTCCAGGGAGCAGGGCCTGAGGGGGACAAAGGGGAGAGCCCAGGGCCTGCTGGAAGTCAAGGGGAGACGCTGAGGGAGGCCTGAGGGACTCTGGACCCCAGGACAGACAGGGATCCTGTGGCCCTGTGCTGGTCTGGGAGGCCCCAGGGCAGGATGACCCGAGGAGGCGTTTGCTGCCTTCTGCCTCGGGGGTCTTCGGGAGGTGAGGAATGTGGCTTCAGGTCAGCAGAGGGTGGAGTCCCTAGACCCCCAGGGAGGACTAAGCAGACCCTCAGCCTAGACATAGGCGACCCCAACAGAAATCTGACTCATGGTCAGTCCCTGGAGGCCAGGCAGGATGTCAGGAAAGTGGCCTGTCCACTTCCTCCTCGGGGTCTCAGCGGGATGGTGGCCTTGGCCTGCAGGATGCATCCTCAGGTTAGCAGAAGGGATGGTTCCAGGCCTGGCCAGGAGTAAGTATGAATACCTTGAGGACACTGAGGGGACTCGCTCCACAGCCAGAGGAGGACCTCACTGAAATCGGCCCTGTCCACGTCACCCCGGCAGACTCCAGGCAGGGGTGGCCGCAGGTGGTGCATCCTCACTCGCCTCTGCCTCGGGCTCTCTGAATGGTGAGGCTTTGTTCTGAGGGGCGGTGTCAGGTGAGCAGAGGCAGCCACATCTGGTCAGCAGAGGAAGGAGTCCCAGGATCTGCCAGGACTCAAGACGAGAGCCTTTGGGAGGAACAGAGGGCGTGGAGGTTCCCCCCACCCCAGTAGAGAAGGGACCTTACAGAGGCCAGCTTCCCCTGTTCTCAGCTCCAGGAGGCCCCAGGCAAGGATGGCTGGATGTACCCTGCTCTCACTTCAGCCATGTGGTTGGGAATGGGGCATCTCAGGGAGGTGAGGCCTTGGTCTGAGTGGGGACATCAGGTCAGCAGAGGGAGGAGTCCCAGGTTCTATCGGGTGTCAAGGTGAGGACCCTTCATGAGGACTTAACGTACCCCCCTCACCTCAGAAAAGAAAGGCTGGCACAGAGTCCTGCTGTCCCCTGTTCTCAGCCCTGGAAGGAAGAGTCGGCAGTGGTCCTCAATGGCATGCTCACTTCTACCATGGGCGGGAAGGTGGGGAGTCCTCAGGGAGGAGAGGTCTTGTTCAGAGGGAGATGTCAGCTATCCAGGTGGGGGGCCGGGAAGAAGGGCAGGCCCTGGCAGGAGAAAAGATGGAAAACCTACAGGATGTCTGAGGGAACCCCCACCCAGGACAGAAGGGCTGGTCCCCTCTGGCAGCCTTTTGTGATCCTGGCGGGGGATGTGGGGGGTGAGGGGTGGGCGTGGATGTGGTGCCTCCTCCCGTTTCTTTCAGAACCCTCAGGCAGGTGAAGACCTTGGTCTGAGAGGACAACGTCTGGTCATCTGAGGAAGCACATCTGGTCAGCTGAGAGAGGAGTCCCAGTTCTCACCAAGAGTCAAGGTGAGGACCCCGAGGGAGCAGTGAGTGTACCCCACTCCCCAGGACAAAGAGGGGGCCCCTCAGAAATCTGGCCTGCCCCTACTGTCAGCTCTGGAAACCCCCCAGCAGGGCCTGTCTGGCTGAGCCCCTCCTCACTTCCAGACCAGTGGTCTCGGGAAGGTGATGGCCTTGGTCTGAGGCTCTGGACTCAGGTCAGCTGATGCAAGATCCCAGGCCCTGGCAGGGGTCACGGTTAGGACTGAGGAGACCCCCACGCACACAGTCACCAGGACGCATGGAGCCCAGGCCTGCCTTACCCTTCTGTCTGCCATGGGGAGACCCGGGATCGGGGTGTGGATTGATTCTCCCTCACTTCCTCTTCCCGCGTCTTCGGGAGACGAGGCCTTTGCCTAAGGTGGGTGGCCTCAGGTCAACAGAGGGAGTTGTCCCAGGCCCTGAGGGTGTCAAGGTGAAGACTGAGCAGACCACCCATCCCAGGACACATGGAACCCACAGAGTTTGGCCACCCCTTATTGTCCCTTGGTGCCTCCTGTTAGCCCCTGGGCAGGTGTGCCCTGATGTGGGGCCCCCTCACTTCCTTCTGTTCAGTCTCAGGGGTGTGAGGACTTGTTCTGAGAGTTTTGCCTCAGGGCAGCAGTGGGGTGGGGCCCAGGGGCTGCCAGGGGAAAGGTGAGGAGCCGGGGTGTGCATGGAGAGGACCACCCATCCCAGAACAGTGGGGACCTCACAGACTCCAGCCTGCCCCTCCTGTCAGCACTGGGGGCCCAGGGCTCTGCTTGCAGTCTGCACCCTGAGGTGCCCCCTCGTTTCCTCTTACATGGGCTCCAGGAACCCACAGGTGAAGGCCTTTGTCTGAGGCTCGTGTCCTCCAGTCATAGAGCAAAGGAGGCCCAGGCAGCGCCAGGAGTCAAGGTGAGGTACACACCCTGAACGTGTACCCAGGGGCTCCCCCATGCCATAGCTGAGGAGATCCCGCAGCACCCGAGCCCACACCACTCTACCATCATCCCCAGAACTTCCGGCTGTGCTGGGTACACCTTGAAGAGCCATCTCACTTCCTCCTTCAGGTTCTTAGGGCACAGGCCGCCCAGGAGGACAGAGCCCTTTGAAGCCTAGGGCGCCCCTAAAGAGAAGACCTGTAAGTCACCTTTGTCAGAGACACCAAGGGTGTGTTCTTTAGCCGAGGCCGATCACACTCCCTGTCTCCCCCAGGCCCGTGGGTCCCCACCGGTCACCTCCTGCGCACACTCCTGCCAGCTGCCAGACACGCGTCATCATGCCTCTAGGTCAGATGAGTGAGCTCTGCAGGCATGTGGAAGACCGTCAGGACCCAAGATAGGCCCAGGGCCTGGTGGATGCGCAGCTTTCTGGGGCTGAGGAGGAAGAGGCCACATCCCCCTCCTCCTCCCTCTCCTCGTCCCCCTCTGTCCTGTTCCTGGGCACCCTGGAGGAGGTGGCTGTTGGTGTGAACCCGAGTCCTCCCCAGAGCCCTCAGAGTGCCTGGCGCTCCCCCGCTGCCATGGCAGCTGCTCCATGGAGCCAATCTGAAGGTGATGGCTCCAGCAGCCAAGGTGACGAGGGGCCAAGCACCTGGGAGGACCTGGAAGACGCCAAGTCCTCACTCCAAGAAGCACTACATTTGAAGATGGCTGACCTGGTGGCGTTCCTGCTCCTCAAGTATCCTACAAAGGAGCCTACCACAAAGGCGGAAATGCTGAATCTGGTCATCAGAGATTACCAGGACCACTTCCCTGTGATCTTCAGCCAAGCCTCTGAGTGCATGCAGCTGGTCTTTGGCATTGACGTGAAGGAAGTGGACCCCAGCGACCACTCCTATGTCCTGGTCACCACCCTGGGCCTCACCTATGAAGGGATGCTGAGCGGTGAGCAGAGCATGCCCAGGACCGGCCTCCTGGTGATGCTCCTGGGCGTGATCCTCCTGGAGGGCGACTGCGCCCCTGAGGAGGATGTCTGGGAAGCGCTGAGTGTCATGGGGGTGTGTGCCAGGACGGAACACTTCATCTACGGGGAGCCCAGGGAGCTCCTCACCAAAGTTTGGGTGCAGGAACAGTACATGGAGTACCGGCAGGTGCCCGACAGCGATCCTGCACGCTACGAGTTCCTGTGGGGTCTCAGAGCCCACGCTGAAACCAGCAAGATGAAAGTCCTGGAGTATTTGCTCAGGGTCCATAGCAGGGATCCAGGTTCCTTCCTCCACCTGTCCGAAGAGGCTGTGAGGGATGAGGAAGAGGGGGCCTGAGCCAGAGATGCAGCCAGGCACAGTCCAGGCCCACGTCCAGCAGCTTCTCCTGCGGGGCATGAAGTGAGTCTGCTTCTTCACTGTGTGTTTGAAGAGAGAGCAGTCAGCATCCTAAGTAGTGGAGGGCCAGGTTGAAGTGGGGGCACACGGTGGATAGCATCTTTGGGTTCCGGTTCTCTATGATGGATCTTGGAGATGGATCTTGGTTTCCTTACGAATCTTTCAAATGAGTTCCCTTTAACAGAAGGTTTAATTAACATCTAAGTTTGTGAATGAGATTCATTACATATGAATTTGTACTTATCCAGTCCAAGAGGAAGAGTTTTGCTACCTTGTCACATTGCAGTCGAACAACAATGAGGAACAAGGTGTTTAATACCCATCA
Organism: Ceratotherium simum simum; assembly: GCF_057802395.1. Classification (NCBI taxonomy): domain Eukaryota; kingdom Metazoa; phylum Chordata; class Mammalia; order Perissodactyla; family Rhinocerotidae; genus Ceratotherium; species Ceratotherium simum. The sequence goes on along the minus strand of NC_141940.1, from coordinate 6,018,324 downwards.
TCTGCAAGGATTTCCTGAGAAATAAGGTTATTGCTCCTTGAAGTGATGCCTGGAAGTCACTGAACAGGCGCCCTCCTCCCTGGCCTGGGAAATCCAGAACTGACTCCTTTGAAATGACCGTTGATTTCAGCTCCCTGGAGTTTATTTTGGTCATTTGTAAGCAATGCTGGATTTTAGTGGGGTTACATGAATGAAAATAGGGGGTTTGCATGGAAGAGAGAGGTGGCAAAAGAGGAAAGGGAGTGGTCTTTGATGGGAATTCTGGGAGCCTTGAGTTAGATGCGCCTTGCTGGGGAAGACCCCACACTGAAATTGAACAATATAGCCTCAAGGAGGGAACTATGCAGAGCTGCAATTTGGGCGGAGTTTCTGTTCAGTTTCCAATCGAGCTGCAAATTCTCTGAGATGTGATGGAAACCAAAAATTTCCAGAGGAGAGAGTGGTAGGAGCTGGGGTCAAAATCATACTAGAAGTGACTATGTTAGTCGACATTGGAGAGAGGTCAAGTGCTCCTCCACATCTCGTCTTCCTCTCCTCCCTGGACTGACGGGGACACCCCACTACCAGTCCTCTCGTACTTAGGAAGGGTCTTGTGAGGACCCTTTGCCACCGATAGGAGCGGATGCATCGTTTGTCAGAGCTGTTCCTATAGAAGGCACCACAGGAGCCGTGGATTAATTCCCAAGCCGTGACAACATGGGACACAGACCACGCTGTTTCCTCAGCCAGGGACCTAAGCCACGCACGTTGGACCCTTAGAGGTGAGATGTCAGATTCTGGCCTTCGAGGCCCTGGGCAGGGGTGGAGGTGTTCAAAAGAGGAGCCGCCCCACAGGAAGCTGGCTGCAGGAATTCCTCCATGCCACCTGCACCCTTAGGCCCCTCTGCTACACCCCTCAATCCCCTCAGGACTGTGATGCGTCTCTTGTAGGAGGCCAGCTGCCCAATGGCCCTGTAGGGATTGGGGGTGTCCTCCTCCTGGGGCTCAGCCTGGCACCCCCATCACCCCTGCTGGCCGCTCTGCCCACTCTCTCCCCAACCTGGCCTCCTGGGTCTGCATAGGGTGGGGCTTTGCCCTGCTTGTCTCCCCACTGACAAGTTCTCAGTCCCCAGTGCCAATGATTTTGTGTATATATCTGTATTTGGAGGTTCCCAGATAAGAATCCCCTTTCTGCACAGTTGTCATTCAGGGAGAGCTGGCACGAGGTGATGTAGCCTTTTTGGCAAGTCTCCTCGTGGCTGGTAAATAATAATCATTGCCATGCGAATGTGTGACAAATTGCTATGATGATGAGTTATTTTCAAGCAGTTCCCTGTATAATGCCAAAGGTTTGATTAAACTGATGGCCTGGTCAGGGTGACTGAGGTTTTCCTTTCTGAGGCCGAGACAGAGTGGGGGAAGGAGAGTCTTCTCTGCCACCCACAGAGCCAGCTAGGACCTTGGTGTCCCCAACAGAGAGTTTGAGCAGACGAAAGCCTCCAGCAGATGGCAGGGGTGGTCACCAGGAGGCTCCCCCAGGCCCCAGACACCCCCAGACTCAAAGGCAGATTTGGAAAGGAGCCAGGCAGGAGAGGGCTTTGGGGTCCCAGGAGGCAGGCTGTGAAGAGGGTCAGCTGTGCCAGGAGAGATGGAAGGAGGAGCAGCCGCCAGATCCCATCTGAACCGCCCTGGGCTGGCCAGGGGAGGCACGTGGGAGCAGATGCGTCTGGAGGTGAGCTGGAGCACTGGACCACATCATGAAATGCGACCAGGACCATCCTGACAAGTCCCAGGACCAGACCCCTGCGGGGCACTCCAGGATGGAAGCAGTGACACTGCATGCCCGTTCTTGGACGGAACTGACTGGTGTGGGACAGTGCTCACCCAGGGCAGCTATGGACTGCAGGGCTGCAGCAGCCGGGATGCCCAAAGTACCCCACAGGGTGCATCAGGGAGGCATTTCCAGGGTGCAGCATCCTCTGCAGCAGCCTCTGTGCGGGCACCCAACCCCCAGGACCCCAGCCAGTCCTGAATAGGGCGGGGCAGAGCTCACAGGAGTTCCCCTGCCCATCAGGAGGAAGGTTCTGACATTCTCCAGATGCCCTGAGCCTGCCACCTGAGGGGCTGGTGTGGGGGGACTCAGCCATGGTCCTGCCTCTCTGAGAAGCCCCCATTCTCCAGCCACAGCTAAAGCCTGCTCAGAACTCCAGCCTCCTTGGCAAGGGGCTGACCTCCTCCCTGGCTCTCAGCTGCCCTCCTCTGTGGCCAGTATCGCTGGCAGCTCACCCAGGGCCCTTCATGAGCAAGCACGGGGTTCCAGGTCTCTGCCTGTTCTCGGTCCCTGAGCTGGGGCTGGGCATAGGGATATGGCTGGGATGGTGGCAGGACGCAGGATGTGATGCCAAGGGCCATCCACGAGACAGCATCAGGGGGAAAGCCACATTTGCCCAGCACTCAGACGGAGGGCCTGGTCAAAGGGCCCCACAGACATTTACCCCCGTGTGCATGCATGAGAGCCTCCGGCCCCGTGGATGCTGTGCTTTGAACTGCTGCCCTGCCGTGTGCCTGACGTTCAGCCTGCCCATGGGAGTGAGCCTGCAGGAGAACGCTGAGCCCTAAGCGAGCTGGGAGAGAAGGGGAGCAGACTGGGTAGGTGACTGGGAGAGTAGGGCCCATGCTGGAACATACGAGCAGGCTTCAGAGCCCCGCCCCTCCAACACGCACATCCAGGTGGAACCTTCTCCATCCCCACGCTGTCCATCCTAGACCCCACCTCTCCTCCGAGGCCCCCCGTCTGTCCCCATGTCAGGAGAGATGGTGACCCGATGAGGCTGGGAGAGGCCACGTAGGCAGGGTCCAGCATCAGGCTCTCCTTGCCACCACTGCTTGGCATCCCTGCGGTCCCTCAATTATGTGGCATGAGGCGTCACGCATGAGGTCACCACGGAAGACTGCTGGAAGCCCCTTGATTGTGGGGGACACAGCCCAGGCCGGTGCAGGGAGAGGGCTTTGCACCAATACGAACCTCAGCTTGAATAGGAGTTCCGCCGCTCCTAAGCAGAGCCAATCCTGTAAATGCTCTGTGCTTCAATTTCTTGATCTGTAGAAAGGGCATAGCACTAGTACCAGCTCAAGGCATTGGTGTGACTTTATGCATGATGTGACCTGTATGTAAGAGGCCTGGCCCAAATTAGGTGGTCAGTAGATGTAGCTCTTGCCACTGTGTGTCTGAGATGTACCTTCCCTCCATGTGGTGAAGATTCTGAACCAGTCTATTTCTTCTGATAGCTCTGTACATTGATTGAGGTAGCTTTTCTTTCCCGCTGAAAATCTGCTATTGAGGACTGTCCATCTGACATGTCAGAACCGTGCAAACATGCTATAACTTGTTCTAGACCTGGGCGGGCTGACGGCCAGGGCTCCTGGGCTGGGGCAGGGAGAAGGCATTGGGCTGTGGGAGTTGGCCCTGGGGGAGGCATCAGGACCTCCTCCAGGCCCACCTCCTGCTCCGAACCCCACACCCAAAGGTCTGCGAGGGAGGGTCCTCCTGGTGGATGGACGCCCTGAATGCCGAAGGGAACCTCTCACCTCGGGCCTGCCCCCTGGCCTCCCAGCTGCACGGTTCCTTGTAGCCCCAGAGCCACATTCCCAATTCTTCCCCACAGCACAGCATGGAACTGGAGGATCTGCCCTCACCTGCTCATTTTGAAACCATTCTGCTCACACAAGCTCTTTCAAGGTGTGAAACACATCGAGTTCCTGATTGGCAACCCTCAACCTCCTCTTGCTATGATGTTTCCAATTACTTTTCCTGCATTTCCCCCTAGAAAGCAGCCACAAGAGTGATGATGTCCCCAAGGACAGGATTAAGTGCGCATAATGTGCTGGAAGCTGCCTCCGATGCTCTGGGTAAGACCCTCAAAAGTTAGTCAGCCTGGCTCTGCCTTCTCCCAGCGTGACCCCTAGCAATCTGCAGGCTTGCAATGTCCCTTGAAAGACCTAAATAAAAAGCCTCAGCGTGTCAATGACCTCCGAGAATTGGGAAGGAAAATGTATAGAAGGGGGCTGGCCCTATGGCTTAGCAGTTAAGTGCACGTGCTCCGCTACTGGCAGCCCGGGTTCGGATCCCGGGAGTGCACTGACGCACTGCTTCTCCGGCCATGCTGAGGCCACGTCCCACATACAGCAACTAGAAGGACGTGCAACTATGACATACAACTATCTACTGGGGCTTTGGGGGAAACAAAAGGAGGAGGATTGGCAATAAATGATAGCTCAAAGCCGGTCTTCCTTAGCAAAAAGAGGAAGATTAGCATGGATGTTAGCTCAGGGCTGGTCTTCCTCACAAAAAAAAAAGAAATTAAAAAAAAAAGAAAATGTATAGAAGACTGGTGACACTGGGTGTCAGGTAGATGGGTGTGTGATAATATTCCTTACTGTTTGCATGTTTGAGACATTCTGGAATACAAAGCTTTTATCATAAATATCTTGCCATTGCATTTGATATCCTAGCTAACATGGACCATTAACAAAATGGCCAAATGGATCCATAGAAAAAATGGAAAACCTTTGTTGTACAATAGAAACTGAAACTGTATTTAAGCTCAAGCCCCCCTCGAATGTTCCAGGACAGGGCAGGTTTGGAGGCCACTTCTACCAAATGATCAGGGAGAACTCGTCATCTTTTAGGTCAACTCTTTCAAACCATAAAAAATAGGGGCAATTGTTCAATTCATTTTCCAAAGCTAATTCTCCTTGTTTTAAATAACAGAGGAGGCCCCATCGTGAAAAGAACACTTAGGCCAAAATCGCTCCCATTGCAGCAAATATCCTAAATAAATGAAGAGCATATTCAACATAGTAGTGAATTCAATGGACAAACAGGCTGTGTCCAATGAACGAAAATATGATTTAACAATTGGAAAACGCTTTCAACTGTAATTCCCTACATTAACAATTTAGCGGGGGAAAAAGAGAAAACCTTTGATCACATCAGTGGGTACAGAAAAATCCTTTGAATGAAATTCAACAAGAGTTTATGGAAAAAAACTTTTAGCAGAACATGATTAGTAGGGAATTTCCCTTTCCTGAAAGCAAGAGCAAACACGCTGAAGTGTGAAATGCTAGAAGCACTCTTGTCAGAGACAAGTCACATACATTTGGAATCACCACTTCTTTTAGAGCCTGCACTGGAACACAAAGCCAGAGCTATGGATATCCCAATAAATGATGAGTATTGAAAACAAAGAGTTAATAAATTTGGTGTGACAAGATGATCACCTTCCTGGAAAATGGAGAGGAATGGTCACATGGAATATTCAAGTGGAAAACAGACTTCAGAAAAAGAGTGGATGCGAGATCACGACTATCACAAAATCTAGAGCGTTGCCACACCAAAGCAAAAACTATTTAGAGCGTGTAGTAATAGAAAATACTCCATTCAAAACAACCACAAAAATGAAAATTTAACTAAGAAACTGCTTAAGAAAAATACACAAGATCTAACTGAGGAATGCAACGATACAAATTTACCGATAGATTCAGTTAGAAGAAGTCCCCCCAAAGGGAGCAGTATGCTCTATTCTTTGAGGGAGAACAGAATAGCGCAAAGATGTCAATTCTGCTTAAAAGACTGTAACGGCCAAGATGATGATCAAGGTCAGACTTCTGTCTTCCACTCCCAGAATCAACCCTGGAAAGCCAAAGAATGGAGAGTGAAATTCAATACACGCACACACACATGCACACACACAACGCAATAACTACACACCTGTTAGAGTGGCCAGAATCTGGTACACTGACGGCACCAAATGCTGTCGAGGATGTGGAGCAGCAGGAATTCTCATTCACTGCTGATTGGAGACCAAAATGGTACAGCCACTTTGGAAGACAGTTTGGCAGTTACTTAGAAAACCAAACATACATATTCTCACTACATGACCCAGCAATTGTACGGGTATTTACCCAAAAGAGGTGAAAAGTTATGTCCGCACAAAAACCTGCTCACAGATATTTAGGGCAGCTTTGCTAATAATTGTCAACACTTGGAAGCAAGCAAGATGTCCTTCAGTAGGGGAATGGGTAAATAATCTGTGGTACATCCAGATAATGGAATACAATTCAGTGCAAAAAAGAAATGAGCTATCAAGCCATGAAAAGACATAGAAGGACCTTAAGGGCATAGTTCCAAGTGAACAAAGCCAATCTGAAAAGGCTCTCTTCTGTAAGATTCCAAATATATGAACATTCTGGAAAAGGCAAACGATGGAGACGCTCAAAAGAGCAGTGGCTGCCAGGGGTTGTGAAGGGTGAGTGTGATAGGCAGAGCACAGGGAATTTTTAGGGCAGTGAAACTCCTCTGGATGACACTTGAACGATGGATACATGTCATTATACATTTGTCCAAATCCATAGAATGTACAACACCAAGTGTGAACCTTCATGTAAACGATGGACATTGGGGGATACAATGTGTCAATGTTCATCAATTCATCATTTGTAACAAATGTACTGCTCTGGTGGGTTATGTTGATAGTTGAGGAGGTTTTGCGTGTTTAGTGGGGATAGAGAGTATACAGGAAATCTCTGCACTTTCCACTCAATTTCACCATGAATGTAAAAGTTCTCTAAAAAAGAAAGCCTACAAAAAATTGACATAACATAAATTTTACCATTTTAAAATGCATAATTCAGTGTTTTTTAGTATGTTCACAATATTGTGCAACCATCACCACTAATTCCAGAACATTTCTATTATCCTCCTCAAAAAAAACCCTTACCTGTTAGCAGTCACTTTCCATTCACCTCCCCACACCTTCATCCTCTGATGACCACTAATCTATCTTCTGTCTCTATGGATTTGCATATTGTAGATGTTCACTGTAAATGGAATCATATAGTATGTGTACTTTTGTGACTGGCTTCTTTCACTTATTACAATGTTTTCAAGGTTCATCCGTGGTGTAGCCTGAATCAGTACTTCATTCTTGTTTATGGCTAAATAATATTTCATTGTATCAAAATTTGAGTAGTTTCTACTCTTTGGCTATTATGAATAATGCTACTATGAATATTTGTGTACAAGTTTAGTGTGGATATATGTTTTCATTTCTCTTGGATATGTACCTAGGAGCGGAATTACGGAGTCACATGGTAACTGTATGTTTAACTCTTTGAGGAACTGTCGAACTGGTTTCCACAGCACTTGTACCATTTTACATTCCCATCAGCAGTGTATAAGGGTTCCAACTTCTCCATATCTTTGCCAACTTGCATTTTCCTCTTTAAAAATATCATAGCCTTCCTAGTGAGTTTAAGTTAAGTGACGTCACATTTGATTTGCATTTCCCTAATGACTAATAATGTTGAGCATCTTTTCATGTGTTTCTCAGTCATTTGTATATCTTCTTTGAAGAAATGTCTATTAAGATTCATATGCCCATTTATTAATTTGCTTGTCTTTTTATTGTTGAATTCTATTCTGGATACAAATCCCTTATAAATGTATGGTTGGCAAATATTTTCTTCCATTCTGTGGGTTGTCTTTCACTTTCTTTATAGTGTACTTTGATACATAAAAGTTTTGTTTTTGATGAAACCTAATTTTCCTATTTTTTATTTGGTTGCTTGTGCTTTTGGTGTCATAACTAAGAAATCATTGCCTAGTGCAAGGTCTCAAACACTTATGCCTATATTTTCTTCTAAAAGTTTTATAGGTTTAGCTCTTACATTTAGGTCTTTGATCAATTTTGAGTTAATATTTGTATATGGTGTGAAGTACAGGTACACATTCATTCTTTTCCCTGTGGATATCCAGCTGTCCCATTTGTTGAAAAGACTGTTTTTCACCATTGAATTTTCTTGTTAACCTTCTCAAGTATCAATTGACCATAAATGTAAGGGTTTATTTCTGGATTCTCAATTCTCTTCCCTTGATCTATATGCCTATCCTTATGCTAGTACCACACTGTTTTGATTACTGATGTTTTGTAGTAAGTTTTGAAATCAGGATCTGTGAGTCCTCCAACTTTGTTCTTCTTTCACAAGATTGTTTTGGCTATTGAGGTTCTCTTATATTTCCATATGAATTTTAGGATCAGCTTGTCCATTTCTGCAAAAGATACAAGTTTAATGGGGATTGCATTGAATCTGTGCATCAATATGGGGAGTATTGCCATCTTAACCATATTAAGTCTTCCAATCCATGAACCTGGGCTGTCTTTCCATTTATTTAGGTCTTCTTAAATTTCTTTCAACAATGTTTTGTAGTTTTCAGTGAGCGAGTCTTATACTTCTTTGGTATAATTTATTCTTAAGTATTTTATTCTTTTTGATGCTATTGAAAGTGGAATTGTTTACTTAATTTCATATTCAGATTGTTCATTGCTAGCATATAGAAATACAACTGATTTTTGTAAACTGATCTTGTATCCTATAACTTTGATATACTCATTTATTGGATCGAATATTTGTTTGTGGATTCCTTAGGATTTTCTATATAAAACCATGTCATCTGCAAATAGAGATTTTTTTCCTTTTTCCTTTCCAATCTGGAAGCCTTTAATTTCTTTACCCTGCCTACCTGCCCTGGCTCTATTCATATTTTCTATTTCTTATTGAGTCAGTTTTGATAGCTTGTATCTTTCTAGGAATTTGTTTCACTATGCTATTTAATTTGTTGACATACATTGCCAACACCTTCTTAATGGAGTGATCCTTTATTATTATAAAATGTCCTTCTTTGTCTCTAGTAACCATTTTTTTTTTAATTTTATTTTATTTTTTCCCCCAAAGCCCCAGTAGATAGTTGTATGTCATAGATGCACATCCTTCTAGTTGCTGTACGTGGGATGCAGCCTCAGCTTGGCCGGAGAAGCGGTGTGTCGGTGCGCGCCCGGGATCCGAACCCCGGCTGCCAGCAGCGGAGCGCTCGCAGTTAACCACTAAGCCACGGGGCTGGCCCACCATTTTTTTCTTAAAGTCTATTTTATGTGATATTAGTTTACACACTCTAGCTCTCTTTTCTTTACCATTTGCATAGTTTATCTTTTTCCATCCTTTTACTTTCAACCTATTTGTGTTTTTGAATCTAAAGTTAGTCTCTTATAGACAGTACATAGTTGGATCACTTTTTTTAATATGTTATGCTAATCTCTGCCTTTTAATTGGAGAGTTTATTTACTTTTAAAGTAACTGCAAATAAAGAAGAATGTACTTCTGCCATTTTGCTACTTGGTTTCTATATATCTTTTTTGCTCCTAATTTTCTCCCATTACTGTCTTCTTTTGTGGTAAATAGAAATTTTCTAATGTCCCATTTTAATTCCTTTATCACTTCTTTTAGTATGTATTTTTCAGTTATTTTCTTAGTGTTCGCCCTGGTAGTTAAAATTAATGTCTTAATTTATAATGATCTTGTTCAGATTATTACCAACTTAGCTTCAATAGTATGCAAAAGCTTTGCACCTATATAGCTCCAAACCCTCACTTTATGCTGTTATTGTCACAAATTACTTCTCTATACATTGTGTGTCCATCAACATAAATTCATAATTATTGCTTTATGCAGTTGTCTTTTAAATAAAATGAAAAAAAGGGAGTTATAAATAAAATATACATTTATACTGTCTTTTAAATTTACCTATGTAGTTACCTTTAATGATACTCTTTCTTTCCCATGTGGATATGAGTTACTACTGTCCAGTGTTCTTCCATTTAAGCCTAAAGGACTTAAGAATTTCTTGTAGGGCAGATCTTCTAGCAATAAACCTTGTTAGGATTTGTTTATCTATCTTGGAATGTTTTAATTTCTCCTTCATTTTTGAAGGATAGTTTTCCTGGGTATAGAATTCTTGGTTGGAAGTTTTCTTTGTTTGTTTTTTTTCTTTCTGCCTCTGGAATATATGCCACTAACTTCTGGCCTATATAGTTAACTTTATTGAGAATCCCTTGTATGTGATGAGTCACTTTCCTCTTGCTGCTTTCAAGATTTTATCTTTGTCTTTGTTTTTTAAAAGTTTGATTATGAAGGGTACAAATATGGGTCTTTTTGAGTTTATCCTACTTGGAGTTCATTGAGTTTCTTGGATGTACAGATTAGCATTTTTCCTAAAATTTGGCAATTTTTCAGGCATTATTTCTTCCAATATTCCTTTAGCTCCTCTGTCTCTCTCCTCTCCTTATGGGACTCCCATTATGCATATGTTGGTAGACTTGATGGTGTCCCACAGGTTTCTGAGGCTCTGTTCATTTTTCTTTATTCATTTTTCTTTCTTTTCCTAAGACTATATAATCTCAATTTTTGGAGCTTTATACAGCTATTATAGACATCTCCTTCTCCAGCCTTTCCTGCAAAACTTTTTAGTTAGCTTATTGTTTGCCCTAATCATTAGCCATTGCCTCAAGCAACAGAGACTAAAACATTTGCCTGTAAATGTTTTTGACAGATGCCCCCAGGGTAGCTACTTTAGCACTGGGTGACTTCTGAGTCAGGTGAAATAGAGAAAGCTTTTGAGTAGGTCTTTCAGGGAACCACCAGACAGATGAAATAATGATAATTCTTTGCAAATAAAATCTGCTCTGCTCCCTCCAGAATCAGGAATGTAGACTATTATTTTCAAGGCTATTTCAGAGCTGGGTAGTGGGGGATGGGACTAGGGTAAATAAAAACACCATAAAGCTTGCTGTTATTACTGAGATTCAGTTGTGTATTTTTTTTAAATAAATGCCCCTCGGGTTGCTGCAAACCTTTATTTAACTCCAAGAGTTCTAAAAAAGTTGATTCTGACAGTTTTTTCCATTTTTTTTTTCATTGCTTTTCTGGAGGGGCAGACTTTTAGAATTCTTTATCCTGGCATTTTGCTGAAGTCACCTTTCACACCATTTTTGAACATTTTCTGTGATACAAGCACAGAAATATCTATTTTTATAAAGATCTCATTTCATCCTTATAAAAACCTTTTGATAGGGATATTATTCTTTAATAGATGAGGAAAGTATGATGAAAATGTTCTAAAACTGCATTATAGTGATTGTTGCACAACACAGTAAACTTACTAAAAATCATTGAATTGTACACTTTAAAAACACATGAGGAAACTGAGGCTCAGAGAAGTTAAATAACTTGCACTTGGAAGTCGCAGAACCACACTCTGAAGCCAGGCCTGTCTAATTCAAAAGAATATTTTCTTTCCAGTATGTCAGGACAAATTTCTCACTTATAGATGGTTAAGGGTCTATGGACCTTTCACTTGGAGCATATCATCATTGCAATTTTACATTTATTATTATGATTACTGTTTATATATTTCCTCCCCCTGCCAAGAATGCAAGATCCTTGAGGGTAGGGACCTTGACTCTCTTTTCACCTCTGTGCCAGTGCCTGAAACATAGAAGGGGTTCAACAAATATTTGTGAATGAATGAATGCAGGAATGAATGAACAGGCAACTGAGCTTCCTTTTTTGATACAGGCTGGCCTTGGAATTAATCTCCATTTAAGAGGCTCAAAGATTAAAAACACTGAGCACTGGTAAAAATAAATAAGATACAATAGAGTAAAAGGGACACAGAAAAAACAATCAAACCATTCTGCCAGGAGTGGATCCAAGTTTTGTTTTGCCTAAACCTTATACAATTTGAGGGGAACTTCTTTAAGAAAAAGAATTCTGCCTGAAGGCTGAATTGCTAGGGCTCCCTCCCACTCACAGACAGAGACACCAGCCAGCAAGCACTTTTATCTGGGCAAAAGCAGCTGAAAGCTTCTGCCAAGAAGCTCTTGCAGAGTCTTCAGGTGAACCCCACCTGAAGCCACATCTGGCTGTGGGCACAGAGAGGGAGCAGGTGAACTCCAGCAGCCATGGAAAGGGTCAGTATGCTCCTACTCCCTTCTTAACAGGTTCCCATGCAGCTGGCAGTGCCACCTTCTCATCAACAGCTCTGGGTTCCATGTATCCTAGGTGGCCTATTGTGATTGGCCTAAATTTTAGAGTGTTCGGAAGAGTCATCTGCTTTCCAGCTCCCTGGAGGAACAGAGAAGAGGAAATAGGCCTTCCTTTTGGAGAGAGAAAGAGAGAGATGGGTTGAAGAGGCATATTGTAAAGACTAGGGGGCTCCCTGAGAACAGAGAGTGCACCAGAGACATTGCCTCTGGCCATGCTGACACATAATAGGTATTCAAGAAAGACATGTGGCATCAAGGTGGTTAGAATCTGACAAAGGGAGCTGCCCTCTGGCTCTGTTCCAATCCCAGCCCTCCATCCTAGCAGGAGGCTGCAGACTTACCTGGGGGCTGCATAGCAATCATCAATGCTTCCTTCCCTCTCAGACCAAAGCTGCATCTTTCTGGTTTAACTGAGCCACAGAATACATAGGCCTCCTGATGCAACTTGAAAATAGTACCCTTTGCAGCATTTGTGCCATCAATCCAAAGGATGTGCCTCCCTCTGTTAACAACAAGGCCAGAGACAAATAAACGGCCAGTGAACATCATGAATCCCCCTGTGACAGAGCATCCCAGTGAAAGCGATGGAGTTCAGCACATTTGTATAAAAATAAAAATGGATGGTATCTGTTCTGTAGCAATCTGAATTTCAGCTGCTCTGGTATGTGAAAATGCCTTGTTGGTCTTCTTCAATGTCAACTACCTCAGAGCACAGGCTGCTTGTCTAGTGGAAATGTAAGCCCAAATGGATAAACTTCCAAAAGGATCCCCACACCTTTGCTAACAGCAAGGCAACCAGATCTCCCAATTTCTGCAATGCAGGGCTTGCCTGCAGACCAACATTATCATCTACAGAAAGGGAATGGAAGCACCAGGGCACTGGATAGAGGCAGGAGTGGAACATCCAATTGTGACACTTGAACTTGCTCCTCACTTGTCATTTCTCCATTTATGTTACAAACATTTGCTGTACCCACAGTAGCAGGCGACTCTGTGATCTCCTTGTGGGCAGAGATAACGTCTTGTTTTTTGCTATAAAGGACTGTGAATACAGCATGGAAGAAGATGTGGCCTTGGACTACAAGGAGATCACAAGGTAGCAGGGAAAAAGACATATAACCCAAATAAAATTCATTATGACCAGCGCAGTGATAGAGGTAGGCACAGGTGTTGTGCCAACACTAGGAGAAAGCATTTTGTCTCAAGGGATGATGGGAGGCTTTCTGGGTGAAGTGGCATCTAAGATGAGATCAGAGAAAGGAGTAGCACTATGCTAGATGAAGGAGAAAGGGTTTTGCAGGCAAAGGGAAGTACATGGTCAAAGGCCTGGAGATGAGTAGAAACAGGACATGGTATGGGAACCTAAAGAAGCTTAGTCTGGTTGGAGAGCCAAGTTTAGTCTCACTGATGGAGAAGAAGCAAGAAATGAGGCTGGATAAACAGGCAAGTGTCTGATCATGAAACCATATTAAGAAGTTTGAATTATCATTGCAGCAATGGGAAGCTATTGAAAGGTTTCATTCAAGGAAGTAGCTGGTTAGATTTGCATTCTGGAAAGATCCCTCTGGCTGCAGAGTGGAGGATGGATTGAAGGAGGAGAGACTGTGTCCACATGAGAAGAGTGTTGAAATAGTCCAAGTAAGAGATGATGGTGGCCTGAACTCTGGTGGAAACAGTGGGGAATGGAGAAAAAGGTGGCAGAGTCAAGAGGTGTTTTAGGAGCTATATTCAGCAAGACATGCAGGGTGAAGGAAAAGAAATAGGGCTATTTCCATTCCCCATGGTTGAAATGAGAGACTGGGGGAAGTATCTAGAAGGGAAATCAAGTTCAGATATGGATCAAGAGATTGCTGCTACCAAGAGGTCCACGGAGGCAAAGGCTAGCAGGACTCAGGAACAGGCCATTGTCGGAGCCAGGGAAGCTCTGGTCTGGGTAACCATTGTGAAGCATAATCTAGCTGGCAGCAGCTTGAGGGTGTCAAGAACTGTGTCCTCGAGGTATATCTAGCTCCTGTGAGCTAAAGAACAGGACCCAAAATCACACCCTGCTGCTTCCATGTTGTCTGTTCCAATCAAAATAATCTCAGGGACAAGAGCAAGCCAGGGTTTAAAGTTGATGTGTATCAGTAGATTCAGCTGGAGGAGACAAAGGCAAGGCAGTATTTCATCATTGCGTGGGTACGCAAGTAGCTGTTGTTTTTCTGTAGCTAATGGTTCAGAAGTTCAAAGTTCAATCGAAGAAAATCATGAATTGGAAGGTTTCTCCATAGTTCTCAAACTATTGTGGCTCCCCACAAGTTAATACCATCCAATCCACTGGCATATTCTGCTTTCAATCCTTTGAACAGTTTTATAATTACTTTTTCTGCCTCTTTACAGTTTTTACTGAGATCCTCTACTGAAGAAGAAATACAGTTATGGTAGAGAATAGGGGCCATGTGCAAAAAATGGAAATCTGCATGCCAGAGTGTTCTCAAAATCAGTGATTAGGAGGGAAGAGAGGCAAAAGAAAGCCAGGGCATACCATGGCAAAAGATGCAGGCTCCCAAGAGTCCCCAATCCACAGGTCTGAGATTGCTTTTGGTCCCAGAGTTTAATGCCGGACCTACAGAGATGTCCTAAGACTGTGAGGCCTCTTGGTGCCAGCAAGGGCCGTATGCCACACATGGTGGATGCCCCCTCGAAATAATCTTCTCATCCAAATGCCTCCTTGCAAATCCCAACTCAAATGAAAAAGTAAAAACTGTCAACTCTGATATATTGGGAAGACGATTCAAGCAGCTGCTATTTGTATTTTATTTTTAGACTTTTTTTTTCCTTCAGACTGATCACAATTTCTATAATATTATTCTTTCTTCTAGGTCAAACAACATCTGTTGTATAAAAAAGAAAATAAACTATTTCACATTGTCAAGTTTACAACTTCCATTTTTACTGTGCCACAGCAATATCAAGCAGTTATTTTATTTCCCCTCTAAAGAAGTCATTATGGTTGATGGTGTCAATAGCCCATGGATTAAGGGGTCCCCAAGCAGATTGTGACACATTGTTGAGGCTTTTAGTGTCAGTAATCCTTGGGTAAGCTCTGATATGATAAACTACAACAGCTCCAAATGAGAAATTCCTGTTTACCATTAAAACAGAACCCTGATTTTGCCAAGGGGCACCTTCAGAAAGTTCCCTCTCACCACATTTGTGTTTCTCCCTGTCTTAGAATCTCTGGTAAATAAGAAATGTGGGTGAAGTCATTCCTGCAGCTTGGCCCTAATGATGAGGAAGGGATTCTATTAAAAGAAGTGAATGTACAAGTTTTCAACTAATGAGCAGGTTACTATGTCTAAAAATTAACAAAGAATCAACCCCTCTGGCCTCCTTTCAGTTAGGCACACATGCTGTTTGCCTCTTCTGCCTGGAAAGCTCTTCCCCCTCCACCCCCCTTACCTAGCTTACGCCTACACATCCTTCAGATCTCAGCTCAGCTGTCATTGCCATCCTTAGTCCCCTCCCCAACAGAATAGGTCAAATCCCCTCATTATACATTCTCGCCACACCATGTGCCTTTCTGTTTTAGCACTTGCCACAGTTGCAATTTTATTTATATTTGTGTGATCATGGAACTGGAAGTTCTGAGTGTAGGGACCATGTCTGATTTTCTCATCACTGTATCACTAGCACCTAGCATGGTACTTGGAATATAATGGACATTCAATAATTATTTGATGAATCATCAAACTCTCTGTTCTGGACAGGTAGCACTAGCTGCTGTGACATACAACTCCCAAATCTCAGTGGCTTAACACAATAAAGATTTATTTATTTTTCACATCAACAGTTAATGTGGATTAGGCAGTTCTCATTGGTGGCTCTTTTCCATGTGATGATCCAGGGATCCAGGTTTTTTCCATCTAGTAATGCTGCAGACTTCAACATATGACCCCTGTGGTCTCTAAATAAGGGGAAGAGAGAGCATGGACAGTTGTGCAAGTGATTTTATGGCCAGGCTTAAATGACACACTGTCACTTTTGCCCACATTCTATTGCCCAGAACCTAGTCACATGCCCCAACGTGACCACAAGAGTGGCTGGGAAATGTAGTCTTCTGGTGTGCCCAGGGAGAGAAATAGGATTGGCAAGTATCCAGTCCATCTTTGCCACACTCTCTGCTACAACTTACCATCTTCTACAACCATGGCTACCATATTAGTCAGAGTTCTCTGGAGAAACAGAACCAATAGGAGATAGATATTTTAATATAGATATAGATACAGATGAGCTATATATATATATATATATATCATATATATATATAGTGTGTATATATATATCATATATATGAGAGAGGATGGTGCTATCATTCATATATATATGAGAAAATGGTGGTGTAATTTAGTCCGAGTTTAAAGGCCTGAGAATTGGGGGGCTGATGCAGTGAGTCCTGGTCCGAGTCCAAAAGGCCAAGAACCAGGAGCACCAATGTTCAAGGGCAAGAGAAGATGGACGTGTCAGCTCAAGCAGAGAGAGTGAACTCACTCTTCCTCCACCTTTTTGTTCTGTTCAGGCCCTCAATGGATTAGATGATGCCCATCTGAATTGGTGCAAGTGGTCTTCTTTACTCAGTCTACTGATTCAAATGCTAATCTCTTCCAGAGACAACCACATATACACCCAGAAATAATGTTTTACTAAGCTATCTGAGAATATTTTAGCCCAGTCAAGTCGACACATAAAATTAACCATCACAGTACCAACATGAAATTCAATCAAACAAACCCCAAAACATTCTGCTCACTCTTTCTCCCACCCTCATACCCTACCTTAGCCATTTCTGGTCTCATATAGGAGTTGGGAGTTTTAAATTACTGGTGTCTTGGTTAAATCTTGTCTAAGAGGCGAGTAGATATCTAGAGAAGTGCAGAACATAACCCAAGTCAGATTTCCTGATCAAAACCCTTCATTACCTTCCCATTGCCCATCACTGGCTTACAAGGTTTTCCATGATTTAAATTTTAATACCTTTCCAGAAGCAAGCAGCAACTTTGTTTAAGGTAACTTGCTTCATCTTAAATATTCATGTGAAATTTTAGCATTATGCTCCAAAAAGTATCCACAGGTGTTTAAATTTAAACTGTTTTCCTTGAAATTTCTAAATACAGTTATTGTTCCAGGAAGATGCCCTGCCTTTATCCAATGGTTTTAGATGCTGCTTGGCATGAGTGCAGAGGTTTGAGCAGCAAAGCCCTGTAAGCCCTGAGTAACTGTGTGCTAAACTGACCATACTAGAGAGAGCTCAGCAGAGATGCCCCTTACTCCCTAGGACCCTATATTAGTTTGCTAGGGCTGCCATAGCAAAGCACCACAGATTGGGTGGCTTAAATGAGAAAAATTGATTTTTCTCACGTTTCTGGAGGCCAGAAGTCCAAGATCAGGGTGTCAGCAGGTTTGGTTTCTTTTGAGGCCTCTCTCCTTGACTTGCAGATGGCCGCCTTCTCTCTGTGTTCTCACATAGTCACTCCTCTGTGCGTGCACGTGTCTGTGTCTTAATCTCCTCTTACAAGGACGCCAGTCATTGGATTAGGGCCCACCTATATGACCTCATTTTATCCTAATTACCTCTTTAAAGGCCCTATCTCCAAATACAGTCACAGCCTGAGGTAATGGGGATTAGGACTTAAACATATGAATTTTGGGGGGACACATTTCAGCCCATACCAGAGCCCAAAGGTAATCTGAAGAATAGGGACAGACATAGTACTGCAAAAAGAAGAAAAATTCCTCACTGAATTTATTGCAAGAAACAAACGGCCTCTCACTCAACACACACACTCATCCACCCATGTTTTGGCAGGTTTCAATTCAGAGAATTTTGATTTAGAGAATCTTTGCATTTGCCTACAGGCTGCAGAGGAGTTCCATGCTTTGTGGTGTTTTTTGGAGTTGGTTTTGCCATGGCTGCTGCATATCTCAAGCAATAAAAGGGATTTCGATTGCAGTAATTTACCTTCTCTCTGTCTTTCACATTGCCCTGACTTGGTTGTCAAGCTTTTGAGGAAAATCACAGTTATACCTATACTTTCTGTGCTGATACCTGCCACCCCTCTATTTGTTTTCTGATAAGTATGCCCTTTCTCTAGAATTCTATTCAAATGCCAGGCTATGATCGATTCCGGTGCCTGTCTTGTCCCTGTGTTCTATGACAGCCCTGCCTGCATAAGAGGCTCTGCCCCTTCAGAGAGATGTGCTCAGAACTCAGTCTCCCCACTCCTTCCCCAGCCAGCATTCAGCAGCTGCTGAGCAGAAATGGGCTTAGGGAATGCCAATGTGACAATTACACAGGTATCTGGGAGGACCCGCAGCTCTGTTCTCAGCTGCGTGGCCGCTTCAGGGAAATTAAGTGCAAGCTGTTTGGAGAATATTTCTCCGTAGGACATTATGAAATCCCAGAGGTGGGAATGCGTGGACAGTGGCTGCCAGCTCCCCACCCCTTCCCTCCCCCATCTTCCAGAAAGAAGAAAGAAAAAGCTGCAGCTTAGTATTTGATATTTAGAATTAATTAGAGTCCCAAATCCCATACCAGCCAGCAGGTTTATTAATGAGGCCAATGTATTCATCTTCTTCAGCCTACTTCTCCAATCCATATCTAACCCACACAGGGACATTACAGTGCCTCACGATGCCCCTTGGTTTTCAAAATACTACCACACGCTGCTGCCTCATCTGGCCCCCACAATCCCCCTGGTAGGTGGTCAAGATAGGAGTCATTCTCCCCACTTCCTAGATGAGTTTTCAGGGAGGTTGAGTCACTTTCCCAAGGTCACACAACTAATAAGCAGTAGAAACCAGATTTGAACTCAGCTAGTCTAACACCAGGGCCCATGCAGTTAAGCACTGCTCTTCTACTGCGTCCCCAGAAAGAGGCCTGACTGCTTCAATGTTAGGGAGCCAAACCTAAGACTCCCAGGTGGCAGAGTTACTCATCTAGTGTTGTAGGAAAAAATACAGGAGGCCCAGTTAAATTTGAATTTCAGATGAACAAAGAATACATTTTTAGTATAAGTATGTCCCATAGTTATGCTTATCTTAAATACTGCATGGTATATACTTACATGTACTAAAATTTTATTTGATGTTTATCTGAAATTCAAATTTAACTGGATATCTGGTTTTGTATTTGCTAGATCAGCAAACACCACCCTTAGCACTATCCTAACAAAGCTGGCCAGCCACCTGGCCTTCTGATTAGCTCTGCTCCAGTCCTTCCCTTGCTTGTCTAATTTCACCTTCTTCCACTGATCCTGGCTAAAAGCCTGCCTTCACCCTCCTCCTGAATTCACCTGTCCAATCTGTCACCAAGCTCCAGAGTCAGCATCTGCTTTGGTTCTCCCATCCAGCCCTTCCTCCCCACTCCCCTGACCACCACCCTGATCCAGAAGTCTATTCCCTCTCACCCAGATTATGACCAAAGTTCTTCTAGTCACCCTACTCAACAGACAATTGTCAGACTTTTTCCTGACAAAAGCACGAGGAATTCTCCTATTCAAAACCCTCTGAAGGGCCGGCCCCATGGCTTAGCGGTTAAGTGCGCGCGTGCTCTGCTGCTGGCGGCCTGGGTTCGGATCCCGGGCGCGCACCGACACACCGCTTCTCCGGCCATGCTGAGGCCATGTCCCACATACAGCAACTAGAAGGATGTGCACCTATGACATACAACTATCTACTGGGGCTTTGGGGGGCGGAAAAAAAAAGGAGGAGGATTGGCAATAGATGTTAGCTCAGAGCCGGTCTTCCTCAGCAAAAAGAGGAGGATTAGCACGGATGTTAGCTCAGGGCTGATCTTCCTCAAAAAAAAAAAAAAAACCCTCTGAAGACTTCCTAAGCTCCTTGATGTAGCCTTCAAAGCTTTTGGATCGAGGTTCAACCTGATGATGCCACTACCTTCCTGGTCTCCCACCACAGTTGAGTGTGGACCCTAGGCCTGAGCCACACTGAGGATCTCAGCTTCCCATAGAACACTTATGTTTGCATCTATCTCTTCATTGGCCTTGAATCCCACGTTCACGACATCCCCAAGACCAGCCGACTACCACCAATTCCAGCCACAAGTGATCTTGTCTCTAGTGCAACCCTCACAGCATTTCCTAACCCTTTTGGTACATGCTATATTATGTTTGTGTGCTTGCTGCTTTGGCGCATGTCTTAGCTCCTCCTCCACCATCTTACATCCCTAGGGGACAAGAGCTATTTTGTGTGATTTGCTTCCCTTCTACATGGCCTAGGACAGTTTCTGGCACAAGCTAGATGTTCCACAGGAATGTTTGGATATAAGTTAATGGCTTGGCCCCACAAACATCCTCTACTCTATGACACCTACTCTATGCCAAGACTGGACTAAACCGTGGGGATAGAGCAATGACTAAGATCTGATCTTGTCCTCAAGCCACACCATGAAAGCAGAGCAATGAGTCTAGGTTACCCTGAGACCAACCTCAGCCCAGTGTTTCTGTAAAAGGATCACACACCCAACTCCAGAATGCTTTGATGAGTAAGGTAGGACTTTACCAAATGACCTTTCAGAAGGTTGGAGAGGGTAGGGGAGGGGCAAAGAGGAAAATACATAGTATAGCATGCAACAAAATATCCCCAAAGTCCTCCTTCTACCTGTCCATCCCCAAACCGCTTCTTTCTCCTCCTTCTCCTTAAACTCAAATAGCAGCTCTCAGTTGGCCGTGATGGTGCTCCCACCCTCAATCCTCCCCTCTCTTGGGGTTTTGTTTCCTTTTTAAGGATTGCTGCACACTTTCTCATATTGCCATTGAGTCCTTCTCTTGGTTTCCAAGGCTGCATCCCCAGGCACTATCTGCACAACAGAGTTTTTAAACAGGTCAAAATAAAAAAAGTGAATCATGTTCCTGCCATAAATCGAAGAGAAAACCTGTGAGGGCCTTCTGGAGGTGAAGAGAGAACTCCTAAAGAGAGAAAAAGATGAAGTGAGTTTTAAGGAAGGCCTAAAGAGGGAGTCAGGAGCCCGTACTGCTTTTCCATCTTTGATGACACTTTCTCTTCCAAGGCCCCCTTGCAACTTGCAGTAAGTGGTCTCTAAGGTGGCCTCTTAGATGGCCCCCAGTGATCTCACCTCCTGGTATTCATGTCCTTGTGTAATCCCTTTCTCCTAAATTTGAGCTGATCTTAGTGACTCACTTCTAATGAAACAGAATATGGAAGAAGTGATAGGATATCACTTCTGAGATTAGGTTATTGAAAGACTCCGGCTTCCACCTTGGTCTCTTTCTCTCTCTTATTCATATTCTCTCACTCTCTCATGGATCACTCATCTTGGGGGAAGCTAGTTGCCATGCCATGATGCAGCCAGTTGGAGAGGTCCATGTGAGTGAACTGGAAACAGGATTTACCCCTCAGTCAAGCCTTGAGATGACTGAAACTTCATAAGACACCTCGAGCTAGAGGCCTCCAGCTAAGCTTCACCCAGATTCCTGACCCATCCAACTGTGAGATGATAATTATTTGTTGTTTTAAGCCACTAAGTTGTGGGGTTATTTTGTTATGCAGTAATATATAATTAATACACAGCTGAAGCCTCCATGTGTTTTTCTCTGAATCAAGAGAGAAGCGATGCCGCAGCTACAGGAGCCCAGCCAGAAGGCAAAGATGACTGCAGCAAGCACTCCCATCCTACTTCATGTCCAAATGTCATTTTATAATGCTGCAGTCAAAATGATAAAGCCAGTGGTCCCTAGAGACAGTTAAGGGGCTTTTATAGCTGTTACAAATCCTGCTTCATGAATCCCAGACCCATATGCAAATGTGAAGCTCAACCTTTGATAAGCCATTTGATTTCCCTTTTAGTTAATGAAGTGAAAATACACCATTTTACACTAAGATTAAATTGCTAAAATGTTTCACTCTGGTCCCCAGTTAGTTGTAATTAAAAACAGAAATAGAACAGGAAAAGTCGCTCACTCTCTTCTGGCATCGAGAGGCACAGAAGAGGAAACTTGTGGTCCTCTACAACCTCTGTCCAGAAGCGAGAGGGTAGGAGGGAAGAGCAGGGTGAGACCACAGAGGGAAGTCCTCCAGACCCACCTAACCTGGCCAAAGGTGTGCCCCCATACCTGCAGCCCCAACAACTCAGAATGCCAGGAGAAATGCTGCCCCTTGCTTGCTAGGGAGGAGGAAGGGAGAGAGGGTGCTCCAATCTCTCAATGCCACTTGACACACAGCTTCTTAACTTGAGGCCCACAAATACCTAGGGGGACAGAGATGGGTTTCAAAGGGCCTGGACACACAGAAAGAACTCAAATGTATGAAAAAGTGTGTGTGAGAGACTGTATGGGTGATGATAGCGTATAGGTACCCGTGTGGGTGAGAGAGAGACTGGATGAGGAAGTACATATGTACCTCTGTGTGTGTGTGTGTGTTGTATATAGGTACCAATGTGTGTGAGAGAAAATGAATCAGGGAGTATATGTATTTGTGTGTATGTGTATGAGTGAGAATAGTATATAGGTACATGTGTATGTATGAGAGAGAATGGGTGAGGAGAGTATATAGGTAGCTGTGTGTGTATGAACAGTACATAGGGACCCATATGTGTGAGAGAGAATGGGTGAGGGAGTGTACGTAATTGTGTGTATGTGTGTGTGTATGTGTATGTGTGTGCTGAGTAGGTACCCATTTATGTGAGACAGAAAATGGATGAGGAGGTGTATATGTACTTACGTGTGTCTGTGTGTGGGTGTTTGTGTATGAGTTAGGGGTCTGTACATGTATGTGTGGGTGATGGGTGTATATGTGTAAATGTGTATGTATAAGAGATTAGGTGAAGGGTTAGATATGTGTTGGTGTGGATACCTATACAGATGAAGGGGTGGATATGTATGTGTGTGAGTACATAGGTGAGGAGGTGTATATGTATATGGAGAGGTAATGTATAGGTGAAGGAGAGCATGTATATGTATGTATGTGTGTATGTGAGTGTATAGGTGGGGGATCTATATACAAATATGTGTGTTTGAGTGTCTTAGTGAGTCAGGTTGATATATATATATGTGAAGGTGTAAGGCATGACTAGGGGCTATATGGACATGTGTGTTCCTGTATGGGTGAAGGAAATACATACATGTGTCTGTGAGTGCATAAGTGTACAGGTAATAAATATATATACTGTGTTAGCATGTGTGAATGTGTTTGTGAAATATATATGTATATGTGGGTATCAGTGTATGGTTGAGTAGGTTGTATGAACAACCACTGTGTGTGAACATATTGGTGAGGGGGTATATACGCGTATGTCTGTGAGAGAGATTGGGTGAGGGTGGTGTATATGTACATGTGTGCATGTATTGGGGGTAACACATAGTGGTGTATGCACAGGTGTGTAAGTGTGTGGGTGATGGGTATGTTTATACTCGTGAAGAATTATATATAATCTGTGCATGAGAGTGCATGGGGATGCATGGACTATATGTATATTTGTGTGTGTTCAGGTGAATGAAATGTGTAAATACATGTCTGTGAGTGTGTGTGTGTGTATGGCTGCAGGGTGTATGTGTGAGTTAATGGATGAGTGGTTGTATATGTACTTCTGTTTGTGCGTAATTTTATGGGTGAGGTGTAGGTGCATGTGAACATGTGTGTGCCTGAGTGTGTTTATGAAGGGTGTGTATAGGTACATGTGTGTATGTGTGAGTTTATGTATGAGGCAGGTGTATATTTATGTGTGTTTGTGAGAAAGTATGGATGAGGCCAGTATATATGTATTTGTGTTTGAGTGTATGGGGTAGGAAGTTTACATTTACATGGTTAAATGTGTGAGTGTATGGTTGAGGGAGTAGCAAAAATATGTGTGTGTGTTACAGGTAGGATATTTATGTATATATGTGTATGTTAAAAAGTGTGTGGCTGTGGAGAGTGTTTGTATACATGTCACTGTGCGAGTATATGTCAAGGGGCAAGTATGTATGTGTTTATGCAGATCTTGGTGAGGGGTGTATATTTAAGTCTGTGTATGTGAGTGTATGGATTAAGAAGTATACGATTATGTCTTATGTGTAAATGTATGGATGAAGGGTTTTTATATGTACTCGTGAATGTATGCGAGTGTATGGTTGGGATAGATGTACATATGTATACATGTATTCATGCATGCATGTATGTTTATACATATACCTATACACGTGTGTATGTGTATTTATAAGTGGGGATAGAAGTGTGTGAATAGTGCGTTTATAGTTGAGACAGTGTCTATATGTGTATGCTTGAGTACACATGTGAAGGGGTATATATGTCTGTATGCTTTGGTGGTAGGGTGAGGGGGTTTATATGTAATTGTATATGTGTCTGTCTGGATGCATAGGGGGGTTGTATCTGTATGTATGAATGTGTTTGAATGTCTGGGTGAGGGATTATGTATGTATATGTGTGTTTAAGAGTGTATGGGGTAAATGGAGCATATATATTTGTGTATATATGTGTGATGGGTTGTGTATTTCATGTGTGAGAGGGCATAGGTGAAGGGTGCATATATAAGTGTGAGTGTATGGGTGAGTGATTTTTATGTATCTGCGTGAGTATAGGGGTGAGGGAGTTTATAGTACATGTTTATGAGAGTGTGAAGTTTAGAGAAATGTGTAGTATGTTTGGGGGTGGTAGTGCATGTGTTGATAAGGGTGAGTGTATGTACATGTGTGGGTTTGAGACTATATGGGTGAAGTGAGCATATATGTACCTGTGTGTAAGTGTAGGCATGAGGTGATGTGTGTGTACATGTACACACACATACATATATACATATATACACACATATGGCTATGTGTACATGTGTGGGTCCATGGGTGAGGGAATGTATATGTCAGTGTGTATGAGAGTATGTTTTAGTGGACTGTATATAATTCTGTATGTGTGTGTGAGTGTATTGGTAAATGAGATGTATACATATGCATGTTTCTGAGGGTACAGTTGAAGGGGCTGTAATATTTATGAGTGTGTTTTTAAATACGGTCACTGTGTTGGTATGTATATGTGAGAGAGTATATAGGTGAAGGGTGTTTATATACCTTTTGTGTGTATGTGAGTATATATTTATGTTGGTTGTATATGTACCTGTATGTGACTACATATTTGTGTGGGTTGTAAATGTACCTCTGTCTGTGAATGAGTATGAGAGGTGTTTTGCACCCTTGTGTGTTTGTGTTGTGTGGCTGTGTGTCTGTTTTCTTCATAGCATGCATCAGTATGGTGTAGCATTTCAGAACACAACTTCAAATGAGACAAACCTGGGTCTCACCTCTGGCTCTTTTACTTGCTAGCTGTGTGACCTTAAGCAAGTTACTTGACCTTCCCATGCCTCTGTTTCTTCATCTGTAAAATGAGGCTAATAATAGTACTTACCTCATAGTGCTGTGAAGAGGATTTTAAAAGATTATATTTAACACTATATTTGTGACAACACTTAGCACAGTGCTTGGTACCTAATAAACTTGTTAAATAAATGTCAGTTGTCTCATAGATATTGTTATGATTTTTATTATTATCAGCAGCTTCTCAAAGGAGCCCATTGAGCTAATGGGAGTTATATTTATGGATCCCTGCCAGGCATGGGGGAAGGGGGTTACAGAGGAAGATCTGAGGAGACTTGTGTGCTCTAGTTGTCCCTCCCTCCATGGACACTGGCCTATGACTGCCTGAAGTCTGAGTAGTGGCCCAAACAGCATTTTCAGGCTCAGATGTGTTCTGGCACAGTTACTCCCAGCAGGTCCAAAAATCAAGGTTGTCTCTGGACAACTGCAACCCAGACAGCCCACTGAGAAGCAAGCCACTGAGCCAAATAACAATGCAGGTGTGGGACTGGGGGGTAGTGGGGGTCACTGGGCCTTTCCTGTCTGAAACTAGTGTCTGGCTCTTTTTATTAATTCCTTTGATTGAGCTAATATAGACTCCATTTCTTACACTAGTTCATGTGAGAATTTAGGCACCTAATACTGTGTGTTTCAGACTGGTGCTTGTTGCAAGGGGTCTGCAGTCACTCACTCAACAAAATCTTTGTGAGCACCCACTCTGGGCCAGGTACTGTGCAAGGCACAAGAGAAAAGAAGTAAATCAGAAGAGGCCCTACCACCAAGGAGCCCTCAGCCTTCATTTGTGATTCTCTCTTCTGCTTGTTCCCCTCTCCATGGCTCTCTAAAAACCTCATTGCCAGCCCAGGCCTTTCACAAAAGTCCCTTCTCCATGCAGGATGGATATAAGTCAAGATGGAAACCAAAGATCACAGTTGGCCTTTAAAGATGGAAGCACAAGGGGAACAAAGACATGGCCCAAAGTATAGGCACACTATTAATACACAACACCCAGCCAAGGAGTCCAAGCCCCACTGTTACAGGCAATAAAGCCACAAAACATGCTATAGCTAGAAATTGTGCTATGGATTCACATATACATTACATGGGCGGAGTGCTGCACAGCCCACCAGGAGATCTTCACAGCTGTTCTTGTTGAAAATATTTCATTGCCCAAAAGGTTGAAAACTACTACATTACTGACGTGAGGGAAAAGTAGTTCTCAGAGTCTATAACGCTTACGAGAGTCACCTAGGCACTTTGTTAGGCTTGGAGATCCCTAAGCCCCCCACCTGAGATTCTGATTCAATAGTCTGAGGAGGGGCCCAGGAACTTGCATGTTTCTATCCCCAGATGGTTCTTAGGCAGGTAGGTCGAGAGAGAAACACTAGCATGAATCACAGAGATTCAGAGTGAGAAGGAACTGCAGAAGTCATCCTTCCACAGTTAAGGAAACTAGGTCTAGAGAAGGGAAGTGGCTTGCTCAAGGCCACACAGCTAACAAATGGTGGGCCAAAACTCAAACCCTGGTCTCTTGCCTACCGTACTTGTTCAGGTACAGCAATACTTCTCAAATGGGGGAAATCAGAGGGGAAAGTGTGATCACATGAGGGGTCTTTTCAATGCCCCCCATGCCATCCTGGCCCTTGAGAATCCCTGCCACAGCAAGCATGTGTTTTTGTGTGTTAATTATATCCTGCAACAGTATTGGGGAAGAAAAGGGGTATTGGAAACCAGGGTTTGACATCATATTGCATCCCTGCTGGGGCTACCGTATTGAACAGCTAACACAAACAGCGACACAGAAACATGAGCCCTGTGTAGGGGAAAATCCTAGTTGGGAGTCTAAAATATTGTACCTGGGGATTCCCTTTCCAAGGTGAGGGTTATGGAGTAAGCCCTGCAGCTGGAATGATGGGGCTGAAAGCCTGTTGGCAATAAATAAATGGGCTCATGGAAGAGTCTGGCTTGAAAGAAACTGGGCATAGCCAATGGCATTTCATAGGAGAGATCCTTCAAAGACATGCTTACGAAAGGGCCAAGTGCTATTTTTAATTCAATCCTCACACCATCTAACAGCCTCTCCTATTACCCTACATGTCACCCATTCATCTCAGATGCTGAACATTGTCAGATGATTTTTAAAAATCTAAGCACACTGTAGCCCCTGAGTTTCCTTCATCTGCCATGACAGGGATGTCTTCAAAGAACTTGCGCAGGTTATTTTAAAATGACCTCCTCTAGCTTGGAGCTTAGTTTCCCGGAGAGCTTTCACTTCAGTGCTGGATGTGAGAGGGGAGGACCAGGGAGGCTGATCCAGCAGCCCTGCTGAGGTAACACAGAGAGCCCCAGCAGAGGACTATGTGGGGGGCCCACAGTGTTAAGAGTGGTTGCTGGGGGAGGCTCTGCCTCCATCATGAGCCGATCACAACTCCTTAGCTCTCAGTGTTCTCACCTCCACAGTGGCCTAGTCAAGGGAAAGACGGAGCCACTTTCACCCCTGCTCCACCAATTCATGGCACAGCTAGACATACAGGAGCCACTAGCCCGGCAGCAGCTGCCGCAGGCAATTGCCTAGCAAAGACACCAGCTGGGCCACAATCCCACACTTTTCTCATTCTGCGCTCTTTCCCCTGGCTATGAGGCAGGGGGCTAATCAGCCATCGGCACCTTGGGACTGAGTAGAAAGTGGATGGTGGGACACCTGAAGCCGCCTTTGTGGCTCAATAAAGGCTGAGCCAGTAGAAGGAAAGCATCTCCAGGGCAGTCAGACTTGCAATCAGCTTTCCCGGCTGGAGCGCAGAGCTGTGATTCTGCCGGGATTTTCCCATCATGAACTCTGCTCCACATGGGGATTGGCTGAAAACTGATTTCCAAAGCTCTCTGGCTTTCAATGCCCAGCTCCATCGTTTGGGGTCTCATAGCTCTTTCCCTGAGTTCTTTCTACGACCTGCACCCTCTGTGCCGACTATATTACTACTGCTGTAGGCTGCTCTGTCAGGGCATAGCTCTGGAAGGCAGGGCCTCAGTGTCCTGCACACCCCTTGCCCAAGGTCCTCCAACTCGTGGGTGTCAAGAAACGTATGTATCCCTGTTGCTGTGCAAAAATATGATGAACAGAGCCCTCTCCACTGTAGGCCAGGATGTGTTCACCCTGTTGGTGGCCACAGACCGTCCTATGCCAGGGGAACAGTGGGGAACAGAGAAGGAGGTCACATCTCTAGGCCCCCACATGCCCCAGGCACAGGCATAATATCTCAATCCTCACAGTAGCCCTGGGAATTATGCTCAAATTACAGTTGAAAAAACCGAGGATTGAGAATATTTGGTAATTTACCCACATAGGCAGTGAATTGGTAGAGCCAGATTGGAACCCAGACGCTAATGAGGATTAAGTGAGGGCATGTAGGTAAAAGAGTTAGCAGACCACCAGGCAGTGCTCTTCACTCTCCTCTCATATGGAAGTTCAACTGTGGCACCAGGGTAAGGAACTGTCCCTCTCTGGGCATCAGTTTCTACACCCATAAACTAAAGGAGATTGGATCTCCAAAGTTTCCCTCTCTGAAACACTGGGTTGCTGGCACGTGAAGTGGAAAGAAGAAAGCAGCAAAGGGAGGGGTGGAAGGCCACTAAAGCCATGAGGCCTTCCCTTCTCCACCCAATAGCAATTCTTCAACTAGGATCCATGGACAGGCTTCCAGAGCACTGCAGATCCCTGAAACAATCCACACAACATTGTGTGCATGTGCCTGAGTGGAGTTTTCTGGAGAAAGCAGCTATAGCTTTCATTTGAGTCCAAGACCCCAGAGAGGGTAATAGAGGACATGATAAATCTCTCAGGAGGGCACCCTATACTCAGTGGGTATTCATTCCCAGCTCAAGTTTCCTTATTGCTGTGAAGGTCTAACCAGACTTCAAAGAGCTGTACACAAGAATTTGGGGCACCATTTGTATGTGGATTGGATTAAGTCGATCAAGAGAGGCCTTGGAATTGGATAAACTGGGATTCAGTCGAAGCACTGCCACTTGCTGGCTGTGTGACCTCAGCCCGGTTACTTCCCCTCACTGAGCCTCACTGCCCACACCTGTACAGTGGACATAATACCAATAGAATGGCCATGAAAGTTCTATGAGGAAAAGTATTACTACTACCTGGCATGTGGTGGACATTGTGTAAATGCTATTTTCCTTTCCTTTCTTCTAAGTCTAATTACAAAGTAAAATTCTAATTATTCTTCAGAGTTGGCAGACTCTCAACTCTGAAATGGTTATTATTGCTATTGTTATTAGCTAACATTTATCGAGTGTTTACTGTATGCCAGGCACAGTCCTAAACATTGTACATATATTTACTCATTTAATCATCACAATAGCCCACCAGGGAGGTGCTATTCTTATCTCCATTTTACAAATGAAGAAACAAGACAGGCATTCAGGTGTTAAGTACCTTGCCCAAGGTCACCCAGATAATAAGGGGCAAAGCTAGGATTCTAACCCGAAATGACACCAATGCAATATGTGTAAGCTGTTACATAGTACTGACTCCTGTTGATTAGCAATAAGTGTTCAGAAGCCTGGGCCTGAGACCCTCGACTCTGGCAAGGACCTTCAGGTTCATGGCTAGACTATTGGTACCACCCCACTCCCACCCCAGGCTGGACTCAACCATGTCCACTGAACTCAGGAAGCCAGGATCATATCAATTCCTGCCATTACAATCTATGCTCCACTCATTCATGCATTCATAAATAAATCCATTGCATTATTCATTCATTTAACATTTCTTTCCCTTTTTACATCACTCTCCTCCCTCTCCTTTCACCTCCTTTCACTTCTGCCTCATCCCCTATAACACATGTCAACAACCCGAATTGTATCCTTCCATATTTTTCTAAATACTCACATAATCATATTCATATATATGTGCATATGCATGCACATGTGCATTCACACATGCTTAAATACATTTGGGATGATTGGTCATTGTTTTGCAAAACTGAGATCACATTGTGTATGCTTTTCTGCACTTTGCTTTCCTCATTTAGCAACCAGCAGAGTTCTAGCTCAGTCTTTTTCATGGCTGCAGTCATATCCATCATCCAAATTATCTTTCAACCACACTGAAGTATTAGCAGTTCTCTGAATACCTCAGACTGTGTCCTGCCCCTGTGCCTTTGCCCCTCCTGCTCTCTGGGCCTGGTAAGTCCACTTCTTTGTCCACCTAGAGGATATCTCTTCATCTGTCAAGACTAAGCACATAGCAAGCCTTTCATGGCCATCAACAGACCTGGAAGAACTGACTTTGCTCTCCTTTGTGTCTTCAAGGTGCCCTGTACAGACTTTTGTCTGAGAGCACCTAAAATGTTAGTGAAGTCACATGCTGAGGTCTGCCTCCTCCAACTAGACTCGAAGTTCCAGGAAAATAGGACTTGTCTGTTTTGCATACTGCTAGCACACTGTAGGTACCAAATAAACATTTGTTGACATGATTAATGAATGAAAAAGGATGATGAGAGCCTGAACCAAAGGACTAGCAGTGGAAAGGAGTGGAACGTGTGGGCTTCAGAGCGATTTATGAGGTAGAACTGACAGAACTTGCCAATTAACTTGAGTGTTTCTTATTTCCCCAAGAAAATAAGCACCATGAAAGATCATGTCTGTCTTGTTCATAGTTTCATCCCCATTGCTTAGATCAAATAGTGCCTGGTACATAGTTGGTGCTCAATAAATATTTATAAAATAAATTAATTCCACTGGATCCAGGGATCCCTGGCCTGGGCCTTGTCCCTAACCCAGAGGAAGGTTCTTTTCAGCAGCCCAAGCCTCAGACCCTGCTGGACCTCAAAGACTTCTGCGATCTGCTTGCTCAAAGCAGGCAGAGTTGTCCAAATCAAGTTGCAGGATAATTCCTCCTCAGAACATTTCTGTGGTCTGTGCCTCAGCTGGTCCCAGCTATCTCCAGCCCAGGCCTCGGGCCAAGGAGTGACTGTGTGTGCATGCACCCACGTGCATGTGTGCAGCTGTATGTGTGCAAATAGCATGTATGAGTGTTATGCAGCATCCCCAGCAGGGAGGTTCAGAATATTTCTCTCACACAGAGAAAGAGGAGGCAGAGTCCAGGGGTTTCTCCCAGGAGCACCAGAGGAAACTGATGCTCCTGTGCTGCTGGGGTGGGGATGGGCAGAGCTGCCTCATTCTCCTGTCGCCACCAGGCCAGAAAATGGCTGTGGAGGGAAACCTTTAGCTTAAAGCAAACTTGGGAAGTAGACCTAACTCAAGGATATTTACACTGGGATGCCCTTAAGGACCCTGGGGTCTGGGAGCAGGTATAGTAGAAGAGAAGCCCAATCTCTAAGCCAAGCCCCTAGGAGAGCTTCAGGAAGAGAACACCTCCTATACTCATAGCCTTATCCACAGGAGGGGCTTCCAGAGGCTAAACACTGCTCATGTGGGGCAAGGAATAGGGTAGAAAGAATGATTCCTTCTTGGGATCTATGGTCACGCTCGCCTACAGCCCCTCCCATAAATCAGGGGTAGAGGGCCAGGAAACTCATCATCCTAGGACAAAGCAATAGCCTGAGCAAAGGTACTGATATTGAGGAGTATGGAAATTTCTGCAGGCTACAGTGAGGCACTCAGTTTGTCTGAGGGTACAGGAAGGACAGGTGTAAGAAATTAGGCTCAACAGGAAGATGGGTGCTGTATCTGAGGGTAATAATTTGAGGGAAGAGGGGAGTAGTCCATGAAAGAGTTTAGGCAGGGGTGTGGCGTGATCAGCTTTGGGTCTGTAAATGGACACCCTGGTGGCAGTGGGAGAACAGACTGGATAAAGGCAAGATTTAGGCACAGAGAGATATAGAAGAGACTGTGCTGGCCAAGGACATGGGGAAAAGTGGACAGATGATTGAGGTGACGTTTAGGAGAAAGACTTAGCAGTGGTGGGGCAGTGGCCAGGGCATGGAGAGCAGGCCTGGATGTCAAGGAGATGATGGGGAATTGTGGACGACAGGCTTGATTTGAAAGAAGGCTTGTCTCTGGGAGGCAAGAGTCCAGTCAGAGGTGACTCAAGCTTTACAAAGAGCCAGAAACAGAAATTATGAACAGAAGAAGAGCTGTTGGAGGGTGTTTGTGTAGTTGGAGGAGCTGGAGGCTCAACAGGAGTGCAGAGGTTTGTCTTGACCAGTTTGAACTGGAGGTCTCAGCAGGCAGCTGAGCGCAAATGCCTAGCAGGCAGTTGGGAAGAGAGGTCAGTGCTGGAGAGAGCAACATGACATTGACCACATGAGATGACTCAACCCTCAAGCCAGGCCAGAAAGATGTCACTGACCCAGAAGAGAGGCTCAGACAAATTGAGCAATCCTGGCCTTCAACTTGGCACAAGGCGTGGGCCGTGAAGCCTGACAGTGATGAGTACTCACAACTTAAGATCCACCTCCCATATGTATGGCTTGAAGGAGATGCATTTAACTTAAGTTTGGAACATAAAATGTTTATACAACCATTTATTCCATTAGTACATTCACTTCCCACTTCAGAACTAAATGTCTCTACTAATTAAATACATTTATTTTAACTGCAGAAGTATTTATTTCCAAAATAAGGACATGTTAATTATCTGCAGAGTGAAATTAACCCCAGGATGCTAATCTATACATTCATCTGCCTGGATATATATTACCCATGGATGTCTAGTTGCACTGCCAACCGTTTCACAGTGCTGCTCAACACACTCCTGAACACAGGCATTCTTGCCACCTGGATCCACATCCTTCTTGTTATCCTCTTACTGAGAGCTGCACGACAGTATGGAATGTGGAATTTTAATATTACCATGCTCATTCCAAGTCTAAGAAGACTAGAGATTCGAGATTCGCAAGCATGTGCTAATACAATTCAAGGACATTTTTGCTCAGAGAGAAGGTAACTGTCTCCAATTACCCTGAGGACTTTTTTGCTTATGTTTTATGAGAACTGACACCTTAATTCTCTTGTCACTGACACTTCCTAGACACGGGTACATATCTGTAATTCTCATGATAAATCATTAGTATTAATTAAGCCACATCAATAGCATAATTTAGCTAGTCAGTCAACATCTGAGAGCTCACAGTGGGGGTAGCCCCAACTCATAACATTGCAGAGTTAATAAGGGAAGAAATGCAGCATGGGAAAGAGAGAGTTTTCTAGAAAGATGGGCTTTCTTGCCTTCACAGCCACTGGGGAGTCATTTGCAGAAACCTCAAGAAGGAGTGAGATTCTCTTTTACGCTGTAACATATGTTTTTACTCATCTGCACAATGGAGCAGCAATACCTTGCAGGCGTCTGGCACCAAAGGGGAGGAGCTTCAGAGGGAATAGAATGCAGATGGTTCTAGCACAGTATTGGCAAATCCGTGGGCCAAATTCTGGCCTTTGGTCCACCAAGCCTGGTCAGTGAGAAGTGAAAAGGTGAGAGAGCCCTCTTAGTTAACAGAATTCCTTCCTTCCTACTTCTCTCTCTCCCATTCTCCCTCCTTCTCTCTCTCTCTCTCTACCTTCCTTCCATCCTCCTCCCTCTCCCTCCCTCCCATCCTTTCTTCCTTCAATAATCTTTGTTGAGCACTTACTATGCGCCAGGAACTGTGGTAATAGTTGGGGGACATTGGTGAACAAATAAAAGTCCCTGCTCCTGAGGAGCTGAGCTCCTAGTGAGGGGAGATATTTATAAATAAATGATCAAACAAGCAAACAATTTGTCAGGTGGTGAGAAGTGCTATAAAGAAAATTAAAGGAGTATAAGGGGACAGAAGTGACAAGAGCAGATGCTGATTTACCACCAGGTAGTTCCCTTGTATCACAGAGAAATATCAGTCCAATGAGGGGGTCCCCTACACAGACAGATGCACAAGTCCAAGGAAGTGGTTCTATATAGCATACAGACACCCTGGCCCCATGGAGGGGGTAAGTAGTCATTGACTATCAGAGATCTCCAAAATCCTCTTTTTGTGTCTCCACTCCCAGTCTTTCCTGGGATGATCAAAACATTGACCACTGCAGGGATTAGATGGGTTAGGCCCTTGTGGCTTAATTTAAGTGTGGAGGCTTCTCGTATAATTGCTGTGTGTCCATTAGACTGGACATTCCCAAGGGGACAGTGGAAGTCAGCAGGAAGGTGCATGCTCCTGCTCTTAGATACCCAGACTCAGGAGGTGTGCATGTAGTGTAAGTAGCAACTGGAATAAATTCTAACGTTTTTAAAATGCTAGCTGGGTGCCATTGGAACTGCAGACTTTAAACATGCAGGCAACTTTCATACCCAAGTACCGTGTGCCAATGCCTACAGAAAAACAGAGGCCATTACCGTCTATTTTTTCCCCTCAGGTAGCAGCTTTCCCTTGGGGATCTCCTGGCTCCTGAAGAATGACAGGATCAGAAGTGACGTTTCTACTTCCATGAATGACACATAGGTTGGGCTCGAGCTGAGTAAAAGAGGCTCAAACTGAACAGACCTTGATCTTTTTGAGAGTGATCTAAAAGATAGCATTGTCTAACATCAAAAACATGCAAGGCTACATTAAAGAGTTCCAAATTAAGGATTTAAACCCCAAATAATGTGGCCTGCTATGCATCCTTGATTGTGGTGTGTGGAAGAAATCTGGCAAAATATGGATGTGCATAGGCCATTTTACACATACGATTTTTAAACACACTAAATTCATGTGTTGTACTCTAAGTTCAAGGTGCTTAAACTTTGTTTTGCTTGGCAGCCACAGGTTCTGAGGACTACACTCAAGGGGTGTGTATTATCAAATATCTCTGATAAATAAGGATGTAGGAAAGAGTGCCTTCAATGCCTGCGGACGTCTGCCAACCTGAAAGAATATCTCATGCTATTGAGGTTCCTATCCCTTCTCAGTGGCCATGGAAAATGTTAATTAAAGATGTTAGTTATCTGGAAGACTTAGGTTTTTGTAGATTACTATTATATATCAATCTGTTCATATGTTTTTGCCCATCTCCTCCCACAACAATGAGTGCTCCATGACAATTTTGTGCACTGCTGCATCCCCAGCATCTGATTCAAGTCTGGCCCAGAGTAGATACTCAACAAATATTTGTTGCATGAATGAATGAAATAACTGTTTGCAGCCGGTCTCTGAGAGAACATGAGCCGCAGCCCCTCAAGGTACTAGGTTGCCTGGAGAGGGCTGTTTGTTTTCTTACTATACACTTTTGAGAATTCTTTATATATTCTGGATATAAGTTCCTTGTTAGATACGTGCTTTGCAAATATTTCTGTGCTTTGTCTTTTCATTCTTTGAATGGTGTCCTTTGAAGTGCTGAAATTTTTAATTTTGATGAAGTCCAGTTTATCATTTGGTTCTTTTATGGCTTATGCTTTTGGTGTCATATCTAAAAAACCTTTGCCTAAGCCAAGGTCACAAAAATTTTCTCCTATGTTTTCTTCTAGAAGTTTTACAGTTTTAGGTTTGACATTTAGGCCTGTGATCCCTTTCAAGTTAAGTTCTGATTATGTTGATATAGTGGTAAAGGTTTAGTTTTTTGCATTTGAATATCCAATTGTTCCAATATCATTTGTTGAAAAGATTATCCTTTCCCCATGAATGCCGCAGTATTTTTAATAGCACACTATTGGAAACAACGTAAATGTCATCAACAGGGGACCAGTTAAATAAACTCCAGCACATCTATCCAGTAGAAATTCATGGCACCATTAGAAACAATGAAACAATTTTATATACACATTTGAAAGTAAAATTCATTTGCATTTCCTTTTTTGTGAACTGTACATATTTTTTCATTCTGTAAATATGCATTGAGTTCCTATTGTGTGCCAAGCACTGTTCTAGGCACTGAGAACACAGCAGTGATATCTAGTGGAAGGAAACAGACAATAAACAAAGAATTAGCAACATATTAAGTCTGATGATGATAAGAGTCATGGAGAGAAATAAAGCAGGGTAAGAAAGGTGGGGAGTGTGAGATTCTGCTTTTCTCCACTCCATAACTCCTTCATATAAGGGGACTAGAGATAGGCAAATTCATGATCTATTATCTATTAACTATATTACCTATCTAGGGAGAAGGAACCAGGTAGCAGTACCCAAGAAGTTCTTAAGCCTTCAGGCTGAGCTTTACCTATATATACAAAATATATATACCTCTTTCCTTTAACCCTTTTACTCACTACCACCATTTCCCACCCAGTTAATAATAATAATAGCTACTTCATAGAGTTATTATAAGGAGTTAAATTAGTTAATATATTTAAACCACCAAGGGCCTGCAACAAGTGTTCAGTCAGTGCTATTGAGATATTATTATTACCTCCCTTAAGGTAGACTTACAGTGACTCTTCTTCCAAGACCACATTAGGCTGATGTTTCTGGTTCCCTCTATTATGTCATTTTAATTTGGGGAGTGGTTTAGTGTCTTAGGTGACCTTTTAAGTGCCTGAGAGGTCTTTCTTTGATAATAACCCTAATAGACCTGCTTTTCCTCCAAGTGTGTGAAAATGCATTACATTTCTACCATCATATGAGAAGCTAGATGTTGCCTTTCTATTTTATCTTGCTGGTGCCAATTGGTGTTTAGCCAACCTGATTTTTTTCCCCAATATCTTTGTAATTTTGGTTTTGCTTTTGGATAGAGACCTGTTTTTTCTTATTACTTTTTGCTGTCTACTTTTTTCTAAAACTTTATTAAATATTAAAAGTATTATTTAAATTTATTTTATGCATCAAAAGTTACATTGAATCTATGATAACGTAGGGTGATTTGATATCATTGTAATGTTGAGTCATCCTATCCAAAACCAGGATCTGTCTTTCCATATATTCCAATCTTCCATTATGTCCCTCAGCAGATTCCTCATATAAATATTGCATATTTTTTTAAGTTTATTCTTGTTTTTTTCCCAATATCCTTTTTTTGATGATTTTAAACATGGCCTTTTCTCCCCTTTTTCTATATCGGGGATAGGCAAACTATGGCCTGTGGGCCAAATCCAGCACATTGGTTGCTTTCGTAAATAAAGGTTTGTAATAAAGTTTAAATGGCCATACCTGTTCATTTGCATGTTGTCTATGGCTGCTTTTGTGCTACAGTGGCAGAATGGAGTAGTCATAACAGAGACCATATGGCCCACAAAGCCAAAAATATTTACTATCTCGCCATTTACAGAAGAAATTTTGCCAACTTCTGCTCAATATTTTCGATCTGGTTGTTGTTTGAATAAAAGAAAGCTATCAATATTTGTATATTAATTTTATACCCAGCTACCTTATTGTTTGTATTTTTTAATAGTTTTGCAGTATTTTTCTTAGGTTTTCCCAGGTATAACATCTGCAAATATTAACGTCTACTTACTAATATTTCATTTAGAGTTTTTATATCTATGTTCACATGAAAAATTGGCTTTAATTTTCTTTTGTGTTTATCGATCTGGGTTCACTCAGAAAAACAGAGCCACTTAAGTATCTCAGGAGTGTAACTATAGAAATTTGGGCTTATCTTAATCTTGAATGATCTAAATTATTTGAATTATTATTTCAATAATACAGTGAGGGGGTAGAGGTGGATTCCACATGAAAATTTGGGCCTATTCCTGGATGAAGCAAAAATTAATTCTGGGTAGGCCAACAATAACTATTCATAATGCAAAAGATTGATACATTTGACCAAAGACTAATTTGAATTATTTGAATTAATATAGAAATCCAGGCTTATTTAAATTTTGGAAAAGCTGGTGGAACAGGTTAGGAGAATCACTGCTGTAGACCAGGAAAGTTGCAGTTGGAAGGTTCAGGAATCAGACACTGAAGATCCAAGCCTGAAACATTGAAGTAGAGGATCCTCAAATTCTTACTGGGAAACTGCTGGAATTCTCAAGAACCTCTGAGAAAGCTCCTATTCTGCAGCAACAAAGAAGTGGTTCTCAAGCTACTGACAAGAAGTCGTCATGAATCTTTCATCTGTCCTTAAGTTTGATTGCACTATATCTCAGAGACAAATGACTTCTATTTCCCTTCTGCCTCCTAAATCTCATGCAAGTTTCTCTCACTTGGCCAACTCTAACCCAGAACACTTATAAGGCAGGTGATTCTGGCAAATGTAGTCCCTGGTTTCTGCAAGGGATGGAGGTGATGCCAAGTTGACAACAGACAATCTAGAATCTTTTTAAAGCTTTTGTATCAATTCTTTCTTTGTGCTCTAAATATATAACTTGTTTTTGTGATTATTCCATGGGCCCTTACAAAGAAGGTGTATTCTCTGATTTCAGAATATGGACTCAATCTACCTTATTGATCAGGTATTAATAAGGTAGATTTAAAAGTTTAACAATATATCTTATTAATTTGGTTAAGTGCTTTACAATTACTTATTTTTTGACTATTTGTCATAGAATAATGGAGTTAAATTAAAAACACCTATTCTGTATGTGTTTCTAATTCTCTCTGTATTCCTCTATATTTTGCTTTACGAATTTTTTATGGCTGCAAATAGTGTCTTTTTGTTTTGTTTCTGTTGCTGTTTTTGTTTTTTTATGGTTGCAAATAGTGGTTTTTTGTTTCTGTTGTTGTTTGTTTTTTCCAATGTTATTGGGAAATAATTGACATACATCACTGTATAAGTTTAAGGCATACAGCTTGATGGTTTTATTTACATATGTTGTGAAATGATTGCCACAATAGGTTCAACTAATATCCATCCTTCTAATGGAGTCTGTCTTGGTCCCTGTGTTCTAGGATTCTCTCAGTGGTGTCTTGTTCTTGAATAGTTGTTGGTTGCTCTTGTGAGGGGGAGTGAAGTCAGAAACAACCCATATCACTATCTTAGTGTTGTCACTCTTGCTTTATACATTTTGATGACATGTTACTTAGTGCATAGATATTCATTGCTGTTAGATCTTCATTACATATTGTACTCTGCCTTTGTCTTATTTTCCCTTGACTTCATTCTTGTCTAATACTAATTTTCAGATGTCTCCTTTCTTTTTATTTCCATTTGTCTTATATGTCTTTTCCCATTCTTTTGCTTTCAATTTTTTCTGAGTCATTTCAGTTTAGATAAGTATCATATAGTTAGTATTTAATTGGGTTTTGCTTTGTCAATTCAATATGAGAGTCTCTTTTTCTGTGTATTAATATGGTAGATACATTTAGAATGAGTTTTACAAGTTTTTTAAAAGTTTGATTTTCTGCTTTGTTTTGTATGGTGTTTCTTTCTGTTAATTTGGAAGGTTTATGGTTTTTTTTTAATTCCAATTGATGTCTTTGTAAGAATAATTTATATACTGTACTTAATCCTCTATTTATTTAGCTAATATCTACTGACTCTTCAATAGTAGTAATAAACTAAATGAATATATGCCTATTTCTAACTTCTCCTTCCCTCCACATCTTAATTTTGTGGGGTATGCTATTAGTCTTAGTTCTTCTAGTTCTTTTAGTGGTTAACTTTATACATTTAAATATATTTATACATTTTAAACTTAAATGGCCATCTTTAAAAAGTATCTTTCGTCCCCCCACTCACCATGAAAAATAAGAAAACCAGGTTACGTGAACAATCTCACTTTCTCTCCCCTTATAGTCCCTAACCTTTGTGGTTCGATATTTCTCTATTTTCATGGTTGACTACATTTACATTTTGTCTTTTAATGTTAATTTACGTAATTGTTTTAACCTTTAGCCTTAGTTTTATGTTTATTTTTGCCACAGGTTTTCCCATTCATTTTTTAGTTCAACTTCCTCTTCTAGTGGCTTCTTAAAAAAAGTGTTCATGAGAACTATACTCCATGAATTCATGAATATTTGGAAATATTTGTCTCTTGCCATTATACTTGAAAGGCAATTTACCCAGGTAAAATTTATTGGGTCATATTGTCTTTTCCTGAAGACTTTGTAAGCATTCCTCCACTGTCTTCTAATGTTGAACATGGATTAGTCTTTAGTCAACTTGTGTTTTTTTAATTTTATTGTTATGGGTAGTTTGATCATTTTTGCCTGTGGATGCCCATAGGATTTTTTTCTTTATATTTTAATTCAGGAAATTTTACTAGACTATGGTTCTGTGCTGACTAATTTTTTTTCTTAAGACATACTATGCCCTGTCAATTTTTAGACTCAAATCTTCTTTAATATCAAAAAAGTTTTAAAAATTGTGTCTTTGAATATTGTCTAATTTTAAGGCTTTTCTTCAAGAAAAAAATTATGCTTATGTTGCCTCTCCTTTGCCTGTCTTCATATCTACAATTTTTCTCTAATCATTTTCTTTTACTTCCATTTCATTTTTCTCAATTGTCTTAAGTCTGCCATCCAAATTCCTGTTGTCGTCAGTATTTACTATTACATCAGTTAATAGTATGATGATACTATGTCATCAGTTACTTATACTTGCAAGGCAGCCATAATTTCTGATTTTAGTTTTCTCTTCTACTATGTGTCCTAGACATAGACAGCTCAATTTTAATCTTCTATTGCCTTACTTGATTCCTTAGGTCTCTGCATTGAGCTTTTAACTCACAAATGACTTATTTTGTTTAGTTCTTTGAATCCTTAGACAAATATTTAGTCATGATTTTCATCAGCCCCACATCAAAATGTTTATACTGTGTAGACTTAGTTTGCCTTTTTCTCTTGTTATTTTCCACCATTTTGTGATATTTTTATACAGATCTCCTGGTTCCCTTTTCATCATTAGTCATCCTTGAGTGAGCAGAAATCTTCCTAGACCAGATATTTGAAAGGAATAGTGTGGAAGAGAAGCCACGGTGATGTTCTGGGTTAGCAGAAAGAGCAGTAAGAGCAAAGTAGCCAACCACTGTAATCCTCGTATTAAAGAGGATTGGAAGCCACCTGTATATAAAATACAGGAAGGAAATAGGACAGGTCAATAAAGGTGAATCAAGGATATAACCCTTTGCCCATAAAAGAATTTAAAGGGAAAACTTCCTTTACCTATTTCACGCTGAAGGGGCCTTCCAGCTGTTAAACTCTCTATAGTTAAATACGAATGCATAATCCAGAGCTTCTGGAACCCAGAATGAATTGGACCAGGTAGCTAATGGTTGGGAAGGAAAAGACCCAGCCCATAGAGCAGCCCTTCTGGCCATTGCCATGGAGCCAGCTCACACCCTCAGAAGAATGGAATAAAGAGGCATCACTTTCAAGCTTCCCTTTCCCTGCAAAGTAGGTTTGAGTTCCAGACTTCCTCCTAGCCCGTTTCTGCTTCTTTTCATTTAACACCAAGTCACTGAGTATCTACCAGACACTAAGCATTATACTAATAAGAACAGCAAAGACAATGACCCTTTACCAATGCATGATGAGAATGAAGCCATGACCCCTCCCTCAAGGAGTTCGTGGTCTTCCCTTGGCAATGTCCTTTCTCCCCAGGCCAGACGGACTGTGGAAAAGCAGCAATATCAGGTGGATTTACTGGGAAGCTAATGAAGATTCAGTCAAATGGTCCTTATTTTCAGGGACTCCTTCCAAGGCTCTGTACTTGATTTTGTATTTGTAATTTTGAGTTATTTTTCTCAAAGAGGTCCCCTAAATTATATAAAACCTGGATCTTCTCCCTGGAAGCCAAACAGCTTGATCAGAAATAACTTCCAGGGCTCATCAGGTGCTGAAGCAGTCATGGTTATATATTTAAATGAAAATGCAGAGAATCTCCGGGACCTTCAGGCTGAAACCAAGGCTTTTCTGCTGGTAGTGTGACTGTCAAAAAACAGAAAGTGGGGCATCTCCATCTGCTGGCAGAAGACCAAAACTGCACCACGTTGCCTTGACTGCCAACATCAGGCTTTGTTTCCCTTTAAATGAATAAATAAAAGCAATCAAGCAACTTCATATGGAGTTAGGAAAATAAAAGAAGGACTCACGACCACACCTCCACAACAAAGCCATTACTTTCATTCTGAGGAACCCCTTTCCAGCCCCTGTTCACAGGCATTCATAGTTTTACATGGATATAATGGTGTTCTAGACAGTCCTGCCCTGTGAAAGGCATTTTATTCACTGATCATAAGGATTTTACATGCTTCTATATTGTCTTCATAGCCAGCTGTTTTAATGGCTACATCATACACCAATGACGGGCCCGGAGTGACTTCAGCAGTCCTGTTTAGGTAGCTTCCATAGACCACTTTTACTAATAATGTTGCAGTGGACACTGTTGAGTATAGAATTTTGTCTTTTCCAGGGATTATTTAGGGAGAACTGGGGTGACCAAATACCACTCCATAGCCTAGCTTAGGGGAAGCAGGATTTCAAAGGACAGAGTGGCCTGGCCTAGAGTCAGAGCTCAGCATACGCATAGTGGTCGATTAAATGAATGAGACAATAAAAAAGTGAGTCTGTTGGCCAGTAAATGACATGCAAAGCAACCTCAAGGAGGTTGCTCCAATTTGCACAATCCGTGGAACATTCCAGTGTACCAGTCTTACCACACTCATCAACATTGACAATCATCATTCAGAGAATTTCGACCAGGAGGTTTTTGCCATTTTGCTCTGGAATCTCTGAGTTCCAACTGCTTTAACAATTTACATACTTAGTCAAATGTAGAATCTAGTGAATTATTTATAGCAATTTTGCTTCACATATTGAAAGGGCATTCTATATTAATCAATTACAAATCTTGATAAATTGCTTTCTAAAAATTATACATGTGAAACACAGAAATTGCCAAGCCCCTTTACTGGGCACACCCACCTCCAGTCCACAGGCATCCCTGGCCATGGCTGGCTGGCTGAGTGATCAGGAAACAGGTTGGAGGATATACTGAACAAGCAGCTGGCTCAGTCAGAGGTCCTAGCTTTTCTTCCTATTTCTACTCTGGATTTGCTCTGTGACCCTGGACATATCATATCCCCTCTCTGTTCCCTTACTTCTAAACTGAAGATATAAGACTACTT
The DNA here is from genome assembly GCF_057802395.1 of Ceratotherium simum simum. Taxonomy (NCBI): domain Eukaryota; kingdom Metazoa; phylum Chordata; class Mammalia; order Perissodactyla; family Rhinocerotidae; genus Ceratotherium; species Ceratotherium simum. The sequence goes on along the minus strand of NC_141940.1, from coordinate 5,975,131 downwards.
GCTTTCTAAGGTCCTTCTAAAACTAGAGTTCTGTTGGTTTATTGGATCAGACAGAGTATTGGACCTTGCTGAGATCACTAGGCATAAGAAGGCCTTGGAGCATCCCCTTCCTGGACCAACCACTCCAAAGTCGAGACGTTAAGAATGGGCCCATATTGTCATCCATTTATACAGGATGGAAGACAGCACAGGCCACATGACAGCCTATTGCCAACCCAAGAACTAGGGTGCAATTCCAGCAATCATTCTCCAGGAAAGCAACTTACAGTGGGCTGGCCTAGCTAACAAGTGTTTGGCTCTGCTATATGTCCAACAGAGAGCTCATGCCTCCATGCCAGGTAGGGGGGTTAGAAGTGCAAGGTCATCAAGGACTACACCTCAGCTCACTTCAGCAAGCTTAGTATTGGGTTATCACACTTGAAATACAACTCAGCATACTTTCTAAGCCCCATTCCAGGCAGGCCAGGCTAGCCCCTGGAGAAATCCAGAGACAAGGCAGGTAGAATGTCTGTTCCCAAGCAGCTCACAGTCTAGTGGAGGAGATGGGCTCACAGCATAGTTATCAATGTCCAAAGAGAATTGCCAAGTTTTCAAAGAAAGTTCAAAAACTACAGGGAGAGGAGAAATTAATTTAGACAGGGTGGGGAGGTAGTGAGAGATGGTGCCAGGAATGGCTTCCTGAGGAAATGTCACTTGTGATGAGTCTTTTAGACAAGTTAGATTTTGACAGAAAGTATTAAAAAGGGCAAGGAGGGGGCAGTCAGAAAGCACACTGTGAGCAAAGGTCTGGAGGCAGGAAAGCACAGGGTGTGCTGTGCAGCAGTGAAGAATATGGTTTGACCAGAGCACAGGATGTACAGAAGGGCCTCCTCATCAGCACCAGGCTCTCCTGCTTAGTAGGAGCCCACTGTGGCTAGAAAAGGAACAGGTAAAAATGGGTTCTGTTTGAGGTTTGGCCCAACAATGGGGCCAGCTGGTGATGGTGGCTTCCTGCACCCTTAGCTTTTCCTTCCCCTGATGTCATCACAGACTCCAAGGCAGCCCCAGGGTTGTGCCAAAACAAACGCACATCGAGATGTGGTAATCAAAAGCCTGTCTTATTTTGTTTGCTTTAAGAAGATATAAGTGAAACAGCAAGGTCTCCCAAGAGAGGGCACAACTGGTTTGGTTCCCAAGGAAAAGGAGGCTTCTCCACCATGGCTGTTCTTGCCATGCAGCAGTGGCTTGGGATCCCTAGCAGCTCTCTGCTCAGTGCCCCTGCTGCCAGGCCTGATGCTTCCCATATGGTCAGCTCAAATGTACAACACTCCTCGATTTTTATTATTTGAGCAATATAATCATTATTGTTCTCATTACTCAAAATCATATAAACACCCATTTAAGAGTAATGTAGGGATCATTTTTCTCTTTTATTTGATGAGATAATCTTTCCAGTTGGCTCTTCTGGTTGGAGAGGTGGGCAGTGGGGAGCAATCTGCCTCATCACACTCTCTCCTAGGCCTGCTTCTCAGCCACATGCCCACAAAGCCCACCGCTACAGGTTGGAAAAAGGGGCCACGGAGGTCTCAGATGGCTGAGCAAGGGCCAGAGGCTCCACAGCCTGACATCCTGGAACATCACCAAGCAGGAGTCATAACTTGTTTAGGCTGGTGGGCAACCTAGTGATCCACCTACATCAGGAACAGCACATGGGATTCATTTCACTTTCCAATTCTGAATGATTGGGAGTATCTGCCTGGAGTGCTGAGTTGAGAAGGACTCTGAGGCAGCATTTAGACCCTGTATGAATATGCCTTCGCCAAAGAGATGAAGCTTTCAAGACGTGGGGAGGTGGGAGGAAAGGGATTGTTAACAGCCACCATAGACTAAACATCAACTGTGTGCCAGGAGCCACGACTACTGTCCTTCATATCCCATTGTGCACTTTGCACATGACCCCCCCACACACACACACACATACAAACCTCTGTTAGGGAACAGCTAACATCTTAGGGCACTTCATTAGGTCCATCCCCCGGTGCCTTTCCAAGAGCAGGCACCACTTTCCATTCTTCAAATCCCCTCAGAACCCCCAGAGCCCAACACGGGGCCTGGCTTAGCATAAGCTCTCAGGAAAGAGTCCCTTGAGTCAACAAATGGACAAACCTGGGGGTGTCCGACTCCAAAGCCCAAGGCCTTCCATCTGTGGGATGTGGCCCAGCCTCCTTGGGGAATATCACTCCATGGAGGGCTGGGCCTACAGACAGGCCTCATTTTCATCTGCTCCCTTACCAGCCTGTGGAGGATTTGCTCAAAGGACCTGAGCCTCTGAGGTTTGCTTGAGCTTTGTTCCACCCTACCACGTGAACAACTCTGGCCCAGTTTCCCCATAGCAGGACCCCCAGCTCTGACAGAGCCAGATAAGCAGAATCTGGCTCCAGCTGCTGGGAAGAGCAGACTGGGGTCTTCCTCAAGCCCCATCCAAGACAGCCCAGTGGTTACATTGACATGAGCACCTTATCCCAGCTCCTGGTGACTCCATGAGAGAGGGAGGTCCTAGACTCACCTCTGCTTCCAGAATGTGTGACATTACTGTGCATCACCACAGCTGACACATCTGCCAACCTTGAGAACCCCTGGGTAGCAACTGGAATGCCACTGAATGGAATGGAATTCAACACACTGGACCAACGAACATGGCCCCGTGCTGGGCCCCACAGGAGACAACAGCAGCAAATGCCCTCAAAGGGGTCTCTTATTTTCAGAAACGGCAGGAACATTGGAGATCATCTGAACTGTATTTTAGGTTTTAGAGTTGAGGGGGGGTGGGAAGAGGGAAGAGGAGGGTTGGGATCACAGGGCTATGGAATCTCTGCCCCCAGTTCTTTATCTACTGGGATTCCACAAAAATTGGTTTCGAAAGAAAGAAAAATTCCACCCCCTAAAAACAACAAGGGTAAACATTTTACCAATCAAAAATAACAACTCATTTACAGAGAAGGAGGGGCATTGCCCTCAGTTTCACAGCTAGTTCATAGCAAAGTCCAGGCTAGAACACATTCTTCCTGAACCATACTTCCCGAGGACATTTACAAAAGCCTATCCCAACCCTTGAGAGCTCTGCTAAGGGGTACATGCCCATGTGACCTCTTGAGTGGCAGAAGAAGTAAGAAGGCAAGTGGATTAGTTTCTTGGGGCTGTCATAACAAAGTATCTTAAACTACATGGCTTAAACAACAGAAATTTATTGTCTCAGTTCTGGAGGCCAGAAGTCTAAGATCAAGGTGTCAGCAGGGTTGGTTCCTTGGCTGTAGAAGCAACATCCCGATCTCTGCCTTCATCTTCATATGGTGTTCTCCCTATCTGTGAGCCTATCTCAGTTTCTGAATTTCCCCTTTTTATGAAAACACCAGTCATATTGGGTTAGGACCCACCCTAATGACCTCAGCTAGACTTGATTACATCTGTAAAGACTCTCCTTCCAAATAAGGTAACACTCTGAAATACTGGGGGTAGGACTCCAACATATGGATTTGAGGGGGCACAATTCAACGCATAAGAGCAAGTGTAGGCAGAGGCCAGAGGTCAGCAATGAGCAGTGAGCTCACAAGAGCCCAAAACGCTTTCTGAGGTAGGGCGGAGAATGGGGTGCTGGAAAGAGGGTAGGGAAGGCTGCCTGCCTCTGCTTGTTTTCCCTGCCCCTGCCTCTCTGGGTTGTTGTGGGGGAGGTAGGAAGAAATGTGTCTCCCTGACAGGAAAGCACACATGACCAGAGTTATTGAGGCACCAGTGGTAGCATACGCCATTGGCTCTTATTGCCCCACTATCCCCTCCCCCCATTTGTCCGTCAGCAGACGTAACTGCATGGTCAGAAACGTGAAACCAGAAACCACCTCAAAGACATTAAACTTCATAAAGTCCTTCCTCTTTGCACTAGAACAAGCCAGTTGCCCTTTAATGGGTTAGCAGAAATTGCAGCTCTCACTTTCCGTAGGTTTATGGTTGTTCACAGAATGATAGCAATTGTATGTTTTTAAAACCTGGTTGCAGGTTTTATGCAATCCTATGAAGAACCTGTGGCCCAGAGAGAAGAGACTTACCCAAGGTCACATAGCAAGTTAGAGACAGACCTGGAACTCACTCCCCAGTTTCCAGTTGATTTCGCTAGGAAGGTGAGAACAGGTTTTCCCACTCTATGCAGGCCCTGGTGATTGTCTACAGAGGCCTTCTAGAGACATCACCTTGCTCGAAAGAAGGAACTCCTGGTGGTAAGGGAAGAGGGAGCATTTCCAGTATTGTATTGAGATATGAGCTTTGCGCATGTTGTATGTTTCCACCTTAACTGTGTAGACAATTGTCACTTCCCAGTTTTTGGCCACCTGCCTTCAGAAACATGTTACCCCACATCTCAGTGCTGCTTCTGCTCTGCTGGTAGGTAGACCGGGAAACAGACATCAAGTACAGGCTACAATGTGGAGGCCGTAGGAGAGACTTCTGAGTGAAGTCTGTGTACACTAGCACATGGACTTTGTTGCAATTACTCCAGCTGCTGGAGTGTGGGGACAAGGGTGGGGAGTGTTTGCCTTTTTCTCATTCTTGACTGGATACTGAATAGGTGGCAGGGTAGCTGAGTTTGGGACCCTAGAAGGTGAGTGAGGAAGGGTTCGTAGAGGGCAGTATCCAAGCCCTTTAGGTACTGAGAGCTGGGTCACAGCAGAATACCAGCAGCTGCTTGTGACCCAGGAGAAGGGGTACTCAGACACTTGGCTCTCACTAATAGTCCCAAGGCACAGTGTGCTCTCCAGAAGCATGGCCTCTTCTCTGAGGGAGTCACTGACCCCTGTGCCAAGATGCTTGTCAGTTAGCCATTTGACTAAACGGCAAACCTTGTAAATGTTTCCTCGGCAAGACCCATGACACACAATTTGTCTGGGAACACTTGCATTCGTCACCTTTCTAACTACCAACCATTATTAAAGGCATTAGAATAGACCTCGAGTAACTATTTCACCATTAACATAGACATGGCTTTTAAGTTGTCCTGGAATAAACGAAATCGTGAGACCGTTCAAATGTATGAGGTCAAGCACCTAAGTGAGTAGCTGTTCCATTTTTTAAAGTATCTAACAATTTGCATATAAGAGATTTCATGCAATAAAATGGATTGAAAAATGAAGGTGGGAATAATACTTATCTTACCTTTCTAAGCCACAAAATGTCCTAGAGAACTGAAATGACTTACTAGCACAATGCGTTGTTATAAGCTACCCATTTTAGACTGGCTTTTAAATAATACCTCTCTCAGATCCATCATCAGAAGTTCTTCACGGTCATCCTTATTTTAAGGCCTAAGCAGAAGATGGAGTTGACAAGCAATCCATCGGCATTCTATTAACATGTGTTGAGCTGTATGGCAGGTCCCACATTGAGTACCTTATATTTTTTCTCCTCTGCTCTTGACAACAACCCAGTGAGGCAGATACTAACACCATTTTACAACTGGGGCAACTGATGCCCAGAGAAGTGAAGTAACTTGTCTGAGGTCACACAGCTAGTGAGAGATAGAGCCAGCATTTGAACCGATGTTGGTGCTCTTTTGTGCTACTATCTGTCCAATAATCAACCAATAGTGGCCATATGGCTCTGCATAGACCACCCTGGTTCCAGAATCACTTTGCCAGAGCTCTTTTCCCTTTTGTAGGAGATGAGGGACCATCTTCATAGCCATACAAATTGTGAAATGCCTCTCCCATGTCATCTCATATCTAGTCTCATTGACAAGCTAGCCCAACACTTCCATCCAATGAGACTTGGGGGGTGGGGATATTCATTTAATGAGAATGAGTCTGCATCACCCTCCAAATGGGGGGCTAACATGCCCTGCTTGGGCAGCCTGGCTTCGTGACTCATCCTCTTCTCTGGATTAACGCCTTGGGGTGTCTTGTATCTGGGAGCACACAATATGTATACATTGAATGAATAAATAAATGAGAGAATAGAAAAATGAATGAATGAGTCAGCTACTGTATTCTCCCTTGCTTCCCATCCTTTGAAGTAAGTTTTCCAGGGCTCTGTCACCCTTCCCAGCCCATAGCTGGCAGCATGGGTTTGCACAACAAAGAGCTAGGGACAAAGGAGTCCTGGAAATAGAGAGAAAATTCAAGAAACTTTGTAGTAAGACAAGCCAAGTTTTGCTTTTGAATCTAGGCTACAGGTTTAACAGTAAGGCCTTTTTCCATTTCTCTCAGAGTTGGTGGTTTTCTAGATATCAGATTACACAAAGTCTTTCCCCTAGATGTAAAAAAAAATCTACAGAAAAACATCCCTAGCCTACACACAGCTAAGAAACAACATTAGGGGAGATGGAGGGGGTTGTTGCAGGAAAGGGGTCCCTGACAGCGAGCTGGGTGAGACCTAAATGGGATGAAAGAATTTTAGGAATGAATCAAAAAATGTGTTTTCAGGAACATCAACAGCCCCCAGCCCTGAGACTCTTTATAGAAACAGACTTGGTTGGAATAGATTTGCTGTGTTGATGAGTTCACTCGTTATGACTTGGGCGACACGGGCGAAACAACATGTTATCCTGGCTCGAATTCAGATCTTGGATTCTCTTCTCTCCCTGTGGGTAGGAAACATTTCCGAAAGAAATGGAAAACATCTGGGGAAAAACACAACCCAGCGGTGAACCTCACATGCCATCCCCCAGATTAGCTCCTGAGATACATTTTCTGAGGAAGAACAATATGCCCTTAATGCAATTAGATCACAATGCCGCAAGCCAACTAAGAAGCTAAAAGGCTTAGGTATCTCCCTAAATTGTAAGTGGCTTTGTATGCGCCAGTTTAACTTTCCACCAAGATTTTAGGAGTGTGACATTGGAGCCTATGAATTTAGATAGCTCATTGGTTGTGGGACACTAACCACGCACTGGTATCAAGTATGTTTTTAGATCCCTCAAACATGAGGAGAATTCAGGTAGAGTATCATATGTTACTAGCTACTGCAGACTCGGACACAGTTCTGAATTTCTATTACGACCTTATCCATAACTTTCAGACTTCATTAATTTGGCTAGAATTATGGTTTGGCTTTGGCTTTTTTTTAAAGGTTGTGTGTGACAAAAAAATTATGCTTTCAATTTGTAAAACCAAATACCTACGTGGGACCTGTCATGGCCAGCATGAGCTGCAGACAGTCACATCGATGGGGTTAATTGCCATTTTAAAATAATTCACTGCCTCCAGATTGATTCCTCTGTTTTTTGTCTTTACACAACATTACTGTGTCTCACTCTAATTATTCGATGCTAAGTTCATACTTCTGAAGCAGGAGACTGGAGTCAGAGGAAATGGTGTTTGATTTGTTGCCATGGAAACGTCTTGCTGTAGATGGACTCTAATCCCATGACAACTCTCTCTCTTAAGAACCATTTTTTTCTGACATAATAAAAATCTGATCAAGGTCAGATTTAATAACCATCTCAATTCCCTGACTTTCCCCTGTATTTGGTGTCAGAGAGTCATTTTTGACAAAGAGATGCTTAAAGGAACTTTTGCTTGCTTTCAGTATAAAATCATTGTTTATGCCTCTAAATGCATAAACCTGGCTTTGTGTCACATTAATTTGCAGCCATACCTTTTGTTATTGCATAATTTCTGCATTAAATGAAACTTACTTATAATTGTTTGTACTGCACTGGCAGATGTTAACATTTTGTGGTGCATTGTTCTTGCTAATACATACATTAGAGTATCAATAAAGCTTATCGCTTGCCAACAAATGGTGTTTACAGTATTAACAAATGCCACGACCATTTATCTTTCAGTTTGCACTGTAATAATTTTTTGAACTGATTATCATGCATACATGCAGTTCAGTGAGTTGGGAACTGTGCAGTGCCACACAGAAATGAAATGTTTTGTATTGGAGAAAGTAAATGAAAAAGCGCCTGCTGTGTGACCTTAAGCAAGGCCCTTCCTCTTCCTGGGCCTTGTTGGCCTCATCTGTACAATGAGGGGTGAGACCACATGGTCTCGAAGGATCCCTCCCCCATCTGGCAGACCCTGATCTATACTAGCCCTGCCCAGTTGGGGTCATAGGCTCCTGGGCTCCTGCCTGGCCCCTTCTCCTGAGGATTTCACGGACCCTAAGCCTATAATCAACTCTTCTACTTGCCATGCATATGGTACTTGGCCAATCTCAAATGCTTTAATTTGCTTCATTGTAGCCTTACGCTCACTCTGTGAAGGGGAAGGGCAGTTTTAAACTCCAGTTTATAAGTGAAGAGACTGAGACTCAGAGAGGTTAACCTAGTGCCCAACATCACACAGCTTCTATTCAGCAAAAGTAGGTCTTAGATTCCTACCACTCTACCCTGCCAGGGGAGTCAGGTCAGTGAAACTTTGCCCAGGAATACAGATACACCCAATCCCTTTCATATTCAGGATTTTGAATCCCAGCTCTATTTCTTACTACTTATGTGTCCTAGGGGAAATTATTTAACCTCTCCCTACCTCAGATTTCTTATGTGTAAGAAGGGAAAGCTGACAGGACTACTTCACTGAGCTGTAGAGAAAACTAAATGAGATTATGCACGTAAAGTGCTTAACTGAGAGCCCGGCGCACAGTAGGTACTCACGATGATAGTGATGATTAGCATCATCACCACCCCCACTAACTCCAGATGGAGCCTGCACACCTCCGAGGGCTGCCTTTCCATCATCCTTTCCATATTCTCTGGGGATCCGGGGGCTTTCTCTTCCTCTCCCAGTCGTTGGCGCACCCGTCATTCCCAATGACTACAAATCTTATAGGAAAACGCCAAACATAAAATAAACCAGATGCCTACATGCTTAAATCATTCCATTCCTTGACAGTCATTCTGTAAACATGGTTCTGATCTCCCTTTAGACATAAAGGCCCCATGATTTGTGTGACAAATGTAGCAGATGCAAATATTTTTCTTGCCTACTTTCCTGTGTTCCTTTCACCACTCATCAAAGCTTGTTCCATAGAAATCTGTGAAAGTGGCGTTCTCTAGAGTGAGAGTCATCATACGGCCAGGTCACCTGAAAGCCCATCTGTCTGGACAGGGATTTTCCCCCAGAAGACTTCACTTATTTTGCAATTCTACAAACGTCTGAATGCTCTGGCCTGGTGCAAGATTTGGAGTGGTGCAGAGGGAAGAGGAACAACTTTTCATTACTTAGGAAGACATGGATTCAATGAAGGTACCAGGCCATGGGAAAATCCTGGCCTTAAGTACCTTCTATTGTTTCTCATACTTGCTCTTGTTTGGAGATTGCCGCGTGCCAAGGGACACAGAATGCCCCAAGTCAGGCTCTGGGGCCTCCATGAATTGCCCATGCAACTCTCTTTTCCCAGTTTCCCTTCCACCCCCCTCTCTAACATACTCACCTCAAAAATGAACGGATTAGACTAGATGGCTTCCAATGACCCCTCCTGTGCTGCTAGCATGGACACAAGTCTGGCTGGTGGGACTGTGAGTAATTGCTCTAAGGGCTACAGACTCAAGAAGGGACAAACATTGAGTCACTCTTGGCCACTGCTCTTGTATAACTCGCTTTTTTCATTTAAAAGGAACCAGTGAAGAAATAGGTTAAACGAGAAGTAAAACATTTTACAGACCTATGGCTGGTTTATGCTGTCTGGAAGTTAGTGCAGAGAGTACCCTGAAATGCAGGCAAGATATTAAGTGGATTGCACTCTCTTAAATGGCCGTAATAATACCTTCCTCTCTGGTGAGATTTGAAATAATCGAGTGAAAGATATGACGTAAAGCTCAGGTAGTAACAGTACAAAAGAGGAGTCAAGTGAAGAGAGCAGATTTCTATTTCTCTCCTGACTCCCAGTCAACTTTCCCTCATGGATTCTCCAGTCTGATTTTGTGGCAAGTCTGTTTACAGACTATTATTAAAGCAGTACTACTTCCCTAATATCCTCCAACTTGGTCTTCTCTCCATTTCCTTTGCTACTGCCATAATTCTAACCCTCACCACTTCTCTCCTGGTCTCTATACCAGCCTCCTAGCTGGTCTCCCAGCCCACCGTCACTCTCCTCCCAACTCTACTATCAGGAAGATCTTGCTAAAACCAAATGTTTCAAAAATAAAATGCACACCTTATTATATCCCTTCCCTGCTTGAAGTCCTTCATCAACTCTCTAGTGTCTTCAGAATAAAGCCTAAGCTCTTACATGGGGCCCACTAGGCCCACTTTATCCAGCCCAACCAACCTCTCTCAACTCAACTCTTTTCTTCTCCCATGTTCCAAGTCATATCAGCCTCTGATTCATTCATCAATTAATTCATTAATTCTCTTCCTCTGCTGACCCCCACCCACTATCTCTGGAAAAAGGGATCACTAGCATTTATTGAATACCATCTATGGTAGATGGTCTACAAAAATGGTTGCTAATAATTTCTTCCATTCCTGTACACGCATGCCATTCCTCCTATCAACAGGTTGAATCTATATGCCCTTTCTTTGATCCTGGGACAGCCCTGTGACTTGCTTTGGCACGCGAAATGTGGCAGAAGTGACACTGTGTGACTTACAGGTTTAGGCCTTAAGAGACCTTGGGAACTTCTGTTTTCACTCATAATACTCTCACCACCACGTAAGGAAGCTCAGTCTAAACTGTTGAGTAACAAGAGAACATGTGAAGAAAGAGGTGCAGGGACCACATGAACAGAGATGACCACTCACCCTAATATCCCAGGTGAGCCTAGCACCCAGAGAATCCACCAGTTACATTCAGCCACATGAGGGAGCCCAAGGAAGACCTGCAAAAGAATCACCCAGCCAACCCACAGAACTGTGAGAAATAATACATCTTTGTTGTGCTAAGCCACTAAGTTATGAGGTACTTTGTTATCCAGCAAAAGATAACTAAAATGTCATTGAGGTGCCTAGTAATTTTCCAATGTAAAAATTATCTAGGCCCTGTCTTTTAAAAGCATACAGTCTAGTTACTTCTACTTCTCTCACACATATAGTAATTAGAAGAAGAGAAGACAATCTCAAATCATGAGGCCATATGAAGACGTGGAAAGTGCCAGAATCTGGGTTCACATCCCAGTCTGGCTGTGTGACCCTTGGGAATTCATTTTCCAACTCTGAGTCTGTTTGCTTGCAGGTATGTGAAGGGGTTGTACTCAAGCTCTGAAGGACCTGCCAGCCCTGAGTCCACCCCAAGTGTGAAATGCTCTTGGTTGACTATCTAAGGGCTGTGGGGGAGTGACATGGAAAGTGCTCTTGGAAAGCAATCAGAAAATACTCAGCCTGTGATGTAATACTTAACAAGTAGGTACCCCAGCATCAGGCACTATGCCAGAGGTAGGTACCAGAGAGGTGGCAATGAACACTCACGGGTCCTCTCATATGATAGGCATGACATGAACCATGGAGAACAGAGATCATTTAAATTCTGCTTACCACCTGTGTGACCTTGAAAAAAGCACATAACCTCTCAGGGCCTCAGGCTCGTTGACTGTACAATGGGCATGAAAGGGATAGCCCTGTCTACCTCATGGGAAGGTGACCTGACTCAAGTGAGATTAGGTAGCCCGAGTAAAGGGCTCCATACATCATAAAATGCTGTACTCAGGTAAGGTGGTGTCCCTATTGGCTCAGCAAGCACTGAGTAGTCTGAGAAGGTCTCCCAGAAAAGGTGATATGTAGTCTGAAAATTTGGCAAGGATTTCACAAGATAAGAAGGAAAATAAGGAAGCTTCCCTGGGTCATAAGTCTCAATTACAACCAAAGAGAGACAAATCTGTTCCTTGATAACCAACCCAGCTGTGGCTGTCTCTATGACCAAAACAATAACAGCCTATCCCCCTTTATTTACCCTTAGTCTCATGCAGAGTCAAGAGCAGGTTATCAGATGCCCAATGCTGAAAAGAAAGGGAACAATCAAACGAGGCTAGCAGATCTTGAAGTACTGTCAACGGTCTGGTGACCGAAGCCATTATTTTTCTCTCTTACTGATCCAGTTTCTCTACATCTCAGCCTCACTATTTTATAAGAAAACATGTCAAATAATTTATGGCAAGAGCCAAGAACCGAAAGGAAAGTTGCCACAGGCACATTAGAGCCATTGCTGTCAGAAAACACACGCAGGTTGGTTTGGGGTAATATTGAAGAATGTCTTACAATGTCCTGGTGAGCACAGTGAAATACCCCAAAGAGGCCCTGCTGACAGTAGGGGAAGGGGGAAGGGCAGAGAGCAGGAGGCAGGAGCTCCCTTCCACTCAACAGAAAGTCCCATAACCCAAATCCCCACTACCTTTAATGATCAGTGTTCAGTTTTGCCCTCCTAACTAGTGAAGTCACCATTCTCTTTGGGGAAAGTACATTGAACCATGAGTTAGGAGATCCCAGTTGGAGTCCTTGGTTTGCTTCTTACAAACTGGGTAATCTTTGGCAGAGGCCTTGACCTCTCTGATTCTCAACTTCCTCTTCTGTGTGATGAGGTGGATCTCCACCTACACCACAAGCTTTTTCAAGGGAAGAGAAGGCAATGTAATTTGAAGGCTATAAAGTGCTAAACAAATGGAAGTGATTTTTATCATTAAATCAAGCCTTGGAATTTACACATTCACTACCTGCTCTCAAGGTTGAAAACAGAGCTCAAAGGTCAAATGCAATTCATTAAAACCTAATTAGAAGACAAATTGTCTTTCACTTGAGCATGTGATACAGAATCTAGCAGCTTAAGAAATAAGGATGGTTTATTTGAAACTCTTTGTTTTAATTCAAAGTTTCTGGGATTTGTCCAGCAGCTGCTCTGTTCAGGCCCTCTGTGGAGGACAGAGAGAAGGAGAGGGCACCATGCCTGCCTTCCCAGAGCTCGCAGTCCAATATGGATGAGAAGACAAGGCCACAAATAAACAAGAGACAGAGCATGCTCCGGGGCTGACATATCTACAGGCCCAATGCCCTAGGCCAGGTTTCCCTTGGGCACAGCAGTCTTGTCTAATTGAGAAGAAGTCAAAATAGTTCTAAATGAAGGGCTCAAAGGACCGAAAGGGAGCATATGGGTTGAGAGAGACAGGAAGAAAAAGAGGAACAGCAGACAGGAGCAAAGTAGCAGAGGGAGGTGATTGTGGGCCTAGTTCAGACACCCCCAGAATCTGGCCTGACTGTGGCACAGGCAGCACACAGACCAGCTGATGAAATGAGGCCTGCCCCTGGAAGCAAGGTAGATCAGACTAAAGGACTTGGCCTTAAGTCAGTTCTCAGTGCAGAGGTGTAGACAGCCATGGGGCTTGTCAGCAATGACTCCGTGCATTACGATTTTCTTCCGCTGGCTTCAGTGACTCCAAAGCCTTCCTGTTTCCCTGTCCTGCCCAAATGCAGGACTATACATACTCAGTCTGCAATAACTTGGCTTTTTTAGTTAGTTAGCCAGTCTCCCTTTCCTTCTGTAATCATCTGTTGAGCACTCTGACAGCTTTTTGATGTCAGTTTGGTTAAGTTCAACTGCAGTCCCCAGTTACTCAACAAACACTAATGTAGGTGTTACAATGAAGGGGGTTTTGCAGATGTGATTAAATTCCCTAATCAGTGGATTTAAATTAATCCAAGGGAGATTATCCTAGGTGGGCCTGACCTAATCAGCTGAGCCCTTTAAAGGAGAGTTTAGGCCTTTCCTGAGGTAGAGACTCCAAACAGCTCCTGCTCACAGGGTTTCAGCCTCCCCATGATCCTCTCCCCTGAGTGCTACTATGGATAACAAGCTCCAGCCAGTGCTTGCACAGCTCCAGCCTGCTTGTGATCTTCCCTTCCTGACTGCCAGCTCTACAGACTTCAGACTTGCTTAACCAGCCCCCACAACTGCATAAGGCAATGCTTTGTAATTTTATATATATATATATATGGACATATACATATATATGTATAGAATATATACGTATATATACACACAGTATATACTAGTGTAGTTATGACACACACATATCTTACTGTTGCTTCTGCTTCTCTTGCTGAATCCTAACGGATAGCAACTACCCAGTACCAAACTCTGAAGGGCACTGAGGGCACAATGGTGAGCAAAACACAGACCCTGTCCCCAAGAAGCTCAAGATATATTGGAGATGAGACAGGCAAATAAACTAGCATTTCAGGATAGCAGATCTACTGAATAGGTATAAAGTTTCAATTATGCTAGATAAATAAGTTCTAGAGATCTGCTGTACAACATTGTGCCTATAGATAATAATAGTGTATTGTGCACTGAAAATTTTAAGAGGGGAGATCTCATGTTAAATGTTCTTACCACAATCAAAAAAAAAAAATGACAGAATCTTCTTTATCCATTCGTCTATTGATGGGCTACTACTTAGCCATAAAAAAAGATGAAATTGTGCCGTTTGCGACAACATGGATGGACCTTGAGGGTATTATGCTAAGTGAAATAAGTCAGATGGAGAAAAACAAATCCTGTATGATTTCACTCATATGTGGAAGATAAACAAACACATAGATAAGGAGAACAGATTGGTGGTTACCAGAGGGGAAGGGGGTGGGGGGAGGGCGAAAGTGGTAAAGGGGCACATGTATATGGTGACAGATGGAAACTAGACTTTTGGTGGCAAACACGATACAGTCTATACAGAAGCCAAAATACAGTGACCTACATCTGAAATTTACATAATGTTATAAACCAATGTGACCTCAATAAAATTTAAAAAATAAATAAATCATCCTTCTTTTCTATGTCAACATCTTGTAATAAAAGGCATAGGACTTTCTTTCCTCCTCTAAAAAAAAAGGAAGACAGGAGATCAGTACTGGAAAAAGGTGGCATATGGGAGCACAAAGGACATTTAAGCCAGAATGAGGAGGTAAGAGATGCTTTAGGGAAAGTATGATGACAAAGTAGAAACCTGAGGGATAAGGAGTTTGCCACGAGGATGAGGAGATGTAGGAGGAGGCCTCAGACAGAGGAAGCATTGTGGTAAAGATATAGAACATCAGCTAACACTGTATTACATACTTGAATGTTGCTAAGTGAGTAGATCTTAAGTTTTGTCACCACAAAAAAGAAATGGTAATTATGTGACGTGATGGAGGTGTTAGCTAACTCTAGCGAAGTAATCATTTTGCAATATGTAAGTGTATCAAATCAACACGTTGTACACCTTCAACTTACACAATGTTATATGCCAATTATGGCTCAACAAAGCTGGAAAAAAATAAATGCACATAAAATTTTTTTAAAAAACTATGAAACAATCCAACCTCACTTCCACCTTCAGATTCCCAAAGCTGGCAAGATCTTGCTACTTATTCTATTAACATGTAGAAACTTCTGAATTAAAATACTCTGAGATCATAACTCAATACTTAGCACAGAGTCCAGCACATAGCAGGTGCTCAATAAATATTTGTGAAACAAATGAATGACTTATTGGCCTTATATGCCTAAGTCACAAAGAGGAAATTGCTCTGGGTAGGAATATAAATCAGGCACAAGCCGTGCTTGTTGAAGTAAGGAAAGGCATGAGAACCCCGGTGGTCTGCAAAGATCCTTTGAGTAAATTGTTCTCCTGGAGTGCAGTTTGGGCAAGGCAGCCATAGCCCTCTGGACCTCCATCCACATGCAGAACCTTGTCCTGGGTACCAGATCAATTTGAAAGAGTCCTGTCTGGTCCAGATGTGATAGTATAGTTATGGGATGAAAGAGTCCTCGGGAACAGGAAGAGCATGGATGAGTACAGGCCAAAGGCAGGCTAGGTCAGATGGTGGAAAGGAAGATCACTTCTGATAAAGGAGACTGTATCTCCCAGATCAAAAGACCTTGGCCACGTTTGGTAGATATAGCCTTTCAAAGAGTTTTTTTTTTTTTTAAATTCAAGCTTTTAATATAATTGTCTAGTACTAATGCAAGAAGCAAAGAAAAAAATGTAAGGGAAAATAAGTTATAGCTGCCTTAAGTTTAAGAGGAGGAACTGCAGTACTGCAAAAGAATTTTTAAAAAATCTGGCCAGGAAAGGTCTGATAACAACAGTGGAAGCTGTTTAAAAGTACCTGACACTGCTCTACAGAACAAAATTGGCGAGATATTGATCCCTTGAGGAAATGACTAAGTCCCCCAAGCAGCTATCCTCAGGACGATTCCTCTGAAAAAGAGAGAAACCAACCAGTCTTGTTCATGGTGGGTCAATCTGCTGATTCAAGTAACATTTAGCTGTTGACTTTTTAGATTCTGAACCTACACTTAGCAAAAGAAAATTGCACTGACAAAAACTACTGACACAATGGTGGTAATATATCATGTGGTTCCTTTTGTTTTCCTTCCAAAATCTCTAAGGCTAAGCATCCTGTACTCATCCACTTTATCGCGTCTCATGCCAGGCACTAGAACTCTAATGACCAATCAGTCACAATCCCTGACCTCAAGGAACATTCCCCTGAGAGACTTGAAGGAACAAAAGTGGAGGAAAAATTTGGAGGAAAGTCTGCATGGGACACCAAGGGGATCAGTTCTACTGAATGGGAGATGGTTCCCAGATAGGGTGGCTGTTTCCCAGGTAGGCAACCACCATGAGAAGGCAGATACGTTCCAAGCAGAGGAGGTTGTGGGAGGTAGGACTCAGACCCTGGCAATTTCTTAAACTAGTGGTATTTCCTACTGGCTGAGGTGTTAGGTAAGAGAGGAGTGCTGAGAGGGAGGCAGAGGTCAGATCATTATAGGCCCATCTGTGCCATGTTAAGGAGGTTGGAATTGATCCTGTAACTAGTACTTCTCAACTCTGTACATGAGAGTCACTTGAGGACTTGTAGAAAAATTACTCAATACCACTGAGCCAGGATCTGTGGTTTTGGATGCAGAAAAATGGTGACACAGCAAGGCTGAAGACACTGAAGAACCACTGCGGGAATCTTTGATGATGGAGGCCGTGTCTACCAGACCCCGAATGATATTTAGATTCTTAATAGGCATTTCAGCTCCAAGTATTTTCCATCAAAACTTTCAGATGTGATGACTGATATTAAATTTAAAAATTTTAATATGCCTTCTTCACAAAGCCTGAAGACTATTTCATGTGAAATTGCACTGACACAACAGGGACGCTCCACTGCAATTCAGCTCAATCATGAATAATCCTCACCCTCAATTTCACGAGCTTCTTGTTTTTTAACATTCTTACTTTTGTTTGATAGTACACAGGACGGAGGCCTTGCCTGTGACCTCCCTTAGCACCAGCTTCAGCATTCGAGAAACTGGCTTGTCTCACTCCCAGGAGCTGTGGGAAAAAGAGGTAAAGAAGTGAGGACTTCCCCAAAGCTGTTCCTGGGAAGAGGGCTGTAAACTGCCTTCAGACTTCATCTGCACTATTGGTTCTCCTGAGTCTCCAGCCTGCCGTCCCACACTGGAAATTTGGACTTGCCAGCCTCCATAATCACATGATCCAATTCCTTACAATAAATCTCCTTATGTATATATGCACATCCTAGTGGTTCTGTTTCTCTGGAGAACCCTGACTAATACACAAGGATATCTCCACATGGTGTCAGTAGAAAACATAGGGGGAGCCAGAACTCCTGCCCCTGCCTAGCAGTAATGAGGTGCTCTTCCCACTCCCTGCTAGAGTGGAGTCTTAGAAGGCCAAGTGAAGGAGACAAGTCAAGATGGTGGCGTAAGCAGACTCTGAACTCACCTCCTCCTATGGACACAGCCAATTTACAACTACTCGTGGAAAAATTACCCCTGAAGGGAAGATAAAACTGGATAAGAGGAACTCCTGCAACAAACGACAATCCTAATTGAGGTGGAACAGGCAGAAATTCACATCTGGAGAGGAAAAATGCCACCTCCACAAGCTGCCAGCTTCACAGCCGTCCAGGAGCTGCCCAAAGGTACGAAGCCCTCCCTGGAGGAGCGGGGCCCTGAGCTGCGGAGCACTCTCGCTGTAGGTATTTTGTGGACCCAGCACAATCAAGACCAGTGGCATGATATCTGACTTTGCCTGCTACTAAAACATTGGGGAGTAATCCCAGAAAAGCTGGCTCACAAAGAAATTAAAACCAGCTCTTAAGAGGCCCATGCACAAACACATTCGTTTCAGAAAGCAATCTAAAATCACCAGAAAGAAAGGTGCACAGTTCTTTGGTGAAAAGAGACTCACCTGATAGGCTTGGAGTGCATTGCAGTGAGAGGTGAGACCTCTCCAGGGACTGGGACATTGGTGGCAGCCATGGTTGTGGCCCGGTGTGGGCCTGCTGACATAGACACCATTGGAGTTCTCCCTGGGGCCTACTAGCCCAGGGTCTGTCCCACCCACTAGAGCACCAATTTAATCCAGCTCAGCCAGGGCAGGCAGCCGACCCTAGGGACGGCCCAACCCAACAACAAGCCCTCAGGCAACTTGTGGGCCTGCATAGATTGGTGACTGGATTCTCTGCAGCCTGGTGACTGGGCCCACTTCAGCAGGGCAGGGTGTGCACAAGGAGCAGGTGGAGAGTGTGGGGCGGTGGTGGAGTGTGGGGCTCCTGCCTTGGAGAGACTGGGTCCACTTCAGGAGGTTGGGGTTCTCACACGGGGCAGGACTGTGTTGACTGGGTGTGTGGACCTGTAGACAGCGGGGCTTGTCAGCTGCAGAAGACTTGTGTTTCTCAAAGACCCACATAGGGGGTTTGCTCCACCTTCCAAAGCCTGAAACAATTGGGTGCTCCCGTGCCTGAGTCCAGCCCCACCCTGCTGCAATCCTCAGAGAGCTGACAACAGACCTAAAGGCTGGAGGCTTATAGCATTTGTAAGCCCCTGAGCCTAACAACCTGCCACTCTGGGGGGCCTACTCACTTAAAAGAAATACTGTAACACAAATGTGCTATTAGAACTTGCAGCCAACTGTGGCGGGGCTCCCCACACCCCACGCCCACAACAACTACAAGCAGCTGAGCATTACAACAGCTGGCCAGGAGCATAACTCAGCCTCCCTGGGCGCCTACAGGGAGAGCAAACACACCACAACAGAAGGAGACATGTAGCCCACATAGAGGTCACTCCTGGAACATTGAGAACTGAGGGAAGCACACTGAAGGCCTCCTAAGGCATCACTTATATATGGTTACCTATCCAAGAGAAGGAGATGCAGCTGACCTACCTAATACATAGACAGAAGCACAGGGAAAGAGGCAAAATGAGGAGGCAAAGGAATACATTCCAAGGAAGGGAACAGGACAAAACCCCAGAAAAGGAACTAAGTGAAACAGAAATGAGCAACCTACCTGATAGAGAGTTCAAAAAAAGACTGTTAAGGATGCTCTCTGATCTGGGGAGAAGAATAGATGAACTCAGTGAGAATGTCAACAAAGAAATGGAAGATATAAAAAAGAGCCAATCAGAAATGAAGAATACGATACTCGAAATGAAAAATTCACTAGAGGGACTCAAAATCAGAGTAGAGGATACAGAAAAAGAGATCTGTGAGCTGGATGAAACACTAGAAGAAATCACCCAAGCTAAACAGGTAAAAGAAAAAAGAATTAAAAAGAGGGACGACAGTCTAAGGGACCTCTGGGACAACATCAAGCTCACTAACATCTGTGTTATAGGTGTCTCAGAAAGAGAAGAGTGAGACAAAGGGCAGAGAATCTATTTGAAGAAATAATAGATGTAAACTTCCCTAACCTAAGGAGGGAAACAGACATCCAGGTACAGGAAGCACAGAGAGCACCAAACAAGATAAACCCAAACAGGACTACACCAAGACACATCATAATCAAGATGTCCAGAATTAAAGATAAAGAGAGAATCCTAAAATCCGCAAGAGTTACATAAAAAGGAAACCCCATAAGGCTATCAGCTGACTTCTCAGCAGAAACCTTACAGGCTAGAAGAGAGTGGCATGATATATTTAAAGTGCTAAAAGGAAAAAACTTACAGCCAAGAATACTCTACCCAGCAAGGTTATCATTCAAAATGGAAGGAGAGATAAGAAGTTTCCCAGACAAGCAAAAATTAAAGGAGTTTGTCACCAAGAAACCAGTGCTACAAGAAATGTTAAAGGGACTGATTTAAGGGGAAACGAGACCACAAATAGGAAAAATTATATATTTCCATGATAAGAGGGTAATGGACACAAATGCACAAAAAAGAGGTTAGATATGATATCAAAAACATAAAATAAGGGAGGAAGGGAGTTAAAGAGTAGAGCTTTCACACAGAGGTCAAACTAAAGGGACCATCAATTCTGTATAGAAGAAGAAAGGAAAAGAGAAGGACTACTAAAACACTGAGAAAAACAAAAGTTACAAAATGGCAGTAAGTACATACTTATCAATAGCTACTTTAAAAGTCAATGGACTAAATGCTCCAATTAAAAGGCATAGGGTGGCTGACTGGATAAAAAAAACAAGACCCATATATATGCTGCATACAAGAGACACACTTCAGACCTAAAGACACTCACAAACTGAAAGTGAAGGGATGGAAAAAGATACTCCACGCAAATGGCAATAAAAAAAAGAAAGCTGGGGTAGCAATACTCATATCAGACAAAATAGACTTTAAAACAAAAACTGTAAAAAGAGACAAAGAAGGGCATTACATAATGATCAAGGGAACAATCCAACAAGAGGATATAACACTTGTAAATATCTATGCACCCAATGTAGGTGCACCTAAATATATAAAGCAATTATTAACAGACATAAAAAGAGAAATAGACAATAACACAATAATAGTAGGGGACTTTAACACTCCACTTACACAAACGGATAGATCATACAAAGAGAAGATCAATAAGGAAACATTGGCCTTAAACGACACACTACAACAGATGGACCTAGTAGATATATACAGAGCATTCCATCCAAAAACCGAAGAATACACGTTCTTTTCAAATGCACATGGAACATTCTCCAGGATTGATCACATATTAGGCCACAAAAAAAGTCTCCATAAATTTAAGAAGATTGAAATAGTACCAAGCATCTTTTCTGACCACAATGGTATGAAACTAGAAATAAACTATAGGAAGAAAATCAGAAAAGCCACAAATACGTGGAGATTAAACAAAATGCTACTGAACAACGATTGGGTCAATGAACAAATCAAAGGAGAAATCAAAAAATACCTGGAGACAAATGAAAAAGAAAATACGTCATGCCAGAATTTATGGGATACAGCAAAAGCGGTTCTAAGAGAGAAGTTTATAGCAATACAGGCCTATCTCAACAAACAAGAAAAATCTCAAATAAACAATCTAACAATGCACCTAAAGGAGCTGGAAAAAGAAGAATAAACAAAGCCCCAAATCAGTAGAAGAAGGGAAATAATAAAATCGGAGCAGAAATAAATGAAATAGAGACTAAAAAAAACAATAGAAAAAATTAATAAAACCAAGAGATGGTTCTTTGAAAAGAAAAACAAAATTGACAAACCTTTAGGTAGACTCACCAAGAAAAAAAGAGAGAAGGCTCAAATAAGTAAAATCAGAAATAAAAGAGGAGAAAATACAACAGACACCACAGAAATACAAAAGAATATAAGAGAATAATATGAAAAGCTATATGCCAACCAACTCGACAATGTGGAAGAAATGGATAAATTCTTAGAATCATACAACCTTCGAAAACTGGATCAAGAAGAAATAGAGAATTTGAATAGATCAATCATCAGTATCGAGATCGAAACAGTAATCAAAAACCTCCCAAAAAATAAAAATCCAGGACCAGACGGCTTCCCTGGTGAATTCTACAAACATTCCAATAAGACTTAATACCTATGCTTCTCAAACTCTTGCAAAAAATTGAAGAGGGGGAGAAGCTCCCTAACTCATTCTATGAAGCCAACATTACCCTGATAGCAAAACCAGAAAAGGACAACACAAAAAAAGAAAATTACAGGACAATATCACTGATGAATATCAATGCAAAAATCCTCAACAAAATACTAGCAAACCACATACAACAATACGTTAAAAAGATTATACATCATGATCAAGTGGGATTTATTCCAAGTATGCAGGGATGGTTCAACATTCACAAATCAATCAATGTAATACACCACATTAATAAAATGAAGAATAAAAATCACATGATCATCTCAATAGATACAGAGAAAGCATTTGACGAGATACAGCATCCATTTATGATAAAAACTCTGAATAAAATGGGTATAGAAGGAAAGTACCTCAACATAATAAAGGCCATATATGACAAACCCACAGCTAATATCATCCTCAACGGTGAAAAACTGAAAGCTATTCCTCTAAGAACAGGAACCAGACAAGGATGCCCGCTCTCACCACTCCTATTTAACATAGTACTGGAAGTCCTAGCCAGAGAAATCATGCAAGAAAAAGAAACAGAAGGGATCCAAACTGGAAAGGAAGAAGTGAAACTGTCACTATTTGCAGATGACATGATTTTATATACAGAAAACCCTAAAGAATCCACCAAAAAACTTTTAGAAGTAATAAACGAATACGGTAAAGTTGCAGGATACAAAATCAACATACAAAAATCAGTTGCATTTCTATACACTAACAACGAAGTAGCAGAAAGAGAAATTAAGAATACCATCCCATTTACAATTGCAACAAAAAGAATAAAATATCTAGGAATAAACTTAACCAAAGAGGTGAAAGATCTGTACACTGAAAACTATAAAACATTGCTGAAAAAAATTGAAGACACAAAGAAATGGAAAGATATTCTGTGCTCTTGGATTGCAAGAATTAACATAGTTAAGATGTACATACTTCCTAAAGCCAGCTATAGATTCAGTGCAATCCCTATCAAAGTTCCAACAACGTTTTTCACAGAAATAGAACAAAGAATCCTAAAATTTATTTGGAACAACAAAAGACCCCGAATAGCTAAAGGAATCCTGAGAAAAAAGAACAAAGCTGGAGGCGTCACACTCCCTGATTTCAAAATATACTACAAAGCTATAGTAACCAAAACAGCATGGTACTGGCACAAAAACAGACACACAGATCAATGGAATAGAATCGAAAGCCCAGAAATAAACCCACACATCTATGGACAGCTAATCTTTGACAAAGGAGCCAAGAACATACAACGGAGAAAAGCAAATCTCTTCAACAAATGGTGTTGGGAAAACTGGACAGCCGCATGCAAAAAATTGAAAGTAGACCCTTACCTTACACCATACACAAAAATTAACTCAAAATGGATTAAAGCCTTGAATGTAAGACCTGAAACTATGAAACTTTTGGAAGAAAACATAGGCAGTACGCTCTTTGACATCAGTCTTAGCAACATATTTTCAAGCACCATGTCTGACCGGGTAAGAGAAACAATAGAAAAAATAAACAAGTGGGACTACATGAAACTAAAAAGCTTCTGCACAGCAAAGGAAACCATCAACAAAACGAAAAGACAACCTAACAATTGGGAGAAGATATTTGCAAACCATACATCTGATAAGGGGTTAATCTCCAAAATATATAAAGAACTCATGCATCTCAACAACAAAAAACTAACAACCCAATTAAAAAATAAGCAAAAGACCTGAGCAGTCATTTCTCCAAAGAAGATATACAGATGGCCGACAGGCACATGAAAAGATGTTGAAAATCACTAACTATCAGGGAAATACAAATCAAAACTACAATGAGATATCACCTCACGCCCGTCAGAATGGCTATAATTAACAAGACAGGAAACAACATGTGTTGGAGAGGATGTGGAGAGAAGGGAACTCTCATACACTGCTGGTAGGAGTTCAAACTGGTGCAGCCACTATGGATAACAGTATGGAGATTCCTCAAAAAATCAAGGATAGAACTACTATATGATCCAGCTATTCCACTGCTGGGTATTTATCCAAAGGACTTGAAAACACCAATGCGTAAAGATACATGCACCCCTGTGTTCATTGCAGCGTTTTATTCACAATAGCCAAGACTTGGAAGCAACCTAAGTGCCCATCAAGGGACGAATGGGTAAAGAAGATGTGGTATCTATACACAATGGAATACTACTCAGCCATAAGAAACAATGAAATCCAGCCATTTGTGACAACATGGATGGACTTTGAGGGTATTATGCAAAGTGAAATAAGTCAGAGGGAGAAATTAAGTAGTAGATAATAACAACAACAAACAAACACATAGAGACAAAGATTGGATTGGTGGTTACCAGAGGGGAAAGGGGGAGTGAGAATGGCGAAAGGGATAATTCGGCACATGTGTGTGGTGATGGGTTGTAATTAGTATTTGGGTGGTGAACATGATGTAATCTATGCAGAAATAGAAGTATAATGATGTACACCTGAAATTTATACAATGTTATAAACCAATGTTACTGCAATAAACAAAAAAATAAAAAAAAAAAGAAGGCCAAGTGGAGAACCAGGATTCTCATCCCCCCTGGGCAGTAATCAGGCCTGCCCTATATGCCATGTCAGTGGAGGCCAGGTGGTGAGCAGTAATAAATTCCTTCTTCTTTCCCCCAACCACGGATGTATCAGTAGAAGCCGAGTAGCGAGCCTGAACTTCTACCCCCACCCAGCAGTAACAAGAATGCCTCCCCACCCCTGACTGTCAACAAAGGCACAGTGGTCAAGCTAGAATTCCATCCTTACCTAGCAGTAATGATGTGGTGCCTCTGTTTCCAATCAAGCTGGAACTTGATTGAATAGGTTTGTTGTTGGTAATGGTATTGGGTGGTGTGACAACTCCAAAACTACTTTTCATGTATTGAGCAAACAAGTAAATATATTGATGTTGTTGGAAACTAAAGTTCTCACTCTGGAAGAAAAGAGCTACAAATACGGAATCAAGGAAAGAGAGAAATAACCTTGGATTGGAATTAAAAGTATCAGTGTCAAGTTTCAATTTAAAATTAGACGTGGGGGGGGGCACATGCGTGCATGTGTGCTTCCCATCTCTGTCCACTGGAATTAGCTAGAAATACGGATACCCTAGTAGCAATGAGCTCACCTAGCCCCCAGATACTCACTCAAAGGAATCAGAGCTTCTCAGACAAGTGTCATATTCCAGGCTAGGGCAGCATAGAGCATCCCTGTGGAGGCAGCCACCCCATTGTAGTCACAAGCCTGCTGTCACTCTCTATAATGACAGACTGGAGCTAAAGGACACTGGGCCAGAAGGGCAAAGGAAACCCAGCCATTTGTGGCTTGAGCCTGAATGTGGCTGAGGGGAACCCAAGAAGCTGGACTTCCTAGCCTCTCTATCAAGGCTTCCTTGCCATGCTCTCTTGGTTTTCTGTTCTCTTGAAGACTGCAGACTGCCTCAGCTGTGCCACAAGGAAATAAGGGAAGAGGTTTGTGTCCTTGCCTGAGCTGGACATTTAGCAGGGGCCGCATATAGTTTGCAGGGCATCCAAAGTCAGGCCATTCCCCAGAAGGACCTTTGGTTACCCTGTCTTTCCTCAGAGTGTCTCTTTCTGGAGTTTTTGGCTTCTTCCTGGGAAGCTCAGGTGGTTCCTCCAACAGGAAAGAATGATCTCCAACAATCTTGTGTGAGGCCTAATGGAATTTGATATTTTTGTTATCTATTTTGTTTTATGGCAACTTTCATATTGGGAAGTGGTTCTCATGCCTTTATACAGCAGGAGCCTGGGGCGGGAAAATCAGTCTGCAATCAAGCTATCTCAGCATCCTGTATGACATATGTGCCAAGAGGAAGGGACCACAGCTGCTCTTCTGGTATTAAGGGGATCACGATGTGGGCTCTAACCTGAATAATGGCTGGGCTTCTCAGCTAGACAGTCCTTCCTTCAGCTACCTACTTTTTACTGAGCACCTATTTTATGCCAGCTCAAAAAATACTGAGCAGCTATTTTTTGCTGGGAACTGGAGGCCCAAAGATAAGGAAGATGTGACCTGTCTTAGTCAGCTCAGGCTGCCATAACAAATTACCAAAAACTGGGTGAATTAAACAACAGAAATGTATTTTCTCACAGTTCTAGTGGCTGTAAATCCAAGATCAGTGTGCCAGCATGGTCCAGATCTGATGAGGGCCATCTTACTGCTTGCTCACATGACCTTTCTTCAGTGTGTGCACATGGAGAGAGGGAGCAAGCTCTCTGGTGTCTCTTCTTATAAGGACATTTCTTATAAGGGTCCTACCCTCATGACCTCATCTAAACCTAATTACCTCCCAAATGCCCCATCTTCAAATAGCATTACATTAGGGGCTGGGGCTTCAACATATGACTTTTAGGGGGGACACAGTTCAGTCCATAGCATGACCTGTCCTCAAGGAGTTCATAGTCTTTGGCCAGAGATAGATAACTAAACCAGCAACATGGTGTGGAGCATTCTGTAAGACAGCCAAGGTCAAAATGCACAGTTATACTGAGGGACAACTTTTCACCTCTTAGATGGCCAGAAATCCCAGAAGGAGACAGACACCAAGCAAATAATACCACCAAGCCATGCATAATTACAAACCATGAGAAATGCTGTGAGGGGGAGACAGGATGCTATTCCAGAAGGCTCTGGGGCCAGAGAACAAGCTGAATTCTGTTTGGACATGTTGAGTTAGAGGGGCTTGTGAGGTGGCACCTGCACATTTTGTTACATAAGGGATTTTGATTAGGAATCAAGCCCAATGAATAAGGAGGCTTGCTCCTGTGCCTCCTAACACCCTCCTCACTGGCAAGGTAAGTAACAGAATCAAGATCTGCAAAGGATACAAAATGCCCTTGGGAAATTGAGAATCAATTTTTTGAATTTTATGGCTAATGAAGTAGGGCTATTTTTAGGCTAGTGGAGATCTGAAGCCCACAGATCCTCTGACAGGAATACAAACTGCTGGAGTTCCAAGGGTCTCAGAGACTGCCTACCAAAACCTCTTCATTCTATGGGTAAGAAATTCTCAGCCCAGAAAGCAGATCTGTCCAAGTTCATATGGCTGGTTTCTGAGATGTCACACACTTAGGTTTTCTTCAGTTACTGTGTGACCTTGAGCAAGGTCCTTAAGTCCCCTCTGCTTCAGTTTCATCATTAGTAAACTAGGAGTGGTGACAGCATCTACTCCATAGGCATGTTGTGCCACTTCTGCAGACCCCTTTGGTAGCACCAGGATCTGAGTCCTCTAGCTGAAGTCATCCTTTGAAAGGCCAGCCCGCCTGATGAGTAGCCCTGCTGGCAGAAGGTGACTGAGCCCTTTGCTTGCCTACAGGCAGTTTTAGCATTAGGACTTTCTGCACAGAGACCTGGGCTGTGGGGGAAATGCCTAAAACAGCCATATCCATAAAGTGTAGATTACAAATCTAATCAATGACAACGTTAGTAATAGCTACCCTATATTGAGCATCAACCATGTGCCAGGCACCATGTTAAGGACTTTACTCATGGCATGGCTAACCATAAAACCAGCCTTGCAAAGTAAATAGAATCATCCCTATTTTACAGAAGAAACTGAAACAAATGAGAAACTGAACAAATATTCCAACAAATATGATAAGAATGAATATCTTTCATATATAAAAAGCTCTAATAAATCAGTAAGAAAAAAACTCAACACAAAAGAGACGAAAGACACAAATAGACAATTACAACATACACATCATATATGTTCGATAAACTTAAAATGTCCGACATGACTGGTAATCAAAGAAATCAAATGAAAATGAGACATTTTCTTTGCCTATCCAATTGGCAAAGATTTTAAGCATGAAGACACAAACTATTGGCAAAGGGGCAGTGATATGTATACTTACACACTAACATAAAAGAACCTACTGGTAAGACTTTTCTGAAAGGCAATTTGGCAAATTATATAAAAAGTCTTTTAAAATCTATATTGTTTGACTCAATATTTCTACTTATAAGAATTTATTCTACAGGGATAATTAGAAAAATGCACCCATTTATAAATAAGAACATTCAACAGTATTATATTAAAAGTCCAACTGGTCAAATAACTCTGGCATATTTATGTGGTAGAATACATCTCAACATTAAAATTATGTTTTAAAAATATATTGTCCATGGTATAATTAATAAATGAAAAAACACAATACAATACTTTATACCCAACATGATCCCAATCTTGTGTGTATAGACATATACACTTTATACATTCATGCATACATCTACGTGTGCATAGAAAAATACTGAAAGAACAAATAAAAATACTCTAACAAAGTGATCTCAGGAAGGTAGGATTACTGGTGCTTTTTAAATTTTCTTATTTTTCTGTATTTTCAAAATTTTGTTCAGTGACTTTATAATCAGAAAATACATATATCTTACCAAATGGCAGCTGTAAGTTATTCTAAATGAATTAATATCTTCCGGCCTAGGTGAATTCTACTCCAAGGTAATGGGACAACATAGGGAATAGTTGAAGTTAGTCCTTGAGGAATTTCTCTCAAGACTAGAAATGACACTGGAAGAGTAGAAAAGGCAAAATTCGATCCCAATTTTCCAAAAAGAGAAGATGACCAATTCTATAAATTGAAATACAGTTTACTGGGTTTATAACTATACACCCAAAATTCTAATTAACTCAACCATATTAGCTGGAGGAGAACCTTGGGCTTGTCTAGTTTAACAATTTCCAACAGACCCTTGGATGCAGACGTTGATGGCCTGTATATGAAATTTACAGATATCATGAAATTAAGAGGGAAATAAACTATATTGAAGAGTATAAGGACACATGATTATTTGAAAGGAAAAGCGGCTGAACTAAAACTATGAAGATGAAGCTTCATAAAGTTAGTGCAAAGTTCTTCACTTAGGTCCACAAAAACAATGTTTTTAGGGGAAGGCCTGAATTAATGGCATGCATGAAGATGACATATGCCAAATAGAAACGACTCCTCCTTACTCCCTGCCCAGGTACTCCCAGCACATTCCCACCTCTACACATCTGCTTCTGGCATGTGCCTGACTGGAAGGGCTCCTTGCCCTGTTCCCCTCTCTACCAGGCTGATTCTCTTTCCCTGAAGGCCTATCCCACCCCACAAAAAGTCAGCCTATGGCCCCCTTTAGGCAAATAACCAAGGATACCAGGCAGCATATGCTCTCTGAGGGAGGCTGGAAATCCTTCAAATTTGCATCCTGCACCCCAACATAGGCCCTCCTCAATAGACATCTGGCAGGGAGGGCACAGATGTGGCAGTGCAGCCACGGAGATCTGGGAAGGTCATTAAGTAGAATAATATTCCAGAGAGTGTGTGTGCTGTTCTGTTCTCTAGCATCCTGCTTGCTTGTACTTTTCAGCTCCTTGACAATTTATGGCACAGCAAAAATTCCACTAGAACAGGCTACAAGAAGGTGCCCAAATTGTGTCACTGTGCTGGAATTTGGGTTGTTGAAGGCAATTCCAAATGAAAGAAACACTGGCCAGGACTTTGGCGGTGTCCATTAAAGTGGAATTTGCCTTGTAATATCATTAACAGGAATAAGATCTGCCTAGTCTCGAGGTTGCCTATGAAATGAAGTGATAAATACCTGGACAAAAATTGTAACTAGATTTTGTAAAAGCTAAATATAGTCCTTTGAGTATATAATTAGAGTGTGTGTTATGTGGCTGAGGATGACCAATGAACAGGAATTTGGCTCCATAGTCTCAGGGACCTGGAGCAGCATGGTTATGTGTGTAGCCAAAAGCAAGTGACTATTAGATGACGTAGCTCATGATGTTAAACACTGGCTATATATTTGTATTTTGTGTGTAAACATGATGGCCTCTCCTCCGTTACTCTGAGGAATCTTTGATAATTCACATGTGAAATTAAAGGCATCTTATTCATTCAGTTATTTATTATTCTCTGTAAAATGAGTTAGGAATTTGTCCCCGTGAATAATGTTAGCCATAATAGTTAATTTACTCCTATTCATTGGCAGTAATAAAAATGTACAAGGGGAGGAAGAAACATTATTATTTCTTGCTTGAAGTGCAATTTCATGTGGTGAGAAAAACATGTTAATATGCTGCAAAGTGCTACAGGAATTTAGTTCTCAAAGGAATGGCGGTATTAAATGTATTCTGACAAGAAGGAGCCTCGGAAGGGAAACATTTATCTTCATAAAGTCATTAAATTTACTGAGCAGCATCGCATTCTTCCTGCAATCTGCTCACTCCATTAAAGGTGAAGCTGTGGAACTGGCTCTGTCACATGATAGGCCCCTGAAAAGAGGAAGAATGGGGCTCTTTCCCCTAATAATAGGTTTCCCCCTTAAAATCAGCGAGCTCAAGCCCAGACACACACATGGGTGCTCTGTTACCTCTTTCAAAATAAATAAATTGGGTACTGACAAGCTCCTTCCTTTCCCCACACTCAGATGATATTTGAAGCGACTAAGAGATAACAGATTTTGCAAACCCTCCTGTTTTACAACTTCAAGAGACTCTTGGCTCTGAGGGTGTTTTCCCATAATGCTGAGATGGACCCCAGGTGGCTCGCACAGGTCTGGGTAAGCATGATGGCATGAGCTGTTTTGCATAGCAGTTTTGTCTATATGCATTTCTTTTTTTTTTGTGAGGAAGATCAGCCCTGAGCTAACATCCATGCTAATCCTCCTCTTTGTTTTGCTGAGGAAGACCGGCTCTGAGCTAACATCTATTGCCAATCCTCCTCCTTTTTTTCCCCAAAGCCCCAGTAGATAGTTGTACATCATAGTTGCGCATCCTTCTAGTTGCTGTATGTGGGACGTGGCCTCAGCATGGCCGGAAAAGCAGTGCGTCGGTGCACGCCCAGGATCCGAACCCAGGCCGCCAGCAGCGGAGCGCGCACACCCAACGGCTAAGCCACGGGGCCGGCCCCTTGAATAACACTTTTAAGGATCAATGAGAATTAACTAGATAAAAAGAGAAGAAGTGGGTATTCCATGCAGAAGGATCACATGCAAAGGAAGATCCAGAGGCAGAAAGGAATATATGTCTTCTGAGGAATCAAAAGGCAGCCTGTGTGACTGGACAGCAGAGAGTGAGGTGGAGAGTGTCGCGAGATAAGGCTGCAATAAGTGAAACGGACCACGTAGCTGGTGTTAAGGATTTGGGGATTCAGCCTAAGAATAATAGAAAGACACTGAAAGGTTTTAAGCAAAGAGAAAGAGATCTGATAAGATCTGCATTATTAAGAGGTCACTTCTGTCAATGTATGGAGAATAGATTGAAAGTGGGTTAGAGGAGAAGCTGGGAGTTGTGTTGGGAAACCAAGATAATTGTCCAGATGAGAGAAGATGATAGTGGCTTGGGTTGGCAGAGAGGATGAAGAGTGGTGGACACAGGAGAAAGATATTGAGGAGATGAAATCTACAGGGCTGGGTGATCGATTGGCTGTAGGAAATCAGGGAGAAGGAGGTGTCAAGGATGACTCTCAGATTCTGGATTGAGTAACTGAATGGAGGGGAGTACTCTCCACTGATCAGGGCTTGGGAGAGGGAGGATACCATTCTTGCCTACCTGGCATCTGCTTACTCTATATTCCAGCAGAAAATCCTTTTCAACTCAAACACTGAGAGCACTCCATCCTTGGCCTAGTGATTTGCATCAATTTTCGAGGTAAAATGTCATTCTCATTTAGGAAGGCATCTAACCTGGTCAATGGAAGCTCAAATTGTGTAGCACAAGAAGACTAGTGCTATCTAGGTTACAGACCAAGAGGCTTTTCTTTAAAAACTACGCTAATTGTGTTGCAGAAGCATCCCCATCACCACCAATAAGCAGCCCAAACCTTTTCAGCCTTTTCGTGATTTTACCACCAGGTGTCCCAGCCTTTGGCACCAATGCTCAGTTAATAGAGTATGCAGAACAAGACACCAGTGATGGCCCAAGGGTTTGTCTAAGACGCACACAGTCTGTTCAATGATTTTTTTAAAGACCTTTGAAACGTTCAAGTGAATAGAGGCATTTTAGAATATCTGCCCTCTGTAACTGATCTGGCTAACCGCCACCCCATCTGGAGGCCCACACAGGAGAAGACAGAAGAGGTTTCAAAAAATAGACTGTGCAAAGCTCAATGTTTAACAGCCCAATGACTCTGTGAAATGATCTATCAAGAGAGAACAAGTTGAGCAATATTTGCCTGAACGGAATGAGAGCAGGATGGCCCTTCAAAGAGGTACTTGTTCCCATAAATTAAGGTCATTTGCTTTTAGCTCTATTTTAGTCAGCAGTTATTGATGAGTCAAGAACAGAATCTAAACTGACCTCAAGCAGAGACTATACAGCACATCAAATTCCTACATACACAGTACATCTGAATAAAGGAGATTGACTTATTCAACAAATATTTTACATGGAAACACAAAATTAAATGTTCAAAAGAGTCACTCATCATGTCTGAGCAACATGGTCATCATCTGAAGACCCTTCATGTATTACAACATTGCTCCATCACTTCCTAAGCACTACTCCATGCTAGGCTCTGTACTCCAACTCTCACTGTCTGCCTTGGAGTCTCCGTTTGGTAGACTTTTGGACTACCTTCTCTGGATTTGGTTTTCTACTTGGCTCTCAATTCTGAATGCTTTTATAAGCTCAGTACTCCTCCATGCATTCAAAAGCAAGCCTTCCTCACAAGCTCCAGCTTCTTAGAAAACTTCTGGTTGGGCCACACCCAAGAACAAGATCTGAGTAGCCCCACCAGCAGCCCTTGAATTCAGCACTGCTTTAACTAGTAGTGGGAACAGATATACATACGCATATACATGGAACAGTCTCCCCCCACACACATATTTTTCACAGTCACCTTTGTCACAAGTCAACACATGTGGGAGGCTACTGATGTCACTCAGGTTAATGTTCCCCAGGGAGGCAGAGCTTATGGCACCATACTCTCACCAACTCAGCTAGCTACATCCGGATGTGCCTAAGGTACCGGACCCACAGTAACTGTGTATCCTGGGAGAAGTCTTAGGATGTGAAGAGTCAATGGCTCAGGATGGCTGAAGATCCTGCTACTGCTGATGGCGGGGCCAGAAGACAGAGCCTTCTCTGAAGCAGTTTCTGGGCCAGTGGCAATGCCGGGACAAGGGTGTGGCAGACAAACTCTAAGGTAACCCCCAATGATTCCCACCTCTTGGTGTCCACATCTTTATATACTCTCCTCTCCCTGAGTCTGGGTAGTACCTATGATTTGCTTCTAACACACAGAATATGACAAAGGTGAGGGGATGTCAGTCCCACGATTATCTTGTTATCTGAGACTCCATCTTAGCAGACTGGAAGGAGAGACATTCCTTGGTGACTTGATGAAGTAAGCAGTCATGTTGAAGAAGCCCATGTGACAAGGAACTGCAGGTTGTCTCTGACCTACAGCCAGCAAAAAGCTAAGGCCTCAGTCATAGAGCCACAAGGAAATGAATTCTGCCAATATCCTGAAGCTTGGAAGCAGATTCTGTCCCAGTCAAGTCTCCAGAAGAAATCTCAGCCCTGGCCGAAACCCTGATTTCAAAGCCTTGTGAGACCCTGATCAGAAGATCCAGCTAAGCTGTGCCCAGACTCCTGAACCACAGAAACTGTCAGATAATAAATGTGTATTGTTTTAAGGCACTCGGTTTGTGGCAATTTTTTATGCAGTAATAGAAAACTAATATAAAAGGCTTATGGGAAACAAGGAGTCCAGAATCAGTCAGGCCAGGCGGACCTCAGGCTGTGTGGGAAGGAGGATAGGTAGGAGGAGTAATGGTGGGTAGAAGGATGAGGAAAATCAGATCTGGAAAAATCCCAAACATCAGAGCAAATCAAACACTATAGTCAGTCGTCCCAAGCCTTCCTTGTCTTGACTCCTGCTTCCCAGCTTTAGTTCAAATATGCACACATCTATACCCTCCATTCTTCTCATTCAACCCAGATATCCTAAGCACCGATTCTGTGCCAGGCTCTGTCTTAGATCCTGAAGGGAGGAGACATGAGATAGTCAAGGTCACTGACCGCTAGGGGTTCTCAGCAAGAACTTGGTTCCCAAAGGGAACTGCTGGACTAGGGATGCTTTTATAATACGTGGTCTCCTGGACCCCATGATATTCTCAGTTAGTAGGTCTTGGGCAGGGCCCAGGCATTCATATTTTAAAACAAATGTGTCAGCTGATTCTTATGCAGGTAGTCCAAGGACCATGCTTTTAAGATTAAACACTGACCTATAGGACCATAGAGGGATGACAAGACATGGCTTACATTTTAAGAGGATCACTCTGGCTGCTGCATGGAAAATGGACTGATGAGGGGCAGGGATGGAAGCAGGGAGACAGCAGGGGCTATGGCTGTGGTCCAGAAGAGATGATAGTGGCATGACCAGGGTAGGAACAATGAGGTTGGAGAGAAATAGATGTATACAGGCTATATCATGGAGGTGGAGCCAACAGAGCTTGCTGACGAGTTGAATGTAAGGAGTGAGAGAGGAAAGTATTGAGGATGCTGCCATTATTATGATCATTATGTTTATGATTAGTAGAGTCACATGCCCATTGTAATTGTGGCCATTCCACAGTATAATACTTATGAAAAGGAGGAAATAGGTAAATACAAAATCAATTTTTTTCCCGTCAAAATAGAGTAACCAGATTGGAACACACTGATTTCCTTAATTCAAGAGGTGTGTCCATCATCATTAATGAATCAATTGTTTAAATATCATACCTCAGACAAAATGGCAAAAGTACCTGCTTGTTCGTGAAGGGCATAACTTCTTTCATAGAATTCAACTTTATTCAACTGTTTCAAACTGTTCACAAAATATTTCAAGGAGAGATCATAAAATTCTAAGGGCTGCAAAACTGGATAAGAACCAGGAAGCAAGTACAGAAAAGAGCTACGCAAATGTATGGTTGCCATAGAAATATTTCCTGAGTGGGGCAGACTGATTTGGAGAAAGAGAATTACTTCCTGTCAGCAATCTACTTTGTGTATGTGTGTTTAATTTGCTTTTATCTCACTTGATCTTTACAATGACCCTATGAGGTAGAGATCATTATCATCTCCATTCTACACTCAATATTTGATAAAAGTGGCAGAATAACTATTTAGCAAATGAAAACTTTTTCACCTCACCTCTTCCATCCAAATAAATTCCAATGAATTAAAGAGTTAAGTTTTTAAATAAAGCTATTAAACAGTACATCAAAACATAGGTAAATATTTATCGGATCATGGGGTGGGGAAAGATTCTCTAAACATGAAAAAAAATCAAAGAATCATAAAAACACTGAAAAATTTGACAATAGATATGTATTTCAAATCTCTACATGAAAATGCCATAAGCAAAATTGAAGATGCAAAAGACAGAATAGGAAAATATCTGTAGCTGCTATAACATAGAGGTAATGACTTCTTCAGTGTAGTGGCTTCTCTGGTGTCAGACTGCTTCAATTTGAATCCTTTTACTAGCTGTGTGACCTAGAGCAAGTTATTAAACTTCTCTGTTCCTATCTTCCTCATCTATAAAATGGGAATAATAATAGTATCTACCTATTTATGAGGATTAAATGAGTTAATAAAAATAAAGTGCTTAGAACTAGGCCTACCACACCATGAATGTTCAATGAGTGTTATCTATCATCCTTTTATTGTTACAACTACTACTGCAAAGTATTAAGAAAATAATCATAATCTCAAGAGAAAAAGAGACAACTCTCATAAACAATTCACAAAATGAGAAATACAGGTGGCCAATAAACATTTTTAAATATTCAACCACACTAGTAACTAAAGAACTAGAAATTAAAACAGTAGTAACATTTTTCACCTATCACATTAAAAAAAACACACTTTAATTAAAATATTCTAAATTTGCAGACATCTGTGGAAACAGTCACCTATACTGTTGGTGAGAGCCCAAACTAGCACAATCTTTCTGAAGAGTAATATAGCAGTAAGTACTAATAGCCCTAAAAATGCTCATGACTTTTGACCTAATAATCTGACTTCTGGGAATCTAGTCTGAAGAACTTATTAGATAAACAAATATCAATGTGCAAGGAAGTCCATTGCTGCAATTTTTCTAAAAATTTGAAAACAGCCTATACCCTCAACAATAGAAGATTAAAATATGATACCGCCATACACGAGAATAACACATTGCTGCTAAAAATCACATTTTCAAAGAGTATTTCATGGTACGTGAAGATGCTCGTGATATAGCAAGTCAAAGAAGCAGTATACAAACCAATCTGATCCCATGTGTGTGAACATGCCTATGTATACAAAACATTCTGGAGAAAATGCACCATAATACCAACTATGGTTATCTCTGAGTGATGAGATCATGAGTAATTTTCTTTCTTCTTCATACTTATCTTTATTTAACACATTTTATACAATGAGCATGTAGCATTTTTCAACAAGAAAAAATAAAATACATTTTGGTTTGGTGCTAGGATATCTGCAGGAACCCAGAAAAGGTGAGAATCCATTAAATAAAGTTTCCCTCTTTCTAGTGACATGATCGTCAGAGGTTATGGAGAGAGCCTTGGCATTGACTTCTCCTTGGTGACCACATTTTCTCTGGAGCTAGGAAGGAAAGGTGGAGAGGCCATCCCAGTAGGGGTTGTTGTATTGTAACCTTCTTCCCTTCTTCCCAGCTTCTCCTCCCTTCTGTATGCTCACTCCCTTTCCACTATGTTGTAGGTAGGATGCAGCTCTTCCCCCATCTACCTAGCAGAACTGTGAACTCAGAGGCTGAGAAGCTCATTCTTGCCTTTGTGTTGAGATTATTAAATCTGTTCTTTGCTCTGTTGTTGGGCTGGTGCTTGGGTCAGGGATCTTAGCTGTTAATGGTGTTAGCTCTGTGTGCTTTAGATTCAGGGAACCTGTATCTTGAATGATGACCCTTAGAGTAAAAAGAACACTCTGCTCCTATAGATTCTCTCAGCAAAGAGGTAGCCATTTGGCTACTTGTAAAGACTCATATTCTACTGTCAATATTAACTAAATTTTTTCACTCCCCCAGGGAGCCTTCTAGAGCCAGCAAAGCCTGGAGCCAGGCTGGGACTAGGGGGTGGTGAGTGAGGCATCTAGTGGCTCCTTGAAGTGTATGCCCTAGATGCTTTGCTGACCACCCCCTAGCTGCTGCCCTGAGGCATAAGGCTGACATTTATCCCTAACAAAATCTGTCCAAAGATTTAAAGTTAGAAAAACCATTAACAGAAGAGAGCTTTTGAATTTCTTTATATCTTGGTCCATGAAATATCATAGGTCAGGCTCATAAAATATTCGTTAAACAATTCAACAGGACCTGTATGAGGTTCTGGGCACTCAGAGATTAATAGGATGCGGGGGCACATGCGGGGTCTCTAACAATGTCTTCACAAGGCCATGTTTTCTTAAATTTGCAAAAGTAAGATGTTTTAATCACAGTCAGATAAGCCTACTTCTCCTTTGACTCTGACTTTCCCCTCAATCCCATTTCCCCTTGTGTCAAGTGGCATTGGAAGGGCCTCAGGCATTTTGGGGATCAGGCTAGGGAAAGTTGACTTGGGATGTATTGATGTTGAGTTTAGTAGGATATATTTATGGGGTTTGCAAACACTTCTATAATTGCTTAAATTATTCCTAAGTATCTTGCTGCAGGAATTACTTCCGGGATACTTCTATCACCCACTAGGCATGACTCATGGGTCATGAAATAAAGGTCCAGAAGTCATATTGCTTGTGCACATGTCAAATAGTGGAAGACAAACAAGGCTTGAGTGTGCTGAGTCTGAAGCTAGTCTGTGGAAAATCCTTTCAAATCTTATATACAGATTTAAAATGAGAGAGAAAGAGGTTTTTTCAAAATTTGACAAAAATATTAACAATTTAGATGAATTGCCAACAAAGAGTTGTGAAGTTGGGAGAAAAAAAGATTTTCTAAACTATCAACAATATAAAATAAATTTCAACCAACAACAATAGAGGAAAGAAAAATTATCTTCCATCTCTGTCCACAGAAAATATCATAAAATTGTCATATGCAAAAATGATTAAAGAATATGTCAGGTAGTGAATTAAAATGTTGTGTCATTTTTCTGGATTTTATGATTTCTATGGTATTTGTCAGCCTTCCCAATTTTTGATTTCTGTGATTTATTTTCCTTTTCTAAATAAATACTGACTTTTGTACCCAATATTGAATTTTTGATTTTGGTTTCTTTTCTTAAAGAGGGTTACACAAATTTGGTAAGCTTCAGGTCCTACAAATATGGACTTGCTTCTGGTAGGGGATGAAAGACGGTAGAGATTTGTAGATGTATTTATGATTTGTGTAGGTACTTTAAAAATCATTTTTAATAATAAAAAATGAGTTATGTGCTAAACTCCTGTCTTGTCTCAGTTACCCACACCTGGGGAAAGGCTTTCTTGATGAGCCAACCAAGCAAAGTTGAGCAGCATAGTACCTCAGCCCTGAGGACGCAGCACGAAGGAGGAAATAATCATTTCTCTGGAGAGCAACAAATGTCCCACCACTCAGAGAAATTCACCCCCCCACTTCCTCTTATATATGGATTCAAAGCAAAAATATATATTGAGCATGCAAGGCTCCATGTCACCTTGGGATCAAACCTGGTAAGAGGATTTAGGATAGAGAGCTCACTTGTGTGGTAGGACTACAAGAGAGATGAGATAAAATCTGGAGAGCCCTGCTAAATTTTGGAAAATCAGGCAGGCAAAGGCCTAAGGTGAGGAGGCTCTGTTTGCAGCAAAGGTTAAGGCATCAGGCCAGGAAACAGGAAAGAGGGCCCAGGACAACAAATTTCGGTATTTACTCTTTATTTGTCCCTGCTCACAGGAGCCTAGTGAATCTACAGGGATAGCAGGAACGTGGCCAATTGGGCCTCAGAGTGAGGGGCAGGGAGCACAGCAGCCCTAGAAGAATGGTGTGGTACCCAAGGCAGTCACTGGAAAGGGGTTAGAAGCTGGACTATCCCTAGTTATCCGTGCCCCAGCTCACGCCGGACTGGCCCAAGAGAGGAAGCCTGTAGTGTAACATCCCTGCTGATAGCATAGACTTTGGAGGCAGACAGCCCTGAGCCTCAGCACCATCCTTCAAGTTGTGTGACCTAGGACAAATTATTTCATCTCTTTGTGCCTGAGTTTTCCCATCTATACACTGGGGCTGATAATACCCACTTCACAGGCTTCTTACAAAGATTTATCGAAATAACACTAGCTGTAACTGACGTTCACTCAGTGTATACTATGTGCTAGATATAGCACAAAGTACTTCATGTTTGCTTATTGTGTTTAGTTATTAGAACCACCCTTTTAGGAAGTTTTTTTCATTATCCCCATTTTACACATGAGAAAACTCAAGCACAGAGAGGTTGAGTAATTTGCTCAAAAACACACAGCTACTAAGTATCAGAGCCAGGGTTTGAGATGCAGGCATTTTAACCCCAGAGCCTGTATGTCTAATCACTCTTGCTACTGCCTCTCACTATCAACACTTACTTTTTGTTTTTCAACTACAGACAAAGTATGAAAGGCTAAATTATAGTCACTAAACAGAATGGAAACGCTATGAACCTTGCTGGTAGGGGTGTAAAATGGTACCCTATCTGTGGAGAGAAAGTTGGCAATATTTAGCAAAAATATGTGTATATTTACATTTTGACATAACAATACAAATTCTAGGAATCTAGTCCACAGATACACTGGCAAAAATATGAAAATACTTATATACAAAGCTATTTGTTGCAGAACAATTTGTAAAAGCAAAGACTGGCAAAAGCCCAAATGTTCATCAGTAGGGGACTGGTGGAACAAACTATACAGCTGTTAAACAAATGAGGAAGATGTCAATATACTACCATAAAGTGATTTCCAGGATATATTGTTAAGTGGAAAAAACAGGCAAGGTATAGACAAATGCATATCTCATGCTACCATTTATTGAAGAAAGGAGGGATACAACAATATATATGAATATTATCATATTAAAACATTAAAAAATGGAAGGATGAGCCACAAAAATCTTTGAAAATCTTTCCTCCTCACGCTAAGGTGAGGAGGAAACAGGGTGGAGGGGACAGGGATAGATGCTAGATTTATTTTAACATATCTTGGCTAATAGATTTGACTTCAGAACCATGTAATCATATTACATAATCATAAAAGAACACTAAGAACACTATAAAACAGGATTTTCCCGAAATTGAAAGCAAAAGGAGATAAATGAATCTAATTATGTATGTAGTTGGTTGCCCAGAGAAACTATTCCACATGACTTTTAAACACAGTAATTTGATCATATATCCCTAGTGAGATTTGCTTTAAGTACAAGAAGAACTACAAAAACTTGTAAATTATTTACAGTAAACATATTGTGGTAGTAGCATTGTTATTCTGAGACAGTTCTGTTTGTATGATGAGATAAATTAAATAAGTAATTGCGTGATATTTTAATTCTATTATCCATAGTGGCCTTGAAAACTGGAATTCTTAGTGTGAGAGTAAGAAGGTATGGATGTGAGATAGATGTTACATAAACACCGTGTAGTCCTGAATTTGAATTGGAAGTACAGTCACACGTTGCTTAACAAGGGGGATACGTTCTGAGAAATGCATTGTTAGACGATCTTGTCATTGTGTGAACATCACGGCGTGTACTTACACAAACCTAGATTGTATAGCCTTCTACACACGTGAACTCTATAGTACAGCTTATTGCTCCTCGGCTATAAACCTGTACAGATGTTACTGTACTGAATACCATAGGCAATTGTAACACAATGCAAGTATCTGTGCATCTAAACATAGAAAATCTACAGTAAAAATACAATGTAAAAGATAAAAAATTGTACACCTGTATAGGGCACTTGCACGATTGGAAGTTGCTCTGGGTGAGTCAGCGAGTGAGTGGTGAAGTGAGTGAATGTGAAGGCCTAGGACATTACTGTACACTACTGTAGACTTTATAAACACTGGCCACTTAAGCTACACTATATTTATAAAAAAATATTTTTCTTTCTTCAATAATAAATTAACCTCAGCTTACTGTAATTTTACTTTATAGACTTTTTAAAATTTTTAACTTTTTAACTCTTTTGTAATAACTTAGCTTAAAACACAAACACATTGTACACCTGTACAAAATTTATTTTCTTTATATCCTTATTCTATAAGCTTTTTTTATTTTTTTATTTTTTAACTTATTTTTCTACTTTTTAAACTTTTTTGTTAAAAACTAAGACACAAACACACGTTAGCCTAGGCCTACACAGGGTCAGGATCATCAATATCACTGTCCTCCACCTCCACATCTCGTCCCACTGGAAGGTCTTCAGGGGTAATAACACGCATGGAGCTGTCATCTCCTATGATAACAATGCCTTCTTCTGGAATACCTCCTGAAGGACCTGCCTGAGGCTCTCCTTGAGGAAGTGTCACTCTTTTCAGAAATATGTCCATGCTGATTTGCTTGGTTTCTTTTTTTCATCATAGTATGCAGATAATGACCAGGAACATTCCTCTCTATTAATGAAAACCTTTCGGTGTTTGGGTCCATGTTTTCAAACTTTTTAAGGAGCTTGTTGAGGTCTGCAAAA
This sequence comes from Ceratotherium simum simum, assembly GCF_057802395.1. Taxonomy (NCBI): domain Eukaryota; kingdom Metazoa; phylum Chordata; class Mammalia; order Perissodactyla; family Rhinocerotidae; genus Ceratotherium; species Ceratotherium simum. The sequence goes on along the minus strand of NC_141940.1, from coordinate 5,933,695 downwards.
GCTTCTGCTAAACTCTTCGCTGTGAATTTTCTTGGGGGTTCTTCTTTTTCTTCTCCGGCAGTTTCCTTTTCTCTTGCTACCACATTACGATGGCTATGATGTCACTAGGGGATAGGAATTTTTCAGCTCCATTATAATCTTATGGGAGTACCATCATATACGCAGTCCATCCTTGACCAAAACATTGTTATGCAGTGCATGACTGTATCAGCACGAACTTATGATATATTTTATCTTAAAAAATACATCTCCTAGCTCTTCTGCTAAAAAAGTCTAGAAACAATGACGAAGCCAATAGCAATGAGCACCCTTAAAATGCAGATTGTGGTCTTGAAATATCATTTACCACTAAAAGAAACAAGGGCTTCTTGGAGAAATGGCTAATTCTAGGCTTGGGGTAGGAAATGCACAAGATGAGCCTGGAACATATTGTCTTACCAGAGAGCTAGGAAACTATCAAAGACTACTGGGGTCATGGCAAAAGCACTCAGGAGCCAGCCTGAAGAGACTCTGACTGGCCAAAGACAGAACAATGTGAACATCAAAATAATAATGACTGCAATGGATTGAACACATCAAATATGTTTAAATCCGTGATTTCATTATGAAAATCTGATTAGTCACTTTAGCACAATGATAGAGAGCCAACTTATTATTTTGGAAATTTATAATTAAAGAGGAAGAATCGGGTATTAACCCTTCATTTCGATATGGACTATACCACTGGGCAACCAAATAGATGAGGAAAATTCCTCTTTATAGAAGCACTGTAGCTAATAACCAAAGAAGTAATTAGAGTTAGAATATCACCCTTGTTCAAACACTAATGAAGTACTGGGTCTGGGCATTGAGCAATAATGATTGCTGTCATCACAAAAAAGGGAGGTACCTAGACAGGATGTGCCTCCTGAAGGAGGTAGCCAACATCATCTATGACATATTATTCTTGCTCCCCCCAAATTACATCTGAATTAGATCAAGCCTCTAGATACTACTACCAATTCATGAGAAATACAAATGACAGAGGAGCATCTTAACAGAAACCGTGGGAATTCAATCAGCAAAATACAGATTGTGAGAAACTCTACAGGAAAACTTCTTGGTTTCTTCAGCAAATAAATTATGAGGGAAAAAAATATAGAGAGGGTTCCTATAAATTTAAAAAGTCCTAAAATTAATCAATATCAATCAATTGTAATATATGGACTTTCTTTGGATCCTGATTCAAACCAACTGTATAATATGTGTGTGTGTGTGTGTAATTGGAAATTTGAACACTGAACAGATATTTCATTATATTAAGATATTATTGCTCTATTTATATTTGATAATGGTATTGTGGTTATGTTATAAAAATATTTCACGTCTTTCAGAGATACATACTGAAATATTTATGGATTACCTGATACGAAGTCTGGGATTTGCTTTAAAATAATATGGGAAGGATGAAATAGAGAAGGCCAGAGATGCAGCAAAACTGGCCCTGAGTTGATAACTATTCAAGCTGGGTAACGGTTATGTGGTGGTTTATCAAACTCTTCTTTCTACTTTGTATATTTTTAGTTTTCCATATTTTTAAAATAAAGATCAAGCTGTCAGAAGTTAAGTGGTAGAGGGGGAGGAGGAAAGGTGGAGGTCCTCTCAGGATTGAACAGTCCTGTAAGCAAGAAAGCTTAGAATGATCTGCCTCCTGGGACCTCCCGCTCTTTGGTCCTCAGGGGCATGAGAGCCCTGCCCTGACAGACCTTCAATGTCCTTCCGCCACTCTGACTCCCATCCTCAGTAATCTGAACCTTCCCAGCAGAAGCCCTTATTCCTAAAACAACGAAGATAAACTTTTCTAAAAGAGGCTCTCAACTCAGAAGACTAATCTGAAACACAGCTTAATGCTGCTATGAGTATTTAATTATTGTGGCTGTCGACCTAAATATTTTATTTTTTTTTAAATTTTTTTTTTATTGCAGTAACATTGGTTTGTAACATTGTATAAATTTCAGGTGTACATCATTATACTTCTATTTCTGCATACATTAAATCATGTTCACCACCCAAATACTAATTACAACCCATCACCACACACATGTGCCGAATTACCCCTTTCGCTCTCCTCCTTCCCCCCTTCCCCTCTCGTAACCACTAATCCAATCTCTGTCTCTATGTGTTTGTTTATTGTTGTTATTATCTACTACTTAATGAAGGAAATCATATGGTATTTGACCTTCTCCCTCTGACTTATTTCACTTAGAATAATACCCTCAATGTCCACCCATGTTGTCACAAATGGCTGGATTTCAACGTTTCTTATGGCTGAGTAGCAATCCATTGTGTATATATACCACATCTTCTTTACCCATTCGTCCCTTGATGGGCACTTAGGTTGCTTCCAAGTCTTGGCTATTGTGAATAACGCTGCAATGAACACAGGGGTGCATGTATCTTTACGCATTGGTGTTTTCAAGTTCTTTGGATAAATACCCAGCAGTGGAATAGCTGGATTGTATGGTAGTTGTATCCTTGATTTTTTGAGGAATCTCCATACTGTTTTCCGTAGTGGCTACACCAGTTTGCACTCCCACCAGCAGTGTATGTGAGTTCCCTTTTCTCTCCACATCCTCTCCAACACATGTTGTTTCCTGTCTTGTTAATTATAGCCATTCTGAAGGGCATGAGGTGATGTCTCATTGTAGTTTTGATTTGCATTTCCCTGATAGTTAATGATTTTGAACATCCTTTCATGTGTCTGTTGGCCATCTGTATATCTTCTTTGGAGAAATGTCTGTTCAGGTCTTTTGCCCATTTTTTAATTGGGTTGTTAGTTTTTTGTTGTTGAGATGCGTGAGTTCTTTATATATTTTGGAGATTAACCCCTTATCAGATGTGTGGTTTGCAAATATCTTCTCCCAATTGTTAGGTTGTCTTTTTGTTTTGTTGATGGTTTCCTTTGCTGTGCAGAAGCTTTTTAGTTTGATGTAGTCCCGTTTGTTTATTTTTTCTATTGTTTCTCTTGCCCGGTCAGACATGGTGATCTAAATATTTTAATGAATAGTTTTATTATGCTTCTGTCCTGAGGCTTTAAGCACAAAGCACAATTGTAAAAATCAGATGTTCTTGCAGCCGTATTTCTTTAGCATTTTAATAGTTTGCAGAGAATGTCCACATCATGTTTATTTGTTATAGCTCACACTGAAAGATGACAGTAGTGGTAGTCCTGTGGAAAGAACCTTGAACTAGATATCAGAAGTCCTGAGTTTAAAGTCCTGGGTTTAAACTGTGCGATTTACTGGCTAGGTGAGCTTGGGCAAGCATCTTAACCAATGTGAGCCTATGTTGGGCCGGCCCCGTGGCTTAGCGGTTAAGTGTGCACGCTCCGCTACTGGCGGCCCAGGTTCGGATCCCGGGCGCGCACAGATGCACCGCTTCTCCAGCCATGCTGAGGCCACGTCCCACATACAGCAACTAGAAGGATGTGCAACTATGACATACAACTATCTACTGGGGCTTTGGAGAAAAAAAAAGGAGGAGGATTGGCAATAGATGTTAGCTCAGAGCCGGTCTTCCTCAGCAAAAAGAGGAGGATTAGCATGGATGTTAGCTCAGGGCTGATCTTCCTCACAATAAATAAATAAATAGATAAATAGATAAATAAATAAATAAATAAATGTGAGCCTATGTTTCCTTAGTTGTAACATGGAGATGGTGAGCTGGACTGAAACAGCTGTTTTGAGAATCAAACTGAATAACTTGTGAACATACTTTCTAAACTGCAAAGTGCAACACACATATAAAAGATACACACTCATTTATACAAGTCAAAAAATATACAGTAATGTGAAAAGCCAAATTACTAGTATTTAATTCATAAAGATACACTGAACTTTCATCATATTCTTAGGCAGAACTCTCTAACCCTCATTTCTTAGAGCCTGCTTGTGTTTGCTGTGTCTGTGAGCAACACAAAGGAGACCACGTACCCACAGTGTCTGCCACAGAGAACCCTCGGTACATACTTACTACACTAGAATGAACGGGCATGCGTTCTATGGCCCTTTCCCCCGTCCAAACTATAATAAGTCCCCAGTTCCAGAGGTTTCTGAATGCTGCTGCATCCCATAATCCAGACAGATCACACAGGTCAGTGCACGGCCTCCTACATGGTCTCTAGGCAATAAGACCTGTATATGAGTTACAGCCAGAGTCATTGGCAGATGAGATTGTAGGTAAAATTTGACTGGGCCCAGTTTGGGCAAACAACTGGCAAAAGAATCAGCCAAATGATGGCAAAAGTTATGTCACTGGTAGGATTGGACAAAGTTCAAGGAAGTCAGAGGCAGCAGAAGCAGCCTCCAATAGAGGCTAAGGGTTCTGTTTACCCATTGAGAGGGGAGCAGGTAAAGACATTTAAATATCCTGGCTAGTTTCCTAGAAGTTGCTCTGAATGAGGATGTGTTCTGACTGCTGCCTCTGAACTTCACTATTAGTCATTCAGCATTCAGTTCTGATTGCCTCTGCTGTGCTGGATCTTCAACCCCACCTCCCTAGTCACTTTCAAGGATGGTGTTGGACCAACTCTGACCTGGCTTATAGCTCCAAGACACCTCAAAAATAAAATGATGCAGAAAAACATAAAACGAAAGGGCGAACATATTCCTACAAACGCAAAATAAACAGGATTGGTACTATTACTATCAAAGTAGAGTTCAAGGCAAAAGAGTGAAGCAGAACTGAGAGAGATTTTAAGTAAACAAAGGTAAGAGTCACCAAAAAGTAATAATAGTCATGAATCTAAACACACCAAACCATCCAGCATCAAAATTCATAAAGCAAAAATTCTAGAACAGGGGGAGATGAAGCCAGAGAGGCAGATTGGACCCACATAGTAAAGGGCCTTGAATACTTCTGAAGGAATCTGTATCCTATAGGGGATAGGAAACCAAACAACCTCTCTGCTCCTTGGCTGCACCTTATATTTCCCTGCTCGTGTCAAGCTGTGTCTGTGAGCAACATAGGGGGCTACCCCTTACCGTCAGTATCAGCTGCAATAGACACAGAGGACACCGAACACATACTTACTACTCTAGAATTAATGGAAATAATCTCCACAACCCTTTTGTCTATCCAAACTACCCTCATGCTGGAAGGTGTAGATCAGAGCCCATCTACTAGATCAATCCTTCTTCCCACCCCAAGTCCACTATGGCCTCTTCCTCCCACCTCTGAGTCCCTGGAATGATTATCAGTAGAACTCCTTAGGAAATTAATCACACCCTGCTTTGTGAGCTATCTTCTTTTATATTATGTATTTGAACTATTGCTTGAATCTTGCCTTGCCATTTCACTTTTCACAAGTTTATGCTTATCTCCCCAACTTGGCTACACACCTCAAAGTTCTGACCTGCACAGAGTAGTGTCACTGTCCTGCTGTAACAACTGTACACCTACGCAGAGTGCTATTTGAGGAAGAAGACTCTGAGGCTGTGAGTGGATGGGCCTGAGAGTCAAGAGGCTTCCTCTGATGGGAACCTACAATAATCGTCCAAGTCGGCAATTAGGAGATGGTACGTATTTGCCTGGCCTATAAGAGGCATGGGAAGGGATTCAACAAGATCAAATTATCAGAAGGAATCAGCAGAGCTGAAGGGGCTAAGAGGAATAATAAAGAGTCAAGGATATCTCCAGCTGAGCTGGGCATGATCTCCAAGGTCCGAAACATGGTGCTGACATCTATGACCCACATCAGCTAAGCCCATCAAACAAGAGGGAACATATAGAAGATTTACACTCTGAGCCATTTGCTTAGTTGGTTGCAGGCCAAATCATCCAGTGGCTCTGATGGCACTAGGGATAGCACAGGGACAAAGGAAGAGGAGCTCACCAGAGGCCACTCTCCTGCAAGCATTCTGCCTATGGTCCAGACACTTCCAGCTCCCCACCATGCAGATTATCTAAGCACTTCGCAGACCAAAAGTTAAAGATCCCTGTGAGGGGCTCAGGACACCCCTTGAGCTCCCAATACCAATTATAAAATACAGGCCAGCCCTAGCTGCAGCCCATCAGCTCTAGAGACCAGACTAAAAAGGGCTCCCCAGAAAGCATGATTTCCTCCCCTCCCCATGTGTCCTTAGCAACAGGCACATGGCTCACCAACACAATTCCCACCCCACCCCGCAGTGCCTAGGAGCAGTCCTTCCTCTGCTGCCTGAACAAGGCCCTTGGAAGCTGGCCTCCCCAGGTGCCTGCAGGCAAAAGGAAAGGTTCTTCCCAGATCATTCAGTTCGGACCTGTCCGAGAAAGGCAGCATGGAAGACGGAAAACCACAGGGACTTGGGAGTCAGAGAAACCTGGGTTAGTAGCTTTGTGATCTTGGGCAAATCATTTCCCATCTCTGGCCTTGAGTATTCCTCTCTGTAAAATGGCAATAAAATGGTAATAATACTTGCCCAACAGGTTGTTGCCAGGGTTAAATGACGCCCAGCACAAGTTTGTACTCAAGAAGCAAAAATAATTATTGCTATCGCTCTGCATTGTAACAAAGTTAGTCAAGGAAAGTCTAGAAAGGGAGGTAATCTGTGAGTCTCTGGAGGACTGAAACAGAATTGCTGGGAGTCTTCCCCTCCCCTAAAACACCATCATACACATCCACGCATGTTCACACAGGCCTCCATGTCTTGCCTGAGGCCTGAGCAAATCCCTGCCCCAATCTGCCTCTTACACAGGTGAGGCTCATAATTGCTCAAAACATCCCCACAGGAGACCCAGCAGAGGTTGAATTCCCCTTTCTGCCAGCCAGGCCTGGAGCCTGCATCTTATTTGCATACTGATTAACATCAGTTGGAGAAATGCATGATTTTGATCCTTGTTGGTGTGCAGGGTATCGCTTGCTAGGTAGAAAAAATTCAATGTGCAACCAAGTTTCAATCTTCCAGCCAACTTGATGTGCTTTCTCCCTGGAGCTACAACCAGAGAAGGGGTTAAACTCTACTAGGAGCTTGCTAGCACCACAGGAAATTCTCTTGCAGAGATTCAAAGAGTCAGTGACCAAAGCCCCTTTTGTGTGTACAGTGCTTTCCAGTTTCTAAGGCACTTTCACAGCCATTATCACATTTAGTCCTCTCAATAACCCTGTGAGGCAGGTATGAATAAACCCCTTTTACAGAGCAGGAGACTGCGGGCTCAGAGAGGTAAAGTGATTCACGCGAGTTCTCTCTCACACACGCACGTTAGTGGTTTTCAAGCTCAAATTCAAACATGAGTCTGAACTCCACACTCCTACCCCACTCCATTACTTCTTATTACTTCCTTCTTTCTTCTTTATTACCCAGCCAGCAATCTCTATCATCCCCTAATTTAGTCTGCCTTTCTGTGGCTCCTGCTCACCTAAGGAGTTTTATGGCCACAGAGTACAGCCAAGCCCTCAGGCTAGAAAGATGAAGATGCCTGCAAGTAGTGACCTAGCAGCTTCTGTTTTTAACAGTTTAATTTCAAAGGAAATGGACCTCACTTAACTAAATTTCCTTTCCTATTTTTTTCTATCTATTAAAGAACTTGCATACCTAATAAATATTTAATAGGAATTCCCCTCCAGCTGAATTCAGGCCCCTCAGCATCTCATTACCATGTCTTAGAATAGTATCCTCATTGTCACTTGCTTAATTATACTAAGAAAGAGTTGAATTGTGTGGCTGTTGGGATCAGAAAGCGATTAAATTCACTTGGCAAGACTTTGGATATCTCATTATGATCCTCATTTAGCACTTCTAATGGAGTTATTTTTTTCTCCAATACTGACTTGGGAAAGGCTTGCTCAGTGTAGCTAAGTATTTCCCTAAGCCTTGCACAACTTTGCACTGTTCCAGAAAAGATCACAAGTTACTTCACACATCATTTGCACTCCCAAGAACACCAGCCACCCAATGAGCAATGATGTAAGGTCCTGGAGAAAGGGGTGGGCCAGTTGAACTTTAAGACATTTTTCAGATCAGGTGGTAGTCCCCTCTGATGTTTGAATCCCTTCTGCAGCAGCATCGTCAACGGCTAGTCCAGGCCCTGCTTGGATTCCTCCAATGTCAGGAAACTCACTTCTTCCTAAGGCAGCCCATTGTCTCTTTGGACCACTCAGTTAGTCCTTCATTGCTTTCAGTCATTGGTCCTCTTCCTGCCCTCTAGGTCCTCCTGACTCTTTTTAACAACAAATAAATTTTATTTCTCTTTTAGAAGGGCCTTTGGTGATTTGGAGAGTCCTCCCGTGTCCCCTCTGAGCCTTCTCCTCTCTCAGTTATGCATCCCCATTTCCTTCATTCTTCATATGATGTGATTTCCAGTCCATTCCTCATCCAAATAATGCTCTCCTGTCTTTCTTCCTTCCTCCTTTCCTCCCTCCCTTCTTTTCTTCTTGAGTGCCTACCCTACTGAGTGACAGCCATGAGAGCAGGTGCTAAGCATAGAGCAGTGAACATGGCAAACATGACCCCTGCCCTCCCATAGCTTAGAGTCCAGGCAGGGAGACAAAAAAGCACAAAGACATTTACACTGGTAACATGGGCATTATGTGAGTAACAAAAGGAGGAGCAGCATCTAATATTTATTGAATGCTGACTCTGTGCCCGCACTGTGCTAGGGATGTTCCATGGATTACTTCACTTATTCCTCACAACAACACCATTCTACAGAAGAGGAAACTGAAGCACACAGAGGTTAAGTAATTTGCCCAAGATCACACACGAAGTAGCAGGTTGAGGATATAAACCTATAGAACACTCTGTTATTGGGCTCTCTGAGTACAGAACCCAGATTTGGATTCAATACCCCAAGAGTCCTCTGACCAGTTAAGAAAGAGCACACCATTTTCCTCCTCCTGAACACTCCATCTGAGCTCCTCTTTCTTGACTTGGGAGCATGACTCCTCCACATTCTGATTCTTATGAATGTACTGACCATCAAACCCAGAGATGCTGCTTGCCTATTGCTCATCCCAGTGGCTCCTCACTGAGCCACCTCCCTACCCTGCCCCTCCCCTGGATTCCCCTTCAGCAAAGCTCCTGCCAAGCCCTTGTACCCAAGTCTACATGCCTATAGGACCAGGGTTTGGCCAAAGAGAACTGAATCCTGGAAGAGTGACCTAAAGGGAGGTCCCAACTGCTCCCCAGATGTTCCCTAGCATCCCTGGGCCTTATTCTTTGGAAAAACTGGCTTCTTCTGCACATGAATGACATAGACACAAGAGTGCTAAGCACATGTTCAAGCCTGAGCAAACTGTATTTTGTTCCTGTCTCTCCCATGGTAGACCCCATCTGATAGAAGGTATGCATCCCAGGGAGAGGCCAATAGGCTAAGTTAAAAAGTGTATAACCCTCTGATTTCCAAGGGAAGGCTACTTCTTGGTTAAGGAGGATCAACTTGAAAACTGAAGTGGGCAGCCCCAGTTCTGCTACCAATGTGCACTGTGATCTTGAGCAAGTCCCTTCCCCTCTCTGGGCCCCCACTTCTTGCATAAGGAGCAGTTTGAGCAAGCCAACCTCCATGGGCCCTTCTAGCTTTAAGATAGGATGGGTTCAAGTCCATTTATTAAGTGCCTTGTCTTCCAAGAACATCCTTGAGTGCCTACTAAATGCAAATACCTGTGGAGAAGGGGTGAACTGGGTTCTAGGGAAGAGGGATTGAGGAGGCAGAGGCAGCCATTGTGATACAATATTTCGGCCTTCCTGAGACCTCTTTTATGCCCTGTTGCTGGCTGTTTGCAAGCTCAGTCCCATGTCCCAGGAAGCACCAGCACCACACAGCAGGCCAGAGGGAGGGAGGCCTGACCTTAACCACCAGCTGCCTTCTAGCAACTTCCAGGTTGCCTCCCACAATCATCAGCCGGCCACCTGGGCTCTGGGACTAGAGCTCCTTCTAGCTGGCCTCTGCCCAGACCAAAGAGGAGACAGAACTTTCCCCAAACACACAGAACCATTGTTAGTATTCACCACTCTTGGGGCTATTGCTGATTCTCAAACAGAATAGGAAAGGCAGAGTGGTGATGTTTGAAAAGAAAAGGTGTGGCTCAAAGGAACACAGAGACGTGTCACTGGGATTGGCTGCCAGCTGCCAGCCTGAAGACCAAACAAGCTGGCACTCACCTGGGTGAATATACAGGGACTGGCCCACATCCCTAAGTTCATATGCTGATCTCATCATTATCTCAGGGTTGATTGGATGTGGGGGGCTTACCCACACCCTGAAAACTCTCATGGTCCTAGGGAAGGAAATGAAAAGACTCATTACTGTATTACAATAAGAAATAAAACTGCCAACGAGCCCAGACCCTCTCATCACTGGGTCCCTGGGAGGCCAACTTGCCATGAGAAAGCTGCTTGAGGAACATGGAGGCACGGCTGAGTCCTAGGTATGGGCTACATCTGTCAGGGGCTTGGATGCCTCCCTGGGCACATGGGAAAGTTGAACCAGGCAGGCTTGGATCTCCCATTCAGCCCTTAAAATGCAAAGACTAACCATAAGTCCTTCACAGGTTTGTAAACTACATCCCAAGAGAGCCCCCTCTCTCCCTCTAAACTCAAACATCCACACACATCTTCTCCTCCCCTTTCAGCATCTTGCCACTCACAACATTTTCACTTCTCAGTTCTCTGCCTTCCCACTCATGCAGCCCCTGCCACTTGGCTGCCAAGGCTTTGCAGCCAGGCTCCATTCAACAGTCTCTGCTTTTCCCAGTTCTTCCTCTGAGGCCTCCCCATCCTTCGTGTAGTAATGACAATGTAAAAACAGCTCTAAGTGCTAAATTCGCTCTTAGTAGTGCCTTAAATTCTGCTGCTGCTGCTTTAGGGAAAATGAAACATTTTACTAGACCTTCCTACCTGAAGAGAGTCTTATTATCCAATGGCCAAACCTCTTAAAACAGCCACAAGTGATATGCACATAGTCCTAATAGATCCATACATTTGAATAAAGTGACTTTGCTGACAAGACCCTTTCCACAGGCTCACCCATCCCAACCTCGCGCTAACAAGGTGAGAACCACAGGGTGGTAGACTGGAGCTGGAAGAGCACAGCATGGGATGTCAGAGGCCTGGATTCTAGAGCTCAGGCTGACTTTGAATAGGTGGATGACCTTGGACAACTCCTTTCACCTCTCTGAACGTCAGTGTCTATATCTGCAACATGGTGAGAACAGACTTGGTATGAAAAAAACAATAGAATAAGTAAGGACTTTAATTGACAAACAATGTAGAGCTTACGATGTGCCAGACACTGTCCTAGACCCCTTATGAATATTAACGCATTTAATCTTCATCACAATCCTTTGAGGTAGATACCATTGTTATTTTCTTGTTATAGAAGAGGAAACTAAGGCACAGAGAGGTTAAGTAACTCGCCCAAGGTCACAGAGTTGGTGAGCAGCAGAGCTGGGATTTGAACCCAGCTGATCTAGCTCCAGAATCTGCATTTGTAACCATGATGCTATGCTGAGGAACAGACGCTGTTTTCACTGTCTTTGATCTACATATTGCTAATAGGCTTGAACTCCACATCCAGTGCTCTTTCCCCAACTTAGCACTGCCTCTCACATACCCTGTATGCACAATGAAGATCCCCTAAAGAAAATTACAATTGGAAGAACCCTGAAAATCCTCCAGGCCTCACTCAGACAAGAGATTAGTACTCCAGAAGAGTGTTTGATGCCCCTGTGAAGTCTCACAAGAGACTGGCTTCTAAGGTCTGTAGCATTGATCTTACTCACAGCCACATCCTCATTTATCATGATTCTTTAATCAATAGCTACTTCAGCAACTGGAACTTTGGGCTGGTATTCATGGAGATGACATTTGGCTGGTGCCAGTCTTCTTTCAGAAGGCTAGTGCAAGTCCCCTATCAGAGAGGAGCTTCAGGGCTCCTGCAATTCCCGAGGCATAAGCCTTTTCCTCTGTGGAATGTGAGGCCACAGTTCAAAGTTGTCACTTGGCTTTTGTACAACAAATGTCTGTCTTGGGAGATTAACAGACTTCATTTCCTTTTCCCTCATTTTATGCAGTCTACTTGGCTTACAGATAGTTTTAACAGCAAGAAAAGGAGTAGGAAACACTTTCTTGAAAGCAATGCAGAGCTCTGTCAGTCCTCTGCAAAACATTTTCCAGAGCCGCTCTCCTCCTCCACCTCCCTTTTGGAGAGCAGGACTATAAAAGGCAGAGTGCCTTCTGTCAGAATCTGCAGCCGGGCAGATAATTCTCCTGAGACACACACCGAGTAAGCAGCTCCGAGCACACTCCTACCCCTGAAGCTTTAGAATATATTTCATAGCCTTCTGAGAATTCTCATATCTAAATACATTCAGGTAATAAAACTACTATAAAACTACAATGACATAGTTAAACAAAAATGCCTGATGCTTTCATTCTTTTTTTATCCTTCATCTCTGGGAAGGAGACACATTGTGCAGACACTTTAACGAGGGAGCCCCCCCTTGAGAACAGATAACGCCTACATCTTGGTCCTCCCCTTTCAGGACACATGATTTTAATCCACAACATCTTCATCACCAAGGTCATCTTTCAAGGTCATATTTATAAGATCACTCTGGCGAGCAGAGGCAAGCCTGCAACATAAAAAATAACTCTTGCATCATGCCTTTTTTTCAAGTCTAAAAGGAATCCATACATGATCAGAAATTCTTCTTTGTGATGAAGGGCAGGGAAAATACCAGGAAAGGAGGAAACGATTACAAACAGGACAGCCAAAAGAAGATGGCTAATAGTTGATGAAATTTGGAAGTTAGCCTCTACAGATAAATAGCCCCATCAAGTACTCTTTAAGAAGAGTCAGTACAGGCTCCTTGATGACATTCGATCAGAGAAATAATGGATGGAAGAAAATCAATATTCATTGAGTTTCTACAGAGCTGAGGGCACAACACCAGATACTTTCATGTGTGCTGCCTCATCTAAGCTGCAGAATGCTTCTATGAGGGAGGTGTTATCACCGTTCACTCAACAGATGAGGAAACCAAAGCTCAGAGAGGAAGTAGCTTACTGAGGGCCACATGACCAGGAAGGAGTAGAGCTGGGGTTTAAACATCATGATGCCTCACTCCTCGAGGAAACTAGAGAGGCACCATAGTGTTGAAATATAGCTTATCATATTGATTTGCAGGAAAGCTAGAGTTTCCTGAGGTCTGAGTTCCCATAACACATACTGCCTATCCATCTAATGCCTGCACTTAATGAGCAAGAAAATACTTTCCTGGCTCCCCTGTACTCTGATGCAGTGACTGTTCTTGGCAGTTATCCTTTGAGTTTCAGCTACTCAGTTACACGCTTCATTCATTTGGTATTTTCCAGAAGCCACAGAATAGAGCCTTGGCCACCTCCATTACTCAGGAATCTTTTGGTTATAAGTGACAGAAACCAAACTCAATCTAGCCTAAGCCTTCCAAAGAAACCTCATATTTTAGATTAAAAAATCCAAGGCCTAGAAAGGGCAAGAATTCTCAGAAACAACAGGAACTAGGGACTTAAATACCACTAGCTAGCTCACCCATGAGCATATGCACGTTCACTTATGAATTCTGTGTGTCTATGTGTGTATTAAAACTTTACAGTGTGTAGCTTCAGGCCTTTTTTGAAGTCAAGTTCAAAAATCCTTCAGAAGGGGGTTCATCCAGCTTGGGATAATGTCTACACCGCTGAAACACACAACAGTGGCCAAAGGGCCAGGTCAGAACATGGCAGCACAGAGGGGAATCATGTGAAAGGGGACAGGCTCAGGAAAGGGACATGAGACAGGCAATCTTATTGAAACCTATGTATCAGTTTATGGATTAGCTACCCTTAAAAATGCCAACCCTAGTGCAATCAGCTACAGCTAGGAACAGTCAGGTTGTATTAAACATGTTCGACAAAGGACTGCCCCTTGAGCTGGGGCTGAAGGTGGGACAGGCACTATACTAGACCTATCCCAAGCCTACCCAGAATCTGGGAGGTATAGAAGCCCTTAGATGTAACGCTCAACCCCCTTACAACCGCATGTGAGGGCTAAGGCCCAGAAGAGCTGTGTAATAGAGAATCACTATATACTCTTCACCTTGAGCCTCTCTTCTCAAGAAACCTTCCTCAAGTTCTGGCTGGCTGACAATCTTGCCACAACCAACCTAAGGGTTACTAGGCAAGCACTTTTAGGGGAAGAACTTGCCATGAAAAGATTAGCATGAGTCCTACTCATCAGCTATTTTATTTAATTCCAGTTCATTTTTCCATATTCACAAAGACAGTATATTTCCCGCCACATTTGGCCTGCATTTTTTTCCTGTCATGACTAGGAACAGAATTGGTGTCCGTGTTTGTCTTACCTGCAATGAAGCTCAAAGATCAACTTAATTCTCATTGCCATCTCATCTCAGGTTCTTAGAAGAATTTTTTATTCCTTCCCTCATTATTAGAGATTGCAAACCAGTGGCTTGCTGGCTGAATCTTGTCAGAAGACCTGCCTGGTATGGCATGCAGTGTTTTAAAAAATCTGCATCACTTGCCAACACTTATAATTTAGGAGATTTGTACACGAATGTGCAAATTTCCAGCTTCTCATGAAAACTTGGGAGACCTGGTCACATTTGGCCTGCACTCTCTCCTGGCAACAATCAGCTGGAGCTGAGTATGGCTGTCCCCTTCTGTGGGGCATGTGCTCTTCAGGTCAGCCTCTATTGTCTTAAACCCACTTTACTGACTACCTTCACTCATTATCTGTCTGGCCTCTGTAGGCCTTTGAGGCCCCTGCCTTTAACAGTTTTTTTTTTTTTTTACTTCCACTGTGTTTAACAGGGCTAATGAATTTGTCTTCCAACTTAATTCATTTTTTTTGAAGCCAGTTAGGTATAAGTTATAAAACACTATTTTTTTAAAAGAGATTAATGCAAAACCTTTGATGGCTTAACAGTACCATTGGAATAATGTCGAAACTCTCAGCATAATATCCCAGACCCTCCATGATCTAACGCCAAACTATATTTCCAGACCATGACCCACAATGCTCTATCATGTATGCTCTGCAACAGCAACACCCAGCCACTGTTCAGTTCCAAAGCTCATCATTGTGGTTTCCTGCCTCTGTTACAGCTCATGTTCCCTCTGTCTAGAACACCCTTTGCTTGGCCAGTCAACTCTTATGACCCCTGCACAGCACAGATGCAATGCCATCTCCTTTCCACAGCTCTTCCAATCATATGCCTGCCCAGGACTACCTGCATACAGTGCTTAGTGAAAGTTAGAAAAATGTGACCCTTCCTCAAGACACATTCTACCATTTGCCAGAAAACTGTCCTAATAAATATATACATTTTTGATGCCTACAGTGTGGATGATTTCTACTTAAATTTGACACCCTTGTGCCGTGCATGACATGCATAGCTGTACTTAACAGTCCTGCTCCCGCCAGGGCAGAGTCAACAACACTTCTGTGTTCCCATAGTAATTCTTCACAACTCTACTAAAGAATGAGACATTGTAGTATAATGGACTGCCTATGTCTGTCATCCCTACAGACAGGTCACAAGTTCTCAGGAGCAGGAACCATATCTTGATGATTTCAGTATTCCCAGAATACATGGAAGGCAGTCCATAATGGATACTGAACAAATTTATCAACTATTGAATTCTGAACACCTGGCCGCTGGATGGAGAGGATGTAAAAATAGCAAGATCAGACAGTCCAGAGTGATGTCAGCAACATGGCAGAGTCAGCTCTTCCCTTTATCTCTCTCCCTTTGAACTACAACTAAATGACCAATGAAGGATACCCACATGGCACAACAGGATGCCTGAGAGACTCATGCAGCTATACACCTGAAGGTGGATGGACTGGCTCCCTGGAAAGTGGTGGAGATAGGTGACCACACACCTACCTTTCCCCAGCAGCCCTATGCACGCACCTGAACGCTTTCCCAGCCAGTGCAAGCACCCATATAACTGCTGCAGTGCAGAAAGTGGGAATATGTCTTGGCATGACCATGGGAAGGGGCGGCGGCAGCCTTGGGCTCGTGCATAAACACTTTCCCGGCCAGTGGGAGAGCCCACCCTGCTGCTGCAGTCCCAAACGTGACCCAGGCTCAGACCCCACAAAGAAGCCCTGCCCACCAAGCACAGTGGCTGGCATGACCATAAGAAGAGGCAGCAGCAGATCTGTGCGTGCACGTGAACACTTTCCTGGTTGGTGCGAGTGCCCATAGTACCGCTGTGGCCCCAAAAGTGGGAACATGCCTCGGAGCGGTGGCAGCCTGCAAATGCTTTCCAGGCAACTGGGAGCACCCACTGTACCCACACAACTTCCAGCAGATGTGGTGGGATCAGAAACACAGCTCCTGCTTCCCCTCAGCAGTAGCAGGTGGAATCTGTGACCCAATAGTACCACAAATGAGCCAGCGAAAGATTAGTTCATCAAACACCATGAGAAACTACAGCAACAATTCAAAGCAGAATAAAAATGACAAATCTACAGAAACCAACCCTGAAGTCACAGAAATTTACAATCTAAATGCCAGAGAACTCAAAATAGCTGTCTTAAGAAATTCAATGAGTTGCAAGAAAACTCAGAAAGACAGTTCAATGAGCTCAGGAATAAAATTAATGAGAAGAAGGAATACTTCACCAAAGAGATTGAAACTAAAATAAAACCAAGAAGGCATTCTAGATATGAAGAACACAATTACTGAGATAAAAAATAATCTAGAATCCTTAAAAAATAGAGTTGATGTTATGGATGAAAGAATTAGTGATTTAGAGCATAGAAATATAGAAATGCTCCAGGTAGAGGAGGAAAGAGAACTAAGATTTTTAAAAAACGAAAGAATTCTTTGAGAAATATCTGACTTGATTAGCAAAAACAACATGAGGATTATAGGTATTCCAGGAGAAGAGTGGGAGAAAGGAGCAGAGAGCTTGTTCAAAGAAATTATAGCTGGGGCCAGCCCCATGGCTTAGCGGTTATGTATGCGCGCTTTGCTACTGGTGGCCCAGGTTCAGATCCAGGTGCACACCGATGCACTGCTTCTCCAGCCATGCTGAGGCCGCATCTCACATACAGCAACTAGAAGGATGTGCAACTATGACATACAACTATCTACTGGGGCTTCGAGGGGGAAAAAAAAGGAGGAGGATTGGCAATAGATGTTAGCTCAGAGCCAGTCTTCCTCAGCAAAAAGAGGAGGATTAGCATGGATGTTAGCTCAGGGCTGATCTTCCTCACAAAAAAAAAGAAAGAAATTATAGCTGAGAACTTCCTAAACCTAGGGAAGGAACTGGACTTACAAATACATGACGCTAATAGAACTCCTAATTACATCAATGCTAAAAGACCTTCTCCAAGGCATATAATAGTCAAACTGGCAAAAGTCAATGACAAAGAATAAATATTAAGGACAGCAAGGCAGAAGATAATAACCTACAAAGAAACCCCTATCAGGCTTTCAGTGGATTTCTCAGCAGAAAACTTACAGGCTAGGAGAGAATGGAATGATATATTCAAAATACCGAAAGACAAAAACTTTCTGCCAAGAATACTCTATCAAGTGAAACTCTCCTTCAGATATGATGGAGAAATAAAAGCTTTCCCAAATAAATGCTGTGGGAATTCATCACCACTAGATGTTTCCTACAAGAAATGATTAAGGATACTCTCATACATGAAACAAAAAGGCTAAGGTCTACAAAGCTTTGAGCAAGGAAATAAATAGACAGGCAAAATCAGAAAACTGCAGCTCTCTTTCAGAACAGGGTAGCAAATACTTAATTATAAATTAAAAGATAAAGAAAAGGAAAACATCAAAAGTAACTATAAACACTTAAACTTCTCACAAACTCACAACACAAAACAGAATAATTTGTGACAACAATAACTCAGAAGGGGAAGAAGAGAGGGATGGAACCTGCTTAGGCTAATGTAGATAAGAGGCTACCAGAAAATGGACTATCTCAGCTACGATATTTTATACAAACCTCAAGGTAACCACTAAACAAAAAAATCAGAGAAGAATCATAATTTATAAAAATATGAGAAAACTCCATAGAAAACCACCAAAACGAAATGGCAGGAAGAAAGACAAAGGAAGAGAAACAATGGAAATATAGAAGAACCAGAAAAAAAGAGATAAAATGGCAGTATTAAGCCCTCATATATCAATAATCACTTTAAATGTAAATGGATTGAATTCTCCAATCAAAAGACACAGAGTAGCTGGATGGATTAGAAAACAAGACCCAACAATATGCTACCTCCAGGAAACACAGGCTTAGAGTGAAGAGAAGAAAGATGATGCTCCAAGCAAAGAGTAAACAAAAGAAAGCAGGTGTTGCCATACTTATATCAAATGAAGCAGACTTCAAGATAAAAAAGACAATGAGAGACAAAGAGGGGCACTATATAATGATAAAAGGGAGTTTCCAGCAAGAGGACATAACACTTATAAATACATATGCACCTAACACAGGAGCACCAAAGTATATAAAGTAACTATTAACAGACCTAAAGGGAGAAATTAATAGCAACACAACAATAGTAGGGGACCTCAGCACACCACTTACATGAATCGATAGATCATCCAGACAGAAAGTCAACAAGGAAATAGTGTATTTAAATGAAACACTTGATCAGATGGACTTAGACATATACAGAGCATTCCATCCAAAAACAGCTGAACACACATTCTTCTCAAGTGCACATGGAACATTCTCAAAGATATACCATATGTTGGGAAACAAAGCAAGGCTTAGTAAATTTAAGAATATTGACATCATATTAAGCATCTTTTCTGATCACAATGATATGAAACTAGAAATCAACTACAAGGAAAAAGCTGGGAAAGTCACAAATATGTGGAGACTAAAGAACATGCTACTTAACAACCACTGGATCAATGAAAAATTAAAAGAGAAGTTAAAAAATACCTGAAGACAAATGAAAATGAAAATATAACATACCAACTCTTGTGGGATGCAGCAAAAGTGGTTCTAAGAGAGCAATTCATAGCAATACTGGCTCACCTCAACAAACAAGAAAAATTTCAAATAACTAATCTTAAACTACACCTAACAGAACTAGGAAAAGAAGAACAAACAAATCCCAAAGTCAGTAGGAGGGAAATAATAAAAATAAGAGCAAAAATAAATGAAATAGGGGGCTGGCCCAGTGGCGCAAGCGGTTAAGTGCGCGCGCTCCACTGCGGCGGCCCGGGGTTTGCTGGTTGAGATCCCGGGCGCGCACCAACGCACTGCTTGGCAAGCCATGCTGTGGCGGCGTCCCATATAAAGTGGAGGAAGATGGGCACAGATGTTAGCCCAGGGCCGTCTTCCTCAGCAAAAAAAGAGGAGGATCGGCGGATGTTAGCACAGGGCTGATCTCCTCACAAAAATAAATAAATAAATAAATAAAATAAATGAAAGAGGGACAAAAAAATAACAGTAGAAAGGATCAATGAAACTAAGAGCTGGTTCTTTGAGAAGATAAACAAAATTGACAAACTCTTAGCCAGACTCACTAAGAAAAAAGGAGAGAAGCCTCGAATAAATAAAATTAGAAATGAAAGGGGAGAAATTACAATGGATACTGAAGAAATACAAAGGATTGTAAGAGAATCCTATGAAAGACTATGCCCACAAATTCGATAACCTAGAAGAAATGGATAAATTCTTAGACTCATACCACCTCTCAAAATTGAATCATGAAGAAATAGAGAATCTGAATAGGTCAATCACAAGTAGAGAGATCAAAACAGTAATCAAAAACCTCCCAAAAAACAAAAAACAAAAGCCCAGGACTTGATGGCTTCTCTGGATAATTCTACCAGACATTCAAAGAAGATTTAATACCTATCCTTCTCAAACTATTGCAAAAAAATAGAAGAAGATGGAACGCTTCCTAACTCATTCTATGAGGCCAACATTACCCTGATACCAAAATCGTACAAGGACAGTGCAAAGAAGGAAAATTACAGGCCAATATCACTGATGAACATAGATGCAAAAATTGTCAACAAAATATTGGCAAACTGAATACAGCAATACATTAAAAGGATCATACACTGTATCAAGTGGGATTTATACCAGGGACACAGGGATGGTTCAACATCTGTAAATCAATCAATATGATAGACCACATTAAGAAAATGAGGAATAAAAATCACATGATCATCTCAATAGATGCAGAGAAAGCATTTGACAAGATACAGCATCCATTTATGATAAAAACTGTCAATAAAATGGGTATAGAAGAAAAGTACCTCAACATAATAAAGGCCATATATGACAAACCCACAGCCAACATCACACTTAACGGTGAAAAACTAAAAGCCATCCCTCTGGGAACAGGATTAAGACAAGGGTGCCTACTCTCATCACTCCTATTCAACATAGTACTGGAGGTTTTGGCCAGAGAAATTAGGCAAGAAAAAGAAATAAAAAGAATCCAAATTGGAAAGGAAGAAATGAGACTCTTTGCAGATGGCATGATTCTGTATATAGAAAAGTATCCACTAGAAAACTATTAGAAATACAACAACTACAGCAAACCTGCAGGGTACAAAATCAACTTACAAAAATCAGTTGCATTTCTATACTCTAATAATGAACTAGCAGGAAGAGAAGTCAAGAATACAATCCCATTTACAATCACAACAAAAAGAATAAAACATCTAGGAATAAATTTAACCAAAGAGGTGAAAGACCTATACACTGAAAACTGTAACACATTATTGAAAGAAATTGAAGAAGATATACAGAAATGGAAAGAAATTCTATGCCCATGGATTGGAAGAATAAACATAGTTAAAATGTCCATATTACCTAAAGCAATCTACAGATTCAATGCAATCCCAAACATAATCCCAATGACATTCTTCATGGAAATAGAAGAAAGAATCCTAAAATTTGTATGGAACAACAAAAGACCTCGAATAGCCAAAGCAATCCTGAGAAAAAAGAACAAAGCTGGAGGCATCACAATCCCTGACTTCAAAATATACTACAAAGCTATAGTAATCAAAACAGCATGGTACTGGCACAGAAACAGACACACAGCTCAATGGAACAGAATTGAAAGCACAGAAATAAAATCACACATCTATGGACAACTAATTTTCAACAAGGGACCCCAGAACATACAATGGAGATAGAAAAATCTCTTCAACAAATGGTGTTGGGAAAACTGAACAGTCACATGCAAAAGAATGAAAGTAGACCATTATCTTACACCATACACAAAAATTAACTCAAAATGGATTAAAGACTTGAATGTAATACCCGAAACTATAAAACTCCTGGAAGTAAATACAGGTAGTACATTCTTTGACATTGGTCTTAGCAGCATCTTTTCGAATACCATGTCTACTGAGGCAAGAGATACAAAAGAAAAAATTAACCAATGGGACTACATCAGACTTAAAAAGCTTCTGCAAGGCAAAGGAAACTATGAACAAAACGAAAAGACAACCCACTAACTGGGAGAAAATATTTGCAAATCATATATCTGACAAGGGGTTAATTTCCAAAATATATAAAGAACTCATACATATCAACAACAAAAAACAAACAAACAACTCGATCAAAAAATGGGCAGAGGCTATGAACAGACATTTCTCCAAAGAAGATATACATATGGCCAACAGGCACATGAAAAAATGTACAACATCACTAATTACTAAGGAAATGCAAGTCAAAACTACAATGAGATATCACCTTACACCTGTCAGAATGGCTATAATTACCAAGACAAAAAATAACAAATTTTGGACAGGATGTGGAGAAAAGGGAACACTCATACACTGCTGGTGGGAATGCAAACTGGTGCAGCCTCTATGGAAAACAGTATGGAGATTTCTCCAACAATTAAAGATAGAAATACCATACGATCCAGCTATCTCACTAGAAATACCATACGATCCAACTATCCCACTACTTGATATTTATCCAAAGAACTCGAAATCAGCAATCCAAAGTGATTTATGCTCCCCTATCTTCATTGCAGCATTATTCACAATAGCCAAGACATGGAAGCAACCCAAGTGCCCATCAACTGATGAATGGATAAAGAAGATGTGGTATATATATATACAATAGAATACTACTCAACCATAAAAAAAGATAAAATCGTGCGATTTGCAACAACATAGATGGACCTTGAGGGTATGATGTTAAGCGAAATAAGTCAGACAGAGAAAGACAAATACTGCATGATTTCACTCGTATGTGGAAGACAAACAAATACATGGATAAAGAGAACAGATTTGTGGTTACCAGAGGGGAAGAGGGGTGGGAGGTGGGCAAAAGGGGTAAAAGGGCACATATGTATGATGAAGATCAAAATTAGACTACTGGTGGTGAACACAATGCAGTCTATACAGAAATTGATAAATAATAATGTATACCTGAAATTATACAATGTTATAAACCTTTATTATTTCAATAAAATAATTGAAAAAAATAAATAAATAAAAAATAAAAATAAAAGTTCAGACAGTCCAAAGACATAACTATAGGAGAGTGGAGAGTTCAGCTGACACCACCTCCTGAGCAAAAGGGTCCAGAGAACTCCCTAAAAGCAATTGGTTTTGAATTGTCAAGAACAATATTAGATTTGGAAATCTACAATCCCATTAAAAGAAAAATTGAGAAAACTGAACTAAAATGTGTTATGTTATTCCATTTTCAAAATGGATTTTTCTTTATATTTTCCTGAATCCTAACACAATAAAATAGCTTCAGCCTGACAACCATCTTACTTAAATGAAAACATGATTTAACAAAATGACATTTTATGAGCTATAATCCAAGCACATATTTGACATAAAGTGGAGAGGAGGGGAAGGAAAGGAAGGGTAGGGAAGGTGAAAGAAGGCCTCTTCTGGGGGTGCACACGGGCCCATTTTATGGTTGTCATGCATCCAAGTAGGGTTACTGACTCGCCCAAGAGATGAATGAGGAGAATGAGGTCAAGCAGGTATGAAGCAAGAGACAGAGAAAGACACAGAAGGCAGTAGAATCAAGGCAGTAAGCTTTGCTTTAAAGAGGTCACAGCAGGTGCAGGGAGAACTCTATGAGCAGACACTGCCACTGACCGCAGAGGACTTGGCTTGACAGGGCCTTTCTCTGCAGCCCAAATCTATGGGCTGGTTGCATCCCCCAGGGTAGTACAGCCAGGACTTAAAATGATCTAGGCCAATCAAGGTGGTATCTTTTCTCTCCTAGATCAGGAATTATCTCAAATCAGCCATGTTTGAAGCCAGGGGCCCATCTTCCTGCTTGACTGGAGGCTCAGGGTCCCATTGAGTCTAGCCCTAGAGAAATAATTCAGGCTATAACTTGCTCTTTGCAGAACTTCCCTTCCTCCAGCACTGAGGCTAAGGCTTGATCCAGCAGCCTGTGGTCTACTGTTATTTCTCTTTCTCCTTTTCCCATGGCTAATCAGTGGAGGAGTCAAGAGGAGTTTTCCTTCACTGCTCTGCCTGGTGCCTTTAAACTTCCTTCATCCGCCTTTTGCTGAAGGAGTAGTTCCACTATCCTCCTGGACTAGAAAAACCAGAGGATCCTTACAGCAGAGACCATTCCTAAAAATCAAACATCCTTTGAGAACAGGACCAATCTCCTGTCTCACCCCGGGCCATCCTTCTTAAACCACAGTTCTGGTCATGTCACTGCCCTATTTGGGAGCTCATACTATACCAGGCTCCATGCTCAGTGCTTTACATATAATTAACCATGCAATCATCACCTAAGCTTCACTGGGCAGGTACTATTATTACTCCCATTTTAATTTCACAGATGAGGCTTACAGCAGTTAATTAATATTCTCAAAGTCACATTATTAAATAAGTAAGTGGTGGATCCAGAATTTGAACCCAAGCTTGTCCAAGGCCAAAGCCTTATACTCTTAATCACTAAACCAAGGCTTCTCAAGAGCAGTACTAGTCTACAGGATCTTGTTAAAATGCAGATTATGATTCAGTGGGTCTGGGATGGGGCCTGAGATTCTGCTTTTCTGACAAGCACCCAGGGGATGCTGATTCTGTGATCCCCACACCACACTTTGAATGACAAGGCTCTAGAGTTTTCAATTTCCGAGATGAAAGACCCTATAATTATGGTTCTTCTACCTTAGAAGCATGAAGACTTCTAGTATATAGACCTCCTCTGGTCTACCAGCCAGGATGTCATTCATCAAAAGCCAGGATGACCAATAAATGAGCATGATTCTCCAAACCTTCCTAGGATATAACAGAGAGAAGAAGCTAACAGGAAAGGAATCACATCCAAATCCTCAAATTTATGGCCATTCAATATTCCCCTCATCTCCTTCCAGCAGACCTCTTACTTTTGCTCTATGTCAAACCAGGTCTAAGAGTGAAGTACCAAGTAATCACTCCTTTGAGCTGCAAAGCAAGCACCCGGATAGCCCGCTCCTTTCACCTACGAGCGGCTAAGATAGCCCCAGACAACAGACCAGGAATTGTGGAGTTTAATATCATAAAGAGCTTAGCCCAACACTAAATTCCACTGCGACACTACATATCTTGCCACCAAAGCCCATTTATACAAGTGTTAAAGTCAATGAATAACCAGGCAATTGTTATAAATATGTCTTCCTTAAATGGAGACTGAAGAAAAGTCAAATCAACAAAACAAGCACATTGGTGGTAGCATCAGGTCAAGTGAGTATTCAGCTTCACAAGAGTATTCTCCATAACCTTCAAAGTTTTCTTAGTAGTATATGTACAAGTGAGGACCAAACCCTTCTTGAAAAAGCTTGCCCCTAATTTCTAGAGGTCATCCTTCCAAACTGGAAATTGATAATAGGCCCATGTCAATGCTTTAGAAAAAGAAATATATATAATAACTTTTCAATTGTTTCAGAGACATATGGACAATGAAGATTTGCCATTTCTTGTCCGCCATCATGCAAGGAGCAAACCATAAGGTAAGGCATCCAGCAGAGGCAAGCATGAAGGGCTTTCAGCAGACTTTGATAATTAAGGGTGTTCCATTTCCTCTCAACAATGTTGTTGTGGTATCTTTAAAGGAGGAATTCTACAACCTGCCTGAATCTTCTTAGTTCCATAAAGTCTCTGAGCTGACAACTAATAATTAATTAACAATGAACAGTGTCTTGCTACCCATCGCAGTGACTGGCACCCTCATCTCTGAAAAGAGAAAGATGTGCTAATGTGGCAGGCTTCATAATCCCCCCAGCTTTCAGCTCAGTGCCTGATGTGACAGGGAAGATCCCTTCTCAAGACAACTCAGCAAGTGGGTGGTGGGGAGGACAAGTGACAGTTTTCTGGAACCAGGCCACAGAAGCCACCTGCCAACAGAGCAGAAGTTCCTGGTCCAGAAGCTCAGTAACCAGCTCCTTTCATTCAGTGATTCCATTGTCTTAATCTACAGTGCTCCTGTCACTAACTTAGCTTGATTCTGCTCATATTTACAAAGTATTTTCCATGTGCTTGGCCACTAAGCTGAGCTGTGGTCAGTGAGAGCACAGAAAAATAGTCTTGTTGATTGTCGCCAAGCTATACAGACATAGCCCTGGCAGGATCCTTTCCTATTCTCTCTTTTTAAGACATTACCCACCTCATTTGAAGATCTATGGACTTAAACATACACACACATATGGGTAAACCTTCCAAGTGACTGATACCCAGAACCACATACCTGCCTGGCATGGAACCCAGATTTTTCAGGAAGGGAGGTTAGGGAGCTGGGGACATTTGCTCAAGTCACTTGGGGGAATCTGTCTAACCATGGCTGTAACACAATCAGAGGTAGCAGCAGAGTTAAGACAATAAAAGGCAGCTGCCTGGGTGCCAGGGGCCCATGTTCTAGCCTAGCCCTGTCACGGACTTGTTGTGTGACCTTAAGCAAGTCCCCTCCTCTCTTTGGGGAAACTGAGGTGCCTGTCTGCCAAGAGAGTGAGGATTAGACTGGAGAATCTTTGTTCCTCACTGCAGTCCCAGCCCCCAGAACAGTACCTGGCCATGTATAAGATGCTTGGAAATGTTTATTGCCTGAATGATCTGCTATGGACCCTTCCACTACTGACATTCCAGAACTCTGTGGAATCATCCCCCTTGGTACTGTGAATCTGCCTTCACAGCTAGGCCATCTAATGACAGCATCTTCACTTAAATGGAGATATTATTTAAAAATCAGGTTATAACCACTTGAGTTTCTTTTTTAAAATCATTCTGAAGCTCACAGTTGCTTCCTCCAGTCACCCAGGAGACAGAAACTCACTCCAGTCACGCTCCCTTCACTGGTGGTACACGCCACTGTACACAGAAACTGTTGAAGTCTGTAAACATAAGGAAAGCATTAGAGATGAAAACTTAGGTCCCATAATCCCCAGTCCAGACAACACATCATATAGCCTCACAGCCAATTCATACAAGGAAAGAAGGGAGCAGACAGAAGAATATTAACACTGTCAATCTAAAAATGTGGATTTAAAATTAGTAAAGGAAAATATGTCAGTCATGACACAGGTGGCGTCACCAATTGCTTTGCATGTTCACTTCTCAACCAACCAACCAATCATTTGAAATTCTTCATATCCAAAATGTCTACTGACAAAAATCAGTGCTAATAAGATTGGGCTCGAATGAACAACAACAAAAAAAAAACATTCACAGAGAGGGAGAGCCTGAAAGGAGAAATTTAAATCACAGATTAAATGTGTGATTACTACAATTACCTTTACCTATTACAGAGAATTCTGGATTTTATGGAAAGTGTGGCCAGAAAAGTAAAAACAAAGTAAAAAAAGAAGAACATGGTACAATCTGCTGCTAAAGGAGGAGAACAAAGGAAGGGCGGTTTGCATGAGATTAAAGCAATTCTTGAGGCTCCTTTCATCCCCGTTCTCAAGTATAAGTGGAGGTTGGAATAAAGCAGCAAGAGAGAAACACAGCACTCACACGGGAGTCCCCCACCATGCTGTAGTCCGGCTAGGAGTGGACATGAAATGCCTGAGGATGCTGAGTGAGGCAAGACCAGGGCAGGCAGGAGGCCAGTCATGATACTGGTGATTTGGGGGGTGGGTGGGGGGAGTCAGGAAGGGGAGCAAGTTCTTGGCACTTCACGAGGACTCCAAAGCCCCACCAGTGGGCTGAAAGGGTGAGAAAGAAAGGAGCATACATTTGAATCCCATCCACTCATCCTCCTCACTGATCAGAATATGGGAGGGCCTCAGGAAGGAAATATAAAACTGACCCCAAACACTGGCACTCCAAAGGCTCCAGGAGCTGCCCGCCCACCCCCCAAATGCACACTTACACATTTCTTATTTTAGGTTTAGCACAAACATTTAGATGGAATCAAGCTTGGGAGGGTCAGTCTCAGCTCCACCATGGACCCTGTGTGTCATTTCTTGGGCAAATCTAGCCCCTTTCTGGCTTCACTGTCTGCATCAAGAGGCTATCACAGGTGATCTCATAGAGACCTTCCAGACTGGTCAGGATATGGCTAAAGCAAGGTCAGGGGCTGTGGGAACACAAGAAAAGCTCCCCTATCCTTGCCTGAGCGAGGTGAAATTGGGGATGCGTGCTCCAAGCAGAGGGCCCAGCAAGTGTTCAACACAGTTGAACACAGTTGCAGTGGGCATGACCAGAAGCTTCTAAATCCAGACCTGGCCTTAGAGATACTCGATTAGCCTTAAGCAAAGTGCTCATTATCCAAGTGACCCAAAGACACTCTCTGCCTCCCCTGCCACTAATGTCCTGGCTGACGCAGGCCCACAGACAGCCTGTCAGCATCTCATAATTAGGAAAAAGCTGTGTCTGCCATCATCAAGAAGATCCATTTCACAGAGACAGCTTCTGCATGTGAGATGGTATTTCAAACCAAAAGGTTTCCAATACCAAAATCCAGGCACTCCAGCAAGTCACTTCTTGACAGCAGGTCCTAGATGATTCAATATTCTTAAACTTGCTGCCCTTTTGCTAGACAAGAATTTGCCCTTCTTTTCCTAGGATCAGAACCATTCAAACCTTTAAACTAACTCTTGTCAGTCTAGCTGAAAATAGCATTTTGCAAGGGTAAAACATCTTAACCAAGATGATAGAATGATGTTACTTCCTAGACATAAAGAGTCCTCTTAACTAATATATATGTACACACACACACATACACATATGCATATATATGTTCCTACATTGAAAGATTTTAAATAAACTACAAAATTTATAAATAGGGATATTGTATGGGGGAGTTTCTGAATTGCCATTTATTTAATAAGAAATAAACAAGAAAGGCAAATATTTAATCAAAGCAAAGATGGTCACTCAAATCGTGACCAGTCACACACCTGCTCATTTAGGATTTGCGGCAAACGAGAGACCATTGCGACCTACAAAGTGAGTGTTAAAAGCTCTGAAATGGGTATTGGGCATTTAAACAGGAACCATCAAAAGAGCTGAAGAAACTTCCCACCTGACTTTCATTTTCATTCTGTAAATCATTGCATGGATGAAGGACTGAGGGCTTTCTGCCACTAATCAAAGGAAACTTTCTTTTCCAGTGATGTCTAGAGTCACGTTGTTTAATCTGCCAAATCTAAATTATGACACATCTTAACCTAAGTTCTCAACTCTTCAGACACTAATTGGAGACAGGAGGTGGAGGCAAAGCAAAGGGAACAACAATGTTTTTTCCATCTGACTATGCAAAACCGTAGTATTCTTTGTCACTGAACTCTCTCCTTACAAGAATCAGGCATAAAGAAGTAATCACTTAGTCCCACAAGGACTTGAAGGCAAACAATTGGAGAACTTCATTTCTCTTTCTTGTCCATGCTCACTATAAACAAATGAGGCTTATGGCCCATAGGCCAAAGGCAAATGGAATGGAGGCCACCTTGGTGGGAAAAGATGAAGGAGGTTTCCTTTGGTGTTCCCATGTTCAATGACAAGTTCATTAGCAGAATTTCTATTGTATGAGAAATAAACGCTCACTGAGAAAATTTGGAAAATACAGAGAAGTGTAAAAAGACAACTAAGTTTCCATCCTCAAATGACCAATGTTAACATTTGTATATTTCCTTCTGCCTTTTTGGTTATAAATAAGTACTGCTTCTTTTATATGGTTATAATTGAATCATATCTACAATTTCACATCCTGTTTTTCTCATGTACAATTATAAGCACCTTATATGTTACAACCATTTTGTAATTTTGAGAACCATGTGAAGTGGATGTGATAGAGACAAAAAGTGTACCAGAGGTGGTTAAAAGCCTGGGCTTTGGGGTCAGATGGAGCTAGGTTCTACTACTTACTGGCTCTGTGGTCTTGCACAAGTGATTCAACCTCTGAGCTTCAGTCTCTTCCTTTATAACCTAGGAATGACAATAGCATAGTACCCATCACCAGGGTTGTTTTGAGGCTTAGTGATGTAATGCCATAAAGCTCCTTAGCATGGTGTCGACGGTAACTCCTTAGTACATGTTAGCTGATATTATTATCACTACCATTTTTAAATTACCCAATCTTTTATAGTTAGCCATTGGATAGCTTCCAAATTTCCCATTTGGACAACTCTGCAATGTGCACATAGTTTGAATTCTTTTCCTTAAAATATATTTTCCAAAAGTGAATTTTATGCACGTTCTGTGGTGGTTGATACATATTGCCAAATTTGTTGGCCAGATGATTTTTGCCCTATCATGAATCAGTGTGGAGATATTATCAAGGGCTGCAAAACAGAGTGAGACTGAGAGACCCTAGAAGTCCTTAAATGTCTTAGGGCTAGGAGGACTCTTGAAGAGCACCAAGTGCAATCCTGTTCAGATTTCTAATGAGAGACAGCTGCCCTTATCAATGACCTTGGCCTCATTTGAGCTGGGACCTCATAGACCACAGGGCAATGTGCTTATGAAGCAGCACGTTGTGAGGCACTGCTGTAAGCCCATATCATCCATGCCCACACACTACTGCGCATTCAACATTGAATCCTGTACCGTGAGCTCTAGCTGTTCCCTGAAAGTCAAGAGCATATCTTCTCACCCCCTTGGCACATCTATCTCCAGCATTTCATTCCAAGAACTCATCACCACTTGTAATCATGTCTTTGTTCGCTTATTTTGTCCCCAACTAGACTGTCAACTCCATGAGCACTGGAACTGTGTCTCAGTCTTGCTTAGTTGTATCCTGAGTTCCCAGCTAGCAAAGCACCTGGCACAGAGTAGGCACTCCTGCCTCTCATTGACTCATTGATGCTCAGGGCCCTCTTGGCCACACTGGCAGCTGGGCCCTGGGGACACAGGAACAAAGGAGCACACAATCTCTGCCTTTAAGGAGTGCCTATGACTGTCTCTCTGCACAACCATCTCAGCAAGAACTGGGAAGCCCCTATACAGGAGCAACATCCTATAATGCTGGGGAAGCAGCCAGGAGCTGGAGCTCACCAATGGATGTTGATCCACAGGAAGGGTTATTCTACCAGCCCCAACATGCACACTCATAGTTGGCACCTGTGTGGACCTTGTCTGCTTTATAAAGCCCTCAAAAACATATTCCTCAGGATGCCCTTACAACCACCCATAAGCCAAGAGCTGAAAAGGCTAGTGCAGCAGAGCAAGAGCAAAGACAGATGAGGAAGAACAGAGGGCAGAGTCTCGATTGTGGGCTCCAGTCCCAGTTGTGCCCCTTATGAAACAGGGTGGGTCACCTCATCCCTGAGCTTCAGTTTACTCCTGAACAGTAGACTCTCCCCTGCCTTTTGGAAGGCTTCAATGATCATGTGTACGAAAGGTAAGAGTGCAACAGGGAGGCCAAGAGGTTATTATGGCAAGCTGGGAAGATGAGGAATATGCCAGCTCAGTGGTCTCATGGGGTCCCTCTGGAGGATGTTGATGGTAAAGACAGAGACAGAGCCATACCTTCTGCACCTAGGCCTAGA
The DNA here is from genome assembly GCF_057802395.1 of Ceratotherium simum simum. NCBI lineage: Eukaryota > Metazoa > Chordata > Mammalia > Perissodactyla > Rhinocerotidae > Ceratotherium > Ceratotherium simum. Next base: position 5,902,783 of record NC_141940.1, on the reverse strand, counting down.
CTTCCCTGGCCAAAGAATTCTCCTCGGGCCTCTTGAAATAGCCCCCAGATTGAACTTCTTCCTGAATGTGCACCCAACAGCCCCTAAGAAGAAGCTACTTGTTTTCTTCAAGGTATGTTTTCTAATCAAATTGGTAGTATCTCCACAGTAGCCACAGTTCATCTTTAACTGATGAACACAAAAGCTCAGGCAAACCACAAATGCCCTATTCACCATGTCAGTCCTACAGAGGAAGTTGTGATTCTGTCAATTCCCCCGCCATGTACAGCTGCAATGCTGGCTTACACTACTAATTACATGCAGTATGTGTGTTTCGGGTTATAACAGATGGTGTCTGTGATGCATGCAAAAGCTTCAGATAGCCAAATGGTGCAGCTGTGGAGATTTTCCAAAGACAACAACAAAAAAATACTCTCACCAGTGAAAATCTGAAGAGTGTTTATATTACTTCCTACTGTGGCAAAATAGAGAACATCCGATTCCTGCAATAGCTCCGCTGAATGAGAGAAGCCAGCCAAGCACCAAAGTGCTGATGCCACCGGAAGGCTCTGCCTGAGGGGCATGCTCTCACCCTTTCTAGAAGAGCCATTGCTTAAAAGAGGTTAAAGCACAGAATCTAGGCTCTTCATCCTGCCTCACACACTTAGAGGCAAGCAGCATGTGCCTACTCATATTTTCATCAATTCCTCAAGACCCACATGCCCCCACTTATTCCTGACCTGCTCCTGCCTAATATTCTTGTGACTCTTGCCTGCCTCTGGACCTTCAAACTTGGGCTTGGATTTTGTCTCCAGCTCTCTGTAAAGAATTTAGACTTGCCTCACCACCCTGACCCACACCTTAGGCTCCACTGACTCCAACCCTCAATCCCAGCAATCTCATCCTAATCATGGCCCAGCCAATCTAAGCCACAGTTAAACCATCCCTAAAGAGAAGCAGATTCAGACAGAAGCAAAACCAAGACCAAAGTCTAGGTCTCCTAACTCCAGGCCCAATGAACTTTCCACTACATGATACTCCCTACCCCTACCCCTGAATTGCTGTTATTTCCACCTTCCATAGCAGCCAGTAAATCTAGTCATCATATGAAGATAGTTTTCAAATTCTCCAGCCAACCCTACCTGAACCTTCTCTCCTTTACGTGAATCATCCCCAGCTTCTTCCAACTTACCTCTTAATTTGGGGTTTCCAGATCTTCAGAGGGCCTATAAACTCTTATAAGGAAAAATAGAGAATACTTTGGATCATCACATCTATTTAGACAGTCTGCTTGTATCAATGCAGTGCTGATCATTGTCACATTTTCATCAGTTGCATGTCACATTATACCAAGTTGTGGTCAACTAAAACCCCAAGATTGTGTTCAAAATCGGAATTCTTCCTTAGGGATGTTCAACACCGACAAGAGAATAAAGATAATTTCTCTTTCCTCTGGGGTTTCCCAGCTGGGATTTTTGAAATCTGGAGATGCCAGAAGCCATGTTCTATACCAGGTAAAGAAAGCTTATCTGCAGTAGGAAAGTTTGGAACCAGTAAGAAATGAGCAGATATGAGTGTATGTGTGTGTGGGGGGGGGTATGAGAGAGAGAGAGAGAGTGAGAGAAAGAGCACACTAGCCCACACTAGTATGTGAGCACATATTCACTGGTGCTATCAGGTCCCCAATTTCAATCCTTGAAGTCTCCTGAGACGCCTTGGTTCCTGCAGCTCTTTCATTGATTCTGAGAGTTACCCCAGTATCCTGCCAATACAGTTTCTTGCATGCTTAAGCTAGGAAAGAAGATTTCTGTCACTTACAACCAAAAGAAACTTGACTCCAAGTTTCCTGAGATCTTCTCATGGCAGGTTTCTTCTCGTCCTTCACATCACTGATGTATAGCCAGTGTGGAGCCTTTCTCTGCTAAATGAGATGAAAGACCAGGTATCTGGACAGTAGGATGGGTAGAGAAAAGAAGTTTGATAATGTTAGAGACCAAGTCTTCTGCTTACCACTTTGCTGAGCACCAGCCCAAGCTTTCTCTGGGCTTCTCCAAAGATCCCTCCCATTCCATGAAGCTCAGATGAGAGTGCACAGTAATCCACTACCTTGCTGCTTCCAAAGATCTCTACTCCAGATGGCAAGCTCTATAGAAGATGGGTTCCTAGAGTGGAAAAGAAGTGCTTGGGAAAATTAGAGGTCTGTGACACAGTCTGAATTTGTCCTGCTCCCAGGCCTTGCATAATGCCAGATCACCCATTGAAAGTGTGAAATGGAACACTATATGTGTTCTGACAGAGAGAATCTAAGAAACCTCGAGCTAGAGATGGCATAAACTAAATGTTTGGATTTGTAGTGATTGGCAGCAAGATAATCAAGTTGAATCTCCCAAGTGCCTTGAGGTCTTCCTCTTTTAAAGTGCTCGGTACACACATGAGAAAAGGATTTGACTAAAAGACTGGCGGCTAACAAGTCACACAAGAACAACTTCCTTTTTTTTTTTGTGAGGAAGATCAGCCCTGAGCTAACATCCATGCTAATCCTCCTCTTTTTGCTGAGGAAGACCGGCTCTGAGCTAACATCTATTGCCAATCCTCCTCCTTTTTTTTTTTCCCCCAAAGCCCCAGGAGGTAGTTGAATGTCATAGTTGCACATCCTTCCAGTTGCTGTATGTGGGACGTGGCCTCAGCATGGCCAGAGAAGCGGTGCAGCAGTGCGCACCCAGGATCCAAACCCGGGCCGCCAGAAGCGGAGCGCGTGCACTTAACCACTAAGCCACGGGGCCGGCCCAAGAACAACTTCTAAGCCAGCTGTTTGCTAAGATGGGCAGCTTTGTCCTGGAAGATAGTCAATATGATGTTGAGTAGAGAGCAATGTTCCTGGCCTAACTGTCTCCAATGTGGCTAAAATGCAGTCTGGCATGTTCCATTACAACTAGTACTTAGAGGAACCATGGCTGGCTAATAGCCTTGCAGTTGTAAACTCACACAGAAGGGATTAGTGCTCCTACTAATACAGTAGTGTTGGAGTGAGCTTTGCTTGATTACATACTTGGCCTCAAGCCTTCTATTCAAGGTATTACAACAGTGTCTCTCACAAATTCATCTACAAGGAAATCTGGCTTTTCCTCCTATACTAGTCCTAGAAAACCACCAAAGAAAGATTTTATTTGTTTACTGAGTTTGCACTTTCTTTATTTCAAGAAATGATGATGCTTCTGGAAGCACAAAAGGATGATGAGGTACAGAAACATAATGTCACCCATTTAACCCAGGGAAGCACAGTTCTTACATATTTATAAATTCTTTCTGCACACTAATTGATAACTAATCTTTTGGAGGAAATGCTAGCAGCCCAGATGGCAATAATCTGAAGGAAGGGGAGCTGGTAAAGGGCTTCAGATTAAGCTGAATAATAAAAATGAGGAGGGACTTACAGACCCACTGGGTAAACAGCTAGGTGGAAAGAAAGAATCAATTTTTAGCAACTACTTTCCCATTAAGGAGCCTTTGATGAAGTAGCCTGCTCATCTAGTTACAGATCATCTTAGAGCCTGTACTTGGCCCCTTGGAGCTATTTAACAAAGCACAAAAAACAAATGGGTGGTACTTATTAAATTAACATTGATCTGGGAATGAAGCACTTCATGATTCCTTCAGGGATGGTGTCATGAAAAAGTGTGAGGCAGTCAAAGAGAGGACCAGGGACTTCAGCAAGTGTTCAAAGCATTGTTCTTCATAACATTGGTGCTGTATCATCAAAGCTACTTGAAGAATGTACTTGACATTGTTTTAGCCAATAAGTTGCAGGAATAGATTCACACTGAGGTATTCTGATGCTAAATTTTGTGTTCTATTACACACCCAAAATATGAGTCATGGATCTCTGCGCTCAAGACAAGAAAACGACTACCCTTAATAAATGTGCAATCACCCTGGAAATAGACAGCAGCCAAGTACATGAGAAAGTACATCAGGAGACTGTGAGTCCTTGCCAAATAAGTAACACAGTTAAAACAAGCATCTGGCTCCCTTTTTCCAGGACTGTCTTGACATTAAATACCCTACTGGATAGTATACTCACAAACCCCTCAAGTGTCCTAGAAATGCCAATATTTCAGCAAATTGAGTCAGTGATCATAGCAATACCAACTTCAATAACTCACAGAGATCACATCTTAGATCATGTGTCCTTGGTTCTCCACTGATATTGACAACATAGTGCTCGAGATTTGAGAGAGACATTCCTGTATGTTGGTGTTTCAGCCGGAGGTCTTTGATTGTAAGAAACTGAAAAGGACTCTGGGTAACTTAAGTGAAAATGAGAATGCATTGGAAGGTTATAGGGAAGCCCACAAGATCATAGGAAAACTAAAGAACTAGGCTTGGGAGAGCCAAGAACCAGGGAGCTCCTGAGGGTCTGGGACAACTCAGCAGCTTTACCCAAGCATATACTACTACTGGAATTCATTGACTCATCCAATACATATTTACAAGTATCTACCATGTACCAGACACAGTTCTACATGGTAGGGATATAGCAGTAAACAAAACAGACAACATCCCCATTCTCATGGGGCTTTCCTTCCAGTAGGGGGAGATAGATTATATCTATTCCAGTAGGGGGAGATTAATAATAATGATCATGATGGTGGTGGTAATAGCTCCAATTTTTGAGCATCTACTCTGTGACTAGCACTGTGCTGTGTTTGACATATTCATACATTTATTCAACAAATATTTATTGAGCCCTATTATTCCTAAGTACTAGAAATACAGCCATGAACAAAACCAGTAAGAATCCATGACCTCATGCAGCTGACATTACAGTGACACAAATGAATTAAAAAACCCCGAAAATCAAAGTCCCAGGAAACATCATACAATTAGCCATGCTTAGGTCATGTATATGCCCCCAGCTTTACCAGGGCAGTGAGATGGAGGAGGGTAGGCATCCAGATTGCTGTCCAACCAAGAGTGAACACAGTGGGAGAAGAGTCCCTAAAAAGAAATCAAGGAACTGTGAGGAAAGGAAATGGATACTAAGCAGCAAAAAAAAAAAAAAAAAAAAAAAAAAAAAAATCAGTTCCAATGTATAAGGCATGGAGCAATGGAGACTTCTTCACCTGGGCCTTATTGATGTGTCAGGATTCTTAATAAAAATATTCCAGAAACTAGATTGTACATAAGCAGAAAATAAAATCATGTTTTAGACTGCTTGAGCTTGAATCTGGCTCCATGATTTATAAGGTTAGCTGTAGGATCCTGGGCAAATTATTTAACTTCCTATTTCTCAGTGTCTTCTTCTGTGAAACAGGGGAAGTTATTAAGATCTACTAGTAGTGATGTCATGAGGAGTAAATGAGTTAACATTTGTAAACTGATTAGAACAGTACCTGAAATATAGTAAGTACTCTGTTAAGTAAATAAAATAGAAGAATACTTAATTGATGGAAACACATCCATAATATATTATATGAAAAAACAGGTTGCACAATAGGTGCCCAGCATAATCCCAATTTTTATTTTTAAAAAGTAACAGTTATAATAGAAGCATGTATAAAGAAATACGCGTTTCAAATGGTTTGTAGTATTTATTTCTAGATAGTGGTGGGAGATATGGATAATTTGTATTTTCTCCTTTTTTCACTTTTCTGTATTTTCTAAATTTCTAGTGCAAAGATTTATTACCAATGTAATTTTTAAGTTATTGGAAAAACATCTATATTCAAACACATACAAACATCTAAGTGTCAGCAAAAGGGATGTGTTGGCAGATGGGAAAGTGACCAATTGCAAACATGTTTAAACTGTTTAACAACTTAGTTACTTAGTAAGGCAAATTGAAAGGAGAAAAAAGTCAGAGAAAAATTCCTGGCTGTAAAATAATTATAATAAAGACCCTGTAGTGATTACTGAGAGTCTAATGTTACATTAGAAGAAAGGCAATCAACAAGAAGGACCACCTGAGTATTGGGTCTCCACAATCCCTGGAGCTACTCAAGACTCTCCTGCCTCAGGACAAAGCTCAACATTCTTTAAAGACAAAGTTCCTGGCAACCTGTAAGACAAGACCAAGTAATTTAAAACACATGTAATTAGAGTCGCAGAAACGGAAGGGAGGAACAAGATAAGTATGTATGAATGTACATGAGAATTACAACAAACTTCTCTTCAGAAGCTATGCAAGCAAGAAAATAATGGAATAACAACCTTAAGTGCTGAAGAAAGAAACTGTCTACTTAGAATTTTATACCCAGGGAAAAGATCTTTCAGAAATAAAAGCAAAATAAAGAATTTTCCAGACAAACAAAATCTGACATGATTCATTGCCATCAGACCTGCACTATAAAAAATGTTAAAGGAGTTTCATCAAGCAGGAGGAAAATGACAGCAGATGAAAACATCGATCTATACACGGAAATAAAGAGAATTGGAAAGGTTAAATATGTGGGTAAATATTTAAACAATTTCTTCACATTCTTTTTAATTTCTTTAACATCTAAGTGATGGTTTAAAGCAACAAAATAACTATGAATTGTGGTTTTAATAACGTATGTAGAAGGAAAATCTATAAAAATGATACCATGAAGGATAGGAAGGAAAATGGAAGAATATTGTCGTAAGGTTCTTACAGTTTATGAAGGGGGATAATGTCATTTGAACATAGACAATGATAACATAAAGATGCATATTGCAAATACTATGGCAACTACTAAAGGAGATTAAATGGAATGCTAATAAAATACTCAAATAATACTGAAAGGAAGAAAAAATGATCAAAGAACATATGGGGAAAACAGAAAACAAATAGCAATATGTTAGATTTAAATCCAAACAAATTGATAATTATGTAAACATAAATGGTATAAACATTTCAATTATTATCAGATGTTATCACACTTCAAGAATAATTAAGTGCTGTATATAAGAAATCCACTTTAAATATGAAGACACAAATAAGTTAAAAGTAAAAGGATGGAAAAATATGTACCAGGCAAGCACCAATCATAAGAAAGCTGATTAGCTATTTTAACATCAGACAAAGAAGACTTCAGAACAAGGAATATTACCCAGGCCAGTGAGGGACATTTACATTTTATAATTATAAAGGGATCAGTTCATCAAAAAGACAATAATTCTAAATATGTGTGAAATCAATACCAGATCTTCAAAATACATGATGCGACAACCGACAGAAACAAAATGAAAAACAGGCAAATACACAATTACATTGAGAAACTTCAATATTCTGTCTTTGGTAATTAATACAAAAGTACTAAAACACCCAGTAAGAATATAGAAGAATGGAAGAACATTATTAACCAAATTTAACTAAATGACATTTATAAAACATTCCATCCACTAACAGCACAAAACACATTCTTTTCAAGTTCACATTGTATATTTCACCAGGATATATCATATGTTGGGCCATAAAACATGTCTCAATATATTTAAAATAATTGAAATCATACAGAGACCTTTTTATAGTGACAGTGGAATTGAATTGGAAATAACAAAAATATCTGGAAAAGCCCCAAATATTTGGAAGTTAAAAAAAACTAAATATTTCTTTTAATTCCAGTCAACACAAAGCATCGTGGAAAGTATTTACCCCCCTACTTGAAACAACTAAAAAAAAAAAACTAGACAAAATATGCAAACCATGTCACTCAAGATATTGGTCATCAGGCAATGAAAAAGTTATCCCTGAAATATGGAAAACAAATGAGGTGAGCCCTAATATTTCCCAAGATTACTAACTGAAGAAAGTTTCTGGGGTACAGCACAGGGAGGGGGAACCTAGGAAGTCTCCCTGAATTAAGTACACAGAGTTGGAAATCTAAGGAAATGAAGGTGACTAGAGTTCATATGAAAGAGTACCTGGGAGGAGAGAGCTAGAAAGAGAGAGAGAAATCCAGAGATCTTTGGGCGTATCCCTCAAACATTCAGGAAATTACTGATCAGTGCATGCAAGTGAGGGAAAAAAACAAAGACCAGGGAAATAACCACCAAAAAGGATTATATGGAGTGGTGCTCAGAGATCACACACAGCCAGGAATAGTATCTGTTGTCCATAGTCAGTGTGGGAAATATCATAATTCAGGGAGCTTTGGTTAGAGCTGTGGTTCCCAATGGAAGGTAATTTTGTCCCCAAGGGAATATTTGGCAATATCTGGAGACATTTTTGGTTGTCACAGCTGGGGGCATGTTACTGGTTTCTAGTATGTAAAGGTCAGGGATACTGTCAAACATCCTACAATGCACAGGACAGCCCCCCACCACAAAGGAATTATTTAAACCAAAATGTCAATAGTACTGAGGTTGAGAAATCCTAGGTTAAAGAAATAAAAAACGATCTTGCGTCAGTAGTAGTGAAAAATTAACCCTACATTAAACCCTGTTCTTATCCCAACTAACAAAATGCTTGCTCATGCAAGACCTGAAAGAATAAAACTATTTCCAAATAACTGTATCCCAGAATGAAGCTCAGGAATATCTATCAGAATGTAAAAATATTCAGCATCCAATAATGTAAAACTGACAATGTCTGACATCCAATAAACAAAATTACCAGACAGGCAAAGAAGAAGAAAAACTCAACTCATAATGAGGAGAAAAATCTATTGAAATTGACAGAGAAATGAAATAGATGGTGAAATTAATAGAAAAGACATTAAAACAATTATTATAACTGTATTCCATATGTTTAAGAAGCAAGAGGAAAGACTGAATATGTTAAGTACAGAAATGTAACATATAAAATGATCCAAACCAATTTCTAGACATAAAAAGTAGAATATCTGAGATGAAAAATATACTGAATGGGATTAATGATAGATTACATATTGTAAATGAAAAGATTATGAAGACATAGCAAGACATACCATCTAAAATGAAACGGTGAAAACAAACTATAAACATAAATAAACAGAGCATTAGTGAGATGTGGCTCCACTTCAAGCAACCAAATATATATATAATTGAAGTCCCCAAAAGACAGAGGAAAGGAGAAGTCCAAAAAATATTTGAAGTAATAATGGCCAAAATTTTTCAAAAGTTGATGACAACTATAAACCAACAGATCCATGAAGCTCAACAAACTCAAGCACAAGAAACATGAAGAAAGCTATACTAAGGCATATCATAATCAAACTGCTTGAAATCAGTGATAAAAAGAAAATCTTAGAAGTATCCAGAGGAAAAAAGAATGATACACTATACATAGCGGAACAAAGATGAAGATAAAAAAAGACTTCTCATTGGAAATTACACTATATGATTCCATTCATATGAAAGTCCAGAATAGGGATCCATAGAGACAGAAAGTGTATTAGCGGTCACTTAGTGGTGGGAGGAGAATGAGGACAGAGTGTAGGAGAGTGGCAGCTAAAAGATACAGGGTTTCTTCTCTAGGTGATGACAATAATCTAAAATAGACTATGAAAATGGTTGCACATATCTCTGAATATATTAAAACCATTGAATTGTACACCTTAAATGGGTGAATTGTATGCTATACAAATAATATCTCTTTAAAGCTGTTAAAAAAGATAATGGACTATTTTAAAGACAAAAACAACAACAATGTACTGAGGGACTTATAATATATGTAGAAGTAAAATGCATGAAACTGATAGCACAAAGGTCAAGAGGGGAGAAACTGAAGTATACTGTTGTATGGTTCTCATAATTTATGTGAAGCAGTATGTCACTTGAAGACAGATTCTGACAAGTAAAAGATGTATATTATAAACTTTGTAAGAACCACTAAATAATAAAACTAAGAGTTATAGCTAATAAGCCAACAAAAAAGATAAAATAAAGTCATAAAAAACACTCAGTTAAACCAAAAGATAACAGAAAAAGAAACAAAGAACAGATGGGACAAATAGAAAACAAAGGGCAAGAGGATACATTTAAACCCAACCGTATCAACAATTCGATTACATATAAAAGTCTAAACACCAAACAAAAAAAGGCAGAGATAATCAGATTGGATAAAAAAGTAAAACCTAACTATATGCTGCCTACAAAAAGCCACTTTAAATATAAAGACAAAAATAGGCTAAAAAAAAAATAAAAGGATAGAAAATGATATTCCTTGCTGACACTAGTCCAAAGAAAGATGGAAAACTAATTTATATCAGATGAAGTAAATTTCAGAGGAAAGAATATTACTAGAGGTAAAGAAGATCATTTTGTAATGTTAAAGGTGTCAATTTATCAATAGAACATAATAATCTAAACATTTATGAACTTAAGAACTGAGCTTCTAAATATATGAAGGAAAAACTAAAAGATTTTCAAAATTAACTAGAAAAGTCCACCATTACATTTGGCAATTACAATACCTCTCTCAATAACTGATAGAAAGTATAGACATAAAATTGGAAATGCTATAGAGGACCTGAAAAACAAAATCAGTCCATTGGATCTAATTGACATACAGAACAGAATACACATTTTTTCAAAGGTACATATAACATTTACCAAGATAAGCCATATTCTGGGCCTTAACACAAGTCACCTTAAATTAAAAAGGATTCAAGTTATATAAAGTATGTTTTCTGACCACTATGGAATTAAAGTAGAAATCAATAAGAGCAGGATATCTGAAAAATCCCTAAATATTTGTACACTAAATAAAATACATCTAAATAACTTATGAGACAAAGAGGAAATCAAAATGGAAATTAAAAAATATGTTAAACAAAATGAAAATGAAAATACAACATATCAAAATTTATGGGATGCAGCTAAGGCAGTACTTAGAAGAAAATTTGTAGCACTAGATATATCTATTAGAAAAGAAGAAAGGTCTCAGGTCAATGACCTCAGCTTGTACACTAAGGAACTAGGGGAAAAAAAGCAAATGAAACCCAAACTAAGCATAAGAATGGAAACAATAAATATCAGAGCAAAATCATTTAAATAGAAAACAAAGACAATAGAGAAAATCAATGAAATCAAAATCTGGTACATTGAGCCAAGCAATAAAATTGATAAATATCTAGCCATGCCGATCAGGGAAGAAAGAGAAAAGACTCAAATTATCGATATCAGGAATGAGAGAGGTGACATCACTAAAGATTCTATAAATATTAAAAGACCAATAAGAGGATATTATGGCTCAGCATATGAAAATCAATCAATGTAATACATCACAATAAAAAATAAAGAAAAAAACACATAATCATCTCAATTGATGCAGAAAAAAACATTTGATAAAATTTAACACCCTTTCCTGATAAAAACATTCAATAAACTAGGAATAGAAGGAATCTACTTCAACATAATAAAGATCATTTATGAAAAACTCATGAAAATTTTTCCTTTAAGATCAGGAACAAGACAAGGATGCCTACTCTAGTCACTTCTATTCAACATAGTACTGAAAGTACTAGTCAGAGCAATTAGGCAATAAAAAGAAATAAAATACATCCAAATTGGAAAGGAAGAAGTAAAATTATCTTTGTTCACAGACATCATGATCTTATATGGAGAAAACTCTAGAGATTTCACAAAAAAAATGTTAGAACTAATAAGCAAATTCAACAAAGTTGCAGGATACAAAATAACATGCAAATACCAGCGTGTTTCTGTACAGTTACAATGAATAATCTGAAAAGGAAATTAAGAAAATAATTCAATTTACACTAGTATCAAAAAGAATAAAATACTTAGGACTAAACTAATCCAATGAGGCAAAAAACTTGTAATGAAAACCACAAAACATTGCTAAAAGAAATTAAAGAAGACACCAATAAATGAAAAGACATACCATGTTCATGGATTGGAAGACTTAATATTGTTAAGATATTGTGGGAGATCAAGATTTGGCCACCCTGAAATATATCTCTTTACCTTGATTGTTTTCTCTGAGGAACATTTGACCTCCCCCACTAACTGCCTAAAGAATTTGACATGGTGGCTCCTTCCTGGAACAGATCTTCTATCATGATGGCTATAAAGATAATGTAGGATAGAGGTTATAATAGCAAAGGCACTAAGCCTCTTTTATCAAAAAACTCTGTCTCTCCCTGACCACATTATCTATAGATGACCCCAAAAAGAACTGTCCTCCTGCCCTCTGAAGTCCCAGGCCACTACCCACCCCCAACACGCTCCTCGCCTTTAGCTGCAATACTTAAGCGAGAAGCTTAGACAGAGGGACGAGTTGCTCATTTCTGAGTTTCTCCCATGTATACATGTTATTAAACTTGGTATTATTTTCTCCTGCTAACCTGTCTTGTTGATTATTTGGCCAGCCATAAGAACCTTAAGGAAAAGGGCAGAGGGAGATTCTCCCTCTTCCCCCGACAATGTCAATACTACCTAAAGTGATCTACAGATTCAATGCAATCCCTATCAATATCCCAATGATGATTTTTGCAGAAATAGAGAAATCCATCCTAAAATTCATATGTAATCTCAAGGGACTCTGAATAGCAAAAAGAGTTTTGAAAAAGAACAAAGTTGGAGGTCTCACATTTCCTGATTTCAAAATTTCCTACAAAGCTACACTAATCAAAACAGTGTGGTACTGGTATAAAGACAGACATATAGACCAATGGAATAGAATAGAGAGGCCAGAAACAAATCCTCATTTACATGGTCGAATGCTTTTCAGCAAGGATGCCAAGATCATTCAATGGGGAAATGACAGTCTCTTCAACAAATGGTGCTGGGAAAACTGGATGTTCACATACACATAAATGATGTTGAACCCTTACATTAAACCATATACAAAAATTAACCCAAAATGGATCAAAGATCTATACATAGGAGATAAAAACTCTTAGGAGACATAAAGGAAACATAAAGGAAAAGCTTTATGACATTGGATTTGGCAATAATTTCTTGGATATGACACCAAAATAACAGGCAACAAAAGAAAAAATAGACAAATTGGACAACATCAAAATTTCAAACTTTTGTGCATCAAAGGATACTATCAACACAGTGAAAATGCAACCCATGCAATGGGAGAAAATATTTGCAAACCATATATCTGATAAGTGCTTAACATCCAGATTGTATAAAGAACCCCTACAACACAACAACAACAACAACAAAATCTGATTTAAAAATAGGCAAAGTGCTTGAACATTTCTCCAAAGAAGATATACAAATAGCCAATAAGCACATGGAAAAAATGCTCAACATCACTAATCAATTGGGAAATGCAAATCAAATCCACAATGAGATATCACTTCACACCTATCAGAATGTCTATTAAAAAAAAAAACAGAAAATAAGTGTTGGCCAGGATATGGAGAAATTGGAACCCTTGTGCTTTGCTGGTGGGAATGTAAAATGGTACAAAGCTGTGGAAAACAGCATGGTTGTTCCTCAAAAAATTAAAAATAGAATTACTATATGATCCAGTAATCCCAATTCTGGATATATACGCAAAAGAATTGAAAGCAGGAACTCAGATATTTGTACACTTGTGCTCATAGCAGCATTATTCTCATTAGCCAAAAGTTGGAAGCAATCCATGTGTCCATTGCCAGATGAATGGATAAATAAAAAGTGGCATATATATACAATGGAATATTATTCAGCCTTAAAAAGGAAGGAAATTCTGATGCCTGGTACAATGTGGATGAGCCTTGAAGGCATTATGTTAAGTGAAATAAGCCGGTCACAAAATGACAAATACTGTATGATTTGACTTATATGAGTTACATAGAGTAGTCAAATTCATTGAGACAGGAAGTAGAATGGTGGTTTCCAGGGGCTGGGGAGAGGGGCTGGTTTAATGGATACAGTTTCAGTTGTGCAAGATGGAAAGAGTTCTGGGGATGGATTGTGATGATGGTCATACAACAATGTGAATGTACGTAATGCCACTGAACTGGACAATTATAAATGGTTAAAATGATAAATGTTATGTTACGAGAATTTTACATCAATTAAAAATGAAAAAGATGATATTATGAATAATTTTATGCCAATAAGTATGACAACATGGATGAAATAGACAAGTTTCTTGAAAGTCATAGACTACCAAAGTTCATTCAAGAAGAAATATATAACCTCAAAAAAGCTGAACATATTAAAGAAATTGAATAGTTGTTAAAAACCACCCACAAAGAAAACTCCAGGCCCAGATAGCTTCAGGAGCCACCCCTGGTTGTCTAGTGATTAAGCTTCAGTGCTCTCACCACAACAGGTTTGTTTCCTGGTTATGGAACCACACCACCCATCTGTCGGTTGTCATACTGCAGTGGCTGCATGTTACTGTGATGCTGAAAGCTATGCCACTGGTATTTCAAATACCTCAGTGGAGCTTCAAGACTAAGAAGAAGGACCTGGTCACCTACTTCTGAAAAAATTGGCCATGAAAACCCTATGACTAGCAGTGGAGCATTGTTTGATATAGCCCCAGAAGGGGAAAGAATGACACAAAAAGGGTTCTGGTCTGCTGTACTCAGAGTTGCTAGGAGTCAAAATTGACTCGAAGGCACTAACAACTACAAAGATAGCTTCAGAGATGAAGTTTAGTTTTCCTGAACATAGCTGTAAAAACTCTAAGAAAATGTTATCAAGACCAAATGGAGTTTATCCCAGGAATGCAAAGTAGATTTAACATTTGAAAATCAGTTAATGTAATTTACCATTTTAACAGAATAAAGAAGAAAAACCATTTGCCCATCTCTATAGAAGGAGAAAAAACTGTTAAAAAATCTTACATCCATTCATGACTGAAACTGTCAACAAACCAGGAATCAAAGGGAACTTCCTCAATCTAATAAAGGACATGATTTTTAAAAAATGAAAATTAACATCATACTTAACAGTGAAAGACTGACTGCTTTCCCCCTAAGAGCAGGAACAAGCAAGGATGTCTTCTTCCACCACTTCTATTCGACATTGTACCAGAGATCCTAGCTATTGCAATAAGGTAGTAAAACAAAACAAGAAAAAAAGATAAAAGTAAAAAAAAAAGAGAGAAACTAAAATTCCTTTCCCCATAAACAACATGATCATGTACATAGAATATCCTAATCTACTAGAGCTAGTAAGTGATTTTAGTAAGGTCAAAGGATACAAGGTCAATATATAATAATTAATTGTGTTTCTAAATACTAGTTGCAAACAACTGGAAATTGATATTTAAAAAACAATACAATTCACTATAAGATTTTAAAACAACAGAAAATATGAGGGATAGATTTAATCAAACAAGTACACCCAAAACCCTAAAACATTGCTGAGTAAAATTAAAGACATAAGTTAACAAAGAGATATGTTATGTTCATGGGAGGAAGACTAAATATTGTTAACATGTTAGTTCTCCCCAAATTGATCATTAGATTTAATCTAAAAATGATCCAACCCTAACAAGATTTTTTATAGTAATTGGAAAACCAACTCTAAAGTTACATAGAAATGAAAGGACCTAGAATATCCAAAGGAATCTTTTAAAATAAAAAGTTTAGAGGGGCTGGCCTGGTGGCGTAGCAGTTAAGTTCACATGCTCTGCTTCAGTGGCCTGGGGCTCGCAGGTTCGGATCCCTGGCATGGACTGACACACCGCTTGTCGAGCCATGCTGTGGCAGCGTCCCATATAAAGTAGAGGAAGATGGGCAAGGATGTTAGCCCAGGGCCAGTCTTCCTCAGCAAAAAGAGGAAGATTGGCAACAGATGTTAGCTCAGGGCTAATCTTCCTCACACACAAAAAAAAGTTTAGAGGATTTAGACTACTTAATTTCAAGGTTTACTACAATGCCACAGTAAGCAAGACACTGTGGTATTAGCATAAGGATACATGTATAAGTAAGTGGAAGAGAATAGTGAGTCCAGAAATAGATGCACATATGCATGACCAATAGATTTTCAATAGGTGCCAAGTAATTCAACATGAAAAAAATAGTCTTTCAACAAATAGTGCTGGAACGACTGGGTATTCATATGGAAAAAAGTGAACCTTAACCCTTACCTCACACCATACACAAAAATTAATTCAAGAAAGGATTGAATACAAGGGATTTTTTACAGCAGTGACACTATTCTGATTGAAACTATAATGGTGGGTACATGATGCTATTCATTTTCAAAATCCATAAAACTTTACAGTACAAAGAGTGTACCTTAAAATATGCAAATTTTAAAAAGCATTTCTGAGGTTAAGGGATCTCAGGATGAAATGCAGACTGTGAAAAAAAGAACCTAATTATATTATGAATGTATGAAACAACCGTACTGAAACAGGTTGGGGAAAAAGCTGCTGACCTAAGAAACTCTGGAAATGGAGTCTATAAGACTAAAGACAGTATGAACTGTACATAAGCACTGTACTCTAGTTGATATATTTGTTTTCCATAGGCTTGTGGGTTAGCAATTCTGATACCACTGTACACGTATATTGGAATTGAACAATCAAGTAAGTGGATGGCATATGGTGAGAGCCAGATTTCTCACTATTGGAGTGGGAAGTAGAGATAAGCAAGAGGAGAAGGCTAGAATGATTCATGCGGTAATGGAGAGTTAGATACATCAGTATGAACCCATGTTCAGTTTAATATATATACAGAAGGTTACATATAGGAATATTTACACATATGTGTGTATGTACTCACATTAGTACATGCACATATTTTTCTTTGTTCTGTCAGCTGAGGACCCAGGAGCAAGGACACCCCAGTAGCAATGAGCACACTTAGTGCCGGATCTTGGTATCTAATACTATTCTCCAGTAAAAGGAACCAGGGCTCCTTGGAGAAATGGCTGCTTCTAGGAATGGTTCAGGATATATATAGGATGATCCTGGAGTATCTTGTAGTACAGTAAGGAAGTGCTCAAAAAAAAAACCTCCTACATTGATAGGGTTATGTCACAGGGATACACACAGCAGCTGAAAGAGCTCCCAATAGCCAGAGGTGGAACAATTTGAGCAACAAAATAAATAACTTATTGAATTATAACCTTAAGTATAAAATAAATGTACATGAGTCCATATTGTATAATCAAATAATTGAATAAATAAATAAATGGGAGAGAAGAAACAAATCTCCCATGTAGAATTCCAGATAATTTACACAGACATTCTCCCCTCAAGGAAGTGGAGTATAACTCCCCACTCCTTAAATGTGGACTGGGCATAGTGACTTCCTTCCGAAGAGTACAGTATGGAAAGGGAGGACATAGAGTAGCTTTATGATAGACAAACCTAATAAACACTCTTTCAACCAGGTCAACATCAGCAGTGATGAATCATAGTGATAGCATGTACCTACACTTGCTATAATGTGATGAGAAGGGCTTTACTTCTGTGATCTACCTCCCCAAATCCATAAACTCAGTCTAATCATGAGAAAAACATCAGACAAATCACAGTTGACGGTCATTCTACAAAATACCTGACCCATATTCCTCAAAACTTTCAAGATCATTAAGAACAAAAAAAGTCTGAGAAACTCATACTCCAGAGGAGTCTCAGGAGACGTGATAACTAAATGTAATGTGGTATCTATACTGGATGGGATCCTGGAACAGAAAAAGAACACTAAGAAAAACTAAGGAATAAAGTACGGACCTTAGGAATAATAATGTATCCATATTGGTTTATCAATTGTGACAGATGTACCATACTAATGTAAGATGTTAATAACATGGGAAATCGAGTGTGGAATATATGGGAACTCTGTAGTATCTTTGCATTTTTTTTGTAAAACTGAAATTATTCTAAAGTAAAGTTTATTTTTTTTAAATCCTGATGCCCGATCCCAGTCCCTAGAGATTCTGATTTAATTGATCAGCTCTGTGGCCTAAGCATTGGGAGTTTTAAAAGCTCTCCAGGTGATTCCAAGGTGAAGCCAGGTTTGAGAACTATAGGATGAGAACCTGAGGCAGAGGACCCAGTCTGGGCAAGTGCCAGGAGCTTCATGCATATCAGCAATGCCATTGGCCCAAATTTAATCTCATAAAATCATATCTCTTCAATAGATAATGTTTCCCTGCTTATAGGATAAACAGCTGGGACTAGACAAAATATCTTTTTGTATTATCCTAGATTAAACAACGCTGTTCAAAAGAGCTTTCTGTGACGATGAAAATATTCTATATCTATACTGTCCAATATGGTAGCCACTAGCTACATGTGGCTATTGAGCACTTGAAATGTGGCTAGAATGACTGAAGCAGTGAAATTTTAATTTAATTTAATTAATTCAAGTTTAATAGCAACATGTGACTACTGGCTACTGTACTGGACAGCACTGCTCTATAAAAACAACCAAGTTCCTAAGAAAAGATTTCTTAATGTTCTTTTCTGGATTTGGACTGATTTTTTCTCTCTCCAATTTTTTCTTCCTATAAGTTGGAGTCTCCTATTTGCTCGGAGCATTTTTGCTTTCAAATAGTGGTGCAAGTGCTACTACACTCCCCACACAATGGCAACAGAAGGGCTTGGCATCCTCCTTGGGCCTCCACCATCTGCAATGCCTGCCACTGGCTGCAGGAAGCAGCCATTGGTCCTTGGAAGAGGGCATTTCTTCCAAGACCCAACCCCCCTTTCTGGAGTATTTTGGTTCAGTCCAACGCTAATTTTTCAGCTGCTTTCTCTGGAGTTAATTCCAAACTCCCAAAGAAGAAAGGAAAACAGGGTCTCCTGGCAGAGGGCTGCAGATGTTCAGTTATTTGTCTCCGTTTATAAAATAGCTTCTCCCCAACCCTGTACCATATCCACAAATTTCTACTATATTGCACAGCTAGTGACTACATTAAGCATTTGGAAGGTCTGCATTATTGTATTGCTGATAGCTCAGTGGCAGAAGACAATTATACTATAGATTGCTTAGGCTGTCTGGGTGATGGGAAGAAATAAACATTCTGGAGGGGCAGTATAGATTGAGCTTTATCACATACAACTCCCCCAACTGCCAGCTCCATATCCTGAATACTGATAGCAAAAATCAAAGGCAGGATTTTAGAAATACTGCTGCCATGCTGGGGCCGTATATCTTGTCACTTACACATTATGGTGGAAGTTCAGCTGTCTTTTGTTTTTAATAGGTGTAGGGTTTGTGTGGTTTCAATGATGCAAAGAGGTAGGAAGAGGATGAAATTTTTTTTTAAAGTAACTGGTTCAACAGTCAGAGGCTGCCCAAGGTTATTTTACAGATCAGGAAGAAATCTAGGTTGTCATGAGCAATTAGCAGAGGACAAAAATTTGAGATTAGCATTAGAATTAGAGATTCTAAATTGTGAACTGCTTCACAGCAAGCCCTCTGTTCCCCAGTTTTGCCACATCCCTAGGACTTAGTTCATGGCCTATGGTTTCAGAATTTTTTTTTTTAACAGCTTCATTGAGATGTAATTTAAATACTATAAAATCATCCATTTTAAATGCACAATTAAATTATTTTTAGTAAATTTATATTTGTGCAACCATCGCCACTCTACAGTTTTAGAACATTTCTTCCATCACAAAGAGATCTCTCTTGCCCATTCAGTTAGTACCTATTGTCCCCCAACCTCTCCCAAAACTTGAGCAACCACTAATCTACTTTCTGTGTCTGTGGATTTGCCTGTTCTGAATATTTCATATAAACAGAATCATGTAATATGTAGTATTTTGTGTCTGGCTTCTTTCACTTAGTATAATGTTTTCAGGGTTCATCCACGTCGTAGCATACATCGGTACTTCATTCCTTTTTATGAAGGAATAATATGTAATTATATGGCTATACCATATTTTGTTTATCTATTCATCAGTGGATGAATGTTTAGGTTGTTTCCACTTTTTGTTTATTATGCATAACGCTGCTGTGAATGTTTGTGTACAAATTTTTGTTCAGAGAAATATTTTCAATTCTTTTGGGTATATACTTAGGCATGGACTTGCTGGTTTGTATGGTAACTCAATGTTTAACTTTTTGAGGAACTGCCAAGTTGTTTTTCAAAGTGGTTATACCACTTTACATTCCCGCCAGCAATGTATGGAGGTTCCAATTTCTCCAAATGCTCACCAACACATTATTTCTCATTTTTTAAAATTATAGCCATTCTAGTGGGTGTGAAGTGGTATATCATTATGTTTTGATTTACATTTCCCTAATGACTAATGATGTTAAATACCTTTTTATGCACTTACTAGTCTTTCATAAATGTTCTATGTTGAAATTTGTAACTGAATCAATTGGGTGGTATTATTATTATTGAGTTGTAAGTGTTCTATTTATACTCTGGATACAAGTTCCTTATCAGACACAATATTTGCAAATATTGTCTCCAATTTTCTAGGTTACCTTTTCACTTTCTTAATAATGTTTTTTGAAGAGCATAAGTTTCTAATTTTGATAAAGTCCAATTTATAATTACTTCTTTTACTGATTGTGCTTTTTTAAAAAAATCATATCTAAGATATCCTTGCCTAATCCAAAGTCAGAAAGATTTTATCCTATGTTTTCTTCTAAAAGCTTTACAGTTAACAAACTATCCTATCCTTCCACCTCAGCAATTATACCTTCATAACAATCTGCAAGGCCAGGTTCAAATGTAAAATTCTTGGACTCAATGTTCTACACCTAAATATAGTGACATGGAGAATACCAGCCCCTAGCAACTGACCTGTCACCTATCCCCCTTCTCTTCTCGCTCTGGGCTCACCCCTCGCTGTGAGGGGCCTCACATATGCTTATGTGGATTTACTAGCCCATGCTTCTAAGTGCCATCCCTACTCCCCCCAAATAGCAAACAGTTGTCTCCTGGCCACGCTTCAGGCATCTAGGTGCCCACACCAACTGCATGTGTGTCCCCAGGAAGACAGACCCAGGAAAGAAGTTTATGAAGGCTCTGAAAATGGGCATGTGGCCATTTAGACAGGGAATTCCAGCTTCCCACGTATCTACTCTGTGGTCTAGAAGGGGGCCACGGGCTCTGAGCTGGCATATCTCCTTGATTCCACTGTCTCTTCCTCAAAGAAAGGCCCTCTAAAGCACAGGGACCAGGGCAGGGCTCTACTTGTATGGTCCAAGCGTGGTAGTAAGCCTGCCAAATCCTCAGGGGGAGAAAGGGGAGAACTAGTGGCCAGTGGTCCTAGGGACTTGCCCACAGGAGGTCTTGCTCCTCCATGGGCTCCTATCTAACCCTGAAAACATAAATGGGCAGCTGGGGCAGCTTGTGCCTACAGGATGACCAAATGAAGCCATTTCCATCAAGGCAAAGGGGGGAAGCAACCTCAGAGGGAATGACTCAGTCTTGGACCTTGCAAACCTGGGCTACTATTTACCTCCAATTTCCTGTCTTCTCTTCCCCAATCACATTTCAACCTGCATTCCAACAATCTCATCCATAGACCTATGGTTTTACAGGGCTGTCTATGGGTCTCCAAGGCCCTATGGCTGGGACAGTGGGAAACCTATTCTAGGGTAAGGACTTCCTGGCTCCAGGCTCTCCTCACTTGTTGCATTCAAAGGCAATGTGCATTTATTTTATAACTGGAAGTTTGTACCTTTTGACCCCTTTCCCCCATTTCAAAAGGTACAAAGTTCCAGTTATAAAATAAATAAGTCATGAGATGTAATGTACAGCATGATGACTATAGTTAATAATACTGTATTGCATATTTGCAAGTTGCTAAGAGAGTAAATCTTAAAATCCTCATCACAAGAACAAAAAGAAAAAAAAATTTTGTAACTGTATATGGTGACAGATAGTAACTAGACTTGTGGTGATCATTTTGCAATGTATACAAATATTACATCATTATGTTACATATCTGAAACTAATATGATGGTATATATCAACTATACTTCAATAAAAAAAATGTTTCCAGACATTGCCAAATGTTCCACCAGAGGACAATATTGTCCCTGGTTGAAAACCACTTTACTAGATTGAATATTATACAGCCTTGACAATGATAGATTTACAAAGTATATGTAATAAAAATGCCTATGTAACAATATAAAAAAGCAGAATAAAAATATATACTAATAGCAAGGCCACAATTATGTAATAAAACAGTGTGTGGATAAAATTTGTGAATGTAATAAAACAATGAATTAAACAAACAAACACAGGCAATGCCCCTTTAAATGGTTGGTGAACACCAAGACCACTACTTAGTAGCTGTTCCCCCTAGTTGTGTGGATGGCCTAAAATCCCTCCTAGAATAGAGAGCCCCAGCACATTCCCACCTTCACAATGAGCTGCCTGGTTTGTGCAGAGCCAGCAACTCTGTTTATTCATGCATGAACAAGCTGCTGATAGGTAGGTAGTGCAATGCAGGGAGACATTCAGCTCTGGACTTCCTGTGAATGAGTGTGCTTATGTGTCGTAATTCCCCTGCTGCAGATGGGACATATGATCTTCATTCACTCAGCACCAAGGGCTGGCCCAGGACTCAGGACCAACTCAGCAGCAGCAATCTGTCATCTGTCACATACCTTCTTGTGTTGCCTTTCTCAGCTTGGCTAGAGCCTCTGAACCATGCCCAAGTAACCATTTCAAAGACTGCCAGAGACACTAGAATTCTGTTGTGGTAGAAGCTTACAGAAGACAGATGCCTTCAAGAGAGGGATGGCAACCAAGTTTTGGGGGCATGCTGACACCCAGCAGCACAGTATAGACTGGCACAAACTGGAAAGATTTTGAAGAGGGAGAGGAATTGGACTTGACCCATGCACAGTGATGTGAACAGGTGCTTTCAGGAACAAAGAGGTATATAGCTGCCAGGGCCTCAACTAGCTCCCTGTTAGATGCATCTACATTACAGCGACAGAGAGAGATGATTGAACCTGACAGCGTGAATCTGAAAAGGGAGGGAATGTGTTGGACCACAGCCTCCCAGAGAATGGCTGCCTAAGTCAAATTCACAGCACTGATTTCTATTCTTGGATTCCTGGAAGTTCTAGTACTCACTCCACAGAATAATTAGGATCAAGCTCCAAACTTCCTAATTTTTTCTCTCTTCCGGATTCTGTTCACTACTCATCCTACTTTCCACTGCTCGTGTCAAAAGAAGTGATAGTGTGTTGTGAAGAAAGTTCATTTCAGTAAATTTTGGGTTTTAAAATTACTTATTCATTTAACAAACACTTCCTGAGGTTCTACTATATGCTAAGGCCTATGCCGGATGTTGGGACTATCATGATGAATGAAACAAACATGGTCCCTGGTCTCAATGGGATTTACATTCTATCAGGGGAAAAGGGTAGACAGAAGTAAACTAAACATAATAGAAATATCATCAAATAATGATAATGACTGTGAAGACAAAGTAGCAAATTGACTGTGAAGACAAAGTAGCAAAATGTCAAGCAACTGGAGAGAGGGTGGTTAGAGGAAGCATCTCACAAGAGATAACCTTTGAGCTGAGAATTGAATGAGAAGGAGGAAGCCATGCAAAGACCTGGGGAAAAAACATTGTAGGCAGAGATAACAGCTGATTAAAAAGCCATGAAGCAGGAATGAGTTTAGGTTGTCTAAGGAGCAGCAAGGAGAAGAAGGAAAGGAAACATAAAAAAGGAAGAGTAGTAGAAGAAATTGGAGAGGCAGGTAGAAATGGGTCATCTAGGGCCTGGTAGTCCATGGTAATATCTTAGGATTCTATTGCAAGTAAAGTTATAATTAATGGGAAGGGTTTAAGCATTGATCCCTCCATCTTTTGGTAACAGCACCCCAACTTCCTTATTGGAAATGTCTTCTTCCCCCCATTGGAAACAGTCCAGTGGGACTGTCACTCTAGATGCACCAGACCCTTGGCACAAGACCCAAGCTAAATCAATAGGGTGCACTCTCACTGGAGATTTTTTTCCTGTTTATTTTTTAACAGCTTTACTGAGACATAATTCACAGACCATACAATTCACCCATTTAAAGCGGAAAATTCATTGTTTTTTAGTATATTCACATCTGGGCAACCATCACCTAAGTTGATTTCATAATGTTTTCATTACCTCAGAAAGAAACCCTGTACCCTTTAGCTATCACCCCTGTACCCTCTTCTGTCCCTCCCCTACTCCAGTTCTAAGCAACCACTAAATGACTTTCTGCCTCTGAGTCTTCCATTTTCTGGACATTTAATATGAGTGGAATCATATAATATGTGGTCTTTTATGCCTGGCTTCTTTCACTTAGCATAATGTTTTCCAGTGTCATCCATGTTGTAGCATGTATGAATACATTATTGCTTTTAATGGCTGAATAATATTTCATTGTATGTATATACCACATTTTGTTTATCTGTTCTTCAGTTGATGGGCATTTGGGTTGTTTCCACTTTTTGACTATTATGACTATGCTGCTATGTGAACACTTGTGTACAAATCTTTGTGTGGCCATATGTTTTCCATTCTTTTGGGTAGATACCTAGGACTGGATTTGCTGGTGTCATATAGCCACTCTATGTGTAACGTTTTGAGGAACTGCCAAACTGGTTTTCACAGTGGCTGAACCAATTTACATTTCAAAGTGCAATGCATGAGGGTTCCAATTTCTCTATATTCTCACCAATACTTGTTATTTTCCATTTTTTATAAACTGTCGCCATCCTAGTGGGTATTTAATCATGTCTAGAAGTGTCTAGAAGTGGTACCAAACTGTGGTTTTGATTTGCATTTCCCTGACGCCTAGTGATATTGAGCATCTTTTCATGATTTCACTCTTTTTTGTATCTTTTTAGAGAAATGTTTCTTCAAATACTTTGCCCATTTTTTAATTGACTTATTTGTCTTTTTGTTGTTGAGTTGAAAGAGTTCTTTATATATTCTGGATACTAGATCCTTATCAGATATATGATTTGCAGATATTTTCTCCAAAGATTTTAAAGATGATGCACCAAAGATTTTAATCATGATGTAGTCTAATTTATCTATTTTTCTTTGGTTGCTTGTGCTTTTGGCATCATATATAAGAAACCATTGCCTAGTCCAAGGTCATGAAGATTTACACCTATGTTTTCTTCTAAGAGTTATATAGTTTTAGCTCTTATATTTAGGTCTTTGATCTATTTTGAGTTATTTTTTTGCATATAGTGTGAGGGAGGGGTCAAAATTCCTTCTTTACATGTGTATATCCAATTGTCCCAGCACCATTAGTTGAAAAAACTAATCAGTTGACCATAAATGTATGGGTTTATTTCTGGCCTCTCAATTCTACTGCAGTGATTTATCTGTCTATCTCTATGCCAGTACCACTCTGTTTTGATTACTGTAGCTTTGTCTGAAAATCAGGAAGTATGTGTCCTCCAACTTTCACAATTGTTTGTATTATTCTTGATCCCTTGCTTTTTCATATGAATTTTAGGATCAACTTATCCATTTCTGGACATACCTTTTTCCATTCTTTTACTTTCAACTAATTAATGTCTTTCAAGCTATAGTGTGTCTCTTGTAGACAGCTTATAGTTGGATGATCTGTTTTTTTAACCAATTCTGCCAATCTCTGTTTTTTAATTACAGTAAACTATTTATATCAATATAATTAATGATAAGGTAGGATTTATGTCTGCCATTTTGCTATGTGTTTTCTATATGTCTTATGTATTTTTGTTTCTCAATTCATCCACTACTTCCTTGTTTTGTGTTAAACCTATTTTTTATAGTGTACAGTTTTTATTCACTCATTTCTTTTATTCTATATTTTTGAGTTATTTTCTTAGTGGTTCTCCTTGGGATTACTATTAACATCTTAATCTATAAATTTCTAGTTCAGATTAATACCAACTTAATTTCAATTGTGTCCAAAGACTTTGCTTCTTTATGGTTCTTTCCCCCATATACTAGTATCATCACAAATTACATTTTTATACATTTTTGTGTCCCTCAACATGGAATTATAATGATCATATTATGTGGTTTTCTTTTAAATCACATAAAATAGAAGAGTTACAAACAAAATACATTTATACTGTTTTTTTTTACCTATGTAGTTACCTTTACCAGTGTTCTTTATTTCTTCATGTGGTTCCAAGTTACAAGTTAGTTTCCTTTCATTTCAGCCTGAAAGACTTCCTTTATTTCTTGTAGGGAAGGTTTGCTGGTGATGAATTCCCTCAGTTTCTGTTTATGGGAATGTCTTAATTTCTCCTTCATTTTGGAATGATATTTTTTTTTCTGTATACAGAATTCTTGGTTGATAGTAGTTTTTTGTTTTTTGTTTTCCTTTCAGTACTTTGAAAATGTTATCTTACTGCTTTCTGTCCTCCATGGGTTCTGATAAGAAATCAGCTGATCTTATTGAGGATCCCTCATAAGTGAAGAGTCACTTCTCTCCTGCTCCTTTCAAGATTCTCTCTTCATCTTTGAATAATTTTATTATGTTGTGTCTAGATATAGATCTCTTTGAGTTTATCACACTTGGTGTCCATTGAGCTTCTTGGATGTGTAGATTAATGGTTTTCATCAGATTAGGGAAATTTTCAGCCATTATTTCTTCAAATATTATATCTACCCCTTTCTCTCTCTCCTCTCCTTCTGGAACTACCATTATGCATATGTTGGTACACTTAATGTTGTCTCATAAGTCAGTGAGCATATGTTCATTTTTCTTCATTCTTTTCTCTTTTTGTTGCTCAGACTGGATAGTCTCAATTAAACTAACTTCAAGTTACCTGATTCTTTCTTCTGCTTACTCATATCTTCTATTGAGCCCCTCTTGTGAATTTTTCATTTCAATTATCGGATTTTCAACTCCAGAATTTCCATTTGGTTCCTTTGTATAATTTTGTTCTCTTTATTGATATTCTCTATTTGGTGTGATATTGTTCTCACACTTACCTTTAGTGATTTAGAAATGATTTCATTTAGCTCTTTGAACATATTTAAAATAGCCAATTTAAAGTCTTTGTCCAGTAAGTCCAATTTCTGGGCTCCTTCAGGGACTGTTCCTATTGATTGCTTCTACGCCTGTGTATGGGTCATACTTTCTTGTTTCTTTTATGTCACATAATGTTTTTGTTGAAAACTAGTTAGTTCAAATAATATAATGTGGCAACTCTGGAAATCAGATTCTCCTCACTTTATTGGGTTTTTGTTGTTATTGTTGCTGCTGCTGCTTATTGTAATTGTCATTGTTTGATTGTTTAGTGACTTTTATGAACTAGTTTTGTAGATTACAGAATACACAGTAAGTCTGTATAATTTGTTGTGTGTAGCCACTAAAGTCTCTCTTCTTTTAGCTTAGCAGTCAGCTAATGACTGGAAAGAGATTTCCCTGACCATGGTACGATACTGCTCCAGCCCAAATTTTCTTAGCAACAAAGTGGCCTAATATGCATTGTGTTTGTAGCATCCAAACACCATTATCTTAGACCTTAGGAGTACTATCAATAACTTTTATTAGGATGAATTTAGGGTTCTTCTGAGGTCATTTAGTTGCTTCCTGCTTAGTGTGGAAGAAAGCAACCACCGCTGTGAAGTAGATGGCCTTGGGGTGGTTTCTTTGTCCACCTTTTATTAGAAGGTGACCCTGTCAACCAACATACATCACATCTTTTCACATTCAAGTTCTGTCAATCTAAACACTGATGTCATCACACACACACACACACACACACAGAAACACCAACCCCTTTTTTCTCCTTGCCCATGGTTTAAAATGTTAAGAATGGAAATTTTTATTCAGTGCTCAGTGTTCACCCAGTCTTTATCCCCAGTGAGGTCTGGCTGACTATGGACCTGTCACTGTGGCTCCCAACTCTCCAGAAGCTCACCTTCTCCCTCCTCACACACCTGTCTCTTCCTTTCCTTCCCTTCTTCTTCAGATCAGAGAACTTGCAGAAACACATGTGCACACACACACACACACACATACACATCTCCTAGAATAAGGGGATTTTCAAAACTTTTTGATTTTATATTAATCACCACCATCTCTGTTCCATGATGGTGTTGTATCATGTAGGAGTGTCACTTTGTAGGGTCTCTTGGGCCTGGCCTCAATGCTTTTGGCTTAGGCTACTATTCAGTCTTTGTTAATAGTCAAATCTTCTTGGCCTTTTTTACTCTCTTCACCTTTCTTGGAATTTTTTACTCTCTTCACCTTTCTTGGAATTTTTTTACTAGTAGAAGAGGATTTTTTTCTTGAACTCCCATGAAGCAGTCTTTTTATTCCCTCTGTATTTTCTCCACCTGGCAGGGAAACACGGTGATCTCAGAAGGGCACTGGGTTGGAGGATGAAGATGGTGACTGAATGGGAAGGAGGGTTTCATGAGAAGGGGCACAGGCTAATGAGGGGTTTTATGCCAGGCAAGGAAAGGGCAGGAGTCTTTGTGGAGGGGGAATCAATGGGAAAGAAGAGGAGGAGCTTGAGCGAGGTAGTCTCACCTTGCCACCACCTCTGGACCTGGGCTGACAGGGGTTCTTCCTCTTCTTCCTTTTTGTGCTTGGGGTTAATTGTTTTGTGCTTGGGTTGGTTGTTTCATAACTGTGCTAGGTTCCTCTGGTTTCCTAGTAACTTTAGGCATGTTGAAACCTCCTAGTGGTCTTCTCCAGAGCTCCTAACCACCCTATAAAATACCCCTTGCCAGGACAATGAGGACCCACACCCTTCAGCTTTGTTTGTTCAGCTAGGCACTTCCTCCAGCCAGTAGGGCATGTGAGGTGGCTTAGACATCACAAAGCACCACTCCTGGCTCCTCAATGTGGCTGGGGATGCTGGGGAAACCAAGATGCTCTACTTAGAGAGAGTGGGCATTTCCTCAACATCCCCCTAAAGAGCTTTCCCAAACTTACCTGCGATCCCTTCTCATCATCTGCACACATGGCAGGAAGAGGGTGTTTCCTCCAAGTCCTTCCCCATAGCCAGTCCCATTATTTGTTTCATTCTGTTTCCTCCCATCCTTCAACATTATATAGTATTTTGGATGTCTTACCTAAAATCTTTCCAAGATAATGTGACTATATTTAAGTTTCTATTGAGATGCAAATCATCCCACTTCCCTTAAACAGTTTTCTCTTATGCACCTTGAAGACCATTCACTTCTTGGCTCCTACCAGGAAACTTTCCCATCCCATCTCCTCTTCCAAGTGTCTATGTAGATTTCTGCAGTTTTCTATTCTCCAGTCTGAAATCGCTGCCTTTATCAGTAATCAAAACAGTGTGGTATTAGCATAAGGACAGACATATAGATCAATGGAATAGAACTGAGAGTCCGGAAATAAACTCATATATCTATAGACAATTGATTTTTTCTTTATCCATTCATCCGTTGATGGGCACTTAGGTTGTTTCCAAGTCTTGGCTATTGTGAATAATGCTGCAATGAACATAAGGGTGCATATATCTTTTCGAATTAGTGTTTTTGTGTTCTTTGGATAAATACTCATAAGTGGAATAGCTGTATCATATGGTATTTCAATTTTTTGAGGAATCTCAAAGAGAGGAAATTCTGACACATGCTACAACATGGATGAACCTTGAGGACATTATGCTAAGTGAAATAAGCCAGTCACAAAAAGAAAAACACTGTATGATTCCACTTAAATGAAGTATTTAGAGTAGTCAAAATTATAGAGACAGAAAGCAGAATGGTGGTTGCCAGGGGAGGTGGGGAGGGGGAAATAGGGAGTTGCTGTTCAATAGGTATAGAGTTTCAATTTTGCAAGATGAAAAAATTCTAGAAATCTGTTGCACAACAATATGATATTGTTAACACCATTGAACTATACACTTAAAATGGTTAAGATGGTAAATTTTATGTTGTGTGTTTTTTAACCACAATTTAAAAAAATAAAGTAAAGCACTGCAAAAATTTTTTAAAAGAAAGAAAAGAAAAGCAATGTTTACTGTTGGGCCACAAGCAATCAGAAGAGCTGGCAGCTGGGAAACCATGTGGTACTAACACAGCTCTAAAGTCCATCTCCTCCATTTGCTCTGGCATCAGAGTCCAGCTTCTCATCTAAAGTCCAACACAGTGGTCCTCCACCTTGGTTGCATTTTGGAATAACCTGAGGAGATTTAAAAATTTCTGATGTCTGAGCCCCATCCCTAGAGATTCTGACCTACTTTGTCTGGAGTATGGCCTGGTAACTTAAAAAACAAAAGCAAAAAGAAATGATTCTATACTACAGCCAAGATGGAGGACTACTAATATAAAGAGATTCAGAGTTAGTGTGCAGGTCTCCTTGGGGACTTTTGATGGTTTCCAGACTTTATGAACTTTAAGGGGCTGAAGTAATGTAGCTGGTAACGATGGAGAGGACACAGAATCAGCTGAGTTTGGTCATGATTGGAGTGGTTGGGTGGGTCAAGGGTAACTTCCAGGTTTCTGGCTTGAACAACTAGAAAGATGGGAGTGTGATTCCATCAGGTGGGGAAGACTGGAGAGAGGACCAGTATTTGCAGGGGAAGACCATAGGCTCAATTTACGAGACTTAAGGAGCTTGGGATGCCTATTAAATGTCCATGTAGAGATGGTGAATGGGGAATTGGCTATCGTAGTCAGGAGCTTGGGGAGAGCTCCACGGCAGAGGTAAATCTGTATATCGTTGAAAGGTATAGGGATTGGTGAAATCACCCTGGGAAGGAAGTGTAGAGTGAGAAAAGAGAGGTCAGAACCAGGCTCTCGTGTATTCCAATACTGGCACGGGAAACTGAAAAAAGAAGTGATTTTAAAAGTGGTAAAAATAGAAGGAGGAAGTCAAGATGGCGGCGTAGGCAGACTCTGAACTCACCTTCTCCCGCGGACACAGCCAATTTACAACTACTCGTGGAAAAATTACCCCTGAGACAGAACTGAAAACTGGATAAGAGGAACTCCTGCAACAACGGACAATCCTAACTGAGGTAGAAGAGGCAGAAACTCCCTTCTGGAGAGGAAAAATGCCACCTTCACAAGCCTCAGTGCCTCACGGCCGCCCAGGAGCAGCCCACAGGTGTGCAGCCCTCCCTGGAGGAGCAGGGCCCTGAGCCCGGGACCACCCCCGTTGTGGGCATTTTGTGGACCCAGCACAATCGAGACGAGTGGCATAATATCTGACTTTGCCTGCTACTAAAACATTGGGGGGTACCCCCAGAAAAGCTGGTTCACAAAGAAATTAAAACCGGCTCTTTTTTTTTTTTAAATTTTTTGTTTATTGCAGTAACATTGGTTTATAACATTGTAAAAATTTCAGGTGTACATCATTGTACTTCTATTTCTGCATAGATTACATCATGTTCACCACCAAAATACTAATTACAGCCCATCACCACACACATGTACCCAATTATCCCTTTCACCCTCCTCCCTCCCCCCTTCCCCTCTGGTAACCACCAATCCAATCTCTGTCCCTATGTGTTTGTTTATTGTTGTTATTATCTACTACTTAATGAAGGAAATCATACGGTATTTGACCTTCTCCCTCTGACTTATTTCACTTTGCATCATGCCCTCAATGTCCATCCATGTTGTCACAAATGGCTCTTAAAGGGTGCACGCGCAAACTCACCTGGTTCAGAAAGCAACCTAAAATCACCAGAGAGAAAGGTGCACAGTGCTTTGGTGAAAGGAGACTCACCTGATAGGCCCTGTGTGCATCTCAGTGAGAGGTGGGACCTCTCTAGGGACGGGGACATTGGCAGCGGCCTTTGTTGTGGCCTGGTGTGGGCGTGCTGACACAGAGGCCATTGGAGTTCTCCCTGGGGCCTGCTAGCCCAGGTTCTGCCCCACCTGCTAGAGCACCGATTTAATCCAGCTCAGCCAGGGCAGACAGCCCACCCTAGAGACTGGCCCCACCCAACAACAATCCCTCAGGCAACTTGTGGGCCTGCATAGATTGGTGACTGGATTCTCTGCAGCTTGCCAACTGAGCCCACTTCAGCGGGGCAGGGCGTGCACAAGGAGCATGTGGAGAGTGTGGGGCAGTTGTGGAGTGTGTGGGGCTCCCGCCGTGGAGAGACTGGGTCTGCTTCAGGAGGTTGGGGCGCAAACACGGGGCAGGACTGTGTTGAGTGTGTGTGGACCTGTGGATGGCAGGGCTTGTCAGCTGCAGAAGACTTGTGCTTCTCAAAGACCCACATAGGGGGTTTGCCCCACCTTCCAAGCCTGAAACAATTGGGTGCTCCCTTGCCTGAGGCCAGCCCCACCCAGCTGCAATCCTCAGAGAGCTGACAACAGACCTAAAGGCTGGAAGTTTATAGCAATTGTAAGCCCCTCAGCCTAACAAACTGCCACACTGGGGGCCTACTCACTTAAAAGAAATACTGCAACACAAATGTGGTATTAGAACTTGCAGCCAACTGTGCTGGCGCTCTCCACACCTGATAAAGAGACTGAAGGGCCCACAACAACTATAAGCAGCTGAGCATTACAACAGCTGGCTAGGAGCATAACTCGGCCTCCCTGGGCGCCTACAGGGAGAGCAAACAGGCCACAACAGAAGGACACACGTAGCCCACATAGGGGTCACCCCTGGAACACTGAGCACTGAGGGAAGCACACGGCAGGCCTCCTAAGCCATCACTTACATAAGGTCACCTATCCAAGAGCAGGAGATGTAGCTGACCTACCTAATACGTAGACACAAGCACAGGGAAAGAGGCAAAATGAGGAGGCAAAGGAATACATTCCAACGAAGGGAACAGGACAAAACCCCAGAAAAGCAACTAAGTGAAACAGAAATAAGCAACCTGCCTGACAGAGAGTTCAAACTAAGAGTGTTAAGGATGCTCACTGATGAGGGGAAAAGAATAGATGAACTCAGTGAGAATGTCAACAAAGAAATGGAAGATATAAAAAAGCACCAATCAGAAATGAAGAATCCAATACTGGAAATGAAAAATTCACTAAAGGGACTCAAAAGCAGAGTAGAGGGTACAGAAGAATGAATCTGTGAGCTGGATGAAAGACTAGAAGAAATTACCCAAGCCGAACAGGTAAAAGAGAAAAGAATTAAAAAGAGTGAGGACAGTCTAAGGGACCTCTGGGACAACATCAAGTGCATTAGCATCTGTGTTATATGTGTCCCAGAAGGAGAAGAGCGAGACAAAGGGGCAGAGAATCTATTTCAAGAAATAATAGATGAAAACTTCCCTAACCTAAGGAAGGAAACAGACATCCAGCTATAGGAAGCACAGAGAGCCCCAAACAAGATAAACCCAAAGAGGCCCACACCAAGACACATCATAATCAAAATGTCCAGAATTAAAGATAAAGAGAGAATCCTAAAAGCCACAAGAGAAAGTCAAATTACATACAAAGGAAACCCCATAAGGCTATCAGCTGACTTCTCAGCAGAAACCTTACAGGCTAGAAGAGAATGGCGAGATATATTTAAAGTGCTAAAAGGAAAAAACTTACAGCCAAGAATACTCTACCCAGCAAGGTTATAATTCAAAATGGAAGGAGAGATCAAAAATTTCCCAGACAAGCAAAAATTAAAGGAGTTTGTCACCAAGAAACCAGTGCTACAAGAAATGTTAAAGGGACTGATTTAAGGGGAAAAGAGAAGACCACAAATAGGAAAAATTATCTATTTCCATGATAAGAGGGTAATGGATACAAATGCAAAAAAAGAGGTTAGATATGATATAAAAAACATAAAAGGAGGGAGGAGGGGGATTAAAGAGTAGAGATTTCAGACAGAGGTCAAACTAAAGAGACCATCAATTCTGTATAGAAGAATGAAGGAACAGAGAAGGACTACTAAAACACTGAGGAAAAAAAGTTAAAAAATGGCAGTAAGTACATACTTCTCAATAGCTACTTTAAATGTCAGTGGACAAAATGCTCCAATTAAAAGGCATAGGGTGGCTGATTGGATAAAAAAAACAAGACCCATATATATGCTGCATACAAGAGACACACTCCAGACCTAAAGACACTCACAAATTGAAAGTGAAGGGATGGAAAAAGATACTCCATGCAAATGGCAATGAAAAGAAAGCTGGGGTAGCAGTACTCATATCAGACAAAATAGACTTTAAAACAAAAACTGTAAAAAGAGACAAAGAAGGGCATTACATAATGATCAAGGGAACAATCCAACAAGAGGATATAACACCTATAAATATCTATGCACCCAATGTAGGTGCACCTAAATATATAAAGTAATTATTAACAGACATAAAAACAGAAATAGACAGTAACACAATAATGGTAGGGGACTTTAACACTCCACTTACACCAACGGATAGATCATCCAAACAGAAGATTAATAAGGAAAGATTGGCCTTAAATGTTACACTAGAACAGATGGACCTAGTAGATATATACAGAGCATTCCATCCAAAAACCGAAGAATACACGTTCTTTTCAAATGCACATGGAATATTCTCCAGGATTGATCACATATTAGGCCACAAAAAAAGTCTCCATAAATTTAAGATGATTGAAATAATGCCAAGCATCTTTTCTGACCACAACGGTATGAAACTAGAAATCAACTATAGGAAGAAAATCAGAAAAGCCACAAATACGTGGAGATTAAACAAAATGCTACTGAACAACGACTGGGTCAAGGAAGAAATCAAAGAAGAAATAAAAAATACCTGGAGACAAATGAAAATGAAAATACGACATGCCAGAATTTATGGGATACAGCAAAAGCGGTTCTAAGAGGGAAGTTTATAGCAATACAGGCCTATCTCAACAAACAAGAAACATCTCAAATAAACAATCTAACAATGCACCTAAAGGAACTGGAAAAAGAAGAACAAACAAAGTCCTAAATCAGTAGAAGAAGGGAAATAATAAAAATCAGAGCAGAAATAAATGAAATAGAGACCAAAAACACAATAGAATAAATTAATAAAACCAAGAGCTGGTTCTTTGAAAACATAAACAAAATTGACAAACCTTTAGGTAGACTCACCAA
Source organism: Ceratotherium simum simum (assembly GCF_057802395.1). Classification (NCBI taxonomy): domain Eukaryota; kingdom Metazoa; phylum Chordata; class Mammalia; order Perissodactyla; family Rhinocerotidae; genus Ceratotherium; species Ceratotherium simum. The sequence continues at coordinate 5,868,049 of NC_141940.1, read as the reverse complement.
GAAAAAAAGAGAGAAGGCACAAATAAGTAAAATCAGAAATGAAAGAGGAGAAATTACAACAGACAGCTCTGAAATGCAAAAGATTATAAGAGAATACTATGAAAAGCTATATGCCAAACAATTCGACAATCTGGAAGAAACGGGTAAATTCTTAGAATCGTACTACCTTCCAAAACTGGATCAAGAAGTAGAGAATTTGAATAGACCAATCACCAGTAAGGAGATTGAAACAGTAATCAAAGACCTCCCCAAAAATAAAAGTCCAGGACCAGACGACTTCCCTGGTGAATTCTACCACACATTCAAAGAAGACTTAATACCTATCCTTCTCAAACTCTACCAAAAAATTGAGGAGTGGGGTAGCTCCCTAACTCATTCTATGAAGCCAGCATTACCCTGATACCAAAACCAGACAAGGACAACACATAAAAAAGAAAACTACAGGCCAATATCACTGATGAACATCGATGCAAAAATCCTCAACAAAATACTAGCAAATCGCATACAACAATACATTAAAAAGATTATACACCATGATCAAGTGGGATTTATTCCAGGTATGCAGGGATGGTCAACATTCGCAAATCAATCAATGTAATACACCACATTAATAAAATGAAGAATAAAAATCATATGATCATCTCAATAGATGCAGAGAAAGCATTTGACAAGATACAGCATCCATTTATGATAAAAACTCTGAATAAAATGGGTATAGAAGGAAAGTACCTCAACATAATAAAGGCCATATATGAGAAACCCACAGCTAATATCATCCTCAATGGTGAAAAACTGAAAGCTATCCCTCTAAGAACAGGAACCAGACAAGGATGCCCACTGTCACCACTCCTATTAAACATAGTACTGGAAGTCCTAGCCAGAGCAATCAGGCAAGAGAAAGAAATAAATGGGATCCAAATTGGAAAGGAAGAAGTGAAACTGTCACTATTTGCAGATGATATGATTTTATATATAGAAAACCCTAAAGAATCCATCAGAAAACTTTTAAAAGTAATAAACGAATATGGTACAGTGGCAGGATACAAAATCAACATACAAAAATCAGTTGCATTTCTATACAGTAACAACGAAGTAGCAGAAAGAGAAATTAAGAATACCATCCCATTTACAATGGTAACAAAAAGAATAAAATACCTAGGAATAAACTTAACCAAAGAGGTGAAAGAGCTGTACACGGAAAACTATAAAACACTGACGAAAAGTAATTGAAGAAGACACAAAGAAATGGAAAGATATTCCGTGCTCTTGGATTGGAAGAATTAACATAGTTAAGATGTCCATACTTCCTAAAGCCATCTATAGATTCAATGCAATCCCTATCAAAGTTCCAACAACATTTTTCACAGAAATAGAACAAAGAATCCTAAAATTTATTTGGGACAACAAAAGACCCCGAATAAGTAAAGGATCCTGAGAAAAAATAACAAAGCTGGAGGTATCACACTCCCTGCTTTCAAAATATACTACAAAGCTATAGTAACCAAAACAGCATGGTACTGGCACAAAAACAGACACATAGATCAACGGAATAGAATCGAAAGACCAGAAATAATCCCACACATCTATGGACAGCTAATCTTTGACAAAGGAGCCAAGAACATACAATGGAGAAAAGAAAGTCTCTTCCACAAATTGTGTTGGGAAAACTGGATAGCCACATGCAAAAAAATGAAAGTAGACCCTTACCTTACACCATACACAAAAATTAACTCAAAATGGATTAAAGACTTGAATGTCAGACCTGAAACTATGAAACTTTTGGAAGAAAACATAGGCAGTACGCTCTTCGACATCGGTCTTAGCAACATATTTTCAAGCACCATGTCTGACCGGGCAAGAGAAATAATAGAAAAAATAAACAATTGGGACTACATCAAACTAAAAAGCTTCTGCACAGCAAAGGAAACCATCAACAAAACAAAAAGACAACCTAACAATTGGGAGAAGATATTTGCAAACCATACATCTGATAAGGGCTTAATCTCCAAAGTATACAAAGAACTCATGCATCTCAACAACAAAAAAACTAACAACCCCATTAAAAAATGGGCAAAAGACCTGAACAGACATTACTCCAAAGAAGATGTACAGATGGCCAACAGACACATGAAAAGATGTTGAAAATCACTAACTATCAGGGAAATGCAAATCAAAACTACTATGAGATACCTCACGCCCGTCAGAATGGCTATAATTAACAAAACAGGAAACAACATGTGTTGGAGAGGATGTGGAGAGAAGGGAACTCTCATACACTGCTGGTGGGAGTTCAAACTGGTGCAGCCACTATGGAAAACAGTATGGAGATTCCTCAAAAAATCAAGGATAGAACTACCATACGATCTAGCTATTCCACTGCTGGGTATTTATCCAAAGAACTTGAAAACACCAATGCATAAAGATACATGCACCCCTCTGTTCATTGCAGCGTTATTCACAATAGCCAAGACTTGGAAGCAACCTAAGGGCCCATCAAGGGACGAATGGATAAAGAAGATGTGGTATATATACACAATGGAATACTACTCAGCCATAAGAAACGATGAAATCCAACCATTTGTGACAACATGGATGGACATTGAGGGTATTATGCAAAGTGAAATAAGTCAGAGGGAGAAGGTCAAATACCATATGATTTCCTTCATTAAGTACTAGATAATAACAGCAATAAACAAACACATAGAGACAGAGATTGGATTGGTGGTTACCAGAGGGGAAGGGGGGAGGGAGGAGGGCGAAAGGGATAATTCGGCACGTGTGTGGTGATGGGTTGTAATTAGTCTTTGGGTGGTGAACATGATGTAATCTATGCAGAAATATAAGTATAATGATGTACACCTGAAATTTATACAATGTTATAAACCAATGTTACTGCAATAAACAAAAAATTTAAAAAAAAAGATATACTTTCAGATATAAAAGAGAATGTTGTGCTGTGCTGAGCTGCACAGGAACAGGCAGGCATCTGTGGGACGGAAGAAACAGCCCAATGTTTTTATAAGAATTAAAGATAAAAATAGCATTTTAAATCAGTGGCACAATTGTTAATACCTTGCAAATAAAGTAAAATAAATTTAGAACACTACTTCACAAAACAAATTCAAGAATAGTTAGAGATAAACTTGAAAAGAAGGAATGGAAAAACAAAGGAAGAAGCCATAAGACAAGGAAATAAACCTGTAGGCGAATATGTATCTGTGTTTGGTGTAATGGTAAAATAAAAATATACAGTAAAAGGTAAAGATATTTGACTTGAAAAAAATTTAAACTTCTGTATGCTAGAAAAATACAAAAGTAAAATTTAAAAGCCAATGACCAAATATGATAACTATGTACTAAAATTATTTCAGTGTTCATGTTAAATTTTAAGGATTCCTTACAAATTAAGAATGATAAATATCTTAAAAAAACAGGAAAATAACATGACAAACAATATATTATAGAGGAAGAAGGAAAAAAAGTCAATAAATGAGTAATTTTGAACTGTCTGATCAAGGAAAGGCATAGTAAAATGATACTGAGACTCTGGTAGTAATGAACGGGCATGCCCAGGACCCGATCTGGGTTTCCAGTGCCAGGAAAGGAACCAGGGCTCCTCGGAGACAGGATACATTCTCATGAAAACAGACAAAACAAATCTAGAGGGTCTCAAATCAGAAGGAAAAAAAAGTGTACTGTATGTTTAAAAATAATATCCAGCATATTACACAACCAAATGTAACATGAATGACATTTATCTGTACTGCTAAAGTTATTTTAAGTTAGATTAAAAAACTTTTTTAAAAAACTCACACCTAAATAAATATAATATTGTCACAAAAAATAAATAAATAAAAGTGGTAAAAATAATAACAGCTAATATTTATTAGAAATTAATTTGTACTGAGCACTGTTCTCCAAGCCCTGTTCTAAAGGCTTTACTTGTTTTAACTCACTTAATCCTCACAACAACTTTATGAGTTAGGTCATCATAATAAAACATCTAATTGCATTTTAAGTTTTCACCACTGAGAGTTTTCAAGCCCCATCCCTCCTCTTTTCCTTTCTGCCCCATATCTGAGCAAGTTAGGTGCTCTGTCCCTTGGCACCAGTGGGAATTTCAAACCATGAAAGGCCCAGTACCCACGCACAAACTCCCACCCCAGCTCCACTCCTCACCACAATAAAACCCAAAGCCAATCACCACCACCTCACTGCTGTTTCACCCTAAACTGAACCTCAGCTTCAGCCCTTCTCCTTGGGGAATCCTTGTGCTGTTTACTATGTGAGTAATCAACTGTTTTTTGTTTCCTGTGGCTGCTGTAATAAACTACCACAAATTTGGTGGTGTAAAACAATAGAAATTCATTTTCTCACAGTTCTGGAGTCTTAAATCAGTTTCACTTGTCTGAAATCAAGATGTCAGCAGGACTGGGCTTCCTCTGAAGGCTCCAGAGGAGAATCTGTTCTTAGCCTCTTTCAGCCTCTGGTGGCTGCTGGCATTCCTTGGCTTGTGGCCACATCACTCCAATCCTCAAAACCAGCATCTTCAAACCTCTCTCTGCTCCATCTTTATATCACTTTTGTTTCTGTCTGTGTGTCACCTTTGTCTCCCTTTTATAAGGTTACATGTGACTATATTTAGGGTCCACTCAGACAATCCAGGATAACGTCCTCAACTCAATAATCTTAACTTAATCATATCTGCAAAGTTCCTTTCTTCAAATGAGATTACAGTTACAGGCTCCAAGGATTAGGGCCTGATGTCTCAAGGAGCTGTTTTACAGCCTACCACAGCATCCCTTGGTGCCTATGTGTCATTTGTCCTGAATCCCAAAATTCTTGTATGGGGGAGGACTGCACAGTATCCAGCAAGGAATGCAAAGTACCCAAATAAAACAGTAATATTATTCCCAATTCTCAGATGACGGGGCTGATTGAACACTAGAGATTGGGAAAGTGGGGGAAGATGCATTTGGTTATGTTTTCTTTCAATTAGACCACTCTTTCATTACGTGAAAAATCTCTTGGGTCCTTGACAGCAAACAGGCAAAAAATGAAAAGGCCATCTGCAGTGCAATGAGCTAGCCTGGAAGTGTTGGAGGAAAACGAAAAAGAAGTTGAGACTCAAAGGAGCACACCAATTCCTAGGTATAGAATGAGCTGATTATACTGTGGAGCAGAGCAAATACCCTGAATCTAGCAAGTGGCTCCAAAGCTGTAGTGGATTTTCAGCTCTATCTATATGGAATTAAAGCTACAGTTGTTATACATCATCCTACTTTTAGTAAGCAGCAGATATGCCATTTACATCAGTAGTTACTTTGACAGTAGTTACTACAATGTACTGTTTTTCATAAGTATCAGGCTTACTTGGACGTTTTGTTCTTCACAATATTTTATCAGTTCATCCTACAGTTTCTCCTGACAGTTTATCTAGCACATATGATTGTTGCATCCTTCTACATTTCTCAGTGAGTTTGGATTAAGTTCAGTTTCCCCACAGAAGTGAGAAGATCTGGGCTCAAGTTCCAATTCTGCCACTAACTTGCTGTGTGACCTGGAGCAAATCCCTTCTTCTATCTGGGTTTCGGATTTTGCATCTGAAAAACAAGGAAGGTGTGTGGCCCTGTGCAAAAGCATGCAACTCTTTATGGTGGCTGAAGCACCCTGGGCCCTCCCTGGAGAGAAATGATCTGAAAGGAAACTCTCTTAAACCACAGCACTGCTGAGCCACGTAGGAGGCTGCTGCCTTTGCAACGTCTCCAGTTGGTCCTAAACTCCACTACGTGGCATTAGGCGAAGAAAGGCAAACATGCTTCTTTGGAATGACTGTAACAGATCTCATTCTTGGCAATTACTGTAGGTGGGAATGAGAAAATTCTTTCATGAAGAACAAAAGCATTTGTGTCTTTTCCAAGTAGTGGAAAACTGCCTAGATGGACACACCAACCACCCTGATGGAAGACTTTGGAATGTGCAATTTGAAAAACAGGCACATGGCAATACATTGAAAGCCTCTGCCTCCTTTCTTCTCCATCTCTTTTCCTCTCCCCTGCTTGCTCCACTGTGCCCAATTTAAACAGCCTTTTCTCTGGAAACTTCAAAACTTTACCATAATAATTTTTATTGCTTTTAAGCAAGTACCAAATTAATCAGCAAAATAGTACAGCCTAATAACCAGCTTAACATGCTCCTGGTAGACAGGAGGGTAGGGTAGGGTAAAGGGTAGACAGCCTTTAAAAAGTCTCTATTTTTTGAGGAATCTCCACACTGTTTTCCATAGTGCCTGCACCAGTTTGCATTCCCACCATCAGTGTGTGAATGTTCCCTTTTCTCCACATCCTACCAATGTGATCTCAATAAAATTTTTTAAAAGCCTCTTTATTCTGTACTGGCTAACCCATCTCCTTCTAGCATAGGACAGTGGGGAAAGCATGGGCTATGAGTCTGATAAAGTCAGGCTAGAATCCCAGCTCTATTATTTCCTAACTATGTGACTTTGGACAAATTGTTAACCTTTCTGGGCCTCCATTTCCTCATCTTTAAAATCAGTCTCATAATAGTTATTCACTATGGTAAGTGGTTTACATGGATTATATCACTTAATCCTCACAGTAGCTTCTGAGGTTGGTGTCATCTGCTTTTATCGTGAGGATTAAGTGAGATAACCCAGGTAAGCAACCAGTACACAGTAGGGTGCTGAAGAATATGGTGGCCAGTTATTACTGTGTGCTCAGCTTTGTGCTAGGCACTTGGGAGGAAATCAAGAAGTATTTATTCATCAAACATAAATTGAGCACCTACCATTTGTTTATTTAAAAAGTGGAGGGGGAATATGCAAAGAAAGTACATGACTCCGTTTCTCAGTCTTGACTGGTTCTCTTCTGTTTAGAATGGTTTGAGTGAGACTGGATTAAATATCCCTCCTAGCCAGATGAGCCTTTGAGAGTCATAGATTTCTCTCCTATATTTCCTTGTACAGAGCTCAAGGCTACAAATTAGGACATAATCTTCTCAGGGGGAAAAAAAACCATCACCGGCATTGTTGACGGGGCTGGATAGAAACCAAACCAAAGGTAGAGAAACTTGGAGACATTCAAGTGGTCTCTGCAAGAAAAGGCAGGGGCTTGTACTCCCCTCCTGCAAACCCTTCACAAAGCAGCTTCCCCTCAAGTTGGCCTTGGTCCACTGATCATCCTTCCCACTTCCACGTCTGTCACACATCTCCTTGCAGAGCTTGCCAAACCCCACTCTTTGATCTTCTTGGCGTTCTTTGAGTTATTCCCTTGGTCTAGCAGAAGACTTATATGCCCACTGAAGTTTAACTCATCTTACAAATTCAAATGGCCCCTCTGGGTACAGTATCAGGACTGAAAGTTGAGGCCGACTTTCTATGGCATATGGTGAAAATAGCAGCTCTTTAAATATGATGAGAGCTGATTAGCATAGTTTAATCCCTATTAAAGCCATCACAAATGTATGGTTAATTTTTTAAATAAAAATAAGAGTGATATTTATGTAGTATGCGTAAACCAATTATGAACATAAATCAATTAATAAAAAGTTAGTACTACACACCAGATGTCAGCTTACTGCCAGATGCGAATATTTCTAGCCTTATCTATCTATATCATACACATACCCTGCTGCATAGATTAACATATAAACACTTTTGAATTATATAATTACATGTGATTTATAGATTTATATATGAGAAAACACAATTAACCAAGAGAAAAGCTACAAATATGGTCGAGGCACTAAATAGCCTAAATAATAAAGGAATGCCAAAGACTAAAATATAGTAGCTACAAGCATCAGTAATTTAAAGTGAAAAATACAGTGTATAAGACCTCATACTCAGGTTTTAGGTTACCATGACTAAAAGGAAACTCTGGTTCCAAATTGCAAAAAAACTAAAAATATAAAAGTTTTGACTACTTAATTTCACTGAGCCACTGTAGTGGATTGAACAGTGTCCCCCCAAAATTCACGTCCACCTGGAACCTCAGACTGTGATCTTATTTGGAAATAGTCTTTGCAGTTGAAATTAGTTAAGGATCTCAAGATGAAGTCATTCTGGATTTGGAGTGAGTCCTAAATCCAATGACTGGTGTCCTTATAAGAAGAGGAGAGAACATAGAAAGACATACAAGGGGGAAGCCATGCGAAGATGGAGGCAGAGATTAGAGTGATGCATCTACAAGTCAAGGGGTGGCCAAGGATTGGTGATAACCCTCAGAAGCTAGGAGAGCCGCATGGAACAGATTCTCCCTCAGAGCGTCCAGAGGGAACCAATCATGCCTACACCTTCATTTTGGACTTCTGGCCTCCTAAACTGTGAAAGAAAAAATTTGTTTTTTTAAGCCACTCAGTTTATGATAATTTGTTACAGCAGCCACAGGACACTAGTATAGTCACCTTAACTTTGATATCAAAACCTGACCAAAAAAGCATCAAAAATGACAAGTGAAAACCAATCTAATTTGTGAATATAGAAGCATAAACTCTAAATAAAATATTAGCAAAGCAATTCCTGAAGAACAATAAATATTAAAAGACTAGTTCACCATGACTAGGCAGGTTTTATTTTAGGCACACATAGGTGTTTGATTATTAGAAAAATCTATGAATAGATTTATTCATCTTATCAGAATTCACCTTATCAGAATCAAAGCTATATAATTATCTTGATAGGTGTCAGGAGGGCATTTGTTAAAATCTACATGAGTTCCTAATAACTATTCTTAATAAAGTGTGATTATAGAGACATTTCCTTAGCAGGACATACAATACGCATCTGAATGTGTGTGTGTCTGTGTGTGTGTGTCTGTGTGTGTACTCATATACTTGCTAGCTCTATCCACTGATAGGACCTAGAAGCAATGACCCCAGTAGCAATGAGCACACCTATTGCCCAGGTCTGGATTTCTAAATACCATTCTCCTCAGAGAAATGGACAAGGGCAGCAAAAGTACAAGATGTGCTTGGAGCATCATGTATTACCAGGAAGTAGGAAATGCCCAAAGAATAAAAGGATGGGGACATGCCAAAGGGATTCAGGAGCCAACTTTAAAGAGCGCTCGATGGCTAAAGGTGGAACAATGTGAGCAACACAATAAATAAAGTAATATTGGATTATAACCCAAAGTATAAAATAAATATACATGAGTCGATATTGATATAAATTCATTATTGAATAAATAAATGAAGGAGAAAGGAAAGCTCTTTCAATTCATAAATATGGAAGAAATGATGGTCATAGATAATCAGCACTTGGCAAACGCCACAGTAATAATTGTTTCAGGAAAAATCATCAGTGGCTGCTAAAATTAGTGGAAAAAAGTATGATGAGAAACAGGGTATTTATATACTCTCAAAATATCTTACCACAAGATATTTATAATTACTCGGGAAAAATAGTAACATTACAGTGAAGAAATCTGGCAAACAGTGATCAAAGTTAAGATCGTCATTATTGGGACATATCAACATCATGCACCTCCTGATATGATGCCCTAAGAAGGGCACAGCATCACCTCTGTGGTATTTTTGCCAAAAATGCAAAATCTGAATTTAATCAAAGAAACCTCAAACAAACTCAAATTGAATGACATTCTATAAAATAAATGTCCAGTTTGCTTCAAAATTTTCAGAATCAGTAAAAATAAAGACTAAGGAATTCTCCCAGATCATAGAAGACGAAGGAAACATGACAACTACATGCCATCTGTGGTCCTGGATTGGATTCCAGACCAAAAAAAAAAAAAAAAAGATATGAGTGAAACAATTGATAAAATCTGTATAAGGTCTGTAGATTGGTTAATAGTATTGCATCAATATTAATTTCCTGGTTTTGATACTTGTACTATGATTATGTAAGATGTTGATATTTGAGGAAGCTGGATGATGGGTATATGAGAATTCTTTGTACTAATTTGCAAACCTTTGTAAATATGAAATTATTTCAAAATCAAAAGTTAAATAAATTTAAAGAAACCAAAAATATATCTTAAAAAATTAGTATGTCTCATACAATGGAATTTTCTGCAAATATTAAACTTAGGGTTTTATTTATTTTTGTGTGTGTGAGGAAGATTAGCCCTGAGCTAACATCCGATGCCAATCCTCCTCTTTTTGCTGAGGAAGATTGGCCCTGGGCTAACATCTGTGCCCATCTTCCTCTACTTTATATGAGATGCTGCCACAGCATGGCTTGATAAGCGGTGTGTTGGTCTGCGCCTGGGATCTGAACCTGTGAACCCCGGGCTGCCGAAGTGGAGCGCACCAACTTAACTGCTATGCCACTGGGCTGGCCACCAAAACTTAGGGGTTTCTTAAAGTAATAGGGTGCCAATGAGGAAATGCCCACACTATATTAAATGAAAACATATATGTAAATGTTATGTTCTGTATGATGCCAAGTTTGTATAATTATTCATAGATATATGTACAGCAAAGCAAGAAAAATAAATGTAATATTGAGAATTAGAAGACAAAATTATCAGATTCGCAGGTGTTGTCACACTCTACTTCTAGTTAGGAATGCAAGAGACTCAACTATAACAACTACTAAGAGAATTCAGTTAGGTGATTACAAAATAAATGTACAGGATTTATATCATTCTGTACGCCAGCAATAACAAGTGAGAAAACATAATTTTAAAAGAAAATCCCATTCACAAACAAACATATTGAATACTAGGAGTAAACTTCCATTTTAGTAAGAGGGATTTGAAATCCAAGCGAGTAAGGAGTTTGGACTGAGCTGGTAGAATTGGTTAAACATGGGGAAAAAATAAAATGAATCAGTATCTTGTACTATATGCCATTGAAGGAGAGAAGAATTTGCCACTCCAAAATATGCCTCTTCGGAATAAGGATTATTTTGAGAAACTGCAGACACAGGAGAAGCTCTGAAAATGGAGTAGAAGTTACCCTTTTCTAAGGGACATTTACATGAGAAAGGGGCCCTGTACCAGGAAGAGAGATAGTAGCAGAGATCACTTTTTTACCTGAGAGACTTAGCTGCATCCCAGGGCAAACTATTTACCAAATGTTTCCTTCTCTCACCTTCCCAATTGCCTTCCCCCTACTTTGAAGCCCTAGGCCCTTATCCCTTTCCTTAGCTCAGGATGGCATATAAACCTCAGTAGTCTGGCCAGCTTTCGAGTCTTATATCTTTGTGGCGTTCCCATACATGCACAAGCACAGAATTAAAATTGTTTTTTTTTCTCACCCAAGAACCTAGATGGGTAGAGGGAAAATTATTTTTCCTTCCCTACACCATTATAAATACCCTATGGATTAAATAGTTAAATGTGAAATGTTTAACCATTGGGGAAAATGAGCTAGAAATCATAAAGGTGAACATTTAATCTCAGGGGAAGGAATAATTTTTTAAGCACAATTAGGTAGAAGCTATCAAGGAAAAGACTGCTAGTTTTGATGACATAAAAGTTTTAAATTTATTTATTTCAATAAGACTATAAATAAGAATAAAAGAGAAATGACAAATTTGGGGGAAAATTATAATATGTGTGCAGACAAGGGTCAATACCCTTAATACGTAAAGAGCTCTTACAAATAATCAGGAAAAAAGACCCTAACAGAAAAAAAAATTGGCAAGAGACATGGACAGGGTAGTAACAAAAGAAAAACTACCAATGGCAAAAGAAAGAGGGAGAGAGAGAAAGAGATAGAGAGGGAAGGAGGGAGGAAAGGAGAGAGGGAAGAATGGAGGGACGGAAAAACGAAAAAGAATGCATGACTTTGTTAGTAAACAAAGAAATGCAAATAAAATGATATTTTCATCTATAAAATTGGCAAAAAGTAAAAAGAATGATAATTTGTGATGTTGGTGAGGATGCAGAGATAAGGACAGCCCCATAATGTATTGAGGATGATGATATAAATTAGTACAACTTTTCTGGAGTGCAATTTGGCAATATAACAAGAGTCTTAAAGAAATTCATTCACTTTGATCCAGAACTTCCAATTATCCCAAGAATATATCAGAACTGTTCCCAAGAAAGCATGCATAACATACAGCAGTACTTATAGGAGCAAAATATTGAAAACAGCATATATAGGCAACACTAAGGAAATGGTTAAGTAAATCCTGGTCCATTTATATATAAGATAAAATACCAGGCAGCCATCAAAAATTATCTGACAAAAATGTCAGAATTATAAGAAAAATACTTATGAAATACAATATATTGTTAAGTAAAATACGATATGGGGTAAAGTAATAAAAAATGCTATAAAATAGTACTAAAGTATAATCTCAATTTATATATATATATATATATATATATAAAATATATAAATACCTCCACCATTTGGCTTACTTCAAATGTAACAAGAAAGTCTGTTTTGAATATATTGGGAACCTTCTAAGAACAAAAAATTTAGAAATATAACTGAAATTGAAATACTGCAATATTTTAATAAAATAACATTCAATTATATGATTTTAAATCATATATGGGCATATATATAATTCATTTATTCAATAAGTATTTATTGGGCATCAATTATGGAACAAGCACTCTAGTAGGTTCTGGGGATACAATCGTGAACAGTAACACAAACCTGTCTTCATGGCAATTATACTCTGGTGCAGCAGATGTATTCAATATATAAATATACAAATAAATATATAACTACGGATTTCAGTAAGTACCTTGAAGAGCTATTACAGGTACCACTACAGTGCATAAAGGGGGATTGATTTGCTAGGAGAGTGAGTGTGGTGTGCAGAGCATATCAAAAGAACTAAAGTTTGTTTTCCAATATGTTAAAAGTGATTATTATTTTAAAAGGATCATTAGTAATTATTAGTGATTTTTCCTTTTTATCACTCCTGCTATATTTTCCTAAATTTCTGCAATGAACATGTATTACTTTTATAATAAAAAAAGAAGAAAATATTTAGGAATACACTTTACAAGGAGAAGAAAGACGTGTACACTGAAAACTATAAAACACTGATGACAGAGATTAAAGCAGACACAAACGGAAAGATATCCTGTGTTCACGGATTAGAAGAATTAATATTTTTAAAATGGCCATAATACCCAGAGCAATCTACAGATGCAATGTAATCCCTATCAAAGTCCCATTGGCATTTTTTACAGAAATAGAAAAAACAATCCTAAAATTCATATAGAACCACAAAAGACTCCATACAGCCCAAACAATTTTGAGCAAGGAGAACAAGGCTGGAGGCATCACACTTCCTGATTTCATAATATATTGCAAGCTATAGTAATCAAAACACTATGATACTGGCATAAAAACAGACATATAAACCAATGGATCACAATAGAAAGCCCAGAAATAAACCCATGCATATACGGTCAACTGATCTTCCACAGGGAGCCAAGAATACACAGTGGGGAAAAAATAGTATCTACAATAAATGGCGTTACGAAAACTGGATATCTACATGCAAAAGAATGAAATTGGACCATTATACCATACACAGAAGTAAACTCAAAATGGATTAAAGTCTTAAACGTAAGATCTGAAACTATAAAACTCCTAGAAAAAAACACAGAGAAAGAACTTGACATTGATCTTGGCAATGATTTCTTGAACAAGACACCAAAAGCACAGGCAACAAAAGCAAAAAATCAACAAATGGGACTACATCAAACTGAAAAGCTTCTGCACAGCAAAGGAAACTATCAATAAAATGAAAAGACAACCTACAGAATGGGAGAAAATATTTAGAAACCATATATCTGATAAAGAGTTAATATCTAAAATATGTAAGGAACTCTTAAAACCATAGCAAAAAAAACACAAATAATTCAATTAAAAACTGGGCGAAAATCTTAAATAGACATTTCCCCAAAGAAGACATAAAAATGGCCAACAGGTACATGAAAAGGTACTCAACATCACTAATCATCACGGAAATGCAAATAACAATGACAATAAGATATTACCTCATATCTGTTACAAAGGATATTATCAAAAAGACAAGAGATAAGTGTTGGTGAGTATGTGGAGAAAAGGAGACCCTGGTGCACTGTTGGGGGGAATGTAAGTTGGTGCAGCCACTATGGAAAACAGTAAGGAGGTTCCTCAAAAAATTAAATAGAACTACCATATGATCCAGCTACCCTACGTCTAGGTACATTCAAAGGAATTGAAATCAGAAACTCAAAGAGATATCTGCACTCCCATCTTCATTGCAGCATTTTTCACAATAGTCAAGACATGGAAGCAACCTAAATGTCCATCAACTGATGAACGGATAAAGAAAATGTGGTTGTCTAAGTCAGTTTGAGATGCTATGACAAAGCATAGACTGGGTGGCTTAAACAACAAACATTTATTTCTCACAGTTCCAGAGGCTGGAAGTCCGAGATCAAGGTTCCAACATGGTTGGATTCTGGTGAGGGCCCTCTTCCAAGTTGCAGACAGTCAACTTCTCCTTATGTCCTCACATGGCAGAAAGAGAGCAAGAGAGCTCTCTGGGGTCCCTTTTATAAGGGCACTAATCCCATTCATGAGGGCTCTACCCTCATGACCTGATTAGCTCCCAAAGGCCCCACCTCCTAATACCATCACATTGGGGGTTAGGATTTCAACATATAAATTTTGGGGGGAAACAGGCATTCAATTCATAACAGTGGTATATACATACAATGGAATATAATTCAGCCTTTAAAAGGAAGACAATCCTGCCATTTGTAACAACATGGATGAACCTGGAGGATATTATGCTACATGAAACAAGCCAGGCACAGAAAGATGAATACTATGTGATAACACTTATAATGAGGAATCTAAAATAGTCAAACTCATAGACGCGGAGGGTAGAATGGAGGTTGCTAGGGGCTGCGGCAAGGAGGAAATGGGGAGATATTAGTCAAAGGTTACAAAGTTTCAGTTATACAAGATGAATAAGTCCCGGAGATCTGCTGTACAACACAGTGCCTGTAGTTAACAATACTGTACTGTATACTTAAAAATTTGCTAAGTGGGTAGATCTTATGTTAAGTGTTCTAATCATAAAAAATAATGATAAATAAAGAGGGTGGTAGAAAACTTTTGGAGGTAATGGATATGATTATGGCATAGATTGTGGTGACGGTTTCATGGGTGTATACTTGTCTCCAAATGCATCAAGTTGTTTACATTATATATATACAGCTTTTACATGTCAATCAGATATTCAGTTCAGATATTCATATATTCAGTTCATATATTCATATAATACAACCTCAATAAAGTGGATTTTTAAAAAAGAAATAAACAGTAAATGTAAAAGAAAAAGACAACGAAAATAAAATAAAATAGCTATTTTAAATATTACCGCTTAGTTTGCCAATCCTCCAAAAGTCATACAGTCTAACAAGGGAAAGCCGACTTGTCTAAAAAGTGTCCCTGAGTATGCCTCACCTCTGTGGCCTGAGGAACACAAATGGACACCTGAGCAATAGCCTTGTCCAAACCACTCTTTAAGTCGTCTTTTCAACTTTGTCACAACATAAATATCTTCACTATTGGCTTACCTCAAATACAAAAAGAAAGTCAATTTTGAATATACTGGGAACCTAATAAGAGCAAACATTTTAAAACATACTTGAAATCAAAATATTGTGATACTAACAAAAAATAAAACTCAATTGTATGATTTGAAATCATCTTTGGAGTAAATGCCAATTGGATGAAAAAGATACTGGGATGATTTGTGTATAGCAGTATCCTCCAACATTTATAGAATGTAGATTCAAAAGAGAAATCTGATAGACAGCGGATAGAAAATAGGCCAATTCAGACAAGGTGTGACCCCTAAAGAACAATTAATGACATCAGAACAACAACAACAAAAAAACACAGTGGAACTATATTGTAGCCCAGTCAATGCAAAGGCATGTTTTATGACCATTTATTGTAATGTCAAATTGGGAAATGCTCAGTGAGCAAAGGGCCAGATATCAAGAGGCTTTCAATCAACTGCTGAAAGTTGCTTAGGTATAATTAGAGCTAGTTCCAAATATTCGGGTTCTCCTCCTTCTGGGTGCACACCAGAGTCAAATTTCCTCAACAAGTTTGGAGAATTTAACTTGTATCTTCCCATTTGGGTTGACCAAGTCCTTGCTTTAGCCAATGAAATGAGAAAGGAAGTAAGGAGGGGCCAGTGCCATTGTGATTATAGAAGCTTGTGCAAAGATGGAGGCTCTAGGAGTGTGAGTGAGCATAACAAACAGAGTTTCTGTTAGCTGTTGGGCATGTAGCATGAGCAATAAATATGTTTTTCTGCTAAGCTACTGAGATTTGGGCGTTATTTGTAACTATATCAAAACCTAACCCATGCTGACCTATACAGTTATTAATCCAAAGCATCAGCTGTCCTGGATCAAATGTATGTAAACCTTTATTATCAGTAATGGAAAGTTTAGTTGCTGGCATCCAGTTGGTTACAAAAAGGACACTGTTCTAACTTTTACAAGATAGTGAGAAAGAATAGCTCATAAATAATAGCACAGGCATTTGAGTCTGAAAAATTAGAAAAGAAAAAAAAACTGTGTTCAAGTCTTGGCTACTACTAGCTCTGTGCCTTGGGCCAGTCATTAAACTCTCTGAGCACCAATTCTTTACCATCTGTAAATTGCATAGTAACAGCAACTATTTCTCAGGATTGTTGTAAGGAGAAAATAAGACAATGGATATAAAGCACTCGGCACAGTGGCCAGAAGATGGTGCGTGTTCAGTAAATGGCAATCAACATCATCATCATTATTATTACTTCTCAGTGTGTGTTTACAATCTTCCTGTTGAAATACCATAAGACCAATAACTTGTTAACCTTATGGCTCCCCACACATCAGAGATAAGGATTTTTTGCATGCAAAATGCCATATTAATTGATTACTCTGTCTCTCCTCAATGGAAGAAAGTACTATTGGTAGAAATAAAACATCAGTTTCAACTCGTACATATACCCAAGATCTTGTAAGGCATTACAATGTGTTTTTGAGAGTTGCCACTTCACTGCTCTATAAAAAGCTTCCTGGAAAAAGGATTAACAGATGGCCTCTTACTCTCTGAGACTGTTAGTAGCACACCAGATGGCAACCCAAATGAGAAGATTCAACTTAAATTCTCCAAACTGAAGGAAATGTGACACTAGCTTTTTAATAGGTATGCGGCATTAGAGGTAGCAAAGAAATGATCAGTTAAGATAAAAACTCATTTTCTCTCCTTATTTCAATGTGGAATACAGTCTTCATTGTCTCACCAGCTTGCCAGATAGTTCATATAAAATGCTGGAAATGGTTTGCCCAACACAAACAGAAATTTTATTTGAAATGACTGACAGATTTATGAGGTGTAAGGCTAGACTAAAGAATGAAAATACAAGGCAGTGCCCCGGGGATGAGTGCTCTGTGCCACGGACACTCCTTTCTCTCCAGGACCAGTCATTAGTTTGCAACATTTTGCTTTTATTGTTAGAAATATTAGGCCTCAGCTCAACTATCAAACTTTTGACAGGGAGGTAATAACTGTTCTAAGATACTTATCATCTTTCCAGATGTCCAACTCACCTACTGGTGAATAAAAGCCTGGGCTGGAGATTCCCTTCCCAGGCATCACTACTGTACAAATTCTCCCAGGTGCCTTTGCATTCCAAAACAACCCTGCCCCATTAGGGTTCAGAAAAGGCCAACAGTCTTCATATTGTCTTACGAAGGTGTCGTTCTACAATCTTAGTTTACATGAGTCAATGAGGATGTTTTTGGATATCAGAGAATCCCCAAATATCAATGTTTCAAGAGGCCATGGACTCCCTCGAAGTTGGCACTCAAGTATTCCATTCTGCAGGCCACTGTGGATATTCAAATACGGAAGTCAATGGGGCACATTGTACAGATGGATTTTTGGCAAAGTAGCTGGAAATATGGTCTTCAGCACGAACACACAACATTAAAATATGCATATATTCTCTCTGAATCACTCATTTGGGGGAAATGCTGAATCACAGCCTTCCTGACTACACAAGGAGGACCTAATGGGGGTTAAATCTGGGAATTTTTCAGCCTTGACCATTGCCATCCTCTCCTGTCTCAAGTGCAGCCCTAGTGCAGGGCTGGGGTAGACAAAAGGAAACATGACTGCCACAAACCACATCAACTTTCCAGGAGCTCCTTCCAGTTTCCTTGTGAACTCCTAGGACAGCTGGAGGCAGTGAAAATGAGGAACTAGATCCATCCCCTGCTCTCATGGACCCTCCATCCCTGTGGGCACCCTATAATTGGAGGAGACAGACATGGCTCCAGGGCTCCAGGGAAAAGATACTGTCTAAAGAAAGAATGTGTCAATCAAGGGGACTGCCCAGCATGGGAAACCAAGTTCAAAGAATTGCAAGTTGTTATGTATATCCAGCACTATCTAATGGAGAGAAATCCTGGATCTGGGGTCACTAAGGAGATGATCTTTGCTCTGGGACAGGGACAGATCATTGAGCGCCCTCAGTGCTGGAGTAAAAAAGCTCGCCCCAGGCCACCCACCTCTCCAAGCAATATTTGGCTGAATGATTTTTCTTCCTAAGTCTCTTGATACTGAAAAGGAGACAGAAAATCATTCTGGCTATCAGAAAGAGGGAAACTCTGTTATAAATTCTTTGACTTTTTGCTTTAGACGTCACTGTCTGATATTTCAGTTACCGTGAATCTATCCTCACTTCTGGCAACCTGACACAGTTAAACAATGAGAACCAGAGTGAAGGACTGGAGTTCTTAACTGGGGTTCCATGGTCTTTTAGGATAGGTCTTCAGGAGTTCAATGAACTCCCTGAAATTACATGTATAAATGTGCGTATATGTGCACATGAGCATGTGGGGGTGTGAAGGAAACCATAGGTTCTTTCAGATTCCCAAAGTGGTCCATGACTCAAAAAAGGTTAAAAACCTCTTCTCTAGCTTCCTGGTTGGTGAATACATGGAGGTGCTGGGAGAGTGGCATGCCCAGAGAGGGCATGGAAGTGCCAACCCTCCCCACAATACCTTGCCCTGTGCATCTTTTCCATTTGGCTGTTCCTGAGTTGTATCCTTTATAATAAACCAGTAATAGCAAGTTTTTAAAAACACACTTCTTTAGAATGTGGTAACCCAACCAAGAACCTGCTCTTGAGAAACCCTGCCCACCACTAACCATCACACCTAGACGGCACTCATGTACCTAGGTGACATCATTGCATCTCCCTAAATTGCAACAATGCAATGCCTAAACCATACCAGGCATGACCATTTCTAATATTCCTAAAGATTGCCAGAAAAGATTTTAATACTTCTCTCAGTTATAATCCAAAAAGACAGCTTTCCTCAAAGGAAAATAATTCTTCTATTGTCTGCTACCAATTCCTCACCCCACAGATAAGCTTGTCTTTTCTGTACTGCTAAGTCTTAGTATAATTGGCTCATCTTCTAAGAATTAGAAGAGAGGTGTGGTGGAAGGCTAGTTTTTCTCAATCCAAAAATGTCTGGGTTTTCTTTATCATGTGATATATTAGGGCTCAAAAAGAGGTTATATTAATCTTATGATAATTAAATGAAAACATAATTGTCAATTAACAGCGGAGGACAATGTATGAACTTGCAAACTACACAGATGTCCTCTCATACAAAGAAAGCATTTATATAAAGTCAAATATACCGATAATAAGATCACATATTTATCATGGTGGTGGATGCAGGCAAAATCCCACAGAGAAAGCCTTCCTCTTGGCTTCAGCATTGGCTGCCGTCCAAAATTCACAGACTATAAACAATGAAAACCTTTCCATGAAGAAAGTTAGGAGTGGACTCACTTGGGGTCCCCAACTTTCTGAGGAAGTGCTCAAGCCATAAGTCAAAGTAACATTTTCATCAGCCCAAGGTGGCAGGCAGGATAAACGACCTGGCCATGAATGTACACGTTGAGAGAGAACTGTGAGAGAGGCCCTCAGGAAATACCTGTGGAATGCTGACTCCCATCTCAGCGGGCCTGGGCTGGAGAGGAAGGCCCCATTGAAGGTGTTACACCACAGTGGGAAGCTGAGCTCCTCCAAGCCTGTCTCACTCCAGTGAAACACAATGGCTACATTGTTGACTTTCTGTTGTAACAAGTTTCTGGTTTTACTAGCAGCCTAATTCGGGAACGTGCTGGCTGGGCTTTTACGTTATATAAAACTAAGAAAGTTGAAGATGGACCTAAGTCAGGTCATAGGCACTAAAGCTTAATGATGGCCCAGTGGAGGAGATTACAATTTTCTCTGTGATTACTGCTGCTCCAGGTGAGCAGATGTTCACATATTTTACACTATATTTTCCTGAAGTGTTGACGTTTTCCAGCTTTTGAAGATGTAAATTTGTGATGTGTGAAATGAAAAGTACAGTACCAGCTCCTTTGAAAACCTAAAAGAAAAAAGCCATTTAAAAATATCCTTTCCTTTTGAATTTTTTGAGGTGGGTTGATTCCACCTCAGGTTGGTGGTTACAAAACCTCATGACTAAGACTTAATTTCTAAATATCGAAGTTTCAGGGCATTGAGAGAAGAGGGGAGAAAGTGGTGCTGAGAGGAGGCTGGGGGAAAAAAGGGATGATCAGAATTCTCAGCAGCTGGGCCAGTTGGGGTCTAGACCCCAAAGAAGGGGTCCGTTATTGCTGGGAGGCCCAGAACAATGGTCTCAAATCCACAAGGAGCTTGTGGTAATGAACTCTCCTTATTCTTTTTTTTTCAAACAGTGAAATATCTGCAGGGTGTTCTTGGAATAAAGAAGGGGAAGAGGTCATCTCCTCCTGCCTAGTGAATCACAGTTATACCCTGCACAAGAGCCTTTTTGGGGCCTTGGTCTCTCACCTGAGAAGAGTGGAAAGTTGGAGGTGATGATGGACCCTATGACTCCCAGAATACTTGTAACCATAGAATTAGGGTTCAAAGAAGATCCTAACACATAGATTCCCTCACAAAAAGAAGTATCACTGGGAAACTTAATGGGCACTTTTGGATCCTTAATTAGAGCTTTTCTGTGGGCAGTGATGGGTAAAGAAGAGCAAAACCATGTGTAGCTGCAGATGCTGGGTGCTGGGCTAGACTCCTTCCCACACACCAACCTCCCAGTGCCTCCATCAGGGTTACAAATGGCTACATGTTCTGGAACAATCACTGAAACCACATATAATAAATACACACACAAAGGCCAAAGGACTACTGAATATGTAAAGTGTCTGGCATAGCATAGAGAAGTCAACACATGGTAGATATTGTTATTTATCACATAGTTGTTTGAAATTGTGACCATGTTCTACCACTGGACTGAGTTCCCTGAGAGCAGATACTTCTCGGTGTCTCCCACTATACAGAGCACAGTTCCTTAAAGATAGCATCAATGTAGTCAGTGTTCAGTAAATGTTTCTCAATGAATGGATGAATACAAGAATGAGTAAGAAGAAAACCACTACATAGGCATTGCATGAAAAAAAAAATAACTTTCTCTCATCCTCCACATCAAATCAGTACTGCTGAATTTACCCCCTAACATCTTTAAAGCGATTCCTCCACTTATCTCTATCACCACTGCCACCACCCTGTCATAAACTCCAGGCTGGCCTCTTCAAAAGTCTTCTAACTTGTTTCTCTTCGAACTACCTCAACTCTCCTTCCAATTATGCTCCACTCTGCAGTCAAAGGGATCTATTTAAAATTCATATCTGATCATCATGTCACCCTCCTTCTTAAAACATCTCAATGGAGCCATTGCACTTGGGATAAAGACCAAACTCCTTACCATGGTGTGGCAGATTAAAGGTGTGTGCTGGGTCTGAGCTGTTGGAAAGTAGAAGACTAGCATGGCCACAGTAATGGGACTCTTAAGAGCAGGGCACAAGAGAGGCTAATTCAACTTCCAAGGAACAATACCCGTTCCAGGGGAAGGCAGCCCAGGCAGCAGCTGCTGAAGAAAGCCCAACTCTACCCAGACATAAAGGACACCTATGGCTGAGACTGAGCAGAATAAGAAATGAGAGAGAATAAATTTTGGACTTTAACTTCCTTGTAGTTAAGAATTCTAAGCTTTGGACTTCACTTACAAGAAGAGATTTCAATTTTGGACCATAACTTCTTTGGACCTTAACTTATAAAAACAAGAGGATTTAATTTGTTTTTGTTTTCCAACTGTATAATATTATATGCAATGGTAATCTAATGCAGCATCTAATGCTCTAATTGGAACCAAATTTTCAAATATGGATACATATATCTTTGTGCAACTCATCTTTTATTTTTCCCATCTTTGGTTCTATTTCCATAATAAAAGGAGTACAACTTTTTTTTCAATTTTAAAATAAATATTTTTCCCCGGGAAATCTTTTTATTTACTTATTTTTCCAATTTTTTATTGTGGTAAATACATATAACATTAAACTTACTCTCTTAAGCATTTTTAAGTGTACACTTCAGTGGTATTACGTTCCTTTACATTGTTGTGCAATCATCACCACCACATATCTGTAGAACGCTTTTCATCTTGCAAAACTGAACCTCTGTACCCATTAAACAATAACTCCCCATGACTCCCTCCCCTCAACTCCTGGAAAACGCCATCCTACTTTCTTATTTTTTTAATCTCTTTTCCCCCACATCCTATTCTCTGGTAACCACCATTCTACTCTCTGTTACTAGAGTTTATCTCTTTTTTTTTTCTTTAATTCCACATATAAGTAAAATCAAGCAATAGTTGTCTTTCTGTGTTTGGCTTATTTTACTTAGCTTAATGTCCTACAGGTTCATCCATGTTGTAGCAAATAGTAGGATTTCCTTCTTTTTTAAGGCTGCATAATATTGCATCATATACATATACCACATCTTCTTTATCCATTCATCCATTGACAAACATTGTTTCCATATCTTGACTAGTGAATAATGCTGCAATGAACATGATAGTGCAGATATCTCTTTGAGATAGTGATTTCACTTCCTTCAGATATACACCCAGAAGTGGAATTCCTGGTTCATATGGTAGTTCTATTTTTAATTGCTTGAGGAACCTCCATACTGTTTTCCATAGTGGCTGCACTAGTTTACATTTCCACCAACAGTGTACAAGCGTTCGCTTTTCTCCACATCCTCGCCAACATTTGTTATATTTTGACATTGTTTTTTTGGTGAGGAAGATTCGCTCTGAGATAACATCTGTTGCCAATCTTCCTCTTTTTCTTTTTTTTCGCTTGAGGAAGATAAGCCTTGAGCTAACATCTGCATCAATCTTCCTCTATTTTGTATGTGAGTTGCCACCACAACATGGCTTGGTGATTGGTGTAGGTCTGCACCTGGGATCTGAACCTGTGAACCTGGGCCACCAAAGCAGAATGCGCCAGACCCAACCACTATGCCACGGTGCTGGCCCCTTGACTTTTTGATAATAGCCATTCTAACAGGCGTGAGGTAATATCTCATTGTGGTTTTGCATTTCTCTGACAATTAGTGATGCTGAGCACCTTTTCGTGTACCTGTTGGCCATTTGTATGTCTTTGGTAAAATGTCTATTCAGGACCTTTGCCCATTTTTATTTAGGTTATTTCTTTGCTATGGAGTTGTGTGAGCTGTTTATATATTTTAGATATTAACCCCTTATCAGACATATGACCATGTCACATTTTGGTGGACGCTTGAAGAGCCAGTGCATAATGCTCGATGTTCCTTGCCCCCATCATGGTGATTGTGAAAGCAAATGTTGACAAGGGAGCCTCTACCAGCCTGAATTCCTGAGTGACTATGACGAGCAAAGCCCCTGGCTGATCTGCGTTGGAGAAGTCATGTGAATGAGAAATTTAACTTTGTTGTGTTACACCACTAAGACGTGTGTCTTGTTTCTTACCACAGAATAACCGAGCCCATACTGACTGATACAGAATCTCTTTGATGAGAAAGTTTTCCAAGGAAAATAGTAGTGTAAACATAATTTCAGGGGTTAGACAATATACTTAAGGAAGTAATTTTCCTCAAGTACTTTAAGAGAACCCATTTACTAATCAACAATTGCCATGTTCAAGAGAAACAATGGAAAAAATAAACAAATGGGACTACATCAAACTAAAAAGCTTCTGCAAGGCAAAGGAAACCATCAACAAAACAAAAAGACAACCTAACAATTGGGAAAAGATATTTTCAAACTATCTATCTGGTAAGGGGTTAATCTCTAAAATATATAAAGAACTCATACATCTCAACAACAAAAAAACTAACAACCCAATTAAAAAATGAGCAAAAGACCTGAACAGACATTTCTCCAAAGAAGATATACAGATGGCCAACAGGCACATGAAAAGATGTTCAAAATCACTAACTATCAGGGAAATGCAAATCAAAACTACAATGAGATATCACCTCACGCCCATCAGAATGGATATAATTAACAAGACAGGAAACAAGTGTTGGAGAGGATGTAGAGAGAAGGGAACTCTCATACACTGCTGGTGGGAGTGCAAACTGGTGCAGCCACTATGGAAAACAGTATGGAGATTCCTCAAAAAATTAAGGATAGAACTACCATATGATCCAGCTATTCCACTGCTGGGTATTTATCCAAAGAACATGAAAATACCAATGCTTAGAGATACATGCATTCCTATGTTCATTGCAGCATTATTCACAATAGCCAAGACTTGGAAGCAACCTAAGTGCTTATCAAGGGACGAATGGATAAAGAAGCTGTGGTATATATACACAATGGAATACTACTCAGCCATAAGAAATGATGAAATCCAGCCATTTGTGACAATATGGATGGACATTGAGGGTATTATTCTAAGTGAAATAAGTCAGAGGGAGAAGGTCAAATACCATATGATCTCACTCATAAGTAGAAGATAAAAACAACAACAAACAAACACACATCCAAACCGCCAATCTCTGGATTGGATTGGCGGTTACCAGAGGGGAAAGGGGGAGGGAGGAGAGTGAAAGGGATGATTAGGCACATGTTGTGTGGTGATGGATTGCAATTAGTATTTGGGTGGTAAACATGATGTAATCTATACAGAAATAGAAGTATAATGATGTGCACGTAAAATTTATACATGTTATAAACCAGTGTGACTGCAATAAAATTAAAAATAAAACAAATAAAAAATAGAAAAATAAAATGCTCCGAAGTCAGGCATCTTGAACTAAAGAACAAAAAAAAAAAATTGCCATGTTGATAAGAAGTCATTATTGTCTCTTCATTAAAGCAGGCTCCCAAAGATACTTTCTGCTCTTGGTTTGAGTCAAAGTAGGAATTCATTTTACAGCATTCATCAATTTGAATGGATTCCAAGAAACATTTTCTGCTATATCCCCTTAATTTTTTTGGTCAAATATTTATTGAGCACCTACTATGTTTCAGGTACTCTGCTAGGTGTTAGGGTATCAATAGTAAAAAAAAACATATGGTTCCTTCCTTCAGGGAGTTGGGAAATGTTCTGAAGGAAAAGAACAAGGTGCTTTAAGAGTGTATAACATGGGACCTGACCTAGCCAGAGGAGACAGAGAGGGCCTCCTGGAAAATACGATATTCTCTCTGAGACCAGAAAGATGAATAGGAATTAGCCTGACATGGCATCTAGGAGTACAATCTTGATTAAATGGAATATTCAAGAAATAAGGTGTTTAGGCTAATTAAAAGTTGTAGCTTTTTAATTAAATAATCATACCTCATTTCTAAAGACCAGAAATCCAAGACTTTCATATCTATTTTCTCATTTTACTGTTACAAACTCTCATTGAGGGAGACTGAGAATTATTATTTTCTCTGGTTTTGTAGACATTTCCTGTACCCCGTCCATGTCCCTCAGCCCTTACCATTTCCATGCATAGTGGCCCAACTTCCAACTACAAGTACCTAAGTCTCTTTGCCTGAGCATTGTCTGACCACTACTGTCTGCTCTACCTGCCCACATGGCAGCCCTGAAGGATGAGGAATTAGCCCCTACACTGGAAGCAGCTCTGAACCAATGACTGATGGGAGCTAGCGTATGAATGACCCAGCTCCCTCATCCCTTGGGCGGGACAACCCAGAGGCACATGTTCTATTTTGGTAGCTAGAGAACTCCAGAAGGATTAAGCTCTCATTGTCCACAGTGGTAACACATGCTTTATTGGCTTCTTTCCTTCCCTGTATCATTTCTTCTGTCCTCTACAGGTATATCCAGTGATCACCTCTATGATGGTTAATTTTATGTGTCAACTTGGCTAGGCCATGGTACTCAGTCCTTTGGTCAAATTCCAGTCTACATGTTCTATGAAGGTATTTTTTAGATGTGGCTAACATTTAAATCAGTAGACTTTGAGTAAAGCAGATTACCCTCCATATGTGGGTGGGCCTTATCCAATCAGTTGGGAGTGGGCCTCATCTAATCAGGTGAAGGCCTTAAGAGAAAAAGAATGAGGTCCCCTAAAGAGAAAGGAATTCTGCTCCAGACAGCCTTCAGACTTGAGCTGCAACATCAGCTCTTCCCTGGGTCTCCAGCCTGCTGGCCTGCCCTGCAGATTTCAGACTTGCCAGCCTCCAATTCCTTAAAACAAATCACAAATCTCTCTATTTACACAAATATACACATACAAATATATATGTATATATACAAATATATACATAAATACATAGATGTATATATACAAATATATACATAAACAGATATATAGACAAAGAAATGCACATAAACAAATATATACATATATGTGCATATGTGTGTGTGTATATATATACTTGTACGTATATATTTGGATAGATAGATAGATACATAGAGCCAAGTGACTTGCTGAAGTCACAAACTACTGAGATGTAGAGTTCAGACTAGGAGCCCTATCTCCTCCCTGGCACTGTTTCCACCTATGAAGCTTCAGTGAACACTTGCCTAGCACTCCTCGTCCTGTGTCCATGGCAGACATCATGAGTTGCTCTTTTCCTCTGGGCCAGGTCGCATCCTCAGAAACTTTCTCAAGGCGCACTCTGGGCAGCCTTTTGCAGTCAGTTGGGCCTGGTGTTCAAGAGACCTGTTTGCCATCACTGTCCTGGACTGTATTCAAAAACTTTCTGAAACGCATCACCATGTTTTCTGACTTCGGTAGCAGCTGGCAGTGTCTGACTAGTTTTCCCCACCTCTGGTGCTTTACCTGCTCCTTGAAGCTGAAGTCAATTGTGCCTTCTAGCCCCACCCCACCCTGCCTGCTCCCACCACACACTTACATGCTGATTCAAGCCTACTCCATTTACTGACAGAGGCTGCGGAGACCACTCCTGCCCCCTAAATACTCACGCCCAAGGGACCGGAGATTGAAATGAGGTGTTACGCCCAGATCCCAGGTCTGATGACCCATCCACAGCTGAGTCTAGCATGATCCTGGCCAAGAGTAGTTGGTACTCTGTGTTGCTGGACTGATAAAAGGAACACATGAGGGAATGAACATCTCTAGGCCCAGTGAGTTATTTCAAAGTCTCTCATTTCAGTGGCCTTTAAGGGAGCTAACTAAGAAAAGAACAAAATAGAGTCTCAAAGCTGGTCCTGTTATTCTCAAGTCTCCACACATGAGCTTAGAGCTCATTCAAATATTTGTAAAGTGCTTACAGATGCTGCAACTTCTCTTGTTACAGAATCTAAGACCATTGATCTGGGAAAGTGGATTTGCAAGATAAACTCCGCAGAGAATGCAGACCCTAGCAGGTTAATAGCAGCAAAAAGAGCTGGTGCAGGGACCCCTGGCCCAGTCGGGAATCTTCCAGCTAGCTTCTGAGACAAAGCTGTCAACATTGGTCTGGGCAGCTCCTGGAAGATGGAGCCCTGGCCAACGTCTGCTTTCAGCTGTGGAAAAAGCTGTCCCCACCCCTGGCCTGGTTGCAGGTCTGCTGCGTCCACAGCTGCAGCACACCAAGAGAAAAAGATGAGAATGAAGGGGCTGTAGGCTGCAGGTTGAGTGGGAGAAACCGTGATGGAGACAGCTGGAGCTTCCACAGGAGAAATGCTTTAGCAAACAAGGCCTGGCCTCTGCTCCCTCACCCCACCTTTGACCCTCAGTCCTGTCAGAAGAGCAGTATGGGCCAGCCGGGGAAGCGAGCTTGCTGGGAACTAGAAAATCCAAGGCTCCCAACTCCCAGTGGAAAAACAGTTGAGCTTTTCTCCTATGTGAGTACATAGTCTGCCAAGGTCACTTTGATGAGGCCATGAATAGTGAACCAAAAGCCATCTGGACCAGTGATGAGGAGACCAGGGTCCTAGTGTCAGCATCACCACCAACCCCCAAGTTGGCACACCTAAGGTCAAGGGCATAACCACTCTGATGCTTTGTGTTGGATAGTCTGTACAGTTCACATGGTCCAATCAAATCCTAAAAACAACCCCATGAGATGGGCAGGATATATCGTCCCCTTTTACACATGAGGAGACTGATTAAAGCTCAGAGAGGTTAATGCACTTACCTAAGGCCACACAGCTAATCAGGGGTGGAGTCGGAATTCACACTCCAGAATCAGGGCCCCATTCTCACCTGCCATGGTTTCTCTTACAAGCTCTCAGTGATCAAAAAATGACACAACAAATACTTTTCAAACACTTGTGAGGCCCTGTTTTGAGTGCTGAGTGCTGAGGAGGCAGTGGGTAAATAAGATACCACAAGGTCCCTATTCTCTGGATATGATAATCTGGTGGGGGATATGTACAATGATCCATTAACAAGAACATAACTCAGGTTGAGAAAATGGTGGGTGCTATGAAGAAACTGAAGCCGAGTCATTTGAGAGAGATGTGGTGGGTCTAAAGACTCAGCGGGCAGAGAAGTGGGGGCAATGAGGCAAAGGGTGTTTCCTATGGCCCAGGGCCTTTTGAGGAAATCACTCTCCCCCAGGCTGTGCACGTGTGAGTGCCAGGGCAGGGCAGGCTGTCCAGATCATGGTCCAGCCTCTGGAGGTGATGACCCGCAGGGTAACCCCATGTCCCTGTCCCCTCCACCAGAAAGCCTCCCCCAGGCCTGGTCCACCCCACCCTGGAAGTGGCTTTCAATCTACAGGCTGGCCCACTACCCCACTAGTCAGGGACCCCGCCAGCCCAAGGAAGTCAGGAAATGTGTGTGTGCCAGTTTTGTTTGAGGTTAAACTCATCCCAGTCTATTTTATAAAAAAAGAAGGAAAGTAAATCCATGAGATTTATATTGCCACTGACAATGAACACAGCTCCTGTGCAGAGAAGAGCCGGCCTTTCACAGGACTCTAGAGTATGACAGCTGGGAAAGATAGTCCCTCGACAGGGAGACCAAGGCCCAGGAAGGAGATTTGTCTCAGGTCATGGTTGGGGTCAGAGTAAGGGCTTGAATCTCAGTACTGGGAGGGCAGAGATGGGAATATAACCCCTAACCTCCAAGTGCTCACAGCCTAGGCAAACAATAAAGAAATGTTCCAAATAATTGCCACAGAGCTTGATAGTTGCAAAATAGTAGTTCTATTGACCAGCTGCTTTTTTCAGAAGTGTCCCCTAAGGGGAGACCCGCTTCACTCTTAAAGGTTTCTACCCAGCAGTAGTGGCCTGGGACGTGCAGATCAATCACTTTCAAGAAGGTCCCACTTTCTCTCCGACCTCATGGAGTTTGGAAACAGAGGAGAAGACATACTTACCGAGCAGATGCCAGATGTTCCCGGGCATGAAATGTTCTCAGCACCTGCTCCCTGATTGCGCCCAACCCCACACGAGAGGAGCTCTGCCTCTCCCTGTTCTCCGGAGCAAAGAGGCCCAGAGAGGGGAAGTGGCTTGTACAAGGTCATCCAGCTTTCACATGGCAGAATGGGATCAACCCAGGTCCATGTGGGCTCTTCCAGATCCTCCCAGGATCTCTCCTGGGCCACTTGAGGGTCCAAGTAGACCCAAAAGAGGGGACCAGAGATTGGGATCTCATCAGGAAATCTGGTTTATTCACCAAAGCAGAAAATAGAAATTCCAGGGCTGCATGCTCCTCACTGAGCCCTGGAGACTTCCAACCAGAGGGGAGAGCCTTCTGAAGAGTCAGAGAAGGGTAAACATTAATGTGGTGGGAGCCTCACGTCCAAAATGGCTGTAGTGCCACCTATAACACAATGCAAATGCCCCTTTGCTGGCTTCACCTCTTTCTCTGGCTGCCCAGAGTTAAAGCCACTGCTGGTCCCACCTGCAGCCCCAGGCTGGCTGTGGGGCCTGGGGTGACCCTGCCAGAGGCAGGGCCTGTATTCGTGCAGCCTGTGTGCACAGGGCCTCCCAGAGCCAGGATAGAGTGATCACTAGTTGAAGACAGTGGAGCTGAGCTCCGCTGTTCAGTGGGGCTTGGAATAAAGTCCCCCGAAGCTGGTGTGCCTGTGTAGGTGTTGGAGGGGCAGTAACCAAAAAGAGAGAAGTAGAACATTACCTTCAGTTGCGGCTTCTAAGTGAGCAAATCCCTTCCTCTGAGACCCTTAACCACTAGGCAGGTCTAAGAGCCTATTAGTTCTCTGTCTGAACATGTGGCACTTATTACCGCCCACCTTGGCTTCAACCCTGACCACCCCCAGTCTCCGAGTTCCCTCAGGGCAGCTCACTGCTACCCCACCCAAGTCACCCTTCCTGTGTATGGTGACCAGAGTTTGCAAATCAGAATCCAGGATGCCCAGTTAAACTGGAATTTCCGATTAATTAACAGCAAATCATTTTTTAGTTAAGTATGACCCATGCGATATTTGGGGCCCACCTATAGTAAGCAATTATTCACTGTTCATCTGAAATTCATATTTAACTGGGCATCCTGGATTTTATCAGGCAGCCCTATTCCTGCAGCCCACTTGGTGACTGGCACCTGCCTCCAATACTCATTGATGGAGAAAACAGTATAACATCCTGTTTCGCAAAAGTATTTGAGGATAAATACTACAGGCTGCAGCCGCGATATTTCTTCCTTTTGTGTCATTTTTGGAGGACGTTTTCACCATATATAAAGCCTGCGTCTAGTGGGATGCAAATGAGACCAAGTCCCAGAGGGGGAAAATGAGTTAGAACGCAGTTAGGAAACAACTCCAGGGGATCTGAGACCTGAGCTTCATCTGCTGAGTCTTTTATTCTCGTTAATTCATAACAGTGTCTTTAAAATCCTGGACCAGAATTCGAGAACAGTCGGTGTGTAAGTGTGACAGTCATTACTCCTAGGAGACAGCCCCTCCGCCAGCTGGGCGCCCTCAGCGCGTTCTTGGTGCCTCAGCGCCCTCCTGTGGTCTGCTGGGGAACTGCACGCTGTCTCCACCACCGGGCTGGAGCCGGGCCCTGGCGGCTGCGGAAGGCGCGGCGCCCCTCGGCTGCCCAGGGCCTTGGGCTGTGTGGAAGGATCTCAGGCGAAAGGCACAAAACCAAGTGCGCCACGTGGAAACAAAGCTCTTCCTTGTTGCTGTGAAGCTCCGACCAGAGCCGGGTTGTATTTCATCTTGTATGCCAACGTGTAACATATCTGCTGACCCAATTTTACAGATGTTCTCTTCAAAACGGACTCCGCTTTGTGAATATTTTTCTTTAACTATCAAGCTGCGGTCATGGAAAAGTAAAAAAAAAAAAAAGCCTTTAAATAGAATGAGAGACAGTTGGGCTCAGAATTGATTCCTATTCTACCAGTTGGTTATTCTTAAATAGATAGTGGGTGGTGTGGGAAAGGTAAAACCATGGAATTAGGATTCCCACCCCCAACCATTGTCTCTTACCTCCAGCCTAGCAACAGTCTCGCTGCATTTCGGAGAAAGGGCGGCACCACCGATCCATTATTGAAAACACACGACTCCCGTAAGCTTGTTCATTTTCATGTATGTAGCTCGGGGCAAGAGGTTCTCTGCCACCGCTTCTCTTTGATTTGAAAGCAATACAAAGAATAAGTGAAATGAAAAATATGGCCATAGAGAGGCCAGTGCTTGATCCTTACACACACACACGTGCACCTTCCAGTTACATACAAAGGCAATTTTCCAAACGGGTGGTCACTAGCCTTTCTCCATTCACAAGTTGATTTTCTGGCAGCTGCACAGCTTTGCACATCAATTCCGCTGAAATCTGCCTCCTGGGTGGGGAGACCCAAGGAGAGGAGGGTTGCCCATGCCTCAGTCCTTGCAGCCTGGGCCACAGAGAATGGACTTGGAGGTGGCCATAGAATAGACTTGGTGGACGTGGGTCTGAGGCCTGCTTCCACTTAGCTAGCTGTGAATCCTTGGCCAAGTGGCTTCCCTCCTATGGGCTTCAGCTCCCCTCATGGAGTAAGGAGCTGCATAGGCATCCTCCCAACTCTGAGTCTCTGATTCTAGCTTCGTTGGCTTTGGTCTTTCTCAAACTCTTTTTAAAAATTGTTTTCATTCATTCATTTAGCAAACACGTAAGTGCCTAAAATGTGCCAGACACTCGTGTTAGAGGCTTAGCATAGAGAAATGGATAAGGAATGTCCCCTTCCTAGAACTAGGTCATTGCAAAGTGACAGAACAAGTAACTAGAGAGGTATACGCCCGGGTTCTGGGTGCCCTGCTGATGAGAGTGTAAATTTGTGCAACCTCTTTGGAGGCAAGTTTGGTACCAGGTGCCAGATTGTCAAATGTATACACTACATTAGTTGGGAGCCCTAGTTGCTTGACTGACTCCAGTTAACTTAACCAGAAAAGGTTTTTGTTTTTGTTTTTGTTTTTAAGGCTATTGAGTAACTCAGAGTCCCGGGGAAGGCTGTAGTCTCAGACCCAGCTAGGGACATAGGTGACCAGGCTGCTGCCATGACCACAGCAAAAATCACACCATAAAAACAGTCTGGTGTTTTTGTGCCATTGCCATTGCAAAAACTGCCATAGCCACTGCCAGACACTGGTGGCCACTGCTGGCCCACTGTTACTGCAGAGCCTGTGTGCTGTGCCATGCCACCACTGCTTCCTACTGCAAAGATGGAGTCACCACGGTTCCTGCCTTACAAATTCTGGGAGGAGGGGACCTGCTCAGCTGGGTCAAGGTCACTAGCCACAAGGGACCCACAGGGAAAGTGGGCATCCAGCATTTTGTGCCTCTATAGCAGCAAGTGAGCTCTGCCTCCCACCCAAAATAATAGTATGGGGAATTTCCCCAGCAGAGGAAGACGTTTACGATGCTGGTGGCTGTAATCATGACAAATGTCCTCTACACATGCGTTTGACCTGGAAATTCCCTTTCTACAATTTAATCCTTTAGAGTTACGTTAATAGTTACACAAGTACTCATTAATTCCACAAACATTTGTTGTGGGTGTTATCATGTGCTAGGCACTGGGAGACAATGGTGCAAAAACAGACACTGTGTGTCCCCATGGAGCCTACCGGGGAGACAGAGTCAAGTGAAATAGTTATAGAAATGAGTGTGAAAGTATAACTGAGGTGAGGGCTGAGAAGTGGTATGGGTATGATGCAACCTGACCTAGTCAAACGCATCAGGGAAGGAGGCCCTTGGGAAGAGAGGGTCAAGCTGGCCCTGAAGACGGAGTAGGAGGCTGGACAAGGAGGTGTGGCACGTCGGTAGGGGCCAAACCATGAAGGGTCTACACAAAGGCCAGGTACAAGTGTTTTCTGCTTGTCCTCATTTCAGTGAGAAGCCCTTGGAATACGTGGGGGTCAGGGAGATGCAAGCAGTGACATGATCAGATTTGCATCTTGCAAACATCATCTTCAGAACTGTGCAAACCGCATTGTAGTGCCGCAGGAGTCGGAGACCACTTAGGAAGTGGTTGTGTGTCCAAATGATAGGAGATGGTGGCATCGAATTGTATGGGTGGAGATGGAGACCTAGATGGGTTCAAGATGTACTGAAAAAGGTAAAATCCACATGGCCTGGAGGTGGATGTCTACACCCCATGGAGGTGCAGGGCTCCCCAGGCCCTGTGGCCAGCAGAGTCATGAAGGTCAAGGCTAGAAAAAGCAGCAGTCTTGGTGTTAACCATTGTAGAAATATTCACATTTATTAGCTATCCTAGGAGAGGAAGGAAACTCCAAGGTTTCTGGTTCCATGCTCACACGGAAATGCTTCAGATTGCATGTCATAGAAAGTTGGAGTTGCGAAAGCCCTTAGAAATCACGCAGCAGGAAAAGCAGATTGTAAAATAGGATGTCGAAAAAATAGATAGGATGTAGAATAGAGTCCAATTGTTTCATATAGGAAGGGCTACCCCAAGTTAACAACGGTGTTAGATTATTGTCTTTGCTTTTGTATATTTTTCTAATTTTTGTGTGATTAATATGTAAATACTTTCACAATAAGGGAGGAATCCAATATTATTTTTTAAAAGAAATTACCTCGTATATATAACTTCTCTTCTATCAGAGAGGAAACTGAGATGGGAGAACCTCTCTGGACAGGAAGAAAGGAGAAATCCAATTAACTACTATAGAAGCTTTTTTCATTGTTTTAAAATCTTCATCTTTATTTGAAAGCTCCTTGCCCTCTTTAAAAGTTTTTTCAAGGCTATATGCAAAGGGCCACTCACCTTATACAGTCAGCATGTTATTTTAATAATTGAGTGTGTATACTCCAAATCATAAAGTCTCAGAGACAGAAGAGGTTTTAGTAGTTAGTCCTCCTCTGAAAATGATTGACTGGACTGGGTCAGGGTTTCTTGACCTCAGCACCATTGCCAATTAGGGCCAAATGGTTTTTGTTGTGGGGGCTGTCCTGTGCATGCTTCCTATCACCCCTGGCCTCTCCCCACTCAATGCCAATAGCACTCCCCCCAGTTGTGACAACCAAAAGTGACTCCAGACATTGCACAATGTCCCTTGGGGCAGACTCACCTCCGTAGAGAACCAGTGGCCTAGGTGTTGCTTACATACCTCAGGTGACAGAGAGTTCATCACACCTAGGAGTAGGCTTTTCCAGGCATGAGCTGCTGTTAGAAAGTTCATCCTTCCACTGAGTGGCCATCTGTCTCCCTACAGCTTCTGGTGCTGGTTCTTCACCTGGGGCCATTAGAGAGCATGTCCAATCTCTCTTGCCTACAATGGTTCTGCCAAGATTTCAAGATAGCGCCATGCTCTACCCCCCACCACCCCCACCTGCTCCCAAGTCTTTTCTCTTCCAAGTTGAACATTCCTCCTTCAACTGTTCCTCCCAGGACACGTTGGGTCTTCTGTTTGTCCACGTTTCTGTGACAGCTCCAGGTCCCTGGCTAAACACAATTCTCCAGGTGCTGGCCAACCATGGAGTGTAGGCAGAGCAGCTGACCACCACCTTCCTCCTGTATACCCATTTATGTAGCCCGACATCCCTCTCACTTCCTGGCAGCTATATCACACTAAGTCCCCATACTGAGCTGTTAGCCAAAATGCTGAAGGTTTGCATGTGTGACACTGCTCCCTTGGGTCACCCCTTCCTAGCACCTTGGTTCTGGGGCCCACCTGTTAGGCCTACATTTATCCTTCTCAAACTTCACCAATTCACAAGAAATGGATAGCCATGCTTGCCTCTGAGGACAGCACAATGGTTGGGGATGGGATGGGAGAGAAAAGGACTTCACTGTGTACATGTTTGTGCCTTTTAAACTTTGTACTGCGTGCATATATTACCCACTCACCATAAACAAGCCAGCAAACAAATACACTGGCCATTATTTCACCTGCTTAGAGTCACCCAGTCCTTCCAGCCTGTTCTGATCCACTTGAAAATTTATGATATCTTCCAGTGTCCTCACTTTCATCCCCAAATATGATAAACATGCCTTCCAAATCTTCATTCAAAGCCACCCATTAGGAAAGGCAGAAAAAGACAAGCCAAGGCTTGTCAAGGCACTAAGTGGGGACTTTTCCAGTTGGGACCCCAGGAAGCCACTCATTTCCTTCAAGAAGACAAGTCAGTCCTCCTTTAAGTGTTTGCTATTGCATATCTGGTTTCCCTAAACAGAGGCCCCCCTGATTGGTCACCCCACTTCCGCCTTCTTTCTGGGGAGTCTCTACCTGCAGGGCAAACTGAGAGAACTATCACTGCCCAGAACAGCACTTCTACACTCAAGTGCAACTCACCCCTACCACCAACAGTTCAGCTCCTTCACAAAACCCACACTGCACCTGCCCTGTGCTCCCATGGGTGGGAACAGCTTGGGTCCTGTAAGGGGGCAAACCTGTACCACGGCATGGAGATCTGTTAAATAGCTTCATTTATTTTCAGGCAGCATCAAGCAGTCCCGAAACAACAGCAAGAATTGCACACACATTGACAATGGCAAATTTAATATGATTTATTCGTACAATAACTCATGCTGCACTTAACACAAATACAAGGGTACCTTTTTCAATAGTATGGAAGAGATGAATTCATAAAACCTGTTAAGCAAATAATGAGTTCTGAACATAAATCACCTGCAAAAGGTTATTTCCAAAACACACCCGAAACGATGATAAATTAGGGCAAGGGTTTTGTAAATATCAGCATGGTCCTGCTCCAAACTGTCTTACCTGCATAAATCACAGTCTCTGATTTTTAGACAGGAAAAAGCAAAAGTGGTTAACACCTGCCCTTGCTCCTTTCTTTGTCCACCTCCTAATTATTGCTTCCTAGCAGGTGCCAAATACACTAGGCCTTGAGCCTTTGTTCCCTACGGGCAGTGGGGCTCTGCTCCTCCTGCCTGGGGTGCGTCACATCACCTGGTGTGGGCACCTGCAAGTGGTCTCCCGGACACCTCATCCAGAGCCAACCCAAACCAGGTTTGTTTTCTCTATCCTGGACTCGCCCCCATCAGAGGCCCAAGACCATTGTCCAGAATCCAGAGTCAAACAAGGGTGTCTTTCAGTGACTAGCACCATTGGCTGCCAGTGATCTTGGGTGGGACATGGAATAACAGCCAAGAAACTCTGATCCCCACCACATCAGACTGCCTGTATTTCAGCTGACACTAGAGAGGAAAGCGTTATCTACCCCACCAGGTGGGTAAATGGACAGGGACACCAGCAGGAGCTTCAGTAGAATGTGAAAGGCAAGTCCCGAGAGCAGTGAGGGCTCTTACCCATCATGGCAACACTATGGGTGATCTAAGGGCACCGATTAGTGACGGCCCTCTCAGCTTCAAGTTCTCATGCGCAGAAGAGAGAGACTGCCCAGGAGAGCCAAGGGGACAGCAAGTGCATTGGGGCAGGAGGTTAGGCTGACAGCAGGCTTAACCACAATGGGTGATACCTAAGGCCAAACGAGACAACAGGCAAAGGCCAAAAGGGGCAGCTGGGTTCTAGTTCAACACTGGGTCTCAGGCCAGAATTCGAGAGACTCCTCGGAAGAGCTAAAACCTGCAGGTTGGACTTGGGCAAGGAAAAGGGGATGAGCCCCATTTGGGAATTTATACCGAAAGCCCCTCACACAATGAGGTATGACAGCTGGAAACCTGGCAGGCATCGGTGAGGTTGGCATGAGACAGGGAAGGGCCAGCCCCTTGCCATCCTTCAGAGAAATCTTGCTCTCTGTAGCCAGGATGAGGCTCCTCCAGAGTCACCTTGCTCATCTCTCAGTACATGCTCCAACATTTTTAAGTGATTAAAGATGAATGTAGGCTGGGTATATATCCAAAAGAATTAAAAGCAGAGACTCAAACAGACATATTTGCACACTCATGTTCATAGCAGCATTATTCACAATAGCCAAAAGGTGGAAGCAACCCAAGTGTCCATTGACAGATGAATGGATAAACAAAATGTGGTCTATCCATACAATGGAATATTATTCATCCTTAAAAAGGAAGCAAATCCTGACACATGCTACAACATGGATGAACCTTGAGGATATTATTCTAAGTGAAAGAAGCCAGACACAAAAGGACACTGTATGATTCCACTTATATGAGGTACCTAGAGTAATGAAACTCTTAAGTACAGAAAGTTGAATGGTGGTTACCAGGGGTTAGGAGGGTGGGGAAGAATGGGGAGTACTTGTTTAATGCGGACAGAGTTTCAGTTTTACAAGAAGAAAAGAGTTCTGTGGATGGATGGAGGTGATGGTAGCATTACAATGTGAATGTATTTAATGCCACTGAACTGCATACTTAATAATGGTTAAAATGGTAAATTTTATGTTGTGTATTTTGCCATAATTTTAAAAAATGCATTCTAAAATTTGAGAATTTCAGTAAAAAAAAACCGTTAATGTAGGAAAGATGGTACAGTCATTACAAAGGTCACCAAGAACTGTTAATGACATGAAAAACCATGCTAACATTATTTTAGCTCAAAAAAGCAAGATATGGGATTATATGAGGTAGATTTTAGCTATGTAAAGATAAAAATGTCCATATCTGCATATGTATGTGGGCAGGAAAAAGAGCAGAAAGAAATGCACAAATGTCAACAGTGGCTATATTCTGGAGGGTGGGCTTCTTTGCATCCTCACCATTTTCCTTCCACATTTCCCAAATTTTACACAATGAGCATATACTACTCTGATAATACGGTTGAGAGACAGGGTAAATTAAGTATAAAACCAAACCACAAAAAAGCAAAGGAAAATAAATATTTATTCAATCTCCAGATTGGGAGGGGTCTCCATGTTTAACAGGAAAAAAATCACATAGGAAAAGAGCAATTTGTTTGATTAATTAAAAAAGTGAAACCCATAACCAAAATGTAAAGGCAAATTCACACAACCTGAAATACGAATGCCCAACAATCGTACAGAGAGCAATGATCAAGGTCACTAATAAGTGAAGAATTCAAAGCTAAAGCAGGATACCACTTTGACCTATTATTGTGGGGGTTGGGGTTTTTTGTTTTGTGGTTTTTATTACTTGTATCCTTGTTTGCTTTACTTTTAGTTTTACTACCCTAAGGTAGCAGGAGAGTGGGGAGAGGAGCAAAATGGAGATGCTTTTGACAATTTGGCACTGAGAGACTATCCTAAGGGGGTAATGTGAAACACACAAAAACATTTCATTCACAAAGTTGTTCATCACAGCATTATTTATAATAACTAAAATTAGGAAATAACCTAAATTTCCAATAATTGAAAGAAGGTTAAGTAAATTATGATAAAACTACACAATAAAATATATTACCACCAATATAAAGTATCTTTGCAAAAATCTGTAATAACCACATATTATACTCAGTGAAAAAATGAGAATATCAAATGATAAAGCACATAGCATGGTCATGATGTAAAAAACTCATACTCCCAAAAAGACAAGAGATTAAGTGACTCTCTTGGGGTAAAATACTGATGCATTTTCTTAGGTTTTACTACATGCGTTTTCCAATTTTTCTATAATTAACACATTAATTTTATAATCATAAAAAATACCTTTTTTAAGTAAGGTGACCACAAGATTCTTTAGAAAGGTTCATTTTATCCCATGATACAGTGTAGAGAGTCACAAACCCTCAGCCT
This sequence comes from Ceratotherium simum simum, assembly GCF_057802395.1. Taxonomy (NCBI): domain Eukaryota; kingdom Metazoa; phylum Chordata; class Mammalia; order Perissodactyla; family Rhinocerotidae; genus Ceratotherium; species Ceratotherium simum. The sequence continues at coordinate 5,828,686 of NC_141940.1, read as the reverse complement.
CTTGGAAATGGGGGCATGGGAGTGCGAAGAATGGTCATGAATGGATGGTGAAGGGAGGAGGGAACAACCTAGGGGTGGGTGGGGAGGCAGGGATTGGCAAGGGAGAATCAGGGACCAGTACGCAAACTGGTCAGCCGAGGAAAGGGGCTTTGTGGAGTCAGGGAAGACTCTGACTGCTCAGCAGAGGTCTGTGTAGACCCAGAAGTAGGCACTAATGGTGTTCTCAAAGGGCAGGTTCAAAGAGGGATTTCAGGAAGACACATGGATTCTTTAGGGGCAAGGGAGGAAAGAGGAGGGGGAGGGAAACTACTTGGGAAGGAGGTGTGAAGGGCTGGGGAGATGGCGATGGGAGAGGAGAGGAAGAGGCTGGTTGCCACAGTGAACTCCCTACACTACACTTAAACCAAACATACTTCACTCACCTCCAGACAAATCTTTGCGGGCAAACATGGGGTAGAGAATCAGCTCACAGGAGGAACTTGCCAACAGCCAGATGGATCCAGCTCAAATTCAGAGTTAATCTAGGGCACCTCCGTTCAATCAACTTTCCGCCACTAGGGAAAGGTTCTAGATCTGTGCTGTCCAATACGGTAGCCACTAACCACATGCGGCTATTGAGCACTTGAAATATGGCAAGTGCAACTGAGATTCTGCTTTTGAAATGTTTACTTCATTTTAATTAACTTAAATTTAAATAGTCACATGTGCCTAGTGGCTATTGCGCAGCACACACCTAGGGGCAGTTCTCAAAGTGTTGCATTTGGAGAAGCAGTGTGATTTTTCAGAAATGTAAATTCTCAGACCTCACCCCAGATGCCCTGAATCAGAACCTCCACAGGCAAGACCCAGCAAACTGGGTTTTAACAAGCCCTTCAGGTGGTTCTGGTACACCCTCATGTTTGCGAGCCACTGATTTAGGGCCATTCCAAATTTCTGGGATCACTAGTTCTGGGTTCAACTAACCTGTATAAAAGAACCCCTGCTCAAATGAAATGGGGATTTCTATAAAGAAAGTGGTTGGAGAACCATTAACAAAACATGTGCAACTCAGTGGGATTGGAGAAAAGGTATATGAAGCAACAAAGATGTGGTTTCTCTAAGCTGAGTCAAGGTAAGGAATGTGGCCAGCTTTGATATCTGAAAACCAGAAAGTGGCAGCTCATGCAAATGTGTGTTGGAGATATGCAAAAGGAAATAAAAAGTGGCTCTATATTGAGTTCAGTGTCAAAAACACAAAAAGCAACCATAACCCGTAAGAACAGCATGCCACTGAACATGAAATGCAGCCTTCACTTCTAAAAGGAGAGATTCGTAAATGGACGCCAAGAAAAACTAAACCCTAACGAGAGCTGAAGCATTGAGGCTACGGCCTCATGTAGAAAAGATGAGACAGAAACACTTCCAGCAGAGACAGATTGACATGCAAAAGCACCCCAGGTAGACCCAGACCTGGATGTGGCTTCGGTCATGCAGGTGAATTACTGCCAAAATGGCAGCTGCACATCCGACGTGCATGTTGCTTCACTCTCCCAGCACAATTCAGCTTATGACTTCAGCAAGAGCAGAATGTGGAGATTTTTGATACTAAAATTGTGCTTCAAGAAATAAAGCAAGAAAAAATGATGAAGTGTACATATTGTAGCCAACCAGGAACAACAAATGGGTGTGAAATAAAAGCCTATGTTAAAACTTATAACTATGGAGTAGGAGATAATGCTAAATACACTGAAAATATGTCATTAGGAATTTAGACTGCATTGTGAAATTCTTAGTGGAAGTGCTGAGAGTGATAAAGAGGATGAAGAAGGAGAAAGAAAAGGCTGAGGGAAACCATCTCCAAAAACTGAGGCTTCCAGAAGAGAGACAAGCTTCAGGATCAGCAAGATGAATAGAGCCCTTCACTCCTCAAGTAGAAATTGTCGTTGCCAAAACACTAAGTCACTTAATTGCTTAGAAGATGGTTGTGTTACCATATATAACTCTATTATAGGCTAATTAGTAAAAAAAAAAAATCAGTATTTGAAATTTTACTGATTTGAAGTAATCTTTTAATATAATACCTTGCCTTTTTGGTTACAATATTTTGCAGTAACTTAATCTAATTTGCTATATTTTGTTTCACATTTACCTTTAACTACTGAAGCAGCACTTGAAAGAATTACTAAAAGTTACTCACTGTGATATAGGACTACATTAGATGTTTATTTAGAAAGTGCTTGACTCTTCTGATGACTACTGATAATTGATCGGCTTCAACATGTTGTAAATATGAGTTGTGAATATTCTATCCTTTTTAAAATGACATAGGCTAAGCTTATTATGACCACTTTGCCTTTCTGGTTACTTTCATATTTAGGAAACATAGAACTATATTCTGGGGATTTGAAATTACCTAACATTATACTAATGAAAAGTTTTCACAATTCTCAAAATAATTTAGAATTTAATAAAATTAATGTGGTCTTTAATCAGCAATTAAGAGTAGAATATTTCCTGCCTCCTGGATAAATGGATGTCTGCAACCAACCATCCCTAAAGAAGGAAAAGACTAGTATGGTTCTGAGTGACTCAATTCATGGGTACAGTTAGGCCTTTAAATGTTTTCCATTATGCGTAACAGTGCCTTTTAATAGACGGCCTTTGGGTTCAAGGGTCAAATTATTTGCTAACAAATTATTATTTGGGCCAGAAAGTCTCTGAAAAATTTTAACTGAATTTCCCATACATCTCATGTCTCTGGCTTACTGAGCACTGTTTATTATTTGATGTAGAAATTCCATATTAATCACTTCGTGCATATTTTATCTTTGTATTTGAACATTCGTGATCTTAGAAAGAAAAATTGAAGATAGACTTTAAGGCCTTGGCATCTAACATTATTATTTAACTTTACATTTTAAAAAGAAACCTAGATTACATGTTGACATAATATTTTGAACATATTGGGCTAAATAAGATATATTATTAAGTTATAGACAAAAGAACCAGGAACTTAGTGTTGAACCTAACTTGATACATGCTTACTTTTTGAAATGCACTAAATTTCACAAATAAAGTATTTCTTGACTATAGTATTATGTTCGGTTATGACAATTTTAGTTTGCTAACTTTGTACTTATTCATTCAATGACTTATTCATTCTATGACTGTTTATAAAAAAAGGGAAAGAAAGGTTCAGCCAAGCCCCAGTCCAATCACCAATTAGAAATCAATAAAGATGAAATCAAAAGGTTTGGCTGCTACATACTCTCAGGCCAAATTGCTGATGCATGTTTTGATTGCCTACCCTTCATGTTGCTTCCCATATTATGGGTAATCACAAAATAACTAGCTCTAACTCCTCTGACCAGCTGAAACGGAGCACATCATATATGCCCTCTGTGGTTGGCAAAACTCATGGCATCAATGATCGGGAAAGGTCTCTACCTTGGGTGTCATTATACATGTTGTGATCCTGCAAAGGGTCAGAATCTACAAAATATAGTTCCCCTGCATGGATGTCAGAAAAGTTAGCCAGAAATTCACTGGGATTGAAGCCAACCCACACAGTATACCTATAATCTATCGTGCGTATGGAATAGCCCATGACCGTTATATCTTTTAAACTCGGCTTGTCAGAATTCCACTGAGGAGAGTCTGCAGGCCGGGGATACTGGCTATAGGCAATCAACTCACGGGGATTATCACGAAGGTATGGGTCCTCTTCCAAGTCACGGAATCGAAAATACTTCAGAAGGTTCTGGCCTTCTCGGCACAGCTCAACGTGAAATGAGGGAATAGGGCAGCGAGGTGGAACGTGCAGTCCTGCAAGTCCCGCGAGCGTGGGGAAGAGAGAAAGAAGCTCCACAAGGTCCAAGGTTTGCCGGCCTGAAGGAGGAAGTGACCCGGCAGAATGGGTTATGTTACGAAGCCCGAAGCCCGCCGCAGCCAGGCAAGACGAGTAAAGGGGCCCGTCTGGGCTCCACACATTGTTTTTTTTTCTTTTACAACATTTATTTTTTAGCACAATAATTTTAGGAACACCAACTCAGTATCTCACTCAAAAGCAGGATGCAAAATGAAGGTGCCCTCAGGCTCTTGGAACTTTTAAAAACTATCTGAATTTTGGAACCACTAGTGTATAATCGATTCAGGCAAGGATCATCAATGGAGGCCCAAACCACTGGGTAAAAGTCTCTTGAAGAACAGTATATTTCGAGTTTCATGGCATCACCCTGCAGATTACTCCTTTCTGGATGTCTGCATTTGATCCATCAAATTTACCATCCTAAGCATTTTTTAGTGTACAGTTCAGTGTCATTAAGTAGATTGTTGTGCAACCACCACCACTATTTCCAGAAATCTTTTCATCTTGCACAACTGAAACTCTGTTCCCATTAAACAACTCCCCATTTCCTCCTTCTTCCAGTTCCTGGAATCCACCATTCTACTTTCTGTCTCTATGAATTTGACTACTCTAAGGACGTCATATAAGTGGAATCACACAATATTTGTTCTTTTGTGACTGGCTTTTTTCACTTAGCATGTCTTCAAGGTTCATTCATGCTGTAGCATGTGCCAGAATTTCCTTCCTTTTTAAGGCTGAATAATATTCCATTGTATGTATCTACCACATTTTACTTATCCATTCATCTGACAATGGACACTTGGGTTGCTTCCACCTTTTGGCTATTGTGAATGATCCTGCTATGAACAGTCACGTACAAGTTTTTGTTTGAATACCTGTTTTCAATTCTGTGGGTTATATCCCTAGGAGTAGAACTGCTGATTCATATGGTAATTCTACGTTTAACTTTTGGAGGAATCACCAAAGCGGTCTCCATAGTGGCTGTACCATTTTACATTCCTACCAGCAATGCCTGAGGGTTTCAATTTCTCCACATCCTCACCAGCTCTGTTGTTCTCTGTTTGTTAATAGCCATCTTAATGAGTATGAAATGATATCTCATTGTGGTTGATCCATCTTTAAAGTCTAAATCTTGTACATATATTGATTCCTGTTAAAATTTATCTTTGCTCTGGACCATTGTTCTGGCCTTTCTGGATCTTTAAGAGTTTGCTTTATACTGCCCAATTTTATTTCCCACACATTTGATTTGTAAAAGTAACAGAAAAGAAAGTTTAAAAAAGATACCTTTATAAAGGCAGACCTGGCTGACACAACCACCTTAACCAGGTGATCAAACTTGGCATCACTAATAATGGCACAGGCCACCAGGAAGTGCCCTGATGTGATACAATGGGAGCATACAACCTCACATGTAGTGTACATGTCAAAAATGTTTACCCTGAACCTAGTCATGAGGAAGCAATCAGACAAATCCAGACTGTGGGCTGTTACACAAAACAGCTGGCTTGGACGCCTGTAAAAAGATGAAGTCAGGGAGATAACAGGGGCCCAGATCATGTGAGGCCTTGTTGGCCACGCTAAGGACATTTGCTCAGAGTGAGACGGGAGCATAGGAGGCTCCAGAGCAGGGCTGTGACACGACCTGACTTGGGTTTTAACAGGATCAGTTTGGCTACTGTGAGGAGGAAAACTCTAGGGGATCAAGGGCACAAGCAAGGAGACTTCAGCAAGCTCAGGCAGTAATCCAGCAAGAGATAGTGGCAGTGGTCAGCGGTGGTGGCAGTGAGGTGGTGAGAAGTGGTATGGACAGATTCTGAATGGAGAGTGACAGGCCTGCTGACAGACTGCATATCACATATGGAGTATGAGAGAAAGACAGGGGCCGAGATGACTACATGATTTTTTGGCCTGAGCAACTATAATCTAGGGGAAGAGCATCAAAGGAAAAGTTTAAGGTGAAAGGTCAGAAGTTCAGCGTTGGGCACGTTAGACTGGCCAAGTGGGACAGGCTGCTGGAAATCCAAGTCCAAAGTTCAGGGAAGAGATACAGGCTAGAGATAAACTTTGGAACTAAACTGGATGACAGTGCAGTTACATGAATTTATAACTTGCTGAACACCTCCCAACAGAAGTTTTAAAAAAGATTTTCAATCTGTCAGAAGATTTCTTCAAGTAAACAAAGGGCTATAATCATGTCTTGAAATTGTTTAACCTTTTTATCAATGATGTGAAGGAAGAACATGCAACATGCAAAAATCAAATGTGCAGAAAATAAAATTGGGTAGTGTAAAGCAAACTTGGAAAGATCCAAAAAGGCCAGAACGATGGTCCAAAGCCAAGAAAAATTTAAACAGGAATCGATATAAAGTGCAGGACTTAGATGTTAAAGATGGATTAAAAGCAGAAGTCCAGAAAGGGGACAACCTGCTTTAGCAGAGTTCATAGTTAAAAAGCACTCCAAAAAGAGTAAATGTCAGCTTAAGTACATGACTCATCTCTGCACTGAGCAGATCAAGTCAGGAGACAACTCACAAAGAACCCACACCGGTTACCCATGAGACAGGGAGGGGTGTCTTGTCCAAGGGACATTTCTGGCAGTGCTTTCTCAAACTGGAGCATTTTGGAAGAAGGAGAGCAGGATAACCAGGGGTCTAACACTACCTTGAGAGAGACAGCTAAAGGACTGAGGATCTCAGCCTAGTGAAGAGAAGGTTATCAGTGTTGTTTTCAAAGCTTGGAAGGACTGGCAGGTGAAAGTCAAAGTAAACCTGCCCTTCACTGTTGGGGAGGGCAGAGGCAGAATCACCTGGTAGATTTTACAGATCTAGTGGTTCACTAGATTGATGAGCTGCCAAAATGGCAGATGTCTCCCTCACAAAGGGCCGAGTCCCGGCCAGAAGTATGCAGGTAATGGAGTTCTGCTCATCTGTAGGGGGGCAGCCCTTCTGCCAACCCCTTCCTCTGAGCTCCGGAGCACACTGTTGTCACCTCTTCGATAGCCCTCCCCATCCCGGGGATGCCACCTGCTCCTTTGTCCCTCTTGCCCTTCCAAGGCTCCTCGTGGACAGGGGCCATACTTGTCGGCTCTGGCCCTGCCACTCCTCCCTGACCAGAGCATGGAAGGTGCTCAGGAAACATATGCAGGAATGCCAACCCTGGCCAGGAAGGTGGAGTGGGTCAGCACCCAGGCTATGATTTGATAAAGCGGTTTATATAAACTAAAGGGGCTATTACTGTCAAGCAATATCACTTCAGCATACGTATACCTGGCTCCATCAATTCCGAGATGGAATCAAAAGGGTCGATGTAAGGGAAAAGCTTCTCGCCTGCTTCCAGAAGCGGAACTGTTCTTCCGGGAACATAGAACATCAGGGGCACGCGAGTAGTAACGTCAAAATTGCTGTATTTGGCCCATTCTCCATGTTCACCTAGGGCCCACCCTGGTTCAAAAACAGCACAGAATGACAGAAAAATGAGTAATCACATCGCAGCTTGTTCATTTTTAGACACCATTTAATTTCCTGTTGTGAAAACCAGGGGAAGCAGAAACTCATCACCTAGAATAAATTCCTATAGAATTACCACAAAAAGGATGATTTCACCTGAATATTGCTTTATTTGTAGTTAGACATTTGTCTTGAATGAGGAAACCTTAAAAGGAAAAGAACATTAAATTCCCAAACTATGCTCTTTTAGCAAGTTACTAGCAACATGCACCCAGGGTGAGCTCCAAGGGACCAGTGGCCCCCACACAGACCTGCCTCCCCTGCTAAGACAGACTCATTCTTGATTAGGTGGGGACCCCAACAGCCGTAGTGTCACTACTGCCCTGTCCTGTGCCTTCCTATCTCTTGACTCAAGTTTCATAGCTCAGGTTTTCACTTTTGGGTGTGTAGCACCAAAGAACGAGCTGTGAAACTGTGACACAATCACTCAAATTACAAAAAGACAAGGATATCTTGTCCAATTTGTAAGACATACTAGAGACCAAAAAACATAACTTTGATTCCAGATCCTCAACCTTGATTAAAAACAACCCTTAACCCTGATTTAAAATATCCCTTGCAAAAGATAGCTTGAATCCTCCAAGTTGGAAACTCCCAATCTTTTTAAGTTTAAGCACTCTTTTTGATATAAAAAATATAAAAGACAGAGATTGTACATTGAGTTTTTCATGGTACAAAATAACCAAAGACACCAAAAGCTGCCATGTATGGATTGAAGAAGGCTTTTGGAGTTCGGCTGTAGGAAGTCCAGGGAGGGCTCTTTGAGAAGGGCCATTTCTAATCATCTGCGGCTGCCTCAGAGCAAAGAAGAGCTCGTGAGGGAGCCTTGCTTTCATGGGGTACAGTGGACTGCATTAGCACTGGAAGAGGAAACTAGGCACTGAGAAGAGGGCTTGAAAGCAGATGGCAGGTCACTGGGGAAACAGTGAAAAAATATGACACCTCCATATATAATGAAATAATCTGGGCCTTTAAAAGGCCTAAGGTAGGCCTCTGAGAAATGACACAGAGAATTGTCTATGACATCGCTAAGCGGGAAAAACAAACCAGGGAACAAAACAGCACACATAGCACAATCAATCCTGCCTGTGCCATGACTCTCTATTACACACATACACAAACGACACGTAGCCACCTGTATATGCACAGCGAAGGCTGGCAGATGGCCTCGGACTGTTAGCACCAGTTAGCCCTGGGTGGGTGGGATAAAAGGGCCAGGTGCTCTGGCCCTATGGGATATGCTCGGTATACTTTTTTCTTTTTACAATGAGCACATGTTATGATCTAATATTGCCCCATTTCATATTTTACGATATTAAAGAATTGTTTTCCTATTTCTACATATTATAATGGTAGTATGGCTATATCTCAAAAGAGCCAAATTTTTTAGAGATACTGTTCAGAAAACTGAGCAACCTGAGATTTGCTTCAAAACAATTCAGGGTTGGGGTAGTGGGTGAGGATGAGATAAACAAGACTGCCGTGAGCTGATAACTGGGGAGCAGGGAGATAGGGAACAGGGGAGGGTTGTTGTTTGTCCTCTACTCTTGGGCATGTTTAAAATTTTTCAAATTAAAGAATACTTTGTAAAAGATGTCTCCATTTTTGGAAAAAGTAGGAAACTGCCTTTGAAGAGATAAAGAGTTGTGAACCCCAGGCTCTTGGCAGAGAGGACAGCAGGACTGGTGGTGGGGAGGTAGAGCCAGGTCTGAGGGCCTTGTTGGGCTCTGTCAGGATTGTTCTGGATCCACGTAAAAAACTAAAAGTCCTCCAACACTTTAGGTTAGAAACAGAGGGAGAAGGTCAAATACTGTATGATTTCCTTCATTAAGTAGTAGATAATAACAACAATAAACAAACACATAGAGACAGAGATTGGATTGGTGGTTACCAGAAGGGAAGAGGGGAGGGAGGAGGGCGAAAAGGATAATTCGGCACATGTGTGTGGTGATGGGTTGTAATTTGTCTTTGGGTGGTGAACATGATGTAATCTATACAGAAATAGAAGTATAATGATGTACACCTGAAATTTATACAATGTTATAAACCAATGTTACTGCAATAAACAAAACATTAAAAAAAAAAAGGGCTCCCACACAAATGGAGGGGTCCTGCTGAGCTCACCAAGAAAGAAAACGGTTGCTACAAGGTCCCCTCCACCCCACCTCTATCACCCAAGCACCCATGATGCTTCTTTGACCCAAAGAAGGCCCTGCCTCCATGGAGAGAGGTCCCAGGACTAACAAGGCGGTCATAAAAGCACCCCAAGAACCCAGACTCGGGGCACCACTGATTCCGAAAAGAGAAAACACCTATGTTTAAGGCAATCTAGAAAAACACATTTCACAGAAAAGTTCAGATACTTTGAGTAACTCACCAGGGCATTTCAAAATGCTTACCATGATCCGAGGTAAACGCAATGATCGTGCTGTTGGCCAACTGAAGATCATCCAAAGCACTCAAAAGGCGGCCAACCTGCGTATCCAAATATGAAACAGAGGCAAAGTAGCTCTGGCGGATTTTCCGCTGCAAATTTAAAAAAAAATAAATAATGAGAGTGACTGCGGATTTACAGTACCATGGCATACACAGACACAGTGTTCGCTTGAAGATCCCTCCCGAGCCCCACCCCTCCATTGATGCCCTTGATGATTTTCTCAGCCATGACACAACACTCATTTCCTTACCATGTCCATCCCCTTGCCCACATAGTCACAGAGAAACCTGCAGGTCCAAAAGGAAGATTCTTTTCTAAGCAAATCAGCTTTCAATTCAGGGCACAAATCACAGTAGATGGATGTGCCACTCATCATTCCTTTCTATCTCCTTCACATATTCTTATGGGTCCCAGGCGATGACCATGTACACAGAAACTGATCCCTCACTCCCTCCAAATTCTACTGAGGGTAACATCAAAGATACCACACAGCTGTCTTCATTTCCTGGGGCTGTTGTAATAATGTATGACAAACTAGGGGGCTTGAAACAACAGAAATGTATTGTCTCCCAGTTCTGGAGGCCACAGTCTGAAATCCAGGTGTTGGCAGGGCCATGCTCTCCCTGAAGGCTCTAGGGGAGGGTCTTGTCTCTCCCTAGCTTCTGGTGGTGGCTGCAATCTTTGGCATCCCCTTGGCTTGCAGCTACAGTACTCCAATCTCTGCCTCCGTCTGCACATGGAGTTCTTCCTGTGTCTCTCTCTCTCTTCTTCTAATAAGGGCACCAGTCATATTGGAGTAGGGCACACCCTACTCCAGTATGACTTCATCTTAACTAGTTACATCTGTAATGACCCTATTTCCAAATAAGGTCACATTCTGAGGTACTGGGGGTCAGGACTTCAACATATCTTCCTGAGGGACACAATTCAACCCATAACAACAGCTGTGGGGTGGGCCTTTCCTCTGACCACTTTTTAACCCAGCAGGAGATAGCAACTGCTTATTGTCACAGACTGCGGCTATCAGGTGAGCCTCATTTCTAAGGAACTCCCAGCAGGCAGGAGGAGAGTAATGGAGGGATGAGAGAGCAGCACACCCTCCAGGGTCCCTAAATCCCAGAGGGACTTCAGGAGCAGCCACGCTAAGCACTGATGTAAAAGAGCCACGGCCTCTCCTGAGCTGACTCTCCCCCAGCCTTGTTCACAAATATTAAAGAAAAGATGAATCAATCCCCCACCCCCACCAAGGGTGAGAAGCAAGGGAGCTGCTGACCCATCCGACCAGCCCCAGCTTCCACCGTGGGCCCAGCTTGTCTTATCAGCTAGACCTGCTAGCTTCTTTTCGTCACTGCCAGGGTGAGGACAATCATGAGACTCACATGCTATCCCCATGCGGTGAAGACAACAAATATCCATCTAACCTCCTAGAAGGATTATGCCGAACGCTGGCCTACTTCTACTTTCTGGTAGATAAGGTCTTCTTTTCTGGGGAACTCTGACACTCCTGGGGACAAAGACACCTGTCAGGATGGCTGTGTCCTATCCAAGGGTACACCCTCCTTCCTATGCTGGCCCCTGGAGAGAGGGCAAGAGGTAGACGTGGTCCTCACGCTCAATGAGCCATCCATCCAGTGAGGAAACAGGCATGGTGACAAAAACGGCATGTGTTATTGGTGGGGCCCAGGGACAACATGGGAGAATGAGCCCTCAAGTCAGCCTGGGGAAATCAGGAAAGGCTTCACAGAAGAATTGGCATTTGAGAAGAGGTGCTGGCAGTCAGACAAGTGGGGGTAGGATGCTCTAGATAGGGGCTGCAGTGCCTGGAAGAGTGTGGAGACACCACAGAGCACAGCATGTTTGGAGCCAGTGAGCCGGCGAGTGTGACTGGAGAATCAAATGGGAGGGCCAAGGGGTGGGAGAGGACGCTGAAAAGGCAGGTCAGGGCCAGATCATACAGACCTGGTGGGTCCATCCAAGGAGTGGACGTCCCGGGATGGAGGCCAAGGGAGGCCCTGAGGCTGTTCAAGGCCATGAGTGCATGCAATCTGGGCTGCAGGTGAGTAAGAGTCCTCCGGCAACAGCCCAGAGCAGATTCTAGGGGCTTAAGATGAACCGGCACCAGATCAGTCCTGGGCACAGAGGAGGTGCTCAACAGACACTTATTGAAAGAACAAATCAAACCCAGACCCACTGCAGTGGTCCGGAAAGAGGTGTGGAAGGAGCAAGAGGCCAGCATGGATTTGAGAGTAATTTAGGGAGATGGAGTAGGAGTGGGGGGAGGGGAGGGAGCAGGTGGCGGAAGGAGATGAGGACACCAAGGGTGACTCTTGGTTTCTCCTTCAGCTGATGGCACGATTCAATGACATGGAGGACACAAAAGGAGGAGGAGGAAGGAGAAAAGGAAAGCAGGAGTGGTGGTCTGGCCATGTGGGGCCTAGGGAGCTGAGGTCTCCATGGGCAGCAGCCGGGAAATGGCTCTCACAGCCAAGGACAGGCATGTATGAAAATCAGGAGCGAGGCCGGGGCTGGAGAGGTAGTTCTTGGAATCATCTGCAGGCAGGGCTCAGATGAACCTGGCTGGGGAGAAGGGGCAGAAAGGAGACAGTGGGGGGCTTGGCGCTGACCCTGGGGAGCAGCACTCCTAAGTGGCAGACACAGAAAGAAGGGCCTGCCATGGGGACTGGAGCAGAGGGGGCCCATGAGGGCTGGCAAGGAAGCCTAGGAGGTGGAAATTTCCAGAAGGGGTGGCATTGGTCAACAGTGAGAAAGCAGCAGGGACTCGGAGAAGGTCAGGACCCACAAGGATGGATTTTACTGTCCAATAAGGTCAGTGCTGACCCAGGTGAGAGAACCCTTAGCAGGCCAGGGAGACAGAAGGCCATGCAGAGGTGGATGAAGAATGAATGGACAGGGGCCGGCCCCGTGGCTTAGCGGTTAAGCGCGTGCACTGTGTTACTGGCAGCCTGGGTTCGGATGCTGGGCGCGCACCGACGCACCGCTTGTCTGGCCATGCTGAGGCCGCATCCCGCATACAGCAACTAGAAGGATGTGCAACTATGACATACAACTATCTACTGGGGTTTTGGGCGGAAAAAGGGATAAAAAAAGGAGGAGGATTGGCAATAGATGTTAGCTCAGGGCCGGTCTTCCTCAGCAAAAAAAAAAAAAAAAAAAAAAAAAGAGGATTGGCACAGATGTTAGCTCAGGGCTGATCTTCCTCACACACACACAAAAAAAGAACGACTAGACAGTGAGGCCACAGACGCAACCAGAACAGACTACATTTCACTCATTTTCCCTTGAAGGGCAGGTGAGGGAGCGGGAAGGGAGGAGAAACAGGCAGGGGCAAGGGAGGCGGTACTTCTAAAGATGGGAGGGCCTGGAGCAGATGTAAAGGCTGGAGGGAAGTCAGTGGGAAGAGAGGAAGACCTTGCTCACAGAAATGGGAAGGAGGGGGAAGGTTGGGGAGGGAGGTCAAGTCCCTGCAGTTCGTCTTGTGAAACTAGGAAGAAGGCCGTGAGCCCAGCACACGGGCACGCACAGTTCTAGTGCCTGTTTACCAAGTACCCAGTGGGTGCCATCCGATTCTCCAAACCACCCTTTAAGGTGACTGTTACCATTCCCATGTTACGCACAAGGACTCCGAGGCTCACGGAGGTTAACTTGCCTAGAGACACACAGCTGGCAAGGGGCACAGCCAGGATCTGTACTCATGTCCATTCTGTGCATTCCCCTCCCTCAGGCTTCCACTAGCCTCTGTTTCTGAAATGGGAAGTGCAGTCATCCACTGAGAGTTGGGGCAGAGGAGCATAAGGGGCTGGAGGGGAGTGGCGAGGGTTCAGAGCAGCTGCAGACTGCAGACGGCAAGAGGGAGCTGAGCAGAGAGCCTACATGAGGCTGCTGGGGCTGGAGGCTGGGCAGGTGCTCCGCCTCCTGGCTGCGTAGATTCCCTCCAGCCCCCACAACCCCCCACCTCAGGACTCAGGCTGGAGAGCAGAGGGAGTGGCTGGACTGTCTGTAATCAAGGTCTTGCAGGTGTGGCAAGGATAAATGCATAAGTGTGCCGAGGGGCTGTCGAGAGCAGTAAGTGACCTGCCCTGGGGCCTCAGCTATTCAGGGAAGGAGTGAAGCCCAGAGGAAACACAGGGGGAGAGTAGGAATCCACACCCTGGTGATCCCAGGAGGTGAGTGGGGAACAAGGGCATGAAGTAAGGAAACTGTAAGAAGAGACTGTGGTCAGGGTGGTGACCAAGGAGGAGTAGGCCTGGGAGGTGACAAACTCTCGAGTGTGGCCCCTGAGGTGGCTGGCTCACGGGGAGCTGAGTTAGAGGGCTGGGGGCAGAAGATGGCACAGAAATGAGAGGCTCAAGAGTGGAGCGGAGATTGGGCACAGACACCCAAAGCTGCAAGAGGATGGTGAGCAGGGCCCAAGTTCAAGGTAAATGTGGGGCAGGGACCAGCACAGGAGCACCCTAGGGAGGTCCTCTGGGTCACACTGTCAACTCTGTATGTCCAACTGGGCAGCTACACTGCCAACAGGCGGGGGTGTGAGGAGGGGACAAGAGAATTTGAAGGAGCCCTCACCACACAGCTGACACTGCCCTAGATGCTTTCACACGTTCACTGTAGTCCCTACTGAAAACCTCCGAAGTCGATGTTATCACAGGAAAACTTTCTCCATCTCGTTTCCATTTTACAGATAAGGAAACTGAGGATCAGAGAAGTAAAATGACTTGACAGAGGTCATGCAGCTGGTATGGGCTAGAACAGGAATTTGAACCCAGACTATTTAGAACCCACAAAACAAACCATGGAGCTTTGGCATTACACATCTCTTGGGGTGAATCCTGGTTCCCTCTGGCACTGACTGTGTGATGTGGGGCAGGTCACCACAACTCTCTGCCTTTAGTTTCCTCACCTGGACAACAGGGAGAGCAGGTGCCTCACTAGGTTCCCATGGGGACCAAAGGAGATGGCACACATACAATGCTGAGCACCCTTCCTGGCACACAGTCCATTTCAAAGGGTCATTTTAAGTGACTGTCACTAACAAGGTGTCCAGGTGCAGCCTTGGAGCTGCAATTCAAGCACCCTCGCTCTGGGAACCCCTGCAATGTGAAATTAGGAACCAAACAAACTGATGAATCCACTGCCTTCCAAACACTCACCACTGCCATCTGAAACTCAGGAATCAGGATGGAGGTTTTCAGCGGGGACTAGAGCGAACGTGTGAAACACACATCCCTCACCACCCAGGCTCTTGCTATCCAAACTCAGAGGCCAAAGAGGTTTGGACAGCAAGAGATACCTGTATATTTTGTTTTGTTTTGAACTATCCCCTATAGCAGTGGTTCTCAGACTTCTGCGTGCATCACAATCACCAGCTGTGTTTTCTGGAGAGGCAGGTTCCTGGGCCCCACCTCCAGCTTCCAGTTCCTTAAGTCAGTTTCCTCATGGTGGTTCTGATGCAAGTGGTCCAGGGAGCATACTTTAAAAACACTGCCCTCTCCTTCCACTGTAGACTGCGTGGTGGAGTACTGATGTGGCAAGAGAAAGGCAGAGCCACGTGTGGAATATTCAGAAAAGAACACTGGTCAGCACGTCTTCTGCACTCCAGGGAGAGGGTGGCTGATGAGTCAGCATGAGGATTCTAACTCCATGGCTGTTCCACCCCCCACATCATGGCAAAGGGACACCATATGTTGCAGCTGGATGGCACTAGCCATGTTGGTGCCCCAGCTCCCTCTGCGCCAAGGCCCTGCTTGCCAAACCACCCCGAGAGTGATGGGTGCCCATGCAGGCTTTCCCACAGAGAGGACCCACAAGTATCAGCAAACTGAGCATTCTGAGCTACACGGGAGTTGCCCACCACCCTGTAACTGATAAACTGTCACCTAGATTAAAAAGCATCCCGCATGAGTTAGTCATGGTCACCCAGGCCTCTTCCCCACCTCCATGCCCACATCCAACTAGTCACCAAATGTCCAGATGCCCCCTTCTTTGGAAGTGGAGACACTGATTAGGAGATTCTTTATCCACCCAGCACCGCCTGTGTCCTCAATTCCTCCAGACCACCCCCAACCCCAGCACTTCGCAGGACACCTTCCACAGAGAAGGTTCTTAGTAAGACAGGATGGATAGAGTACTGTCTACTAAGAAAAGTGGCATCACCAATGACATCATGCCATGATACTTCCCCCAAATTGGTCCTTGGTACCTGAAATTCCACAGGAATTGGGCCATAAGGCACACTGAGGTTTAACACTTGGACGTCCTCCCGCTGCCTGATGTCCATCCAAGGGTTATAGGCCACAGGAGGGAGGCCAGCAGGGACCTGAGGATTAGGAGCCAGGGTGATGTTCTCCAAAGGATACAACTTCTGAAATTCCTTGCAGGAAAAGCACATAAAGCCACCAGGCTGTCACTCTTTGGGCAAAGGCACAAGGCTGGGACTCTATCTGTATTTATATTGCCTTTTCTCTAAGTCTGGGATGCATTTATGTTTGCTCACTAACACTCCCTAAGTCAGGCCTTCGGTCACTCTCACAAGATGCCACTGGTAATGAAATCACGGAACTTCTGTTTCCTACAACTAAGCAGTGACGGCTCTCTTCTCTCATACAAATCAATGCCCTCCTGTTCCGGTCACCACCTTCTCTCCAACTAGAAAAGGAGTGGAGAGATGTAGCAGGTTCCCAAAACCATGCTCAGATTTGGTAATTCCCTGGGAGAATTCCCTGAGTCACAGGACTCAGCACAGTCATACTCGTGGCTATGACCGATGACAGTGAAAGGATACCACACGCAGTTGGCAAAGGGAAAAAGCACATGGGGCAAAGTCTGGGGGAAACCAGGCATAAACTTCCAGAGTCCTCTCCAGGTGAAGTCACACAGGATGCTTAATTCCCCCAGCAACGAGTTGTGTGGCATGTGTGAAATGCTGCCACCAGGGAAGTTTGTTAAAGCCTCAGGACCTAAGGGTTTTACTGGGGCCAGTCACATAGGCATCCTCCGCCCGCACACACCGAAATTCCAGACTCCAAGCCTGAAAGCAGGGTTTTGCATAAACAATTTAGGCACAGTGAGCCACTCTTATCAGTTCTGGGAATGGTGGGAAAACTCCTGAGATCCAAGTGCCCAGAGGCCAGCCAAGGGCCAACCCTATAAGCAGGCCTGTCTAAGGATTGCAGTCAGGCCTGCTAGGTGAACTCTTTCCTGCACAAAAGGCAGGAGAAATGAGTCTCACTCCATCAAGGGGGCTGACAGCTCCTGCTAGGAAGGCGAGATCCCCTGGGCCAATCAAAGCAAGACACCTGCAGCATCAAAGAGCATGCCTTCTGGTCTCTCTACTCTAATCACAAGTGAGGGGCATTCTTTGCAAAGTCAAAAGGATGGGCTGCTCAGACCTGGGGAAAACATTTTAGTGAAAACTGAAAAAGTTTTTTAAAAAATAAGAGACTACATGCTCTAAACAATATACATGCAAGCACAGGATTCAAGGCTCCAAGAAGCAATGCAGTGCCTTGTGTCTAAGGGGTCTGACCTGACAGGCTCTGAGGAAAAGAAAGTTGTTGACAAGGGTTTCACATTCCCTGGAATTGAGTCCTAAGGGCCATCCCTTATTGCAGGCTTTGGGGGCCAGCTCTGACTCACTTCTCTATGATGATCTCACCATCCAACCCAACGTTTGCTCACTGAGTGCAAGGAAAGGCAATAAAACGCTCCAGTGGAGGGAAGTAGGAAGCCAAGTGTTTCCAACAAGATTCTTACATGTCCTAAGCCTATTCTTAGCCTTGATCTCTAAATCCCATCTTCATATCACTGAGTACACTAGTGCCCTCAGGCAACCCTGGTGACCAGGGACCGCAGGATGTGGCCACCTTCACTACACAAATCCCTCCTTCAACAAATGACACAGCTGTCACGGCTGTGGTGGGTCAGCCCTCAGCCAGCTCTTCACCTTGGGGTATCTGAAGGGGATATGTGGCTTATGATACCCAACAGCCAGGAAGAAAGGACTGGTCGATGTTTTTATCTTTTCCAACAATCGTATGGCTTGCTCAGTGCTCTGTTTGTCAGGCAAGGTGCCCTCAGGCACATCTGCCACATCCACAGGGCAAAGCAGGTTGGCATGGAGTTCTCCGTCTGGCCCCCTACATGTCTTTCAAAACAAAACATATAAAGTCAGCTTTTTAAATGCAAGAAATAGAAGTCATGAAGGTTACACGCACAATGGATTTAACATTCGCACCACTAGCCCGTTAAGTATTAGTCATTCAGATTGAACGGGCACACAGGAAGAAGAACTAAAACAGAGAAGTGTTTCTTCTTTTCCAGACAGGGACCAGAAATCCACTAGCACTTAGCTTCTTGCTGTTAATCCTCTGTCTCCAGGTCATAACTAATTAAAGGAAACCCAAGTAAACTAACGATCAAAAAAAAAATATGTCACCAACTTGACAATAAAAAATAAATAAGGCATAAATAAGCCAACTGAAAAATGAGCAAAGGACTTGAATAGATATTTCTCCAGAGAAGATACACAAATGGCCAATAAGCACATGTAAAGATGCTTAACAGCTTTAGTCATCAAGGAAATGCAAATCAAAACCACACTTCACACCCACTAGGATGGCTATAATTTTAAAAAATGGGAAAAAAGTGTTGGCGAGGATGTGGAGAAACTGGAACCCTCATACATTGCTGGTGGGAATGTAAAATGGTGCAGTTGCTTTGGAAAACACTCTGGCAGTTCCTCAAACAGTTAAACTGAGTTATTATACGACCCAGAAATTCCACTCTTAGGTACATACCAACAAAAATAAAAACCTAACTGTAAACAAACACTTGACGTAGCAATTCTACCCAAGAGAACTGAAAAATTAAGTCTATAGAAAAACTTGTAAAAAATTATTTATAGTAGCATTATTCATAGTAGTCAAAAAGTGGAAACAACCGAAATAGCCATCAAGTGGATAAATAATGTGTTATGCCCATACACTGGAATACTATTTGGCTATAAAAAGGAATGAAGTTGTGATCCATGCTACAACACGGATAAAGCTCAAAAACATTATGCTAAATGAAAGAAGCCAGACACAAAAGGTCACATATTATATGCTTCCATTTATTAAGAAATGTCCAGAATAAACAAATCCATAAAGAAAGAAAGTAGATCAGTTGTTGCCACAGACTAGGGGTTGAGAAGTAATGGGGAGTGAATGGTAATGGGTACAAGGTTACCTTTTGGGGTAATGAAAATAGTCTTAAATTGATTTTGGTGATGGTTGTACAACTATGTGAATGTACTAAAAATCACTGAATTGTACATTTTAAACGGGTGATTTTCATGGTATTTGAACCATAGCTCGATCAAAAATTTATTTTAACAAAAGAAAAAAAATCTGTCTTCAATTTGAAAGACAGACTAAGGTTTGTATGGTTTGTAAGACAGGGTCCCAGACAACTGGATAAGTGACAGTCCGTGGAATTTCCAGATCCATGCACAGAATGGAAGCTACTGCTTCACTGCCCAAAGTGGCCATGTTGGCCACAAGGCCAAAATCAGTTTTGACCATGATTTCTACCTCACAAAGACCCAGGGGCAGCAGTGGCTCCTGCTCCATCTCAAAGAGGAGTGTTCTTTCACAGGCCTGCCTTGTCCACCCGGTCCTTGGGTAGGCCAGCCCTGTACCTGTCTCACAGCACCTGCTCACCCTCTACATTCACACAATCTGCAGCATTCATGGGGATTAGGTCTGGTCAGATCTGCCGCTTTGAGAACAAATGTGGGGGATGGGGACGGGGGCCTGGCATTTGTAAGTGAGGCCACTAAAAAGTAGCAAGATAGCTTTAGGGAATGAAGGGAGTGAGAAGGGGTCTTCCAATCTCATTCTGCTCCTACTCAAGCCACAAGCCAAAGGTAAGAGACCTCAACTTTCACTGTATTCTGAAATGGAAAGTTGTCAAGAATTTAGGATACTGCCCTCCACTCCACCAATCCCCCCAAATCCACGCCCTTCTCCACATGATGTCTCTAAAAACCTCCAAGAAGCATCATTTTCCAGTTCTCCAGCTGGTTTTTTGAATTTCTTAAAAGTGAGTCTTGGTTTCCTTTATGCATTGGGGGTTCCTCTGGACCAAAATTTAGTATTTGTGTAGATTCCTTTTTTTTCCATAATGCTCTAAAACTTTAAAACCCCTACGAAAGGTGTCAGTACCTGAACATATTCATTAGGCCTGAGAAAGACAGACAGACAGTATGCCTTTCTCTCAATCTGGGCTGAGGCTCCTGGAGCACAGGTCTCTCTTCTCTCTTTCATGTCTCAGCATCTCCTATAACCCTCAGCACACAGCCTTATCAGAGTGAGCACCAAGGAGCCACTAAATGAGTCTTACAGATTAGAGCATAAGGTTCTAGAACAAGGCATACCCTCCAGCTTCTAAAATGAATCCACCTCTCCCTGTAGACCTAATGCTAAAGATCCCAACACTTGTCTCTGTCAAGTCATGATCACAAACACAACCTGCTAATCTCACTGCGTAACCAGCTTGAAAGAACGTGCAGTATACACAACAGTTAACCTAAATTTGCTAGAAGGGGAAAAAGCAGCTCCTCTTCAGAACAGTACCCCCTTCACATCCTTACCTTGGTGTTTTCATACTTTTCAGAGGAGGGATGATAAGGTGGAATAGACCAGCTATATGGAGAATCATCACTATGATTGGAAGATACTCCTTGGGGGGAAAAAAGAAAGTCGTTAAATAAAACATGAAGGGTCCTTCACTGCTCTCCCCACGCAAAATCCAACCTTTGTAAACAGTTGAGGAAGTATCATCTCCCCTCTTTGGGCCTCAGTTTCCTCATCTATAAAATCAAGAGCTGAGGCCAGATGATAAGTCCCCACTAAAGCCAACTCTCTAGGTGTCTATTTGAGTACTGAGCATCTGACCTCCTGGTCCCCAAAGCCCTGGCAATTCATGCGAGGCTCTGAGGAAGGATCCACAAAGGGTGAGATCAGTCAGCCTATTACAGCAATGCAGCCCTGCAGAGCCCTTCCTGGAGCCTCTCACCTGCCCTAGGCAGGAGGCGGCAGAGGCATTGGCCCCACCATGGGCCGGGTGGGGAAGGGGAGGTTCCGAGAAGGTCGGTGCCTTGCCTGATGCCAACCAGATATAAGATGAGTGAGCTGGGACTCAAACCCATGCGTTAGGACTCCAGTTTCAGTGCTCATACATGAAGAAGAAACAGACCCCTAAGCTCAGTAGTTGACAGTCTATTTGAGCAGACAAAATAACACGTGAAACCAAGGAAGGACTGACAGCTGTCTAGAGAGTAGAAGAGGTGCTATGTAAGTAGGGGAGCCCCCAGGCACAGAGGTGATGTGGGTCCAGTGACAGTTGGCAGCAAGGGCTTCTAGGAGTCAGTGAGGCCTGTGAGCCCTCTGAAGGGAAGTGCTGCCTATGAGGATTGGCCAGAAGGGGCAGAGAGGGTAGTGCAGGCAGAACCATGGGATAAAGAGCATCACAATCACAGCAACACATCGAGACTCCGACGGGAAGCACCAGATGAGGCACGGCTGGAGGCAAAGGAGCAGTGGGTGTAGGGCTTATCACACAGCAAGCACAGTGGGAAGAGCAGAGGAGGCCAACAGACCTGGGTTCAAATCCCGACACTGCCCCTTAGTACCCAAGCAACCTGGGGTGAGCTACTTGACCTCCGTGAGCTTCAATTTCCTCCTCAGGAAATGATGACGATGAGAAAAACTCACCTTGCTTGCTGTTGAGGAGAGGATTAAAGGAGCGGCCAGCACAGTAACTGGCGTGTACCTGGCACTCCATAATGGCTGCTGTCACCTTGAACAGGTCCTTCCCTCAACAAGGTCTTGAGAACAAGACTAGGTTGAAAAGTGTGTTTCCACAAGGACTGCAGGCAAAGCTTTTGTTCTCTGGCTAAGACACGGCACGAAGACCCTGACCCCACAATCTAATTATCAGAAAGAAGGAGGCCAAACAACACATTCAGACCTTGTTTGGCCTCCCTTTCTGAAGCACTATCTCCCCTCTGCTGTATTTCCTCCTCTCCACAAAATCGTCTCTGCCTTCCCTCCAGCTATACTCAGACAAGGGGTATCATAACGAGTCCCAACTGCAGAAAGTTCTACTCATGGTGGGCTTTTGGCGGCAAAACATGGTGCTTGACAGATTCAGCTTCAAAACTGGGCCCAACTTAGCCCAGCTGAACGTTACCCTCAACCTGGACTGGCCAGCTGGGTTCCAAAAGAAGGCTGTGGAGCCCGTCGGTGTAACCAGCAAACAAAGGGAAAGCTAGTGAAAACGCTCACATTGTAGCCCCTAATGAAAAGCACTACCGGCCAGGTGGGCAGGCAGAGCTCGGGTTTCAACATCCTTTCAGACTCCTGAACTACCTGGATGGGAGCGCTCCACTGGGAGGTCATCAAGGCAGCTACAACTCTAGCTTCCCAGAGACGGAATCTGAGGCTCAAAGAGGATGACTGACTTGCTCAAGGTCAGCTTCACAGCTAAGAAGTGGCAGAGCTGGGACTGGAACACAGGTCCCAAATTCCTAGTGCCATTGTTCATCAGAAAATCACTCTGTCTCCAGAGATGTTCATCCTGGTGGCACGTGTGATAGCAAAGACCTGAAAACAACTTGGACTCAAGTACAGTACATCTGGATGTTAGACTACTGTGCTGTCATTAAAACTGACTTTGCATGAAGAGTGACTATATGGGAAAATGTTTATGTTTCAAACATTCAAATTATAAAATTGTATACACAGGAAAATCTCAAATCAGAAAGTAATATGCCCAGAACAAGGGGACACCAAAATACAGCTCTTACTTATTTCACTTAGCATAATACCCTCAATGTCCACCCATGTTGTCACAAATGGCTGGATTTCATGGTTTCTTATGGCTAAGTCAGAGGGAGGAGGTCAAATACTATATGACCTCACTCATAAGTAGAAGATAAAAACAACAACAAACAAACACATAGAGACAGAGACTGGATTGGTGGTTATCAGAGGGGAAGGGGGGCAGGGGGTGGGCAAAAGGGATGATTAGGCACGTCTGTGGTGATGGATTGTAATTAGTATTTGGGTAGTGAACATGTAATGTAATCTATGCAGAACTAGAAGAATAATGACGTACACCTGAAATTCATACACTGTTATAAACCAATGTTACCACAATAAAAAAAATAAAAAAATACAGCTCTTCTTAGCATAGTGCAATTATAAGTAATTGATATTCTTTAGTTTATATTTTCCTTTTTTTCCAACTTTTTGTCAAATAATCACGCATTACTTCAATAAGTAAAAACGTTTAAAAGTTTCTCTGTGCTTCAGCATTCTCATTTTGGTATTAAAGAGAGCCAATTGATCAGGCGGTGTTCAAAGTCAGGACTGGTGGCCTCTGGTACCCTTTAGGCCCTGAGTACGAGCTTACACTCTTCTTTCTGACTTAATTCACTGATGATGGGCAGCAGCCGCTGACAAATCACAGCCTCTTCACTGGGCAAGTCAGCATAGCTGCCCTGGTCTTGCTTTACTGACAGGGACCCTAGGGTACAGAGGGTCATTTGCAGAGCTGGACTCACACCCAACACTGCCACCTCCCCAGCCAGTGCCCTTCCTTCCACCCTAGGCATCGAAGGAACCAAACAGCACCATGACTAGTTTGTGAAAGGAAGAAAAAGTCCTGCTACCGTTTTTCACTCTTGGTGAGAACATGAAGCCACGTTGAGAAGTAATAATTTGTATAAAGGCATCAGTGACAAAAGAGGTGTCCACCCAGCCTGAAAAGGCCTCGGCAAAAACTGCCCCAACCCCAAGAGGGAATCCCCGTACTCGGGCACAAAACAAGAGAGGACCCAGACGTTGGACAGCAAGCAGTACCAGGGTGAAAGACTTTTCCAACCGACATGGTCACGTAGCCATTCTCCTTGAAGTACTGGGGGATGGTGGAGAAGTTTCCAGCATGCACCCTCCAGTAGGAGTTGAAGTCATACAGGCGAGTGGTGTCTGGTCTCCTCCCGGTGAGGAAGGACACCCGGCTTGGGGCGCACACTGCTTGCTGTTAGGGAGCAGAAGCAGAAGGAAACATCCTCAGAGGAAAACAGAGTCTGGGAGCTAAAAGGTAACCAGGCAACCTCCTGACTCCCTGGCAAACAGCTTGGCAGCTGAGTCATGCAGGTCTCAAAGCCAACCAGCAGGATCTGGGCCTCCCCCAGATGCCAGAAATAAGTCTTCCCAGAGAGAGAGAGGGCAGGACCCAGCCCCTGAAACCAGCAGATGATTGTGTCCTTCTATGTGCTGGTGTCTCATAGGTCCACAGAGCAGGCAAGGGTCTCGGGGGCGGCCCCATGAGGGTGCTCAGGAAGGAGTGCTGCCATGGCAAGCTGGCTGGCTGGCACTTGCCCAAGGTCAGTCAGCAGACTTTAGGATGGCACTCTGCAGCACTCCTTCCTTCTCAGCACCAGGCAATCCCCTCTTTGGGGAAGAAAGGTGGGCAGGACCATCCTGAGCATGTTAGGACCAGGGCATACCCTTCACTCAAGGAGGAGGGGCCCCCTTGAAGGCACAAGCTTTCCTGCCAATGAACAACCAGGTTTACTCAATCGCCATTTTCCAGACTATGTCTCCTTCTAATAAAGAGATGCCTGGCATAATCAGTGCCATTTAACAAGAGCTGAAGGTCTCCCCCAACCCTCAGTGCACAAAGCACACATCCACACCCAGGGATCCCCAGACATACCTGAGCAAAGGCATTCTGGAATAGGAGGCTGTGGGATGCCAGTTGGTCAATGTTTGGGGACCTGATGAGTTTGTCCCCATAACAGCCCAGGGAGGGACGCAGGTCATCCACGAGGATTAGAAGGACATTCAGAGGATCTGCACAGGAGGGAGGGGCTTCAGCCAGATCACCTGCACTGACATTGAACCCCCACTCATGGTAGGTGCTAGGGTAGTGAGAGGTGCAAGGCTGGCCCCTGCACCTTGACAGCCCAGCCAGCCAAGCAAGGGAGGGGGTGACCAGGGCTGGGGCTCAGGGAGGGTGGCAGTGGGAGTACAGAGGAAGTCACAGTCCTTTGAGAGAGAGAGAGAGAGAGAGAGAGAGAGAGAGAGAGAGAGAGAGAGAGAAGGAAGGAGGGAAGGACAGAGGAAAGAAGAATTTACGGACGGAGGAAGGATGGACAGAGGGAAGAAATGATGGTGGGCGGGAAGGAAGGAAAGGAGTGAAGAATGGAGGGAGGGAAGGAACAGAAGGATGGATGGAAGAAGGAATAGTAGCAGGGAGGGAGCAACTGAGTTAAGGATGGAAGTAGGCAGGGAAGAAGGGAAGGAGCCCCGCAATCTGGGCGAGAGCGCAGGAGGCACCTTTGGCAGAGCTGCCTGGCGCCGCTGCAGACTCGAAGGAGGTGCGGACGGAACCGAGGAATAGGCCAAGCCAGAGCAGGCCCCGGCCGGGCTGCAGCATTTCCGCCCCGGCGCGGACGTTATGGGGCAACAGTGACAGGCTGCGGCAGGAAGGCAGAGCCGACCCACCGCCGCCGCCGCCGCCGCCGCCGCCGCCGCCGCCGCCGCCGCCGCCGCCGCCGCCGCCGCCGCCGCCGCCGCCGCCGCCGCCGCCGCCGCCGCCGCCGCGGGCCCCACCTCGGAAACCAGCGCCGACTGTGCGAACCGCCCTCGACCAGCCCCACAGACACGGGCGCTGGCCAGAGCATGAGTGCGCCTGCGCGCTTCGTCCCCCGCCCCGCCCCTCTGGGGCTGGGCCTTGGCCTGGTGATGAACGAGGCCCTTGCGCATGATCTGGGCCGCAGCAGAGCTGATGCCGCGCAGCTGCTCCTTCCGCCTCGCGGACTTGCCCGCCCACGGGCGCCTCTGTCGTTGGAGAGTTGCTGCGGGACTGTTTCTAGGTGTTTCCAAAGATTTGCAATGCAGCCACTGTGCTTAACTATTAGTTTCTTGCCTCTTTGCCTTTGCTCATGCTATGCCTTTCCCCGCCTCTCCCCCGAAGCTCTTCTCTTTCCTCAGCTCTCTATAAAAGTCACACTTTTCCTTGCAGACCAGCCCAAATGCCACTCTCTTTTAATGAGGCCCATTGGGAACCCTCCTTCCATCTTTACGACCTCCTTTCCTATGAATTTGTTCAACAAATACTTATTAAGTTCTGCAGATATGTATACCAAGCACTGTTGGGGGCTTGGGAGTTCTAAGTCCCTGTCCTCGTGGAGCTTGCACGAAATAAACATGGAATGGCAATGGGTATGCGCGGGCTGGAGAAAAATAAGGCAGGGAGTGGGGGGATTTGCTTGTAATTCCCTATGGGGTGGCCAGGCAAAGCCTCACTAGTAAAGTGACATTTGAACAAAAACTTGAAGGAGGCGAGGGAGCAAGCCACGTGGATGTCTTCATGAAAGGTGCTCCAGGCAGAGGGAGCAGAGGGAGCAGCCATTGTGGAGAGCATGCCGTGCCTGACAGTGTTAGAGGGCAGCACAGAGGCAGGTGTGGCTGGCAGGGAAACAGGAGACAGGAGGAGTGCGAGTCATCACTCTGCTAGCAAGAATCACTCATTGTCTGCCTGGGGCTGAAGGTTAGGAAGGACATTACAGTCGACTCCCCACCCCCGCACCCTCCAATGAAATAACTGAACACAATGCCAGGCAGATTGGAGATCTTTTTTGCATGCAGGAAGGCATAAATATTAGTATTGTTATTGGGACCTTCCTATACCCCAGGCAACATGCTAATTTTCTCCTGACAGCAACACTGTGAGCTAGATGCTACTATCATTCCCATTTTACAGATCCAGAAATTAAAACTCAGAGAGGCTGAATCACTTGACGAAGGACACCCATCCAGGAAGTGGAGGAGGAGGGTGGCTCTCCATGAGAGATGTGCCTCCTCAGGAAGTGGCCAGAGCATGGTCATCACATGCCCCCTATTGCCATTGCTGCTGCACCTGCTTTGCTATTTCCTCAGGCCCAAGCACAGGCGGCTGTTCACACTGGGGCCTGGTGGGCGTCCCCCTGGGAAAGGTCAGCCTCCGCCTGCACTCCCCAGGCCAGAATGCACTGAGTCCCTCAGGGTGGGCCAGCCCCAGCCAAGGGCTCAAGCTGCCATGCTTCAGGTGGCACCTCAGCTGTCCCTCCTCATCCTGACATTTGCCTTTTATTGGTGGCTGCTCAGGGTCTTGCCCTTTCCCTCCTAAAATTATGGCCTTAACGTTTCAGGAAACTCTGAACCCCATGTCAACAAGGACTCCAGTGGATGTTTAGAAGATTGCTCTTACCCTTGTTTCCTCTCTTCTTGACACCTGTAATACATTCTCATAGCAATAGGTGCCTCATATGAGGTTGTGAACTAAGAATCTAATTATATAGATCATGTGTCGTGTCACTTAACGACGTAGATACATTCTGAGAAATTCATCATTAGGCGATTTCGTTGTTGTGCAAACATCATAGAGTGTACTAACACAAACTTAGATGGTATAGCCCACTACACACCTAGGCTATATGGTACTATTCTTGTGGGACCAACCGTCATAGATGCAGTCCATCATTGACCAAAACGTCATTATGCAGTGCATGACTGTACTTGTCCTTATCAAAAAGCCATTAAGAAAAAATAATTCAGTAAACCCCAGGGTTGACCAAAGAAGGGAGTAAGACAAAAGTCGCACACAGTTCCTGCCTCTAAAAATCTCTGCAGTTCTTTTGTGGACTGCTTTCAAATTGGTGGGATACATGAGGAATAAGGAGGCAAACTGGTCCTTGCCTGCCTCCTCCCTCTGAAGAGTGCACAATCTGTGGGGAGGAGGGACAGCAGCATAACACAGCCCCATCACACAGGTGGACTCTCTATTTGTCAAAAAGAAGAGTTTCTCCAGAGAAAGTAATTGGATATGAAGACAAATTCATCCAATCCAACACTGATTCAAGCCCCTCTGCCATGTTGCTGAGGTGTGGGAGGACACCAAGAAGAGGCAGCTGCAGAGCTGGTTCTGGAGAACAGCCAGGCTTCTAATGACAGATATGAGAGACCAAGTATGTGGCCTATGATGCATTTGAGCATTCAGTCTCATCTATATCTTTCCAGGAGAGTTTAGATTTGAATAAGTGAACAGCTAGCATTAAGTGACAGCTGTGGCAGACACACCCTAAGATGATCTCCAATGAGTCACACCCTGTATGATCCCCTCCCTTTGAGTGTAGGTGGAACCTGTGCTTCTAATCAATAGAATATGGTGAAGATAGGACCGGATGTCACATCTGTGACTACATTATCACGTATGTATGAGTCCATCTTGCTAGCACACACTAGAGAGATTCTCCTGTTGGTCTTGAAAAAGCCATATTGTAACTTCCCCTAGAGAGAGTCACATGACAGGGAACTGTGTGTGGTCTTTAGGACTTGAGAGCAGCCTCCAGCCAATAGCCAGTAAGAAGTCAAGAACTCAGTCCTAGAACCGCAGGGAAATGAATTCAGCCAACAAACACATGAGCTTAAAAGAGGACTCCAGATTCCAGAAGGGAATGCAGTCTGGCCAACACCTCAATTACAGCCTTGTGAGACCCTGAGCAGAGGATCCAGCTAAGCTGTGCCTGGACTCCTGACCTGTGGAAACTGGACTAATAAATGTGTGTTGTTTTAAGCCACTAAATTTATGGTAACTTGTTATGCAGCAATAGAAAATGAATACAATAACATTACCCATTCACAATATTAATAGACACTTGACCCTAAGGTCAGATCCCTTCCTAGGGTGACTCTAACAAAACTGAAGCAGATGTGGAAGTGGCTTCTTATCGTTATGAAAACATGGACTCCTAAAAGAGTCCATGAGAGCGGATTTGAATTGTTCCACAGAAACCACACCCATTAAAACCAATCCACCAGCTGTGCTGAGGTATGTGATGATGACACAATTCTGGAGAGAAAAGATGGCCTCTCTGTCTTCAATCTAGCTTTGGCCACAATCAAAGAAAAGATTTAGGGAAAAGGGGATGTCTTCAGTGTTCCAGCAAAGCCCAAGAGGCCACAGTCACAGCTGAGATTAAACTTGCTGGGCAACTGGAGAGGCTTAAAAGATGAAATGCAAAAGTGGAAGGAGATAATGATGCAGGAAAAGTGAAAGCAAAAACTGAAGACTGACTTTGTTGGACACATAGTCCAATTTAAGGAACACAAAGCAGCCCTGCTTGCTGGAGACAACCTACACTTGAACAATTCCCACTAATGAAATTTCAAAGCTGACAGTTTTCCAAAATACTTAAACACCCCAACAGACTGGAATGTGAAACACCCTCTTAAATATCAGCTGCAATTCACACAGTAGCTTTAATTCATTGAGCAGTTTTTAGGGAGGTAGCCTAGTTTCAGTAAAAACTAAAATATTTAGCCGAGAGCATCATAAAATCAGGCCTCCAGTTTCCCTACCTAATGTCTCAAGATTGGCACTACTTTGTAGCTCAGTGCATGCATGAGATTTAATAGAGCATCCAAAGCAAATAGTCCCAATCTTTCTATATAAAGTATATACACGAAAATATTAAATAAATATCTGGAATAGTAAAGAAATAATGATTGGTTCTCTTCCAGTGTAAGTTAATGAAGCAGACATACATTTATTGTCGCTTGTGGGTTGAGTCCATCAGAAAACTGACTTTTTTTTTTCTCTGAGGAAGATTTGCCCTGAGCTAACATCTGTTGCCAATCTTCCTTTTTTGTATGTGAGCCGCTGCCACATCATGGCCACTGACAGACAAGTGGTATAGGTCCATGCCTGGGAACTGAATCTGGGCTGCCAAAGCAGAGTGTGCTGAACTTAACCACTTGGCCACTGGAGCTGGCCCAGAAAACAGACTCTTAAACAGAGTTAAGTGTTCAGGATGTTTATCGGGAGTACTTTTGAGAGAAATACCTGTGGAAAGGCTTGGAAGGGAGCAAGAGTGGAGAGAAGGAGCACTCAATCTGTGATACAGGCCTTTGCTGACTCAACGGGGCAGTCTAGACCTAGAATAGTCCTTCACAGCTGTCTCAAGTGAGGCTGAGATGGCCAGATATTTATACATCACGTTAATAAGTCATTGAATGTGGGTTACTCTGGGAGGGGTCTGATCTTGTGCAAGGTGCCTCTATGCAGCTGAGGAAAGCCCTGAGCGGACGAACAGCAGAGGGTTGTCTGCCCACAGACCTCCCAGCAACTGTGGCAAGAAGGCCTTCGTTGAAAGGGGGTTTAGGTAGCACATCTATATGTTCACCACATCTCTTCCTCCCTTTAAAATAATTATGAAGGAACAAAAACAATATAACTCTACAGCAAGAAAGAATGGGAGAAGATGCTCAAATTCATTAGGTATTAGGGAAATGCAAATCAAAACCACAGTGAGGTACCGCTTCACAACCACAAGGATGACTATTATCAAAAAAATTGAAAATATCAAGTGTTGGTGAGGATGCAGAGAAATTGGAACACTCGTACATTTCTGGTAGGAATGCACAATGATTCAGCTGCTGTGGAAAACAGTTTTGCAGTTCCTCCAAAAATTAAACATTGAATTACCGTATGATGCAGCAGTTCTGCTCTTAGGTATATATCAAAAGAATTGAAAACTGGTACTCAAACAAATACGTGTACATGCATGTTCATAGCAGCACTATTCATAATAGCCAAAAGGCAGAAACAGCCCAAATGTCCATCAACAGAAGCATGGAAAAAACAAACTGTAGTTACGTCCATACAATGGAATATTATTAAGCCACAAAAGGAATGAAGTACTGATGCATGCTACAACATGGATGGACCTTGAAAACATCATGTTAATTGATAGAAGCCAGATACAAAAGGTCACATATTGTGTGATTCCATTTATATAAAATATTCAGAATAGGAAAATCTATAGAGACAACGCGTACTGGTAGCTACCAGGAGTTGGGGGAGAACAACTGCTTAATGGGCACAGGGTTTCCTTTGGGGTGATGAAAATGTTTTGGAACTAGATAGAGATGGTGGTTGTACAACATTGTGAATACACTAAATGCCACTAAATTGTTCACTTTAAAATGGTTAATCTCACGTTATGTGAATTTTACCTCAATAAAAAAAATGTAAGAAAAAAAAGAATAGAAAGGAACCTGCACCGGATTAAAAATGTCACCAAGTTTCTGAAAGCTGCCACAGTGGAGACCGATGAACCCACAGCCTAGAATATCTACAAAGGGGGCTGCAGCTAAAGAAGGAACAGAGTTAGCCTAGACAGTCTCCCACCTCAGAGACAGCAAGTATGACAGAGGGCAGGAGTGAGAAATGGGACTTAAACCAGAGAGATTAATTGAAGGTTTCTATATGGAAGTTAATCTCCCCCAGAAGACCCAAAAGTCTGTATTTAACCCAAGAATTAAGAAAGGTTCTTCTCTAAAGAAATCAAATAAATTGTCTGGGAAGGACTAGAAAAACTAGAGTGGGTGTTGGAGCCACCAAAAAAAAAAAAAACACATCTTTCCATATTATGACATTTTGGAGGGCTCCCAACAAAATTGTCAGTATACTGCCTTTTTATCTTAAAACAAAGCCTGCAAATCAATGAGCCCCACCCATGTACACAGAGCTGCCAGTCAGCCTCATTCTTAAGTGTAATCAGACAACAAAAAAAGGCCAAACATTTGAGGATGGTGCACAAGATGACAGAGAAATATCAAGAAAAACAAATAGCAAAGGTTTCCCGAGAGGAAAGAGATAATTAAGAGGACAGAAAAGAATAGTTAAAAAATGGACAAACAAAAATACCTTTTATTAATATCCTCAGAAATATTTGAGAAGATATTGAATATATAGAACAAGAACAGATTGCTATGAAAAAATTATAACAGAACACAAAAGATCACTTGGAAATTAAAACTATGATTGCAGGGGCCAGCCCCGTGGCTTAGCGGTTAAGTGCACGCACTCCACTACTGGCGGCCCAGGTTCAGATCCCTGGCGCGCACCGATGCACCACTTCTCCCACCATGCTGAGGCCACGTCCCACATACAGCAACTAGAAGGATGTACAACTATGACATACAACTATCTACTGGGGCTTTGGGGAAAAAAAAGGAGGGTTGGCAATAGATGTTAGCTCAGAGCCGGTCTTCCTCAGCAAAAAGAGGAGGATTAGCATGGATGTTAGCTCAGGGCTGATCTTCCTCACAAAAAATAAAATAAAAAAAATAAATAAATAAGAAATAAAAAAGAATACAAGAAACTGAAACCTAACTATGAACAACGACAACAAAAAACTATGATTGCAAAATTAAAAATTCAATAAGAGAATTGAAATATCAAGTTGAGAGAAACTTTTACAATGTAGAACAGAAATACAGGAAAGGATGACACCAAGTGCTGGCAAGAATGTGGAGTGATTCAAAGTCTCATCCATTGCTTATAGGGGGGTTAATGGGGACAATCACTGCAGAAAACTCTGTGGCAGTATTTACTAAGGCTAAAGCTAAACATGTGCCTACTCCATGACCCAGCAATTCTACTCCAATGCATATACCCAACAGATATGAGTACTTATGGCCACCAAAAGACATGGACAAGAATACTCATAGTAGCATTATTTGTAATAGCCCCAAACTGGAAGCAACACAAATGTCTTTCAACAGTATTCAACAATTGGGATAGACAAACTGAGATATAATCACAAAATGGAATACAATGCAGCAATAAAAAAGAACAAACTACTGATACTTGCAACAACATAGTTGAATTCCGAAAATATGATGTTGATTGAAAGAAACCACACCTAAGATTTGTGTACTTTACTGCTCTATGTAAGTTATTCCTCAATAAAATAGGTAAAACAAAAGCTAGGAAATATAAAAAACAAAATATGAGTCAATTACGAAGACCAACATCTTACAAAGTTATAGAAACGAAAAAGAAAAAATGGAGGAGAGGAAATTATTAAAGATATATTAGAAAAATAGCTTGAGAGCTAAAGAAAAAACTGAGGTCAGACTGAAATGGCTTACTAAGTGCCTAGCACAATGAATGCAAACATACCCAAGCTGATGCATAGCTTTGTGAAAGTTCAGATAGCCAAGAATTAAAAAAAGATCCTAAAAGCTTTCAGATTAAAAAAATTATATAAAATTCCAGGATGAGGTTTTATACACAGCCAACTGTCAAACAAGTATGAGAATAAAGACTTTTCAGACATTCAAGAATTCAAAACATACCTCCTACTCAACCCCTTCTTAGGAGGTTGCTTATGGATGTACTCTAGGAACTAAAGGAAGTATGGGAGTATACCACCATCACTACCACTACCACCATTAAAAATATATATGTTATATATGATAAACATTTTTTTTTAATTTTATTTATTTATTTTTCCCCCAAAGCCCCAGCAGACAGTTGTATGTCATAGTTGCACATCCCTCCATCTGCTGCATGCGGGACACAGTCCCAGCATGGCCAGAGAAGCGGCGCATCGGTGCATGCCCGGGATCCGAACCCGGGCCACCAGCATCGGAGCGTGCGCACTATATATGATAGATATATATGTGATATGCTATATATATCATATGTGATATATTTTATCATACACATCATAGATGACATGTTATCATAAATACCATATATGATATCTGTTACCATACATACCATACGGATGTTAGCATACATATAGTATATGATATATATCACATACAATATATGTTATATATACTGTATCTATCTATATCTATATATATCTCCAGAAAATTCTCCAGCATGACAACTGTGCAGCAGGCCTAGAGAGAAACCAGTTCAGATTAAAACAAAATGTTAGAGACTCTGGGAGGAAAATCTCCAGGAAATAAGAGGATTTCATTCAATAGATAGTGTGGAAATTAATAAAAGAAACCTTAACTAAATTGGAGTCGGGAAGGCCTGTAGGGGGAGCTCGCACGCCCTATCATACAGCATCAATTACACCAAACAGGAAGAGACTGAGGCTTGTATCTTGGACAGGAAGTAAAACAATTACTGAAGGAAGATTTCTCACCCTACCTGGCAAGAGCCCAGCCAATGAGAAATGCCGCAGTTTGGCCAACGAGAAGCCCTTGCCACCCCGAACTCTATCTTCCCCTCAATGGGCTTTCCTTTAGGACAGCCCCTCCGTGCTCCCCCTTTTTCTCTATAAAAGCAGTTCCCCTTATTGTTTTCTGGATTTGCCTATGGTTTGCCATAGCATGCACATACTGAATTGCAATTCTTTTGGCTATTCCCAAATTAACTCATTCTGAGATAAAGTAACAGGCAGATTTGCTTTTTAATTTGACCATAGTATAACTGAGACAACGGAAGAATTGAAGTATATGCTAAAAGTATAGATTGCCTAAAACAAAACAACAAAACAAACAAACAGTGATAACAATGGCACTGTTTTCCTGGCCATCCAGACACAACTCCCTGTCGTGTTGGTGCCTTTGTGTAAGAGGATCTTCATTTCACAAAGGAGAAAAGATCAAGTCTCTCCTTGCAAGAGGGCTAAAAAGTGCCCTTACTGTTCTCCTGCATGCAGACGTGGAACAGACAGTCACGGCCAGACTCCTACAGGTTTTCAATGTACAGGGTGCTCCTTGGTGTCTGCACCACAGGATTTACGTTTGGCTTTTACTGCACGTGCTGGATCTGGTGACTTTTCCTTTTTTTCTTCCCTTTCATTCTTTTTTTTTTCCCTTCTTTCTTTTTTGAGCTAAACATTTCAAGGGCGTCACGTTTCAACTTAGGAAGAAATCTCTGGTTGCTGGGGTGTCTGGCTCATAATACATGCTCTTGTCTATGAGCCTCTTTAAAGAGTGTTTGTCTTTGTGAACATAGGAAATAAATTTCCATGTTCTTGCTGTAGAAATAATTGGGTGTAGACGCCAGAAGAGCTCTGAAATCGTATGGAGGAGAGAGAGCAAACGCCAATCCACTAGAACCAAAAGGCACCGCTCCCCCTTATTTTTGATCTGACAGCAGGTAGAGAGTCCCGTGAGAAGGGGGACGAGTGATAAGATAATGCACACGTGGCAGTGGAGTGCTGGAGCATTGGTAATCCCGGGTCTACCTCTGGTCTGTGGTGATTCTCCTTGCCCCACCCTGCTCACTGAGAAATTGACACTCACAAATGGGTGCTTATCCCCTTTCTAAGATTCATTAATTTGTGAACTCCTTGACTTTTAAGAAGTACATTTTTTTCATCTTTATCTTGGACTTCCATATGCCTACTGATATTGAATCACATGGAGATGCTGCTATTCAAAATCCACTTACCTATAAACTTAAACCCATGTGAGACTTGCTTACATGTAAATCTACGTAGAAAGGGGCAGATGTGCAGAGCTGTAATATTGAATTACCTGCTTTTCAAAAAGGACATGGTTTTATTAACAAAATCTACATGGCATGATGTCAGTAACAGACCAATTCTGTACTTCATCCTACCGCTTAGTCATTTCTAGATTTTGAACCTCACATCTGTTAACTGAAATTGGCTGACCTCCAGTCCTCCTGGGCTAGGGCAGAGGCAGCATTCTAAGCTCACCCAGGAATCAAGGGAGCCTGAAAGGCTTTCATGGGCTGGGCCACGACAGCCAAATAAAGTCTTGAAAACAACTCGTGCTTAGGGGACCAGAGGAGGGACCAGGCTGGCCCAGAGCACTGGATTTTACTTTTGTTCCCAGGGCATCTTAGGTGACAGTGTCTAGGAAAGTGAAAATGCAATTCAACCAGAAAGGGTTGTATAGAGAGGGCTGCATGGAATGTGCTCCAAAGTATGTAAAATGTGACATCTGATGCCTAAAGTAGAAGAGCCAGGTGAATTTGGTGATCGTGGACTCACTTACCACAAGGCATTGCCCAAGCCTCCTCTAGCCCAGGGGTCAGCTCTGTTCCCCAGTGGACCCCCACCATCTCCTCCAGGTTCCTTTTTCCTCTGTCCCTTCTTGGCTGAAGGTGCCTACAGCCAAAGAGTGATCGGAGGGAGAGTGGAAGAGTCGGAGCCTTTCACCCACTGAATGCCAACACCAGGAAGAAGAAGCACTGTCGTTATCTGTCCTGTAGCGCATGCTGTGGAAACGTGCACACCCCTTTCTGCCTGTGCGTCCTTCAGGCTTGGGATGATTGTGTCCACAGTCATTTTGACGGTCGCTGTATGCAACAGGGACTCACCAATGCCATAAGGACCAACTGGGTGCTCTGGGTCATTGCCCCAAGGATAGATATTGGCTGTCACATGGTTATAGAGCAGTGGATGAAGCAGTGACTCGTCAGAGAGCTTTCTTAGGATAGCTGAAAACCGTTCCCCAGTAAAGACTTAGAAATCCCCATGTAAGTCCCCAAGAAGAGCGGTTCTCACCTAGGACAAGCCCCTCCCAGGGACATGTGGCAATATCTGGACGTATTTTTTGGTTGTCCCGATTGGGGGGGTGGGGAGGGAATGCTACTGACATCTGGAGGGCAGAACCCAGGGATGCTGTTAAACAGCCTCCAGTGCCCAGGACAGCCCTCCATGTAAAGAGGCCCAGCTCCCAATGTCCACAGTGCCTCTGTGCAGAGACCGTGCCCTAGAACATCACCCGCATGTCCTCACCTCTCAATCTAGTTCCTCATCCTTCCACTAGATATGATTCACGAGGCCTCAGTTTTCAAGGCAGGATCAAGGGGAAAGAATTCATCCTCCCCTTCCCAAATATAAACATGAATTGGTACATCCAGGTAAACATGATGACAGTTCATGTAAAAAGGTGACAAGTTCAGGTGTCCATGATAATAGAATCAATGGCACTGATAGGAACTTTATTTCAGAGAGGTATTTGGGCTCTTTAAGGTACAGGATGACAGTGCTTGAACATTTGAAAGACCCATCAGCTCTTATGAAACAGCTAAATGGCAGGTGGCAAGGAAATATTTATTCTTGTTCTTAGCTAAATTTCTTAAATTCTTAGATTCTTCTCTTAAATTCTTCAACTCTTCAATTCTTAGTTCTTCAGCTAAATTTAAAAACTGAGTTTACAGTAAAACACTGTGAAGCATTTGGAGCACACTGGGCTGAGCTTGTGGTGACTGACACTCGCCAGAGCTCTGGTGAGCGAGCTCTCTGTGGAAGAAAACTGTTGTGGGGTTGGTGTGAACCTTTACGAGGAAAGGCCCTGAAATGAAACAGGCTCTACAGACAGGCAGATAAGGCTGATTATAGGCCATAGCCTGGGTGTCGTCCATGGCCCCAACATAAGCAGAGTCTTTGGCCTGGCGACAAGGTGTAGAGACAGGCCCCAGGTTACAGCCCTTAGACTGTGGAAGAACCTCAGAAACGGGCAGGGGACAGGGCCCACGTTGCCAGTGACAGATCTCCCAGATGAGGCCTCGGAGGTATGGGCCAGTGCGCTCGCCCCGGGACCCCGTGCAAACCCCCTGGCGGGTGAGCCTCTTCCCCCCAGAGTAGTCCTGTCGAAGTCCAAGCTGCCCTCAGAGAGCAGCCAACTTCTCGAGCACCTCTGACATCTGTGACAGCGCTGGGATCCTGCAAGGAGAGCTGAGGACCAGGCCACTGCAGGGACAGGAGTCACAGGGTTCAGCTGGGCGCCATGTGAATTGCACTGCTAGCCTCCCAGGAACCCTGGTGGAGGGGTGCACGGCAGCCACTTGCCCAACTCCTAGGTCTCTCTCCTCCCCAGTGATGGGAGTACTTAGAACCAGGCCACTCTTGTGTTCTTGCATCCCCCAGGAGCACCTCATGTCATAACATACCAACAGGGCCAGGGTAATCGTCTCTCCAGACCACGAGGGAGGAAAGGCCCCAGGGGACTCACCCTTTCTTCCTCCCAACTGCAGTGTGAGACTCAAAGCACAGCATGTGTTCTTGCTGACTGAGGCTCATGCGAGTCTAGACTCCCTATGTTC
This sequence comes from Ceratotherium simum simum, assembly GCF_057802395.1. NCBI lineage: Eukaryota > Metazoa > Chordata > Mammalia > Perissodactyla > Rhinocerotidae > Ceratotherium > Ceratotherium simum. Next base: position 5,790,945 of record NC_141940.1, on the reverse strand, counting down.
TCATCCTTCCTACTGACCACCTGGTCCCATATTAGCGACCCTCCCTTCCTGCCTCGGTGAGTGTGAGGAGCACAAGTGAGGCAGAAGGCACCAGGGCAATGTGAACATGAAGTATTTCACCGCACGACAGATGTGGGAGCCTGGGCTGGAGCTGTGCTGGGCCCTGGGCCAGAGGAAGAAGTTTGCTTTGAAATCTTTAACTAGTGCCTCTGTCCACAGTGGCCCGTTATTCTACCCTGAAGGGGAGGCTTCTGTCCAGCCAATTGAAGCTGGTATTGTCAGCCTCTTGGCTCCTCAGTAGACAGGAAAATACCACATCGCCTCAGTGGCCTTCTTGGGTAGGGAGGAAGTAAATATTCACTAGGAGAGCTGGCGCTTAAGCCTGTAACTGCTGAAACTTGTCACTTTTACCTTCTTCATAGGCACTCTTCTGAGACGTTTACACACCTTCTTGCTGTCAAAAAGAGGAGCATCTGCACACCACGTCCTCACTCCTTGATGACCTGGGACCCTCGCAACAAATGCTCTTTTTGTTGTGGGCCATGATGGTTCAGTGATCCTCTCAGCAGCCACTTAGACACGTCAGCATGTCGCCCTGATGGTCAGCCCAGGGTGCTAGGCCTTTCCATCAGCTGCGACCATGCACCCCTCGGGGGCTGGCTGTTCTCATACAAGATGCAGCGAGGCCCCTGACCACTCAGCACAACGTCTACACAGACTTGACTGACTGAGCTGTCACTGTTCAATGGGTATGTTCTGGAAATGTACTGGGTCCCAGTGGTGGGGGACATTCCTAAGCCTGTGCAGAAATTAATAAAAGAAACCTTAACTAAATTGGAGTCGGGAAGGCCTGAACGGGGAGCGCTCACACCCTGTCATACATCCTCAATTACACCAAACAAGAAGAGACATCTTCCTTGCATCTTCCACAGGAAGTAAAACTACTTAACTACTGAAGGAAGATTTCTCTCCCCACCTGGCAACAGCCCAGACAATGAGAAAGACCACAGCTCAGCCAATGAGAAGCCGTTGCTGCCCTGAACTGTTACTTTCCCCCAATGGACTTTCCTTTAGGACAGCCCCTCCCTACTCCCCCCTTTTCACTACAAAAGCAGCTCCCCTCCTTTGTTTTCCAGATTTGCCTATAGTTTGTCTTAGCATACACATCCTGAATTGCAATTCTTTTGGCTATTTTCAAATAAACTCGTTTTGAGATAAAATAACAGGCAAATTTGCTTTTAAAGTTGGCATCTACCTGCTCCATAAGGACAGTGAGCAGCAGAATCACTGCACACGAGGTTGAAAGGGAACTTAAGGAGAGGATGCTCCAACAGCTAACAACATGCTGCTTCCTGAGTGCAGAGGGGGAAGGGGAGACCTGTCCAGGACTCCTTGGCTTTCATAGGGATAGGATGACAGCTAGGGCCATTCACAAACACTGTGATGGAGGGGATGAGAGGATGTGGGAGAGTTGAGCCGAGGTACAAGGATTGCTACAACCACCTCCAGCCAGAGAAGCCCCAAGTCTCCCCTGGTCAGGGGAGGTCACATCTCCCACTCCTGTTGGTCACAATGCAATAGCTAGTGGAGGTCAGGGGGATCTCTTGAGCAACTTAACAACAGAGCCCCAAAATGAATGATGCAAAAACGGACGGAACTGGAGGAAGAAATATTTCTACAATAAAAGTTGGAGACTTCAATATCCCACGTGATGGGCTGAATTGTGTGTCCTCTTCCAAGTTCATATGTTGCAGCCCTAACCCCTGATGTGACAGTATCAGGAGATTGGGCCCTTAGGGAAGTAACTAAGGTTAAATGAGGTCATAAGGGTGGCACCCTAATCTGACATTACTGGTGTCCTTTATGAAGAGGAAGAGACGCCAGAGATCTCTCTCTCTCTCTCCACCCGTGCACAGAAAAGAGGCCATGTGAGGGATACAGCAAGATGGTGGCCATTTGGAAGCTAGGAAGAGAGACCTCACCTCACCAGAAACCAAATTTTCTGACACCTTGATCTTGGACTGCCAGCCTCCAGAACTGTGAGACAATACATTATTGCTGTGTAAGCCATCCAGTCTGTGGTACTTTGTTACGGCAGCCCTGGCAGACTAACACACCCTGCTTTCTACAATGGATAGAACAACTAGACAGAAGCTCAATAAGGGAATCAAAGACTTGAACACCATTATAAAACAACTAGATCTAATGACATCTATAGAGAACTCTCCCCAACAACAGAATAAATATGCTTCTCAACTGCACCTAGAACTTTCTCCAGGATAGTCCACATGCTAGACCATAAAACATCCCTCAGTAAACTTAAGAGGATTCAAAACGAGTGAAATCATACAAAGTATGTTCTCTGGCTAAAATGTAATGAAATTACACATCAATAACAGAAGGAAATGTGGGACATGTGCAAATACATGGAAATTGAACAGTGCATTCCTAAAGGACTGTATTAGTCTGTGAGGGCTGCCAAAACAAATTACCACACAGTGAGTGGCTTAAACAACAGACATGACTTCTCTCACAGTTCTGGAGGCTGGGAGTCCAAGATCAAGGGCCAGGCAAGCTTGGGTTCTTCTTTGGCCTCTCTCCTTGGCTTGCAGGTGGCTGCTGCCTCGCTGTGTCCTCACATGTTCACCCCTCTGTGCATACACATCCTGCCCCTGGTGTCCCCTTTTATAGGTCCCAAACGGCTCTTCTTATAAGGGCACCAGTCATATTGGGTTAGAGCTCATCCTAATGGCTTCATTTTACCTTAATTACCACTTTAAAGGCCCTATCTCCAGTAACAGTCACATCACGAGGTACCAGGGCTTAGGGCTTCAATATATGGATTTGGGGGGGATGCAGTTCAGTCCATAACGATAACCAATGGATCACACAAGAAATCAAAGGGAAACTAGAAAATACTTTGAAAAGAACAAAAACGAAAACACGTACCAAACATGTGACAGCTTATGGGATGCAGCGAAAGCAGCACTGGGACATATAGGGCTGTAAACGCGTACGTTCAAAAAGAAGGATCTCAAATCAATCACCTAACCTTCCGCATTTGAAAACGAGAAGAAGAGCAAAGCAAACCCAAAGCAAGCACAAGGAAAGAAATAAGAAAGATTAGAGTGGAAATAAATAGATAACAGAAAAACAACAGAGAAAATGGATGCAACCAAGTTTCTTCTTTGCAAAGATCAACAAAAGTGACAAACCTTTAGCTAGACTCACCAAGAAGAAAGAGAGAAGACGAAACTTAATAAAAACATCCTGAAAGGCTACATACTGTATGATTCCATTTATATGACATTCTGGAAAAGCAAAATTATAGAAATATTTAAAAATATGAGTGATTGCCAGGGGTTTAGGGGAAGGGAAGAAGGACGAATAGGTGGAGGCAGGGGATGTTTTAGGGCAGTGAAACTATTCCACACGTTACTGTAATTGTGGATATATGGCATTGTGCATTTGTCAAACCCGTTGAACTTTACAGCACAAGAGTGAACCTTCATGTATGCAAATTTTAAAAAATCATGTAGGAGGTCAGTGGAATCCCAGGAAGGATTGCAGCCAGTCTGAGGAATCTAAGTCTGACAAATGTATGAAACAACCTCACTGGAAGGGTACGGGGAGGTGATGACCTAAGTCCCTTTGGAAGTGAGTGTGTCTGTACAACTAAAGGCACAGGGAAGTACATAACCACGGTGTTCTACCTCATAGAGCTGTTTCCCAAGAGGGCACAGGTTAACAATTCTGATACTACTATACAGGTCTAACTGAATTGAACAAATATGTAAATGGATGGTGGATAGTGGGAGCCAGATTTCTCAGTGTTGAAAGGGTGTTTACTCATAAATAAGAGCAGGGGGCTAGAATGATCCATGGGGTACTAGATTAGAGTTGGAGTCATCAGCATGAACTCATATTTAGTTTCATATAGACACAGATGATCACACATAGAAACATTTGTAAATAAATGTATATGCAGGGGTGAGTACAGCTGTATATGTTTCCTTGCTCTGTCAGCAGAGAGGGCCTATAACTACAACACCCAGTAGCAATGAGCACACCTAGCACCCAGATCTTGGTTTCTAAAACCATTCACCAAGAAAAGGAACTAGGGCTCCTTAGATGTGTGGATGATTCCAGGATTGGGGCAGGAAAGATGTAATATCAGTGAGTAAAAAAAAATCTCACACTTCCTCCTATGTGTTTCTCCTTTACTCTCACACTGCTGCCACACTCACAACACTTCTGACACCAGATGTGTGTGCTTTTTCCCAACCCAGCAATTCGGTGACACCAGCTGGGTGTCCTACAGTTTAACTCAATTCGGACACTATCCACCTGGAGATAGCATCAGATCCTACAGGTTAAGGGCCCAGTCCCATGAGACTGCCTCCCACTTCAGACACCAATCGCAAGTAGTAGGTCTCCAGGTTACCCACAGCTTCTGCCCGAGTTGGCTACAAATCAGAGGTTCCCACGACCCTCCCACCCTGGATATGATTATTTGCTAGAAGAGCTCGCAGAGCATGAGGGAAACACTTACATATGTTTAGCACTTTGTTAAAGGGCAAGATAATGGGCACAGATGAACAGCCAGATGAGGAGATGCATAGGGCAAGGTCTGGGAGAGTCCTGAACGCAGGAGCCTCTGTCCCCATGGGGTTGGGGTACACCACCTTCCTGGTACGTGGGTGTGTTCAACCTAGAAGCTCTCCAAACCCTCATACTATGGGGATTTTATGATGGCTTCCTCACGTTGGCATGATTGTTATTAACTCCATTTCCAGCCCCTCTCCCCTCTCTGGAGAATGTGGGGTGGGGCTGAAAATTCCAAACTTATAACCCTGGCTGTGTCTTTCTGGTGACCATCCCCTATCCAGGACCACATTCAGAGTCACCTAGAAGATATTAGGGCTATGGCTATGAGAAATTATGTGTTCCTCCTCCCTTCCACAAAAAAAAAATGCAATCAGACACTCCAGGAAAAACAAAGACTATAAAAGAAAGGCACAGTTTCATATAAAGCAAGCTAGAACATGGTAACATTTGGGACAATAAGTAAAGTGTATCAAAAAGGAGACTCCATTTGAACATTCTCATTTGAGCATCAAGGGGGTCGTGGCATGCAACTATAGAAATGGAAATGGAATCCTAGTCCTACATTGTTTTGTAATGAATAATATTACCATAATCATAACTCTGCAAACACAATTGGCTGCTTTTCAAATTTGAGAACCAATCTGTAACACAGAGTAGAAGACTTAATTATGCTTAAAGAACAGTGGACAGTGTGAAAGTACAAACACGGCTATCATGGTGCTATAGTGTGCTGTTCAGAACTCCCTTCAAGATCCAAATTCTTATTTCCCTAGCTGGCTTGAGTGCTGTCAGCTTCTGTCAGCTCTCCTCAGGAACTGCCTTGGATAAAGACAGACACTGTGACCAAGGTCACACCCATACTCAGGAAGCCCACATCCAATGATTCAACTTGGGGGTATACAGGTCCAGCCTCTTGCCCCAACGTGGGACATCTCGGGAAGGCCATCCCAGCTTCAGAGCTCCCTGTGGGGTTGGCTGGAGCCTTTTTTGAGACTGCATCACAGCCCACCTTCTCCATCTGCCCAATCCCGATACCTTCCCTTTGCCTCCCTTACTGCACCTTCTCTTCCACAGGTGTTGATCTTAAGAGCACTCCCTAAGAAATTCCTGCACATTAATCTCCATCTTAGAGCCTGCTTCCCTGAGAAACTGACCTGCAACAACAGTTGACAGAAAGTCAGGAGGAGGAAGACAAGTGGAGGGAAGTGTAGGCACCTTAGTATCACCATTACAAAGCAGAAAGTCAATAGTTGTTGTCTCTAGTTAATGGAAAGAGAAATAGAGGTATAGAGATATTATTTAAAGGTACAAAAGTGGCCAATAGGAAACGTAAAAATAGTGATCTATCTATTAAGAGGAGAAGGGAAAATGGTAGGGAGAGATGAAAGAAAATTGGGCATGAGTTGATAACTGATGAACTTGGGGGATGAGCATACAATTTTCTGTACTTTTGTATACTTTTGAAAAATTACCATAATTAAAAGATAAAAATACATGCATAAGCATCATGGGGGAGTGAGCTTGCCCCATTGAACTCTCCCTCTCTAAGACAAAACAAAAAGGACATTCATATTCCAACAGAGGTTATTCACACAACACAAGGGACATCTGAGGGACCCACACAGCCATACATCAGAGGGCGAAGGTGCTGGAATCCCCAGAGGAAGTGGCAGGAGGTAAGAGGAGCTCCCCTCCTTCCTTATGGACTGTGACCCTGAGACTGAGACCACACGGCTCTCAGAGAGAGTAGGGGAGCGGCGGCCCTCTGTGGGAAAACAGTGAGTCTCCAAGACCCCTCAGAGCCCGTGAGGAATCCCCATACGGAGGGAGCAGAACTGTTACGAGGATACCGTCGACAGGATTGCAGTTCAGGAGAGCAGAGAGTGACAGCAAAGCAAGAACTCCCAGTATTGGGGAGGCAAAAGTAAGCGCCCCTCCCCACCCACCCACCCTGCGCTTCAGTACAGCGGCACTGCAACCTCAGCGCAGTGGCACTTCAGCACAGTTCCATCCCCAGCACCAGTGGTGGTGGCCCCCTGGTGCTCCAGCCCCAACAGCAGTGGTGCACCCATGCCCGCAGCACTGGTGGCAGCGTCTCACTGGTGCCCTGGCCCCAGTGGCAGCAGCGTGGCCATGCCCGCTCGACCCGTATTGGTGGCTCCCAGATGCCCTGGCCCTGGTTGCCCCGGTGCAACCTCGCCTGGTCCCCAGCTGAATTGGCTCAACCGTGCCCCAGCCACAGCTCCTTTGGCTCCACTGAGCCCCAGCCCCAGCTGCATTGGCTCAACTGCGCCCTGCCCCCAGCTACTTTGGCTCGAACGCGCCCCAGCTCCAGCTGCTTTGGCTTGGCTGCGTTCAGGCTCCAGCTGCTTTGGCAGCAGCTACTTCAGCCCAGGAGTGCTCCAGCTCTAGCTCTCGCTGCTTCAGTTCAGCTGCACATCAGCTACAGCTGCATCCACCCAGCCGTGCTCCAGCTCCAGTTGCACCGACCCAGCCGCACTCCATCTCCAGCGGTTCCTGCACTCCAGCTCCAGGTGCTTCCTCTCTGCCGTGCTGAGGCTCAGCCACGCCCCAGCTCTGGTTTCATCAGCCCATATATGCCCAAGCTCCAGCTGCTTAGGCCTAGCCATGTTCCAATCCCAGCTGTTCCTGAACTCCAGATCCAGAGGTTCCCGTGTTCCAAGCCCAGCAGCCTCCTCTCAGCCGTGCTTCGGCTCAGCTGCAGGCTGACCAGAGCAGGCGCAGATTGAGGTAGTCACTGAATACACAGCTCTTGACCCCCACCCAGTGGCAGCAGGAGGAAACTATGACCAGCTATTTTCAGTATGGGGTCAAATAAGCCAACAGTGACAGGCACTATGCAAAAATATATTAAATATCCAGACAAAAAGGAAAATGGGAGGCACACAGAAATCGACCCTGAAGGCGCAGAAATGGATAACCTTAATGACAGAGAATTCAAAATAGCTATCATAAAAAAGCTCAATGAAATATGAAAAATACAGATAGACAATTCAGTGAAGCCAGGAATTTTTTTCACAAAAGTGATTGAAACTATAAAGAAAAACCAATCAGAAATCTTAGAGATGAAAAACACAATAGAGGAGATAAAGACAACTCTTGAAGCCTTAAGCATCAGAGCTGAAAATATGGAGGAAAGAATTAGCAATGTTGAGGACAGCAATGCAGAAATGCTCCAGATGGAGGAGGAAAGAGAACTAAGACACAAAAGAACTGCAGAAACTCTCCGAGAAACATCTGACTCAATTAGGAAATCCGAAATAAGGATTATAGGTGTTCCAGAGGAAGAAGAGAGGAAAAAAGGAGCAGAGAAATTGTTCAAAGAAATAATAGCTGAGAACGTCCCAAACCTGTAGAAGGAGATGGATATACCAGTGAATGAAATCAATAGATCTCCTAAATATATCAACATGAAACGACCCTCTCCACAGCACATAGTAGTAAACCTAGCAAAAGTAAACGACAAAGAAAAAATTTTAAGGGCAGCTAGACCAAAAAAAAAAAAAAATAACGTACAAAGGAATTCCTATCAGGCTCTCAGCTGATTTCTCAATAGAAACTTTATAGCCTAGGAGAGAGTGGAACAATATATTCAAAATTCTGAAACACAAAACCTTTCAGCCAGGAATAATCTGCCCAGTGAAAATATCCTTCAGATATGATGGAGAAATAATAACTATCCCCGATAAACAAAAGCTAAGGAAGTTCATTGCCACAAGACTCCCACTACAGGAATTGCTCAAGAAGGCCCTGATGCCTGAGAAAGAAAAGAGAAAGGGGATACAAAGTTTTGAACGAGGAGAAAAATAGTTAGACAAAACCGGAAAAATCGCTGCTCTCTATCAGAATAGATTAGCAAACACTTAATCACAAAACCAAAGATCAAGGTAAGGAAAACAGCAAAAATTAATATAACCATATTACTTTAAACACAAACTCACAATACAAGATGGAATAAGTTGTGACAATAACTTAGAATGGGAAGAGGAAAGGGGTCAAATCGACTTAGTCTAAGGAAATAAGAAGCCATCAGAAAATGGACTATCACATACACGAGATTTTTGATACAAACCTCATGGTAACTACTAACCAAATAATCAGAACAGAGTCACACATGATAAATAAAGAGAAAACTAAGGGAACCACCATACAGAACCAAACTGAATTGGTAGTCTGAGACACACAGGATGAGAAAAAACAGAAATGCAAAAGAATCAGAAAATGAGCGATAAAATAGCAACATTAAGCCCTCATATATCAATGCTTACCCTAAATGTAAATGCACTGAACTCTCCAGTTACAAAACACATAGTGGTGGGATGGATTAAAAAACAAGACCCAACAATATGCCACCTCCAGGAAACACATCTCAGTCTAAGACAGAGGTCAGAAGGAAAAGATGGAAGACAATACTCCAAGCCAACGGCAAACAAAAGAAAGCAGGTGTTGCCATACTTATATCAGACAATGTTGACTTCAAGATAAAACAGGTAATGAGAGACAAAGTGGTGCAATATACAATGATAAAAGGGACATGCCACCAAGAATACATATCACTAATAAATATATATGTACCCAACACAGGAGCACCAAAGTACATAAAGCAACTATTAACAAACCTAAAAGGAGATATTAACAACAACCCAATAATAGTACGGGATCTTAAAACCCCACTTACAGCGATGGATACATCATCCTGACACAAAGTTAATAAGGAAATAATGGACTTAAACAAAAACTTGTGAGATGGACTTAATAGATACATATAGAGCACTCCATCCAAACGCATGCAGATTACACATTCTTCTCAAGGATGTAGGAACAGTCGCAAGAATAGACCACATGTTGGGAAACAAGGCATGCCTCTATAAATTTAAGAAGATTGATATCATAACAAGCATATTTTCCAACTATAATGCCATGAAGCTAGAAATGAACTACAAGAAGAAAACTGGGAGAGTGACAAAGCTGTGGAGACTAAACAACACGCTACTGGACAACCGACTGATCAATGATGAAATTAAAGGAGAAATAAAATCATATCTGGAGACAAATGAAAATGAAAATACACCATACCAACTCATATGGGATGCAGCAAAAACCGGCCTGAAAGGGGAACTCATACGAACACAGGCCCACATTATCAAAAAAGAAAAAGCCCAAATAAGAAACCTCAAACTACACTTAACAAAATTGGAAAAAGAAGAACAAACAAAGCCCAACGTCAGCAGAAGGAGGGAAATAAAGTCAGAGCAGAAATACATGAAATTGAAACCAAAAAAACAGTACAAAGGATCAATGAAACATAGAGCTGGTTCTTTGAGAAGATAAACAAAATTGACAAGCCCTTGCCAGATTCACCAAGAAAAAAAGAGAGAAGGCTGAAATAAATAAAATTAGAAGTGAAAAAGGAGAAATTACAATGGATACCCCAGAAATACAAAGGATTATGAGAGAATATTATGAAAAGGTATATGCCAACAAATTGGACAGTCTAGAAGAAATAGATAAATTATTAGACTCATACAACCTCCCAAAAGTGAATCAAGAAGAAATAGAAAATCTGAATAGACCAATCACAGGTAAAGAGATTGAAACAGTAACAAAAAAAACTCCCAAAAAATAAAACTCCAGGACCAGATGGCTTCTCTGGAGAACTTTACCAAACATTCAAAGAAGATTTAATACCTACCCTGCTCAAGCTATTCCAAAAAACAGAGGAAGATGGAACACTTCCCAAAACATTCTATGAGGCCATCATCACCCTGATACCAGAGCTAGACAAGGACAATACTAAGAAGGAAAACTACACACTAATATTCTTGATGAAAATAGATGCAAAAATCATCAACAAAATATTGGCAAACCGAATACAGCAATACAGTAAAAAGATCATACACCACGATCAAGTGGGATTTATTCCAGGGATGCAGGGATGGTTCAACATCCGTAAATCAATCAACGTGATACACCACATTAAGAAAACGAGGAATAAAAACCACATGATCATCTCAATAGATGCAGAGAATGCCTTTGACAAGATGCAACATCCCTTTATGATAAAAACTCTCAACAAAATGGATATAGAAGGAAAGTACCTTAACATAATAAAGGCCATATATGACAAACCCACAGCCAACATCATACTCAACAGGGAAAAACTGAAAGCCATCTCTCTGAAAACATGAACAAGACAAGGGTGCACACTCTCACCACTCTTATTCAACACAGTACTGGAGGTTCTGGCCAGAGCAATTAGGCAAGAAAAAGGAATAAATGGCATCCAAATAGGCAACGAAGAAGTGAAACTCTCGCTGTTTGCAGATGACATGATCTTATATAGAGAAAACCCTAAAGAATCCATTGGAAAACTATTAGATATAATCAACAACTACAGCAAAGTTGCAGCGTACAAAATCAACTTACGGAAATCAGTTGCATTTCTACATGCCAATAACAAACTAAGAGAAAGAGAACTCAAGAAGACAATCCCATTTACGATCGCGACAAAAAGAATAAAATATCTAGGAAGAAATTTAAACAAGGTGGTGAAAGACTTATACAATGAAAACTGTAAGACATTATTGAGTGAAATCAATGATGACATAAGAAATGGAAAAATATTCCATGCACATGGATTGGAAGAATAAACATAGTTAAAATGTCCACACTACCTAAAGCAATCTACAGATTCAATGCAATCCCAATCAGAATCCCATGCACATTCTTCACGGAAATAGAACAAAAAATACTTATCATCATATGGTGCAACAAAAGACCCAGTACCTAACGCAATCCTGAGAAAAATGACCAAAGCTGGAGGCATCACAATCCGTGATTTCAAAACATACTACAAAGAGATAGTAATCAAAACAGCATTGTCCTGGTACAAAAACAGACACACAGATCAATGGAACAGAATCGAAAGCCCAGAAATAAAACCTCATATCAACAGGCAGCTAATCTTCAACAAAGGAGCTAAGAACATAGAATGGAGAAAGGAAAGTCTCTTCAATAAATGGTGCTGGGAAAACTGGACAGCCACTTGCAAAAGCATGCAAGTAGACCATCTTCTTTCGCCATACACAAAAATTAACTCGAAATGGATGAAAGAGCTGAACATGAGACCTGAAACTATATAAAACTCCTGGAAGAAAATATAGGCAGTACACTATTCGTCTTCAGTCATAAAGGGATCTTTCTGAATTCCACATATACTCAGACAAGGGAAACAAAAGATAAAATAAACAAATGGGACTTCATCAGATTAAAGATCTTCTACAAGGCAAAAGAAACCAGGATCAAAACGAATATGCAACCCAGCAGCTGGGAAAAAATATTTGCAAACCATATATCTGACAAGGGATTAATCTCCATAATATATAAAGAACACACAACTGAACAACAAAAAAACAAACAACCCGATCAAAAAATGGGCAGAGGAAATGAAAAGACACTTCTGCAAAGAAGATTTACAGATGGCCCATAGGCACATGAAAAGATGTTCAACATCACTAATCAGGGAAATGCAAATGAACACTACACTAAGATATCACCTTAAACCTGTTAGAATGGCTATAAACACCAAGACTAAAAACAACAAATTTTGGAGAGGTTGTGGAGAAACGGGAACACTAATCCACTGCTGGTGGGAATGCAAACTGGTGCAGCCTCTATGGAAAACAGCATGGAGATTCCTCAAAAAATTAAAAATAGAAATACCTTATGACCCAGCTATCCCACTACAGGAATCTACCCAACGAACCTGAACTCAACAATCCAAAGAGGCTTATGCACCCCTATGTTCATTGCAGCATTGTTCACTATAGCCAAGACATGGAAGCAACCCAAGTGTCCCTTGACTGACGAATGGATAAATAAGATGAGGTAAATATATACAATGGATACTACTTAGTCATAAAAAAAGACAAAATCGCCCCATTTGCAACAACTTGGATGGACCTGGTGGGTATTATGTTAAGCGAAATAAGTCAGAAAGAGAAAGACAAACATGGCAGGATTTCACTCATAAGTGGAAGATAAACTAACACATGGACTGTGTTTGGTGGTTACCAGGGGCAAGAGGGGTGAGGGGTGAGCACAGGGGGTGAAGGGATGCATTTATCTGGTGACTGACAAACAATAATGTACAAGAAAAATTTCACAGTAAAGAAAAAAATGAGAAAAAGATAAAAGCTAATAGGGTTTTTAGGGGTAATCAAGTTAAAATGAGGTCATTACAGCGGGACCTAATGTGATATGAGTGATGTGCTTATGAAAAGGGGAAATTTGGATGCAGACCCAGACACAGGCACACACAGAAGGAAGCTGTCCATGTGAAGAAGGAGGATTGGAGGGATGCATCTACAAGCCAAGGTACGGCAAAAATTGCCAGTAAACCAGCAGAAGCTGGAAGAGGCAAGGCAGGATCCTTCCCCTACCGGATTCAGAGGGAGCACGGCTCTGCCAATGCCAGAATTGTAAGACAATAAACTTTGTTGTTCTGAGCCACCTAGTCACAGCAGCCCTCGCAAACTAAAGCAACTTAAAAACGTTTCAAAATATAATGTGATTGGTGGGTTGTGCAGAAGGTCAGCTGAGAGAGAAAATTACATGCACTGGTTGGCACAGTTCTGTTTTGGTTTGGTTTTGGGTATTTTTGCTGGGCAGTAGCAGCAGTAGCAGCAGCAGGACGAGAGTGACAGCAAGTGGAGAGGGCCAGTGAGAGAGTAGTTTGGCTGACAGTGTTGAAGAGGGGTGTCTCAGAGAACTTGTTTAGTCAGAGAGCGGGATCCTGAAGTTCAAGACATTTGAGGTGGAGCATATCCTGATAATAAGAAGGTCTAGGATGCGGCCTTGAAGGCAGGGGCCTGTGGTGGAGAGGAAGAGAGATTGCTAGAGGTTAGGAAGAAGTGAAGGGGTTTTGAGTGGCATGGGCTGCCCAGGTAAACACAAAATCACCCAGGATGATGGCGGGACTCAGGGTGCCAAGGAAGCCTATGAGCCAGGTGCCTGAGTCTTCGATGAATGAGGGAGAGGGACCAAGAAGTGCAGTGTAACAAATTACCACAATCTTAGTGGTTGTAAACAACACCCATTCATGACCTCATAGTTTCCACAGGTTAGAAGTCTGGGTGCAGCTTAGCTGGGCCTTCTGCTCAGGGATCCACAAGGCTACAATCCATATGCTGGCCAGGGCTGTGTTCTCACCTGAGGCTCTGGGTTCTCTTCCAAGCTTTCAGGTTGTTGGCAGAATTCAGTTCCTTGTGTGTGTAGGACCGACATCCTCATTTTCTAGGTGGTCATCAGTCAAGGGCCACTCTCAGCTCCTAGAGATCGCTCACAGTTCCTTGCCAGATGGCCCTCTCACAACATGGTAGTTTACTTCTTCAAGGCCAGCAGGGGAAAGTCTCTTAACTTCAGGGAAGGCCTGGCTCTCTTTGGAAAGCTCATCTGATTAGGTCAGGCCCACCCAGGATAATCTCCCTTTTGATTAACCCAAAGTCAACGGATCAGGGGCCTTAATTACATCTACAAAATGCCTTCACCTTTGCCAAATCCTGTTGTTTTTAAGCAGGGATTCCATTCTGCCCACACACCCACAATGGGAGGGGATTTTACAGGGACACGTATACTGGGGTGGGGTAGGAAACTTGGGGGCTATATAAAATTTTCCCTACCACAGATGAGCCCTGTCTTCAGCCTCAAGGCCACCAGATAACACAAGACTTAATCTTGTACATTCCACATTTTCCCAGTTACTTCAGGGTTTTCATACTCCCTACCAATAATCAAGACATCTGGAGAGAGAGAGAGAGAGAGAGACAGAGAGAGAGAGAGACAGAGAGAGGGAGAGACAGAGAGAGAGAGAGAGAGACCGCGCATCTGGTCCTTGTAATCGGCAACTATCGCTGCCAGCATTCACTGCAATGTACAATCTTTCCATGTCCTTCTCAGGGCCACAGGTAAATTCATCTGCTTTGCCATGCCACTTTAGTGCCATTGGAAACTCAGGGGGCTGCCCCAGGCCCTTCTGCAGCTGAGCCATGCCGATCAGGTGTGAGGTGAGTTCTAGGACTCTGGGCACTTTCCAGGGTACGGTCCAGCAAGGGAGCACAAGTCTCCTTGCCCTTGGACTTGTATTGTACTCTCACCTTTGACCCTAACTCCAGGGGCTGGGGCAGGACACATCAGTCTATTGGTAAATATTCTGCAGTTCCCTGCCACAGCAGTAGAAGGATGAGTATTCAGGGGAGAATTGAAGGCTTGTCTCTGATTCCACATCCGGCATCCTCAGATGGGCACTCCTTGAGGGCAGGATCTGCCCCTTCCATTCACTGCTGTATCCTCAGGGCGAGCACCCTTTGCTGGGTTTTGCGGGATGACTGGGATGAGAAGTATGAGCAGAATTACCTGGATGAGAAGGCAGAGCGGCCCAGGCTGTACTCAGCCTGCTGCCGGTGAGGGCTCTCTCCCCCTGCACAGAGAGGCAGGCAGGGCCCTGGTCTCTGTGGACGTGTGAACTGGTTCTGAGAAGAAGCCTGATGTGGACTGTGATTGCCACCAAACGTGCTGGGCACCGAGGGCCCTGTTCCCGGAAGCGGCTGTCTGAAGATGTGCGAAGCAGTGCTGGGCCTCTGTTCTCTAACTGCCTGCAGAGGGCCAGAAGGACGGAGCTGGGTCTAGGCTGCCCTGAGTTTTGTGATGCAGCAGGAACAGCCTGGTTCCTGGCTGGGGGCTCGAGGAGGAGTGAAAGTGAGTGGGATCACAACTAGAATCTGATTCTCTTGAAGTAGAAGCAAAGCCCCGTGGAGCATGAGGGGGCAGAGGAGGGGCTGGGCATCCGGGCAGCCTTGACATTTGCTGAGCTCCTTCCCTGGGTCACACACTGTGCCAAGGACTTTACAAGCTGAGATGATTCTCTCATAGGGAAGATGTTAGTCACAGTCCCGTTTGCCTCTAGACATCTTGCATCAATCATCGTGTGAGCAATCTTTCCCTTCCCTCTTCCCTCCCCTCCTCTCCCTCTTCTTTTCTTGTCTTTTCAAGCCCCGGCTTTTCCATCCTGCCATTCATTGATTCAGCCAGCTCAGCTCCAGGTGATGGGACAGGCAGGGCTTGGAGCATGCCACCTTAGTGCTGTCAGAGGCGGGAAGTAGGGAATTTCTAAAAGCCTCCACCAGGGGTCGCCTAAGCGCCGGTGTTTGCTACCACTGCTTCACAGGCGATTCAGTTCCTTAAAAAAATGTGTTATTATGTAAAGCATAAGCTTAAAACGAAATAAGCAAAACAGAAATACCTAATCAGATCTTTGTAAGTGTTGCTCTGCCACTGAGTGAAGCATAACTGGTTCTTTTTCTGTTTGCATTGCACTCGTCTGAATGAGGGGGTTACATTTGGTCACCCCCTTTTCTCCTGGTTTTCCCTGTTCCTCTTTGATTTATGAAGGATGTCTGCTTATTCCCCCAGATCTGTCGTTACAAACAGCCTCAGGAAAGGGAAACAATGACAGCTGTTTTGGAACAAAGGAGGACTCTCATGGTTGAGGGCTTTGTGTGCTGGGAGAGGGGCTTCTGGTCCCTGCGGTCTGCAGTCACAGCCCCGGGACCTGTCTCTGTCCTGTGGTCCCATAGGCCAGGCCTTGCCTGCCTGCACTCTCAGCCTCTGACAAGCAGGTGTTTCTTGCAAAGCGGAGCCCACAAGCTGGATTGCCAGAGCAACGCCCACTGCCTCCTGCAGTTCTGAAGCAAAAGCCAGAGGACAAGTCGGAAACTGTGGGAAACACTGCAAGGCTTTGGTGACGTTCCTCTGGGGCCCTTCTCATACGTGTGCTACGAAACACACCTTGGGCACGAACCAATGCATCCACAGAAGGAACAGCTAAAGACAGCCTGAAATATGAGATCTTCGAGGGAAAAAACTGAAGGGTGGGAAAAATCTGAGGGAAAAATCTTCACCGAATTACCATGTGCCTCCTGCCTCATCAGACGGGTGTCCTCATGAAGGGAGTAGTTTATGCCAAAAAAGGCAGCGAGGAGAGCAACCTTGCCAGCTTGGTGAGGAAAATCAGTCCTCCTTTGCTATGACACAGGGAAGCCCCTTGTGGAACGGCCCCTTGTGGAATCGGTGTGACGTGATATTTCTGTAACATCTCTTGAGTCTATTGATATGGGAAACTTCTCCAAGAGGCTCGAAGGGCCCAGTAAAAACACTCAGGTGGAAGGCATACCAGAGGGGATTCTTGCTAAAGGGCATGTGTTGTTCATACTGAAAGTGCAGTTTTCAAAAGTCCTCAAAGTTGGGATTTCTCTCCATTGACTCCTGGAGCCCAAGAGTTGCCTTTGAAGCGTGGGGAGGAGGAAAGCCTTGCAACTCCCAGTCCCAGCCTTGACCTTGTACTCCAGGCAGAAACCACCAGCTGCCAAACCTCACACCCCTGACTGCTTGCTTGCCCCAAGCTGGCTGCCTTGCCCTGACCTCTCTGAGTGGTCCTGCATTGAGAGGTCACATGATGGGGCAGTCAAAGAGCATGGGCTCTGCAGTCCGAGAGATCTGATTTCAATCCTAGCTCCACAGTGCGGCCCTGGCCCACTGCTAAACTTCCCTGGGTCTCATATGGAAATGTGAATCCCACAAAGAGACCGCCTAGAGGCCCATTCCCAGCCTCCAGCAGGCACTCAATAAACAGGGGCTCTGGGTAGCAGGTTCTGCCTGCCTGGCCAGACTCTAGCCCATGGAGTTCCAGATCCCAGCCTGCCTGGCCTGCCCCAGCTTCAACCCCTCTGGGGCACAGCTGCAGCCATCTCTGGCTCCCCTGAGCCCCACGCCATGGCTTGTGAGCTTCAGAGAGATGCCAGCTGGGCCAGTGAAATGTTTCCAGTTAGGAGGCTGCAGCCTGTGGCATGGGGAGCTTCAGCCTTCCCTCAGGCGATGCCTGCCCAGCTCCCTGACAGGCTCCAGGCAGCACATGGGGTATTTTCCTGGTGCCCCTTTCACGGCGCTAAGATTGGGGCCATTCTGGTTTTCCATTTCCAGTGTCACTTGTCTTCTACATCATCAGGCTGCTGAAAGAATAAATTCCCAGAGGGATGCGATGGCAGGCTGGAGGTGGGCTGGCAGTAGCGCTTCTCATGCCATTGTCAGCCGAGGTGGGGCCCAAGTTAGACAAAGGCCCCAACACCACTTTCTTGCTTCTCTTCTCCATCACATCTTTGTGCATCAAATTCATTCCAGCCTTTTCAACTCACTGAATCCTCACTGCCGCACCAGGGACTGTGCACTGCTATCATCTCCAGCACAGAGATGTGCAAAGGGAGGCTTGGAGAAGGGTCGTCACTGGCTCAAGATCTCACAGCCAGCGGAGCTGGAACTTAAAGCCTGGCCTCTTGGCCACGATGCCACACTGCCACAGACAGACCCAGGCCAGGGCACTGGTCTGGTCTGCTCAGCCCTGTGCTGTGAGGGTAATCACCGTATGTCCCACAGGCAACCAGGGTACATGGAAGGTCTCTGAGGCACAGAAGCAGGGGTGGGCAGGCAAAGAGAGCTTCTAGATCACAGGCTGGCCGAGAACCCTATCTTGCTCAGGGAGAACGTTTACTTTGCAATTCAGGGCCAGATTAATCCTAACGATAAAACTACTGGCTACCAAAATGGAGCAAGTGCGACCTGTGTGCCACGGCCTGAAGGACCAGGCATATGTCCCAGCACTGCTGGGTGTGGGTTCTACTACACTCATTTCACATGAGGAGAAAATGGAGGTGAGCTAAGGTCACCCGACTTGTCAGTGACAAAGACTGACCCGGACAGGACTCCAGCCCAGCCCCCTCACCTAGCCCCTGTGCTCAGTACTGATTTGGTGAGGGACACAGGGCCTGAACGTGTCACCGTTACAACGAAGCTCCCTGCACCGAGCACTTGCTACGTGCCAGGCCCTGTGCTGACTGCTTCAGCTCTGAGGTCACCTGGCCTCGCCTAACCACATTGCCTCCTTCGAGGTCACTCCAAGTCAGTTGCTAGATATGATGAGATCTCCACTCAGACTCCTCGAGGTGAGGGAAAAAATCCTTCAAGAAAAAAATGGTGACAACGAATGAGAATGAGACAATGAAGGCCCTTCCTTGGAAGCTGCTTTCAGGCCCCTTTCCATCCTGTCCAAAGTTAATCCACAGGCTTCTCCGGGACAGAGGGGGCCGCAGAGCAGAGTTCCTGGTGCAGGCTGTGGCGCAGCGCCCCTTCAGCTCATCTCCTCCAGCTACGTTTCCCACCTGGGGCTTGTGAAGAGCCTGCTAGGAAAGCAGCAAGTGGGCAAGCCTGACGCTGCCAAGCTTCCTGTGTCATGGCCTACATCTCAAAATCAGACACTCCTAAATCACACAACACCCCAGCATTGTGTGAGAGGGCCCAGGCTTTCTGTGACGGCCCTGGGAAACTGCACTGCTCGGGATTTCCTGAAACAAGACTGTGGGCAGATCTGCGGTGGTACAAATGACTAGCGTACACACACGCTTGCTAAGGGCCCTTCCTATTTTTAGCTCTACGTTCATCCCATTTCCACCATGGAAGACTCTGGTTGCTACCAAGTGAGATTTCACAACCTGGTGCAGTTGGTTTGGCAGGAGGTGGGGTATCCAGCCATCCAGGTTGACCTGGGGCAGGGCCTCAGTCCTGCCTGTCCCAGGAAGGGCATCCCTGCTGGCTGCAGGCTGGAGGACACACCTCCAGCAACTCTGGCCCTCTGTTAGTCCTCAATGAATGCTGGCTCTTACTAGTCTTGCTATCACACGTGCACAATGTCTCATCCAGAAGCCCTGGGGCCAGGTGAGTTTCAGAATTCAGAAAGGCGACAGAGGGCACAGACCACACATCAGTAACACCCCTGCAGGGTCTAGTGAAGGCATTGGCACATCTGCAGTGAAACATGACTATGAATGCCAAGTGGGATGAGGACAACTCAGCATTCTACCAAGAGCTTCTGGTCATCCATTTTTGGTTTTCCCACCAAAAGACTTTAGGTCAAGCTTATGAAAACACCTTTGGTTGCCAGAACTCTGTGGGTGATGGAACTGTGGATAGCAGATCATGGACCCGTATTCCTGGAGGCAGCAGGCTGACATGGACTCCCACACAGATCAGGGAAGAGGCTCCTAGCTTTATGGATTCCTGGGGTAGCTGAGAAAGCTCCCAATTCTCAAACCCTGTCAGTTTGAGTGGGTTCACATTGACTCCCCATTGGCCCCCCGGGGCCATCTATACATCTTTGGTCAAAATCCAAGCATGGCACCTGAATCCCCAACCAGGCCACATCCTCTAGGACCTTTGGGACTGGGGGCCAATGGTGTCACTGCTCTTCCTCTTTCTTTCCAAGCTGGAGGCTTTTCACTGTCTGCGCATTTCCCTTCTGCAGTCTTCAAGGCACAGGCCAGCACCCTACACTCTTTCCTACCTACCAAAGCCTTCTCGGGAAACAGAGATGCCTCTTGACCACTACTAGCAATAGAGTGCTTTATGGTTTCTGGATCGCTCTCACATGAATCACCTCATGTCATCCTTACCTCCATGAGCTACACTGAAAAATATTATTACTCCTCAGGGGGAGATTTTTACATCATGCCCATCTTTCAGATGAGGAAACCAAGGCTCAGGGAGGTAAAGTGATCTGACTCACACCCCCAGCAGTGGTGGCACCAGGGATCAATCTCAAGTTTGCAACCACAGAACAAAGCTTGTGCTTTCTGCCTCACTGCCCCTGTGGAGGATAGGAGCCTGATGGTGCCAGCTTGGGGGTGCTCCACAACACGTCTGCTCCTGCCACGAACCTTCTCCCAGTTGCCTGAACGTATCTGGCCCTTTCAGGGGACCCTTCCCCCATTTCCCACGTAAGGAGACCCTTTTTACCCTCAAGACCCTGCTCAAAGGGCCCTTGTCTCTGAAGCCTTATGCAGCACCTTGCCCTGAGTCAGAGGTTCCTTCCTCTTCACGTTTTCCTAAGCCCATTCGGCCTCGATGCAGACTCCATGGTTTGCAGGTCTGCCTGGAAGATGCCCCTACCAGCCCTGAGTGATGCAGAGGTGTGTACCTGCGTACCTGCACCGTCAAGGGACCTCTTACAGGACGGGTGTCTGCTGACAAATCTTCTTTGCCTTATGCTGTTTTGTACCCAGATCTGCCCTCTCCCATCAGGCTGCACTTGCAGCGATGCTAACAGACGCCCAGTTATCAAATGCCCGGAAGCACGTCCCCTTCCTAACCCAGCAGTCATCTGATGCACAAGAGACCAGCACCTCCCACCAGGCCCGCCAGGGTGGGCGCATTGCGCCCGTGCAATAGGCAGCCCGTGCACCCTATGTGTGCTAGTCAGCACACGCCATCCCTGGGGCACCAATTCTGGGTGTTGATTCACCTGTTCTTTCAACATGGATTGCAAGGCCTCGTGCACAGTGAGGTCCTGACCACCCCGCCGACTGCGGGTCCTCTAATGCCGATCCCTGCTCTGCAGCTCCTGATGGGCTGGGAAGGACTGTCAGCTCGGCATCACAGGCTGAAGGACACCCTGCCCAACCCTGCTTTGCCCTGCTTCTGCCGTGGGTGTCACTCCCCAGGCAGCGTTTGCCACTCCTCACTCCCTCTCAGCATCAGCTTGCTGAAGGATTCAACCTGAGTCGGTTGGTTCTGGCGTGGTCCAAAAAGCAGGCAGTAAGATGGGGTCTTGGTGCAGGACTGTTCATCACCCGCCCCACTGGTAATGAGGGCCCCATCCCAGCGGCGTAGGTGGTGTGCAGACAGCCCAGCTGCTAGAGCAGCTCCTGTTAGAACTCTTCCTTGGGCCAGCAGATGGAGAGGAACTTCCTGGCAGGTGAGAAGATCCAGGCGTGTGGCACATATGGGAAGGACAACTCTAAGGACAATGGGAATGGATGGGGGTGACCTTTTTGCTTTGATGACCTGCAAGCGGATGAGAAGCCAGGGTGATTAACAGACTGAAAACTAAGGGGAGCCCCAGGGTCTCCTCAGTAGCTTACAAAGTGGCCCCTATCGCAGGCAGTGGACTGACGGTCAAACTCAGGATTTGGTAGGCGTGGTTGAACTTCAAAAACAGTTGACCATTCAACCCAGGCAGCCCTGTCAGGCCAATGTCAGAAGCCCCATGGGAAAATCTGCATCCCTGACATAAGGGACAGGGACATCTGAGAGAGGGCCCTGGAAGATCTAGACTCCCCAGACATCTCTGAAACTTCCGAGCCTGCGGCAGCGACCCACCCCTTCCCATAAAGAGCTAGTGTATCCACCCCATCCCGAGGAAGCACAAAATTGCACGCCTTTCCCCACGGGTGCCCGCCGTCTCAGGAGGTACGGGAGCAACTGTCCCAGTTTGCTGTGGGTTGCAGTGCTAAAACCAGGAGAGTCCCACGAAAACCAGGAAGATGTGGTCGGCTTCCTGCCAGGCTAACCAGAGTGAGGTCACCACACAACACAGGCAGAATGTGCCAGGCCTGCGTAATGGGCGGAAATGAACACCACCCCTGGCCAAGGAACCGCAGTAGAAGACCTGGAGTGGCACTGAGCGGCCAGAATCCAGGGAGCTCAGGATGATGGACACCACTGACAAGGAGGCCTGACCCATCAGTGGTGGAGGTGGTCAGCAGAACACAACCTCCCTGGGGCACAACGGATGGGCAACCGACCAAGGTACAACCTAAAATGGACACTTTCGAAAGAGCAAGAACAGATGGCAGGCAGCTGGCGCAGCCACTTTTTAACAGACAAGTCATGATCCCTTGCCCAGGTTCTGCCCCTGAGCCAGGTTTTGGACCTGGAACTGTGGATTAGGGAGGTGGCCAGGACCGCAAGGGGAAGGACACTGCAGCGCCATGGCAAGTAGACACTGGAATGACCCCTAGCCCTTCCCAAAGGGACCTCTGGCTATGCACTGGGTGACTGAGCAGCTGGGAAACAGGATTACCAGGCAGTTGAAGGCTGTTGGACACAGCGTCCAACTTGACATTGACATTGGAGACTCCATAAACTTCGGTCTCTGCGTCCGCTTCAGGGGACCCCTGAGCTGGAGTTTCTGACCAGAGATGTCATTGGGTCCAAGGTATGCTGGGCCATGCCGAGGAATTTGTCAGTTGGTCTTGGCGGGAGAGCCTGGAACCCAATACACTCCAGAACAAGGTACAGAGCTTAGTGAGACACCTTCTGAGGAACCTCTCAGAACATGGGATAATACTTAACGTTAAATGAGAAAACATAAGACAGAATGCTCATACAGCATGAACTGAACTGAGTAAAGAGAAAACACAGGAAAAGAACCAGGGAATAGGTCCAAATTGTGGCGTTTATGCCTCCGTGTGGCGCCTCATGAGTGCCCTTTGTCCTGATTCTTCAGATACTTTCTGTACTTGCCAAAGTCGCCACTGAGCATGCAGATACTCAAGAGTTGGCTGAGGGGTCTCTGCAACACAGCACATTAGTCCACTCATTCAAGCCCCATCATCACCATGGCCACGGGATGGCAACACGTGCTCCAGATCCCCACTCTCATAAACAAATAAGCTGGACGCGCCCGCTCAGCTCGGCCACAGCATGGCGTTTGGGCGCCCTCCCTCAAGCTGTGGGGGCCTGGTGCGTGGGTCATTGCTTATTTACTCAGAGACTGAGGAAAGTAAAGAAAGGCGTAGACTGAAAGAGCTCAGGAGAGACAGAAACATGGAAATGGCGTCTCCCGCCCCCAGTTAAAGGTGCTTTATTGGCTTGTGATATGAATGCAAGTGAGGAGGGTTTCGGAAGTCCACAGAAACTCCCAAGGTTCCAACTCTGCTGGGCCACATTCTGTGTGCAGGCACCACAACTAACCAGTGGCGTCAAAGTAGCCGCCCACGTCTGCAGGTTCCTTGTGGTGCAGCTTCTTCCTGTGGACTTGGAGTGTCACTAAGACAAAAGCAGAAATAACTACAGTTCACAGGTTGAACCACTGGATCTGGGCCATGTTGAGAGAGACATGGACAGCTAGAGCTGCCGGTGGACAGAAAGGAAGGGGGTCAGGGGAGTGTGCCTGTTGGAAACAGGCCACGTGAGGGTCAGGAGGTAAAATGGGAGACTGGGGCAGAAGAAACAAGGTTCGCTGTCTTCCTGTAGCTGCATGGCTGCCCCAGGGCTTCTCTTCAGTAACACCAGGGCGCGGAACTAAAGCCAAGCAGTGACAGAGGAATTACAGAGATGAGAAGGAGCCCTTTCTCAGGGGCAGAGTGCTAGATGCAAGGGGCACCTCCTATTCGGGACCGCTTATCCCAGGTGGCGGCCTGGGGGTGGATGGCAGCCTCCAGTGGGAGGGGCGGTGGGACACTCCTGACCTCTGGGATCACTTACAGTTCGAGAGCCTAGGTGAATACTGAGTCCAAAGCAGGCCTGAAAAGAGAGGAGGAGTCTGAAGCATGAAGCAACCAAGGGGGATTACCATCGAGTCTTCAAAATCAGCTCCCACAACTCTGAACCAAAAGACCAGCAGCTCAACAGCAAGATGGGCAGAAGGCATTTCAGAGAGGAGGAAACCGGGACCTGCTGAGAAGTGTATGAGGAAACTGGGAGTCTGGGTCAAGCGGTCCCAGACCGGTGGTGCCACAAAACATGCAGCAGGAGCAAACTGTAATGTTCTCTGGGCCTCAAAGTCAGAGAAGCACATGGGGTGCGGGAGGTAGCATTCTCCGTGGTGCAGTTTGCACCTCTCGACAAAGTGAGGAGAACAGAGACAGGTGACAGGCTCAGAGGAGGGGTCAGGTGTGGAGAAATCACACTGAGCAGAAAGGATGGGCTGGGCAGGAGAACATCTGGGCCACAGAGAGGGTGTGCAGCACCAGGGTGGTGAGAGTGCTGAGAGGCCCGGTGGTGGCAAGTGCCCAGGGCACAGCTGGAGCTGGGGGCTGGATGGACAGAGGTCACTGGAGGGTGAAGGATAAGAAACTGCCAAGGCAAGTGCTCAGACAGGCCATCGGGGCAGGGGTTCTGCAGGGTGCTGCCCAGGGGGACGAGAAAGGAGGCCGACTCTGAGCAGGTCCTGTGGGCTCCGAAGAGGAGGCGGCGTCCTGGGAATACGGTCACCGCAAAAAGCAGTGGTAGACATGGCAGGACTTCCTGAAAGGAAGACAGGGGTGCGTTATGCAGGCGGAATCACGGTCTGGGGAAGAAAGCAGACCCCCTGCAGCCCTGAGGCCTAAATCCCAGGAAGGGACCCTCTGCTCCTCACCTCACCTCACCTCACGGCCAGCATTCCCGTTTCCTGGAGCTTCCACAAGGAGAGCGGAGGTGCAGCTCACTGAAAGAGAAAGCAGTCCTCTGTAGATTCCACATTTACTAAGTAACTACCGTGTCCTGGGCACCAGCGTACACAAATCAGTAAGACCCAGTCCTTGCCTTCCAAGGAACCCAGCGTTCCGGCGGGGGCCAGAGCCTCTTGGAGAGCAGTTACAACCATGGGAGACAGGAGCCCAGGGAAGGAAGGGAGGGAGGGAGGGAGGGAGGGAGGGAGGGAGGTCCAGAGTGCTACCAGAACTCAGGGACCAGAGTGCCTGCCACCAGGGGGTGAGGCGGAGAAGGGGATGTTCAAGTTGTGCCTGGAAGGAGGACAGGAGTCTGCCAGGACAAGAGGAGGCGGGCATTCCAGCCCGCTGGAACCGTGCGATGCCAAGGCTGGGAGTCCTGGCAGAGCGTGCACTCAGGTTGCAGGGCTCCCCAGCACAGTGACCCAATGTGTTGGGCGACAAGGGGAGAGAGCTGGGGCCAGCAGAAGGCCCTCCCAGGACCCTGAGGGGTTTGGGCTTAAACAGGAGAGGGCTGGGCAGGGTCCTCTGGAGGGGTTGATGAGGGCAGATGCGCCCTTCAGGAACGGGACTGGTGGCCTGTGGAGCACCCACTGGAAGAGGAAAGACAGCAGGCGTCCAGGCCGGTGGGAGGCTCAGGGACTAGCAGGGGGCCCCACACTATGAGGCCGGAACTCAGGAAGTAGCAGTGGGGTCAGGAAGAGGAGCATTTATTCTGATCAGGCGTTTTGGGATGCAAGGCCCCAGGACTTGGTCATCAAGTCAAAGCCTAGTGAGGGCGCAGGGATCTCGAGGAGCCCAGAGGCCTCCACTCAGACCCCTGAGCCCCTAACTGAGTGGTCCAAGATAGGAGACAGCTCTGACAGGAAAGCAGGCTTTGTGGGGACACGTCAGGTCTGAGGAGCAGCAGGAAAGAGGGGATGTTCCTTCTCACCTGCAAAGGCCATACCAAGTCCGCCCCTCAGGACCCACTGGCACTCCCAGGGTGGCTTGGAGGAAGGAGACCCTAACACTCTGGCCGCAAGACTCAGCCTAGAGGCCCGCCCTCTCCTCGCCTCCCGCGTCTCCGGGGTCCATTCAGAGAGGTCAGCTTAGGTCGACCTTGGACTCCTGCCTACGGGTGCAGCGCTTGCACCGGGCGCCAAAGTCACAGGAGTCAAAGGGCACTGCCTGGCCTCCGCCACCGAGCCAGCCTAGCCCACCCACCACGCGGCGCCCCACGGCCCAAAGCTCCATCCCTGCCAGCCCCGCCCAGCTCCTCCCTGCCCCGCCCCGCCCTTTCTCACACCTCGGCCTCCTCCTCGCCAGCGTTCCCCAGCTCCTCCCCGCAGCTCTTTCTCCCAGCTCTGTCCCATAGGTCTTCCCCAGCTCCTCCTCACTCACCTTTCGCCCAGCTCCTCCCCAGCTCTTTCTCACAGCTCCTCGCCCAGCTCCGCCTTCACTTCCCATAGCTCCTCCTCCCTCAGCTCTTTCCCACAGGTCTGGCCCCCTACTGCTCCCTCAGCGCCACCCAGCCCCGCCCCCAAGCTCCACGTGCCCCGCCCTCCCTCTCCGTCCAGTTCCTTTTCCCCAATCCCGACCTGCTCCGGGCAGCTGGTCTCGAGCTCCGGACTTGGCCCGGTCGTCCCTCGGGGCTCCAGGGCGGTGAGTCCATCAACGTCTCCTACTGGCCAGGGCCTGCGTGCGTTTGTGCGTGTCTACGTCATTGCGTGTCTCCGTCACGAGCTGGCTGCGTGCTGCGTGCTGCGTGCTGCGTGCGTACATACGTGTTGCGAGCCAGTGTACGCCTCAAAAGGGGCGTCAGCGTCTGAGCCAGGGCGGCGCGGTAGAAGAGCGTCGGCGCCTGTCACCTGTCGGCGGCCCTGGGTCTCAGTTCCCGGGCGGCACCGGTGGCGGCGGCAGCGGCGCAGCCACCACGCGGGCCGGGCGCTCTGTCCTCTGACCGCGGCGCACGTCGTCTCCTCGCCTGGGCGTGGGAGGCGGTCGTCCCACCGCTGGCGGCCTTGGCAGGCCACGGGGAGGCGGAGGATTGTCTTGCCCAGTGGCCTCAGCCGGGTCGGCCCAGCGCGCCCGAGACTCGCTTGGCCGGTGGGGCCGGGAGCCGTGAGACCCGCACCGCCCCGAAAGCATCCAGGACTCAGCCCTCCGCGGGACGGTACCGCTGGGCTGGGGTTTCCCGGGCCGTGGGGCTGGGAGCACGCGCAGGGCACCCGAGGCCGCACTTCCCTGTCCCTTCCTCCTGCCACCTTCCCGCCCGCCATCCTCTACGTGCGTGTGGACCGGCAACGTGCATCTGTGCTAGAAACGCGGTGTGCTGGTCCCCCTGCACCGCTGGAGTCCGCCCTCATGCCTGCCCTCCCGCTTGGCCCTTCGGCTGTGACCTCACCCAGGCCACGGGGTCTGCTGGGCTGTCAGAACATGTCCCACTCCCATGAAGCGGTTTCTGTGCTGCCGCTGGGGCATTATGTGGTCCTGGACCCAGCAAGGGGAGGAGACACCCACTGCCGTGCTGAGCACAACCAAACCAAGAGTGAGCTGTTTCCCTCCTGTTGGACCCTCCTCGGTCCCGCTGCCCTCCAGTCCCTGCTGAGTAGAAGACTGTTCTGCCATGTTAGCCTACGTTGCTGTCTCCTACCTGATGACCTTGTCTCATTATCCTTCTTGTCCTTGTGCAGGTGAAGAAGGCTGAGGACAAGAGGAACAGCGCTTTCTCTCCTCAGAGCCACCAAGCAGGTACTCTCTCTGCCTCATGAGGGCAGGAGGGCACTTCCAGCCCCTTCGTGGTTTTCTTACAATAGTTCACCTCCAGTTCTCTCTAGGGATTCCCACCCGCGCAGTTCAGGAGTCTCCTTGTTGTGATTTTGTCCTGCTGCTGAGAAAAGGGCCAAGACACCCAAGTCTGCGGCAGAAACTAGGCAAACCTGCAGTCCAGTCATCGACCCCAGGAGAAGAAATAGAAATGGCCAGGCCACAGGGGACGGCCAGCTTCCCATCGTAGAATAATCCAATCCCAATGAATAGGGCGCACCCTTTTGTCACCCATCGGAGGGTTTGCAAAAGCTTAAGCAGAAAGGTGGTGGTCAGTGCTGACAGGTGTGTGAGGAAATGGCACCCTTGCCTGCCGGTTGGTGGAGTGTGCCCAGGTGAGCCTCCGTGGAGAGGTGTCTTGCTGGTGCATACTCAGCATCTCCGGATATGTGGGTGCTGCGTGATCCAGGCCTCCTCCTCTAAAGTGTGTCTTCAGTCGGCGACTGTTTGTGGTAATGTTCTTTACAGTGGCAGAAGAAGGAGTGCAAAGCTGTCTGTGACTGCGCCATCTGTAGGGTAGTAGTCAAAAATTGTAGGGCAGCCAACAATGGGATCCCATACAGGCAGTGACAAATAGGATAGATGTGAAGATGTGCAGACATGAAAGAGGATGTGGCTGATCTGCCGTTAATGGAGAAATCGTTCTCCACCGCTCTGTGATACAACCAGGAAAGAGCTGCACACCTCTGTATATTTGCCAGGAGTGGTCGCATCAAGGTTAAATGCACAGACCGGGTGGGCTTAAACAACAGAAATTTATCGTCTCACAGTTCTGAAGGCCAGAAGTCCAAAATCAAGGTAGTCGGCCGAGTCTGTTTCTTCTGAGGAGTGTGAGAGAGAAATGTGGGCTGTTCTTGTCCCTGACTTCTGGTGGTTTTGCTGGCAATCTTTGGCATCCCTCCTTTCTGCCTTTCAGCTTCACATGGTGTTCTTCTGCAGCATGTCTTTAAATTTTCCCCTTTTGTAAGAACACCAGTCATATTGGATGAGGGTCCACTCTAATGAGCTCTATTTTAATTTGATTACCTCTGTGCTCCTTTTCTCCAAATAAGGTCACATTCTGAGGTACTGGGGACTGAGACTTCAACACATGAAATCGGGGGACACAATAATGCAAACTGGAGCAGCAACCTACAGAGTCTCTGTGGTAGGAAGGAACTTGGAATTTTTTCAGGGATGGAAGGACAGCTTTCGCGGGCTGCAGGGTGGTGAGTAAAGGGGAGAGGAGAGCAGACAGTTGGGCGTGGGGTGAAAGATCACTGGCCTGGCAGGCCCTGGTGAGAAGTGGCAGAATCTGTTCTGGTTGTGGAAGGAAGCCCCTGAAAGTTACTGGGCTAGGTGCTCCTAGGTGCCTTGTCCCCTGTCCTCACAGCCACGTGGGAGACTTTAAAGCTCCCTTGTGGTGCTGCCATGACCCAGCTGAGATTCGGGCCCGGGACCCTACTCCTCCTAGTGCACAGCGCTCTGTCCTCCAGCTAGCAGAGGGACCCCTTCAAGGTACAAGGAAAGTGAGGCAAGGACAGGGGTTGCATGCAGTCAGCCGGTTGTTATTGTGTGCCGTCTCTTTCATTTCCTCAATGCCCTCTTCTCAGCTGTAGAGGCTTTTTTTTTTGACAGTAGCACCGCCCCATACCTGGTTACCTGAGGATTGAATTCTATGATCCGCCAGGGATCGTGTTCACCCCAGGGCCTGGCATGGAGGCGAAAGTGCAAATATCGCTACCACTTGTTCCTACTCAAGTTATTCGCTTTCTCTAGGCTCTTGGTTACGCCTGCTGACAGTAGAGACCAGTGGTGCAGGGAGGTTTGAAGGGAGGATAGCACCCAAAGGGGGTCAGGAGGAGACACCCTGATGGGGCCATCTGAGATCAAGGGCATTCCCAGG